>NC_049173.1:20704975-21364725 GCF_009769625.2 Cygnus olor
CACCACCACCAACAACAAAGCCAACACTGCTGCCTAGCCTATGGCTTTCACTCATAAAATTCACACACAAATATTTTCACAGCACAAAATTGTCATCAAGCCAATACAGGATAGACAAAGCTATTTCTTTTATATACACACATATATATAAAAGCCTTGCCTGTGAACAATATTCTTTGATGTAATTTCTTCTTGACTGTAATAGAATGACTTCCTCAGATTTACAGACAAGGTGAAGAACTTCTTGTGTTTTAAAATCCCATGATCTTTCTACTTGTAACCTTATGCTCAAATATAGAGACCCTAATCACACTAGATTGCCAACACTAGATTGCCAACAGCCATGTGTCCCACACTTTTCAGTGTCATTCTTAAGTCTGCCTCTGTCATTTCAGAAAAGTGGGTTAGGAATGGAGAGGCACTGTGGTCAGAAAATGGGCATAATCATAAAGCTGCTCCTCCTTGTGTGAGGGGGATGCTTAGTTTCATATCCCATTTATGTGATTTCATCTCCTGTTTCTGATAGGATACAAGTAGCAGAAAGATTGTCACTGATGCAGGACCTCGCTACTGTTCTCATTATACTGAGCAGTAATTTTTCTTCTCAGTTTGAAAGGGCAGTCAGTACATTGCTCCATCACTGGGGAGAATCCAGTCTTGAACTTTTTTTCTGGATAAGTACAAAACTTCAGTCTTCCAAATTCAGACTATCTACACCTTGTAGTTCTCCTAAATTCTTTTAAAACAGAGAGAATGAAGTAGAAAATTATCACTGAAGTAGAAAATCAGCACAAATAGGAAACATGATGAAAAGTTCTCTAAACTTATTAAAGTATAAATTTTTATAGTTTGATACTCCGAAATCAATATATATTTTTCTTCAAAGCATCCTGAATTTGTTGAGGACTTATGTGATTGATTATGAATGTATTCACAACTAAGCACTCACAAAATGCTTCTGGATTTGTGTTACTCTCTTTGTATACAATTTCTTCCTCTCTTTCTCTCGGACTCCCCCCCCCCCCCCCCCCCCCCCCCCCCCCCCCCCCCCCCCCCCCCCCCCCCCCCCCCCCCCCCCCCCCCCCCCCCCCCCCCCCCCCCCCCCCCCCCCCCCCCCCCCCCCCCCCCATTCTTTTTTATGCATTTTTTCCTACTACTCTTCAAAATGTTAGGGTTTCTTTCCCATCCATTCCAAACTGAGACAAATATATATTTTGTTTTATTTTGTTTTGTTTTTTTTTTCCTGTGAATTAAAAAATCAACAGTGAATATTCAACCAGTCTTAGGGAAACTTTTTGTTTCTAATTCAAACTCTTAACTTTAACTTTTACCTAAACTGGATTTCTGGCTAGCCATTTAGAAAAGATAAATACTTTCTCTGGGTAAGTCAAATCTTCTATATGCTGGAGCAATGATTTCCCTCTGCTGCGTGAATTCTTGCCCTATTCCCTATTCACTATTTTCCTTGCGTGCTTAATTTCAGCTGGGGTTGTTCAAGGACCATAACAGTAACTTAATCTTTAAGTTACTTTCCAACCCAAAACATTCTATGATAATACGGATCTACAGACTTTATGTGTAAGAAATTTTAAGGCCATAACTTTATGCTCTGACATCGTTCCTGAAATCATGGAATCATAGAATCAATAAGGTTGGAAAAGACCTTCAAGATCATCTGGTCCAACCATCATTCTACTACCAATGTCACCCACTAAGCCAGGGCCCTAAGCACCAGGTCCAACCTTTCCTTGAAATCCTTACATATTTCCCCCCCCATGAATGTAAGATGTTGGCATAATAATGATGATAATGAAATTGATAATAGAAGTTGTTTTTGGTATCACTGTGTTTCCCACTGAAACATTAGTTTTACTCTATGATACTTTTTTATTATTATTTATTTTTTTTATTAAAAAAAAAAGAAACTAAAAAGAAACAGAACAAACACGATACACTTTGCCCATGGCTCAGTGCTCTGTCTCTTCTTCCCTAAATGCTGCTCTGTAGCAAATGTGCAGTGAAGTCAGTAGTAAATGGAACAACACAGAGAAGGAAAATGTAAACTGAAGGTTTTACTGCAGTGATTGATTCTAGCTTTGCTAACCAAAATCAAAAGGGCTTGGTATGAGATTGACCCTAGGCTAGTATTTCATTTTTATCCTGTTGAATAAATACCAATCTTGGAATGGATCAAAGATTCCTGAAATGCTCAGTTGGGCTTATGTTGCAAAACATGTTCCTGGTGAGATCATGCTTAACAAAAGCTAATAGAAAGATTAAAAGGGTGAGAAATCTAGATACCGTGTACAACAGGCCATGCAATAAAAAAAAAAAAAAAAAAAAAAAAAAAAAAAAAGATATGGTACAGACATTAGATTTTTCTTATATCTTCTAAGTTCTGGTACTTGATTCTAAGATAGTAAGGAGAAAAGCTAACCATAAATGGATTAATAGTCTGCAAGAAGGGCTGCTTGCTGTGTTTACAGTAAGAAGTCCTGACAAACATCACGAGGAGCCATATGGATTTGTACAAACAAACAAACAAACACCAGTTAGTCTATTTCTGTGAAATTGCTCTTGATTTGTGCTGGAGCAGGAAAGACAGGAAATTGTCACATAGTCTTTGATTACTATGTACTTTTTTTTTTTTTTTTCTGTGTCAAACTCCAGTTCCAATTTCTCTTAGCCTGGAGAACTCACCTTCTCAAGTAAGATATTTCATTTGTCAAACTCCTACACACTGCCACTGACAACTAATTATTCCAGTTTTGCAAGGATGATGGCAAAACAAAAGAGAGCGTGGGTCATGCAGAAAAGGATTTAATTGAGTTTGAGACCTTCTTTATTCTATTTCTGTCATTCTAAGGACCTGACAATTACACATTTATTAGTACATAGAGGTATCATACAGTCCTAACAGAATGTCCCTGACAGGTCAAGATTTTACAGTGGAACATTGTATAATTTGCTAGACCCTAAAAGAGAGCAACATTTTTTTTTGTTTTTGTTTGTTTGTTTTTTAAGTATTATTATTATGAGCTTTTTTCACACATTAGCAAAACACAGAATATTTCATAGATTATATGACAGAGGCAGCTGGTCCACGTTCCTCAGGGTCTCCAGAAAGTTAAAGATTACCTCATAGTCATCATTCGTCTCTACAGAAGCACAGATGAAACTGACAGATTAAGAGATGTTGTAGGGAAACCTGAAAACCTCCTACCTGAGATAGCACAAGACAGATCCTGGCAAAATAATAAGAAACTACATGTGGTTTGGTTTTTTTTGTTTGTTTGTTTTTTTAATCCTAGCTTTTCCTCTATATCATTTCTGAAACAAGTAACATAATATGCATTTTGTAAGCACATTAGTACTAAAATTAAACCTAAATGTTTGCTCAATTCAGTGGAGGAAAAGGTTTTGCTCCACTGTTAAGGAATTTCTACAGAACGTTGTTTTGCAAATGACAATGCAATGCCGTCTAATATCTTTTTAGTTTCAGCCTTCACTATGAGTATCAACAGGAATTAAAGTCTTAAGTTAACTGAAGGTAGTGACAAAAAGTTAGAAATTCAGGTTAAAATGGAGGCAGCATTATTCTAACCTATGACAACTACACACCTATACTAGATTAGTTGCCTAAAGTTTCATAGATACATAGTGTAATTGCATAATTCCTACCCATAGCACTCACAATAAAAAAAAAAAAAAAAGAAAAAAAGAATTGATATGAGAACATAAAGTAATGTAGACCATTTGGATCCTCAGAATACTGGAAAAAAATAATCAAAAGATTTAAAGTTTACTTTAAAAAGATAGAGAAGAGTAGATGAATAACAGCTGGCATTATTTTTTAAGGAATGCATCATGGAAAATCAAAATTCCTTGCATAACCTATTACTTTATTATAAATACAAAGGAGACAATAGATGATACACAGTTTGGTTTAAATAACCCTATGACATTGTTTCACATCGCATTTCGAAGTATAGGCTGAGAAAGCTGTCTATAAGAAGGTAAGTGGTAGATCTCAAATGTGCTGGGAAAACACTGTCACATGGTAACTACCTGTAAAGCAATGTGGGGCTGGAAGGAAGGAAGTATCAAATATAGTCTTGGACATGTCTACTCTGAGGTTGGTGCAACTTAATATTGTCTGTAATGACTTGAATGATTGAATAGATAGCGTTCTCCTTATGTCTGCAAGTTACACATAAGTCAAGTGGGAGGTAAAGAATATAAAAACCAGGATTTTCATTGGAAATACACTTGACAGACTGCAGAAAACTTAAAAAAAAAAAATTATATGCTAGTAGGGATTTATTTATTTTTTTAATATCAGTGGTAAGTATGTTATCATTTTTTTTCTTCCTCCTTTTTCCTTTAATTACCTCTTTCTCAGCCAGAAGAGTTCACTTGTTCTAAATTTCATCCTTAGAAGTAAACCTAATGTTGTGGTTTAGCCCGGCTGGCAGCTAAACACCACACAGCCGTTCGCTCACCCACCCCCCTCCCTCTCTGGGATGGGGGAGAGAAATGGGAAAGTGAAGCCTGTGAGTTGAGATAAAGACAGTTTATTAAGACACAAAAATAATAATAACAATAATAATAATAATAATAATAATAGTACTAATAATAATGTGTACGAAACAAGTGATGCACAATGCAATTGCTCACCACCCGTTGACCGATGCCCAGCCTATCCCCGAGCAGCGGGCCCCCTCCAGCCCGGCTAGCCACCCCTATATATTGTTCAGCATGACGTCAGATGGTATGGAATACCCCTTTGGCCAGTTTGGGTCAGCTGTCCTGGGTCTGTCCCCTCCCAGCTCCTGCTGCACCCCTAGCCTGCTCACTGGCAGGACAGAGCGAGAAGCTGAAAAGTCCTTGGCTTGGTGCAAGCACTGCTCTGCAACAATTAAAACATCAGCATGTTATCAGCACTCTTCTCATCCTAATCCAAAACATAGCACCCTGCCAGCTACTAGGAGGAAAATTAACTCTGTCCTAACTGAAACCAGGACACCTAGTAACCTAGTAAACCTAGAAGTAAACCAGCTTCTTCTTAAATTGAAATGTACTTGAGTCATTAAATGTACTTGAGTCATTAACAGTACATTCCTACTTAACTCTATGTGGCAGAGAAAATCACCTTTAAATAAAAAAATACTGAGTAATTTTTAGCAGTTCACAGTCAGGATGTTTAGTTCCCTTCTCTCTTGTCAGTAGAAAAGCTGATCTAAAACCTTCCTGCCTACCTGAGATTTGATTGTGTAGAGATTTTTAAGCTATTGTGTTCTTCTTATTTCATTTTTGAACATTTAAAGGACTCCAAAGTGAAAGATGAGGGAAGAAAGGATGATATGAAGATATTAATCCCATTATTGTGTGTTAAAGGAAAAGTTCTCAGGAAAAAAAAAAAAAAAAGAAAAAAAAAGAAGAGAGAAAAGAGAAGAGAAGAGAAGAGAAGAGAAGAGAAGAGAAGAGAAAAGAGAAGAAGAGAAGAGAAGAGAAGAGAAGAGAAGAGAAGAGAAGAGAAGAGAAGAGAAGAGAAGAGAAGAGAAGAGAAGAGAAGAGAAGAGAAGAGAAAAAAGAAGAAAAGAAAAGAAAAAGAAAACATCCATAATAAGGGTAAATAGGCTCGACACTGGATAAAAAGCTAGCATCTGCTTGCTCAGGTGACATGCAATAAATCCAGGAGATCAGTACATTTGAAACTCACAATAACTGGCAATTTGAGTACAATGTACTGTGCAAATACCACTAAATTGGAGGAAAACTTTGCTAAATTTGGATTTATTTTCATTCACAGTAAGAAACAGACAAACAAAAAACACTTGTGTAGCTTTTTAGTAGTTCCTTGGGTGTTTGTTGGTGTTTTGTTTTGTTTTTTTTTAACCCATAATATTTTATGTTTATATTAAGAAAGTCAAGACCAGCTATATCTCAGCTGTATTCCAAAGACATTTGTCCAAGCATTTTATTAAAGTCTCCAAGGGAGGTTCCATGACTTCTACATGTTTAAGTGTTTCAAAATTTATATCATCCCTCTCTGATCTTCAAGATTCTTATTATTATTTTTTTTAATCCAAATAATTATAAAGAACATTTAGTTATTTATTTTCTCTTTTGCATTCATCCTTTGCAATTCCATATTTTTTTCTGTTTTCCCTGAGTCTTCTAGTCTCAGGTCAAATAAGCCCAGATACTCCAATTTTCTGTATAGTGCATGTTTTCTAAACTTCTAATTCTTCCAGGTTTTTGCTCACAGTTCTCTCCTTATTCGCAGTATGGTGTCTTGCACCACACCAGGGGACTGAAAAAATTCCAGCAGTGAATCATATATCCTACATGCAATAATAGCTTTTTTGCTTCTCTGTACAAAGATACATTTTCATCAAAGTCTACAAGTCTACATTGTCCATTTGTGTTCCCTGTTGCACTGTTCACTTGAGCAGCAATAATCTGAGTGACAAATCACTGCTGGATTCCTTCAAACTACAACAAATATGTATCCCTGACAGATATGGGGGTCTAGCTTGGCCACCAAACATCTCAAGGGATCTCTCCAGCATGCGGTATTGATGAGACTAATGATGGATTTTTCATTCTCCATCTGGTCCAGTACCCCAACTGTCCCTCATACTGTTCATCTGCATAACACACAGATATGAGAATACAAAAATCACAGTCTGGCACCCTTCATTATAGTACTTTCCTTATATAAGGAAACCTTTATAAATTTGATTTACTTTATAAAGAATTAGTTTATCTTCTATGTCTCTTGGTTGTCACAAGGCCCTTCCAGTCAAAAGATATGCCTCAAACTTGCCCAGACCCAGGAGGTTCATTATGACTTGGCCATCTGTAAAGAGATGCCCATACAGTTGTTTTTTTTGTTGCTTGGTCAAAATGACACAATTTTATAAAGTGGAAATCATGGGCCTGTCTCCCTTTCCAAGACATTATTTGAAGAATTTGAGAATTTAGCTCTGCATGTACCTGCTTAGGAAAGGTATCCCATTCAACTATATGTACTAAAACATTACTACAATGTTATATCCTTTCTGACAGAAGTTTTAAGACTAAAAACCTTTCTTTGTTATTTACATTTTGCAGAAGGATGTTAAACATCCCCAAGAATATTCTTAGAAAGATCTATTTTCCAATATTAGCATCTTGATCAGTACTCCTTCTATATTGTACAAAAAGAACTTAATGTCTGCAGCAAAAATGAGCTATCATTACTTATTTATCAATATACTTGTTTAGCTGTTTACTTTGCTTATTATAGTCACCACACAGAGAGACCATATACGTTTTTTTTCTCTGTAAACATATTTGAGTTACTTTTGAATATGAAGAAAACCTATATAAATTCAGGTTTTCAAACTTGGCCAGTTACTCTTTCCTTAAGCTCTTATGTCCTATGTTGGACTGCATGCAGAAAATAAATAAATAAATAAATAAATAAAAATCTTCCTCCCAGTGTTATGAAAGTAGGATTTTTTTTTCTCCCTCTCTCTCCCCCTCTTTTTTTTTTTTTTTTTTTTTTATTTATTATTAATTTAACTGCAGACAACTCTACAATTAAAAAAAAAAAAAAAGGAGAGAGAGTTCACCTAACTGGTAAAACAGTTAACACTGGCCACTGTGAGTAAATGATACTTAGAGACTATCAACGCCCGGAATATTAGTTATTTAACAGATTGCCAAGTAGCATATAACATGTTAAAGAAATTTCCTTAGCCTATTCGTATGTCAGACATTAATAGGTGTTCAATTTACCAGAGATTTTTCCAAAGTGTTTTGCTTAGCTGACCTAGTCTTGATATTTTCATCTATGCAGAAACTATGTTTAGTTAGTTTGCTTTTTGCCAAAAATTAAGATAATCAAATGCAGGTTTTTGTGTGTTATGTGGCCACATCTTCATCTGAATTAAAAAACATGAAACAGGTTTGATATGCATAACTATGAACTTGAAGTTTCTGTGAATTAAGAACAAAAACAATTTCTAAAATTTTCTGCTTATTTGAGTGATGTCGCAGATCTCAGACCAAATTGACTATTCCATGGCATTTTTATTAACCTCTGGTGTCACGGTATTGAACAAAATAACTAGAAGAAATAAACTTCCTATAGACAGGTATATTGTACACAATTTCTTTTCTTTTCTTTTTTTTTTTTTTTTTACATCTAAAAATATGAAAAACCTTACTACAGCTAAATGCATGAATTAACATCTCAGTTATATAAAAATCTATTATTGATGAGTCTTAAAACTGTTACTGTTCCACTAATTTCAGTATCTTACCTATGGGTTTGGATTTGAAGTTCCTATGAAAGAAAATTCAGAACTTTGAGGTGTGGGGGGGGTGTTTGTTTGTTTCAAAATTGATTCAGTCACTGGGAGTTCATTGAAAAAATACAGTAAATAATTACATGAAGCTTTTTATAATTTCAATGATCCACTCAAAGTTTGGCAACTCGATGTTTTTTACGAAAGTTATCCTGTCCCTGTTCAACCATCACAGTCAGGAACAGGGCAGCCAGAGACACTGAGGCAGCCCCCAGGCACCTCCTTGTGGATGGGAATGTGCCAAAGCTGGGACATGGGCTCAGGGGTGGGCCCAGCTCAGCAGGACCCATGGCCAAGAAGGGCAGGGCAGTGGGGAGCTGGACACCAGCCCTGCCGTGGCCACAATGAGGCCTGGGCCTATGGCCCTGGGGGCTGTCTTGGGCCTTGGGCCTTGGGTTGCATTTGGGGAGTCCCAGAGGGTCAGGCAGGAGCACTCAGTCCTGGTGGTGACCTCAAGACCCTGGTAACAGGAGCTCAAAGATGAGGACTGGAAAACTTGGAAAAACAAATGGAAAAACTTGGAAAAACAAATCTCACATTTTTTCAAGTTTCCCAGTATTGCTAAGTTTCAACACAGATATAGTCTCACTGAGATACTCCTTAATCCTTTAGAATGAAATTATAAAACAGATATAATTCCCCCCCCAAAAAAAAATTCCTCATTAATCAAGTATGAGGTGTCCTAGCAGCTCCAGAGAGGACAAGATTTTTGATAAGGTCAGAAAATCTTATCGCAACACAAAAACAATTCAGCAGAAAAATGGTCTGATAGTCCACCATTCTAATTTGCCATTAGGGAAGTCTAGACACCTATTTATCTGATGAAATCTCAAGACAGATTTCTGCAGTTTTCATTCAATTTGATCCGTTACTTTACATTCTGTTCCAGGAACATTATTTGGTTCAGTATTAAAACAATAATAAAGGTTTCTTTAGGGCACAAGCTCCCTTCTCTGAAGATAAATAAATAAATAAATAAATAAATAAAATTTACAGAGCCTTGGAGGGTTTCATGCAAAGAAAAATCATGAATTGTTGTTCTCTTCATAGTGATTTTCACTCACAAGAATAAACAGGTCTTTATGTGTTCATGCAAATTTATTCTGAAAAAAAATATATATATATATATTTTTATTTTCATTCTACTCCCCTAGAGAAGGGAAAACAAAATGGGCTGTAAACAATTGATTAGATGTTTGTTACAACCCAATTTTTGGTGCTTTTTAGAATCCTTTATTTTTCCTGTTACCTGTCAATTTATGGGGAAATTAAACAGATTGTTCTAGAATCAGTGCTATTTTTAAACTTCTAAACACAATAGCAGCAGGAAGCAATTTATGCAGAGTCCCTGAACAACCACAGCATATAACCAGTTGTTTACCCCTGAGCTCTTGCTCAACCACTGTAATCAGCTATCTCTGAGACCTGCACAGCCACCACCCCAGGGGTGACAGTTTTTGCCTGCCAATGGCAGGTTCAGCAGGATGGTCAAAACTGCTCCAGCTGCGCTTACATGACACTCCTCAGCCTAGGAGATCACCTCCTGTGACCTGAGGCCCAAATCTGTGTGTCACAGCCAAGTGTAATGCTGTTTTCCTGGGATAACCTTCGTTGATCTGTGAACAAGGAAAGTGCCTGGGTGGCTTTCTGCTACTTTTCAGAGTTTTTGCCGGTACATAGATTAACCTCCTTAACCCACTGTACTGCTGTCTCTGCACCCAATAGCAAGATAATGTTTAGAGGACTTTTCATAATCATTTATATGTCTTTTTCTCCATCATTTCCAAAAGTCTATCTGAAGTACACCTTTATTCTTTGGCTTTTCTTTCATCTGTTGGCCCTCTTCTGCTGTCATTCCCAACAGATGTATCTTTAAGTGTCTTTGTCACTTTGTTCTTGATCTTTTTAAAAAGAGTTCTTTTCTCTCCAGATGGAGAAGCTTGTGCTCCATACTTGACTTTGGTTTTGTTCTCACAGGCAGTTTTTCCACCACTTGAAATATGTAACTGTAAGTAAACAAGCACAGATGCACTACTGTTTCATGTTTTATTTAGAATCATTTCTTCCTACTTTAAATTTCTGTTCTTGTATATAAAGTCATAAATGTAACATAGTAGATATTTCTTTAAACAAAATGGAAAGGGTAATTTTGTTTTTACTTTTAAAACTGTTTGCCTGGGATAGACATTTGCTAAAAGCTGAAACTACAAAAACAGAAATAAATTCTTTGGTTGGGACATGAATAACTGAATAGAGCAGAAGGGGTAAACAAAGACATTAATTGCAGCAATTCCTTGTACCAGAAGCAAGGGTGAAGGATGAAGTTAAACACCTTGCTACACTTCAATGCACTGGCTACTTATTGCCTGTTGTTGTACCTTTTGTTTTACCCTTCTGAATTAGGCTTGATTCAAAGAAGGCTTTTTGGGCTTGAATCTTTGAATCTCCACTCATGTGCTATGAAAACACACACACACACACAAAGTGCTCCAGTTGTATCACCCCAGCACAAAAATTTCCTCAAGCTTCATTTGCATATTTTATAGCAACCTATTAATGCCACAGATTGCTTCATGATGTTTGAGATATTTCCCTAAGAATTTGATTTTCTTAAATATTTAATTGCAGCTTCTGATAAGTATAAACCGTATATCTGAAATTCATTACCATGTAGTTCTTGGTCAACATATCTTTCACCTTTGGATAATTTGGATTAGCATGCAGATACAGTCATGGTTTCTAGAATTACAGTACTCTTTTTCTTCGATATTCACTTCTACTTAAGCTATTTCTGGAAACATTCCCTACCAGCTAACAATCTAGCAAGTCAATGGAAACAAAATGTAGAAAAAAAAAAGAAATAAAAATAATAAAATAAAATAAAATAATCAAATAAAAATACTTAATGTAAGCATCTGAGTGGTTATTTTTCACTAATATTTTGCAGTAATCACTAGCCCATGAAAAATGAATCCAGGAAACATGAAATATGAGCAATTATTGTATTCTTAAATATTTATTTTACCCATCTCCATGCTGTAATTAGGAATATGAATTAAAGATGAACATTTTTTGACCTCTTACTAAATTTTGTACAAGTCATATAGGTTCGGTGGTTCATCAGAAGAATATGGGAGGTTCTAAGGTGAATTATGGAGGTATAATTATTAGGATTCACTTCAAATTGGACTGTCTTTAGCATTTAGAGCAGAAAATTAAATGCTTTATCTATGTTTCACTCAGGTTTTGCATATGTATCAATTGGCACAAATAGTATGGGAATAAAATAAGAAAAGAATTGCTATAAAAATTGCTATTTGTTGTTGTTGTTGTTGTATTTATTTTCTTTTGTTTTGTTTTGTTTTGCTATCTTGTCTGGTTTGTTCTTGTTCATCTACAAAGTTACAGTAATGCAGAGTGGCAGTCTATTTTTCGCTTTGTTTTGTGTTTTTTTTTGTTTGTTTGTGTTTTCACTTTGTCTTGTGTGGAAAAAGACTAGCAGATTTCTATTTATTTATTTATTTATTTTCAGTTAGAAGATATACAAAGACCTCCACAAAGTAAAACGAAAATTAAGTAAACTTGCTATAATGTTTCCACTCACCTGATTCAAAGCTTCTAAATTCAGTTATATGTATAATTAGCTGATGCTTCTTGACCATCACTTTCTCCAGCAGTTACAGTGTGTACTGCCTGTTAAATGGAGCAATCTGCACTACATAGAGCAAATAGATGATTTCAGCTAAACTACCTTTATGGAATCAAGGATCACTTATGTGGATTTCTCCTAGCAGGATAAGACCTGATACAGAAGTATCTTGGACTTGCCTTCCCAGTAAGAAAGCCAAAGTATACAGCTTAGAGATGCAAAAGCTTGCTGTATTGTGTACCTCATCCGAATAAGTAGTATACCAAGACCCTATGAGGCATCACAGAAAACTCCAGCAGATAAGGAAGAACACAGACTTGAAAAGACTTGTCCCTTGTAGTTTGATATTCACATTCATAATTTTGAAGGTAATTGCAACATGCTTAGAAAAACCACAGGTGTTTCTTCATTGAGAAAGTAAAGAAACTAGCTTATAAGATATTATATAATAATATAATAATATATAATTATTTTCACTGTACAATAACAAACACTACCCAAAATTTCACAGCATAGACCTAAATCAATTTGTAGATTACAAAGTCTGTGGCACAAAGCTGATTTCCTCCAAGTTAACTACTTAAGATATAGAAATGTACATATACACATATTTAGAGGCAATCCATAGTTTCTTGTAGCTGTATGAATTGCTTCATAGGCTTGAAGTATGATTTTTTCCCCTTCAATTAAAATACTGTTTTGAGGAAATATGAATTTAGAAAATTATTACCATATTCTCATTTTCTTGTGATTCACAGTTGTGTATAAAGGTGAGATCTTCCCATGAAATTGATCCCTGTGACAAGATAAATTATCCTTGTTTTACTTCTTCCTTCAATATTGTCATTTCATACTTGAAGAAGCATTCTATCACTATGTGCACTTTCTTAACAATACAATCTCATCCTTAAGAAAATTACCTGCAACTTTTTTCCTATTTGTTCACTAAATATTCTTCAAAACTGCAACGAAAATTTAACATATATTTTTGGGTCACCCCTAAGAGCCAATGATCAGGATGGTTCTCTGTAAAGTTGTGTTTTGTTGTTGTTGTTCTTGTTTTTTTTTTTTTGTTTGTTTGTTTTTTATGTCAAAGTCTGGTGACTTTGACTTATTTATTAGATACACAACGCACACCAAGTTTCCACCACAAAAACTTCTGTATAAACTTTATATACTGTCATTTTAATGAAAGACTCTTTGAGCATAGGTCAAGAAGCAATTACCAAGACATTGAAATATTGGCTAAGAAGATGACTGTGTTTTTTTAGAAAAGATAAAAAATAAAAAATGAATAAACATATAAAAATTATAAATCTGTCTGTGCATCATCATAAAGTCACACTTCACAATGAAATTATAAAAAATGAAAAATCATACCTATTACCTTCTTATCACAGTTCTTACAAACCCCAGAGCTGTTCATAATAGTCCACTTTTTTCTTCAACAGTATTAGGGCCTTATTTCTAAATAACACTTGGTATTTTGGTTTTCTAAATAAAAATTAAGAGGGTCTAAGGAGATCACATCCAAAACCTATATTTAAATTTATAAATGTATTCAGTTGCAGCTTAATCTTGGAGGGACATGCCTTGGCAGGATTATTTTACTTGATTGAAGTTATCTTTAAGAATCAACAAACAAACAAAAAACACAAACAAACAAAACCCTCGTCATTAATTTCTCCTTGCACTGAAAAATAGAAGAGCTTTGGATTTGAACTCCAGAATCTCCAGATTTAGAAAGAGTAGAAATGTATTGCCTTAGTAAGGGACTGGCATACTTTGACTAACAAAGCTTTAATAGATTCAAGGCTCTTTATTTAGCATTTTATTTAGCATTTAAGGAAGAAATAGTACTACAAGTTGCTATATAGGGTACAGAAAGGTACAGGCACTAGTTTGATTTTCTTATGTCTTCAGCTAAACTAAGACAAAAATTTTACTCAAAAATTATTCTGTCCAGTATCCAATATTATTTTGGCCTCTGAATAGGCGTTCTTTAAAATAAATAAATAAATAAAAAATAAATAAACAAACAGAAAATACAATCAACAAATTGTGAATAAAAGAATAATATATAGGTTCACATTTTCCATATGATAAGCAGTTGATGCAGTTTGCCATTTACCCCTTATGTTATTTCATAGTTTAGAGTTTGCACAGTTTATTTTAAAGAATAATGCATTATGACAAAATTAAAAACATTTTAATGTACATTGCAAATCATATGATAAACATTCTTCATATAAGAAAATGTTCCTAAACCCAGTATTTTGGACATTCTGAAATGTAATTTTTTTAATAGGTACTCAAGGACTTTTACTCAGATCCTTATAGTGCTGTAATTTGCACAACTAGAGATCAGTGAAGCACTAACAAATATCTTCTGGCTTTCAGAACTTACATAACAGAGTCTAAGAATAAATATGAATTATTCAGAGGATATATCAGATGAATTTATTGAGATATATTTTATTGAGTCTTTTCCTTTGGATAATTAAAGAAAAAAATAAAATGAAACATGAATTAGTGTTTAGAGTGCACTTGGAGATTTTACAATTTCACCTCAGTATATTCGTGAAAACAGATGAACTCATGGGAATAAAAATTGGATCTATGATGTATTTCTAACTCGTTCACTTTTTTTAAAAATAAAATTATATTCCTTATGTTATCTACAAGGATTATTAATTACACTAATTTGTTATTATTTATGAGTTTTGAAAACTTAGAATTAATTACACTATATAATAGAACATCTTATTTTAATAAGTGCATCTGATTACTGTATCATTCTAGTGGTGATTTGTATTTAATTTGAGTTTTTAATTGCCATCTACTTTCAACTCTGATCAGCAAGATCCCTTTGCACAGACTCCTGTGCTTTTAAGGGGATGCCAACCACTTTTTATGTCACACATGAAAACATTAATCATTGCTATAAACTTATATTAAATGTGACATTATTTATATAGATTAAATAAATATGTAAATATTAAATGAACCTGACCATAGGTCAGAGTTTCAAACTGACCTTATACCTGTTCACTTTCTTAAACTAACAGGACACTTGCTACAGAAAGGACCTGCCCCCTTAGAAGTTGTTTAAAATTACACTGTGTACTCACTGAATGTGTTGTGGCTATCATACGACAGCCTAGAAGACATTTACCCTGTAATTTGCTACAGTCATAAAATTTCTAAGAAAAAGTTAATTCCATATCCCCTGACAATAATAATCAGATTTTCCTCTATTTTACTTAATATATATGTCTATATCTGTTAAAACATACAATATGGAAAATTAAGTAACAGGCTACATATTTGTTCAGATTACTACATCCACACAAAAAGACAAAATGGATTAATTAATATTTTCTCCATCCAGCTTCACCTACTGTCTTCTAGTTTCACAGCCCTGGAACATTCAAATCTCAGTCCAGATCTGTGAACATAAGAAACAAGTGTAGTAAGTGAAAGAAGAGTAGAGCTCTGGCTAAATGCCCTTATTTGCTGAGCTGAAACAGATGGTATTAAATCTTATAACAAGGAAGATGCAAAAGGGGAATTTCATGACAGAGGTATATCTAGATCATAGTAACACGCCAAGTCATGGCCTAGATGATTCTCTTTATCTGCCTGCTGTTATTCCACCTAAAATAAACCAAAACTTATTCTAATAATATCTAACCAATCTCTCCTACCTCTGACCAGAAAGACAGGACTAGTGTTCTTCACTCTTGTGAGTGTTACCCACAGAGGACTATGTATCAAGTACCACAGGAACTGACCCCGATGTTGTATTAGAGTATGTTCTGCTTTTGTTGGGTAGCAGATTAAAAATGGCAGACTCAAAGTGTGATACCTAAAAAAGAACTCCTGTTTACCCTAGAACAAAAAATAAAAATAAAATACCATCTCAGTTTGCCACATGAAAGGCCTTTCTGCTACAGTTTTGGAAGGTGCATTACAAGGTTAATGCAATCAGTATTCTCTCACATGTACCATTAGTGTTTATTTTTAATTTGGGACTGGTGAATAAAGTTTAATGGGATCTTAATAGCATGTTGGACACACTTCAGTGTCCAGAGATGTGGCATCATATCCAGGAGTGTCATTATCTAGATTAATTACCAATAGTGGGCAGATATCATTAGGGAGATGTGAAATGAGAGAGGTAGTAAATGAAATTTACTGGGCAGAGATGCTGAAAAATAAATAAATAACAACATCTGAGAAGCCACCAATGGCTACTTCAAAAACATTTTCAGTTTCGTGTTTTACATTACATCTGTCAACTCCTCCACTGCTCCAGAATCTGTCCAGACTGAAAGGTTTCCCTTGCCAGATTCCTTCTTCAGAATGTAACATATTTTATCTACAACACTCAGTACCTAATTTGCTTTTTTAATGTGGATAATGGGTTAATCTGAAGCCTTAAAAAGTCTCTGTATTACCTTTACCAGCAAAGATATGCCTCCAATAAATGTCCTTTGCTGATAAGTAGTTTTTAAAAGGTAATAACTTTAGTGTTATGTATTAAGACATGACTGATAAAATATACTCTATGATCTATCATGAGTGATACAATGTATGAGTAGACTTAAAATGTCTAAAGGCTAGTTGCAGTGAGGTACATTATATGCACCTCAGTGCTTTGCCTGCACTTGCAAACCATGCTTTTAACTATTTTTTTTCTGATCAATGTAATAAACATGATTTTAAAATGCAGAAGAATTTTTGTGTTCAACACTTTTAGATAATCTTAGATTTATGAAAAAAATGTTTAAAGAGACTACATTTAAAAATATTTATTTTAATATAGGCAAAGACCTACTTAATGTAGGCAAAAGAGGTAAGAGAAGGTAAGTTATCATTCCCCATAAGAGGGGGAGATCTATCTTGAGAAAAAAAGATAGATCAGAAAGGGGTTAGGGTTCATTTAGCTACTTGTCTCCATATGAGCTTTCAGTTCAAGGCTATAATGAAAATAAAAGTCAAACACTACACATGTCTGCACATACTGAGATTTACCAGCAAAGTTAATGCAATCTTTAAAATATCTTTAAAAGACAATATTAGGTAAAATAAAATATTGATATCGCATTTACACCCTTAAAAATACAATCCCTGCTCTTAAGGCATGTTTTTGTGTTCAGAACCTAAGAAATATATTATTTAATTTTAACATCACATCTCTGCTCATTCTGCTGTCTGTCTAGAAAAGTATCAAAGAACTACTTGTAACACAGATGCTCAAAAGTTTCATTGATGGGTCTCGATAAAGTAGAATACAAATAATTCTCAGAGAGAAAATATCCTTTCCTTCTGTAACGTGTCTCCTACTCTGGAAGAAATGTGATAAATTGCTCTCTAAACGCACTGGAGAAGTTCAATGCTGCAGATCACAGGAACTGTGCTAAAAAAAATAAATGTCTGCCCAACCAGCAATATGCCCCGCATTTGAGGATCTTTCCTAAGAACACATCAGTTCACTTTGCTGCCAGCTTCCCACAACTTTCCAATTGTAGTTTTGTCTCTTTATCTAAAGGATAAAACTAGATAGTCATATGCCAAGGATGATGCAAAGTTAATTAAATTGTTCTTGCCTCTGTGTAGTAAAGGTGAATAGATATGCTAGAAAAGCAAGAGGTGTTCCTGAGTGAAATAACAAAAATTTATTGTTATACACCACTCTTCACTTAGGAAGATTAAAATGAATTAATACCAGGCTAAATCCGAAGCAAAAACTTATTTCCATGTACAGATTAGTTTATCATGCCTTATATACCTTTTAGATACTACAAGCTCTCAGATACAAACAAACAAACAAACAAAAAAAAAAAAGACAAAAACCCAAATACCTCAGAACAGAATAGAAAAAGGCTGGTCTAATCTTGCTATGAGCAGTTCTTATCTTTATAACAATCTGAAACAACATAGCAGATCTGCAGACTCTTAAAATGCTGTGTGTTTGACATCTGTTCTTCTCTTTCATTACCAAATCTTTTTAAGAATCTGGCCCATTTACTCTTTAACAAAAGCAAAGAAAAAAGGACTATAAATAAACTCTGTGACTTATTTCCCCTTTGTTGAGAGATGAAGATAGTTGACCTCCCAAGGATTCTATATAAATGCTGATTTTATCTAGCAGCAGGCCCTTGACCTTGGTGAGGTTGACAATTACACCGATCAAATGGGCAAAAACAGCTCACAGATGAAAAGGGATTTCGTCCGCCAGAGATCAATTTGTCATAAAAAATGAGACACCAAAGCCAAAATGAACTATGCTAAGGAAGTTCTGAATTCAAATGAAAAGGAGGTATAGAGCCAGAAATGAACAATTTGGATTAGTACAGTGAGGAACTCTCCTCTTCTGCTTGTCCAGTTATGTCTGAGAGTTCGTTATCCTGCTTCTTCAGCTTACCCTAGTTTTAATTATAAATAAAGTGATGTCATCAAGTGAAGATAATGTTAACAGTAATTGTATACACCCATGATTGATCTTATTTGGGAATCTAATCCATTTTTTTTTTTTACTTATATCGTTTGTTTATTTTACTTTGTGGAAACTCAGTGATTCTTTATATCTATATATCTATACTTACATTAACATTTTAAAGTATTCTTTTTCAGTATCTAGTTCCCAGTAAGCTATAGGATAATTATGCACTGTCTGTGCTGTTGATACCTAAGAAATATTTGTAAATTAAAAAATCACCTTGGAAACGTAGAGAAACAATTCTAGATATACTGTAGTGAAGCTTAGTTTCCATTGAATCCCATGTTTATGCAGTTTAAATGTTAGTTATGTTAGCCAGTGTCCACTTAAATTATTGTCTTCTACCAGCTAATACTGAATTTCTTTTAATTAAAGTGACTGAACGCTGATTATTAACAGAAGCAAAATTAATTTGCATTTTAACCCATCAAGATCATCAAGGCTTTGAGCAACCTGGTCTAGTAGAAGGTGTCTCTGTCCACGGTGGGAGGTGGTTGAATTAGATGATATTTAAGGTCCCTTCCAACCCAAACTGTTCTATGATTCTACAGTCCCTACATCTACCATAAAAGGGTAGGAGACAGTATTGTGGCATGACAAGCAGGGTAATTTCATCCTCTCTAAATCCACTCCTTGCTGACTATTGTATTTATCAAACATCTATACTCAGAGTTCAAAGAAGGAGTCATTACACAGTTTTACAAAAAAGCACAGTAAACAACACATACATAGTTGGAAAGCGATTAGGTTTGTGAGCACTGCGCTTATTGCTCCTTCTGCAGCCTTCTATCAAATGCAATTAGAGATTTAGTTATAGTATGCGCTTTTCTGACCAGATCTTCCAGCTTCAGGAAATTCATTTAACAGTACAGAAAGCTCTTTCGTACGCTACACACTGCAAACAGAAGTGGCAGCAAGCTGCCCACATCTGTGCATGGTTGTTGTGTTAAAATCAGAAAGGTTCAGTTCCAGACAAACTAGAAAATACTAATCCCCTCATATCTTATTGATATTTTAGTGGCCATAAAAACATCTGTCCTATTTTGTTAAATATCAGCATACACATTCTCTGGTGACACAGCTCACCCTGATTGTGTGTGTGAGAGAGAATTTGGTGACATAGGCGACAGCTTTTGATGAGTGACAGAGGAAAAATAAACTAAGGACTTTCATAAACAGACACAAACGTGGTTAAATATATGCTGAATTCAAAACACAGGTACTAAAATAAAGGGGAAGTGAAAATTATTGTAATTTCCCATATTTCATAAGGATCTTAAAGTCCAATCCAGTAAGAACACACTGGTTGAAAAATACTTTGAAATAGCAGGATAGGGATAAGAATACAATTCTTTTCTAAGCAGTATAATATTTTTCACCTAATTAACAATGGTATGTGGAATCACAGTGGAGTAAATATATACATGCACCCACTGGGCAAAGCTTCACTTGTGAAATCCTTGCTTTATCCAGATGTTTGCAGAGACAAGTTAACTGTCCTATATTGCTCCCACACACACTCTAAGAATTGAGTTGAAGCATGAGTCACTGATAGCAATTATAGCTGTTCTGACTTCAGTATCCTTCACTCATAAAGTCCATTGTGTCTGTGATTTGCAAACCTGTTTCTGTCTAACTTTTGGGGTGTATAAATCAGGCATAAGTGAGCTTTATGACTTAAATAAAGTCAAATTCCAGTTATATAAAGTCACAATCCAAAACAGTTCATAAATTTTGCTCAAATCACAGGCTTTCAATTTACAGTCTGAGTTTTTTCCATTCTTCATTCCCTAAACATCAGTAAATACATGACAGAGATCTTCAACCCTGAGAAACATTCTAGTACCCAAGATTCACTGGAGGTGTTGTAAAATGCATGCAAACAACAAAAATTATTGTCCATGCTCACATCAGATATCCCAAATGTTTCCACATAATATACTTCCACATTTCTTTCTTTTTCTTTTTTTTTTTTTTAAATCACGTCATTTTCAAAGTAAAATTTACATCAAAACTCAACACATTTACATCATTCCTTTTTGATCCAGCATTAAATGTCTGATATACATTAAGTAGAGTTTCAAGAAGAGCAGGTACTTTTCATTATCCATGGACAGTCTGAATCTATCACTAATTCATGAGTAATGAGCTCACCTGCTCATTACTGATCCAGAAGGCTACCTGATACAACTCCATCTAATATGGTAATATACATTGAAAATAGAACTGTACAGAAATCTTCCCAGATTTCTCTATGGGATTTTGCTTTTTGGTTTATAATAGTCTTATCTAATATGTAATGAGACTGATGTTCATCTGCCTTAGTAAAAGGCTGTTTGAAAGACTATAAACTTAATTTATTGAAAAGTTATTAGCACCACGATTAGTTTTTGCCATGCTTAGTGCTGCTATTTTTAATGCCACAAGTTCCATTTAAAACTAACAGAACAACATTTTCAGAAATTAGTATACATTTATCTAGTCTTTCTTCTCACAGTAAATCACACTGTAGGTCCCAGAATGCTGAGAGAGAGCACTTACATATGTGAGAGCGTTTATATGCGTGTGTGTCCTTGATTTTATTCAGTTCATTTACTTGGCAAAGGCTGCCAATTTCAAGACCTGGAAGTTGAAGTCTGCTTAAATAGAGAATGAATGCAGTGGGTACCACAGCGATTCAGGCACACCTCTCCAATCAGAGTCTCAGAGACTAACTAGAGGGATTGCTTTGTTAATTTAGATATTCCCTATTGACATTCCAGAGAATCTCTAAATATTCCTATTAGTCTGTTTAGCTTCTCCCAGTGGAAATGGTGAAAAAGTTTCACCAGCTGAAACTTTTATACTAGCTGTTACATAAGTGTTTTGGTGATAATTTAACTATAAGATATCTTCTTATTTGTCTGCCTTTCTTGACATTTTTATTCTTTCATACTACCCAAAATCCAACAGAAAAGCCTTTTTTTTAAAAAAAAATCATTTTCTGAACACTTCAAAGAAAGAAGTAATTTGCTTCACAAATAGATATATATTTTTTTTTAATTTTTTTTTTTTAATTCAGGGATGTATTTATTTCTGGAGTTTATTCAAAAAAAAAAAGGATGGAAATAATTTTATTTTTACAGGATGTTTTAATTTTAATTTAACTAATTTTACAGGATGGAACTAAGAACTAAGGCACAGACAGCCTAAGATCCAAACACCCAAAAAGTCTTGATGCTTAATTACTACAGTGGTATCACAGCTATTTGCTATGTTTCAGATACTGCACCCAGGTGAAATGCCCTCATCAATAACGTAGTTCCTGCATAGAAGGAACCACTAAAGTAGGAGACTGAAGTGGTGGTAATTTTGATAATGAACTGTGGTATGCTCTTCCCTAGTGCATTTCTGACTTCCATCACTTTCACATGATTTGATTGCCATAATTTGCAAGAACCTTCTCCCTTACTGCTACTGACATCTGGAATTTTGTTCTCTGCCCCAATCACTTCATCCATTTTACAAATTTCTTTGTGTAATCTCTCTGTTGCTTTTTCCCCACTCTGTTTCTCTTTTATTTTCTATCTTGTAGTTCTTATTTTATTTAATTCAGTACCTACACAGCAATTTCTACCTGTAAAAACATTATCACAAAGCACAGAGAAAGCAAATGTATTTTCAGCTTTTTCTCTGACTTCCACATGCATGTGTGCACAAAGCTGCATTCATTTACCTGTACTTGAAAACAAATCAACATCGGCAGAAAAACAAAACAACAAAACAAAACAAAACAAAAAAAAAAAAACACAAGAAAATAATAATAATAATAATAATAATAATAATAATAATAATAATAATAATAATAAAAACTAAGGAGGTTTCTGTACTCTGACCACAACTCTCACACATACGCTTTCTCACACTATTAAATACCTACATAAGTATCCACATGTACATATGGATTAAGCAGTCAAAATTAGAAAAAGAAAAAATAATCAACTGAAAACAAATAAGAAAACAATAATTTGATAATAAAAATAATATTAATTTTAAAACTTCTAGAATATTACCATCTACTAGAAAAAAAGGAAGGAAGAGAGAGAGAGAAATTAAACTAACTGTATGTCAAATTCTTCGTTTAAGTGCAAGTGCAATTTCAGTTTCATCTAAGTCAGCTAAGTCCAAAATATTTAATAGAATGTGAAAAAATTACCTGAAATTTATTCTTTTTCTTTGCAGCTAGTGTGAAATGAGTTGAAATGAGAAGTGAAGGCTGTTTTCAGTCACACACTGTTTAGAGTGTGAGCAGAGGGGTTGAACTGGATGATCTCTGGAGGTCCCTTCCAACCTCAACCATTTTGTGATTCTGTGATTCTGTAACTGCCTTATAGAGGCAGGGACTGTGCCTCAGGAGCACTAGACCCGTCATGCTAGGTATTGTACTCAGACCTTACTTGTTCCAAAATATATATCATCAAGCAACAACAGAAGTAGACATACAGACGAGTTCAAATACAATTCGAGGTTCATCAGCCTCAACAGTTTCAGTTTACATTTAGCCTAGTGACAATGACTATCAAATTTCTGGATACAGCTGTGAGGAGAGTTTGGAGTATTATCATACTGAAACGCAGCTTTGGGACTGTTATTTTGTGTCAGCCAGCCCATTTGTTATGACAGGTGATGCCATAGTTAGCAAGCCCATGCCTGTCAGAAAGTGACAAAATACCAGCTTCTGTCACACAATTTATATAGGTAGTGTTTGTCTGTGAAGCTGAGATAGAGAGCAGATCATGTGTAATGGTTTTCCAAACTGAAAAGGCCAACCAAAAGTTGTAAACTGAAAGGTCATTCCTGGTGGGACACAAAGACTGAGAGAAGGTCAGCCAGTTCTAATTAAAATATCTTCTTGTCTCCAAATTACCTGGGATTTTTGTGCTTCAATCAAATACTCAGAACTTGTTCCTACTTTGTGCAAAAGAAGAAGGACAAGGAATATTTATGTGGAAAATTGTATGACTGTGAACTGTTAGACTACCATGGATAAAAATCTATGAGATATGAACCTAGACATAGATCCAGGCATAAAAACTGATCATATAGCTAAGACAGAGGAGAAATTACATTCTAACCTGTAATAATAGCTTAGAAGATTTAACTAGATTTTCTGCAGTTTCTGCTTCTTTCCTTGAATATGTGGCACTAGCTACTGTCAGAGATAAGACAAGCTTGTGCAGCCAGTTCTTTTGTCATAGCTTATACAGAAATATAACAAATTAACAGATAGTCTTGAAAATCTTGGTCATCTTGCAAATGATAAGTCCCTAGACTTGCATTAATATATGATCGGCATCATTCCATGAAAGTCAATGGACCTTTTTTTTTTTCTGTTTGTTACAGTAATATCGCTCAATTAACTATAGAAATCATTAATCAAAAAGCAACACTGAACTCCGTGATGCTGGGCAGGATACAAATCGGACAAGAATTTGGATTTCTGGCCTCTTTCTCCTGCCTTCATTTGCTGCTGGTAGGAAATCTGTTGTTTCCTTTTGCCTCAAAGTTTTACTCAAGTATGTTAATATTAATTGCACTACAAAACAAAATTACATTCTGGTATATGACTATGAGCATGAGGACAAATTAAGAAATAATTAAGTGTTTAGAAGCTAAGCTATAAGTGACTGATGTATTTCTGGTAACACTCTAAACCTCCTCAACCCTTTTTCTTTCCCCCTCCCAATTTCTCAACAGTGAATTGAGAAGAAGAAAAAAAAAAAAAGAAAAAAAAGTATCCTCTACAGAGATGAATCAAACATCAGTATTAATACTGTTTTAAAGTGTTTTAAGTAAGTGTTTTAAGCTAAATAAACATGGTGGATTTGTTTGTTTGTTTTAATTTGGGATCTTTCACACAGTGAGGACATAGATAAGGAAATTAATTCCTCCTTCCCGTTGCTAGTAAGTAATGTTCTGGAAAATGAACACCGCAAGTTCTAGAAACAGTGAGTAAGTTCAATTTGAAAAGAACATGAAAAACAAACAAACAAAAAAACAAACAACATACTTAAACTCATGAAAGAAAACTTGTTTTCATCAGTCAAGAAGACAGCATTTCCCAGCTCCTTAAATAATAGAGTAGTAGAATAAGCTAAAGTTTTGAAATGCCCAAATATTTATAACTTTAGATTGTCTAACCATTATATTACACCAGATATCTGAAACAGCAGGGTAACACCTTCAGCCTATTCCATTCTATTTTTCTCTACAGATCTCCCACCTATAGGTGAGGAAAAGTCCTCATGCTTCCTTTAAAGCCTTCAGAGTAAATAGGTCAGTTGCTCATAATCAGATCATGCATGTGTCTGAGCCCTGACTCAGAACTAACTCTTGAGGCAGCACATTGTCGCTAGGCTGAAAGTGACTCAATCAAGCTGGTGCTGCTAAAAGAGCACTTGAAAAAAAAAATCACCAGGAAATTGCTATTGGATTGGGGTTTACATAAAGCAGTCTTGTAACTACAACAGTAGTTTTTAAGTGGTGTATAGTTGAAAGCCCCCAAGGTCAAGCCACAAATATCTGATAAAATATTGAGTTTTTAAATCCAATCTTCAGCTGGCAGAAAAAAAAAAAAAAAAAAAAAAAAAAGTATTTACAGTATGGCCATGAGACAGCCACTGGTCCTGATGAAGTGAGAAATAGCCACCAATCAAGATGTCACTTTCTCTGTGTCAGTTGTCTGCTCAGACCTCACTTGCTAGAAATCAAAGGAAGAGAGAAGTCATTTTATTGGTACCTCTATTCAAGAAATAATACAAGCCAGTCTCATCCAATATTTGTAGTGTTATTCTCAATCCATGACACCTCCAGACTGACATAATTTATAGTGTTAATAGTACAGCACTTACTATTGCTATTAATCTGCCCATAACGATGTCATGACATAATCAATACACACAGAAATTACACCAGTTACTCAGTCTTGTGATGTGAACTCTAAACAAGTTAAATATAGCTGCCTTTAGATTTTGATTCATACCCTTTTCATTTATTATTAGGTTTTGAGACAGTTTAAAACATTTTAAAAGTAATAGGACTCTGTTCTATAAAGTTCTCTGTGATTATATAGATGGACAGGAGAACATGCTCTAGAGAGTTGGTACCAATTTGTATCAACTGCAACAATGAAATGATGCAGAGATACATTACCTACCATATATTGCTGAAGCACTAATAATTATTCAAGCAGATTTACTGAGGTTTAAAGACCATGTAATAATAGTACCTGTATATTTTATATGCATCTGTTGTTACACCTCATTAAATGGGCTGGTAGATGATCCACTGCTATTTAATTAATATACAATGAATGTGGTATTAAATCTAACATGTAAATTAAAACTCAGCTTGAGTCACTTAAATTTGAAGTGAGCAGGAAAACTTCCTTGGACCTGTAGGGCTTTCTTTTACTTGGCTCCTTTCTGCTGTTCAACTGATGTTCAGCAGATTCTAGAGAGACAAAGGAGGAAAATTTTATGAAAGTAATTTCAGTACAGCAAATTAAAACCAGCCTTACCCCTGGCATTAAGTGCTGGGCACAAATTTGGCCAAATCCCAAACATCCAAATATTTCAGAGTGATCACGCTCATCATTCAAGCTCATCTCTAATTCAGAAAGTACCAACAAGATAAACATATAATCAAATGTGACAGAACTTTGGAAATAAAATATCCAAATGCATCTGTCTTAGTCATTATCATTTATTTTCCCAAGTGACTCAAACTTTAACCACAAGTATATAAATAAGATAAGATTAAAAACAAAAAACAGTCAGAGGGGCTTAGAACTGTTCAAAGGGCAAAGAACTGTTCAGCACTGAATGTTGAACCCATTATTCTTCATAACAATATATATTCTTTAATTATAACAAAATCAGAAGTAGTAATATTAAGGGATGCTATCACAAGTAAATCATTGTAAACAATGTAAGCAAAGTGACATGAATCATAAGGTCCACTCATCGTGGTTAAACATACTGAAAACTAGGGAATTAAATAAGAGAATGAATTACATTTCTTTTTAACCTTAGTTGGATCTATGTAAGTGTTGAACACACCCCAAAACACCTCTATACTAAATATCCTAAACTACATTCATAGGGATTAATTTGTGGAAAGATTGTGCATGAGCTGAGTGCTTTTACAGCATTTTAAAGAAGATTTCATAAGGTTACACAATAAAGTCCTTTAGCCTGTACTGTTTATCCATTTATCTCTGGTATTTTTTTCTGTGGAAAGGCAGATCTGCCATACACAGCCCCATAAAAAGCTATCGATGACAGTGATAATACAAGGTACTAGTTTTGATCCTTTCTTAGTAGTATTAACAATCCAGATTAATTTACTAGAATTCAGCAGTGGATCCTATCATTTCTACTTACTATTCCTAAGTAATAAGAATTTTTCAGTCAGAAAAACAACACCACAACTTTATTCAGCTTTAATAATTGTTAGTGAATGTAATAATATATATTAACAATAACTGAGGTATCAGAATACAAGTCTTCTATAAAGAGTGTAATTTGGATCCAAATACCCATGCCCTGAGTAGAGTGTATGTTGACAAGGCAAAAACTATTACATATATCTGGGGCAGTTCTGTGATACAAGCTGCAAAAGTCATAGCACTGTTAATCAGAAGTCTTGTGTCCTTGCACACTGAAATGTGATTACATCCTAGAAAGATAGTCATGGAAAGGGGAATCAGGAGGTGGGTTTTTTTGTTTGTTTGTTTGTTTGTTTGTTCATTTTGTATTGTTTTAATTTTGTAGTAGATATCAGCTTTTCTAAAACCATAAGTTGCTAAGCAAACCTTACACGTGTTTAGAAGGAAACAGCTGCTTTCCAGAGTTAAAATCTAACCATTAAATTCTATTCACTAGAGCTAAATATTACAATTCTAAAATCCATTACATGGAAGGAAAGGCTTGGAGCTGCAACAGGGAAGGTTCAGACTGGATATCAGGAAAAGGCTCTTCAGTGAGAGGGTGGCTGGGTACTGGAACAAGATCCACAGGGAAGTGGTCACGGCATCAAGCCTGCCAGAGTTCAAGAAGCATTTGGGCGATGCTCTCAGTCACATGGTCTGATTTTTTGTGTGGTCCTTTGGGGACCCAGGAGTTGGACTCAACAATCTTTGTAGGTTCCTCCAACTCAAATATTCTATGACTCTATGACATCTGAACTCGTTTCTCAAGCAAAAACAGTCTTTCAAAAATGTTTGTCTAAACTGCTTAATAGAAGCATCCACTTTTACAATGCAGCTTTTTCTTTCTTCTACTTCATTTTGGCTCTGACCTTAGTCGTCTTCATTACCTAAATAACTTGCAATTGTATCACAATTTGTTAGAAAATCATTTCCTTGAAACAAAACCACCCACAATTCTCTGTTTATGGAGCGTGGTAGCTGATGGTCTGTCTGCAACCCTGAATCTCAACGTCAAAAGAGACAGACAGTAGCTTTTTGGTGGAATCAATATCTTAAAACAACTAATGGCAATATTTTCTAGACAAAATAAAGTTTTTTCTAATATTTGAAAGACAATGATTATCATTATTTTACACAAGATGAAGTTGAGCCACAGAGGGCTTTATGATGAAAGTCACACAGCAAGTAAGACATAAAATGGGATCAAGATCCATATGCACTGTAAACATTGGATTGCGCTGCTTAACCCATTAGACAATTTTCAACTTTCCAATAAGCCCATATGAAACAATTCCAGTAAGCATCTTAATTAAAGTGCTTGGCACCAGAAACACTATCCACCAATAGAAGCAGCATCTGTCCTGTGTCATCACTGGTGGCTGCAGGCAGAGCTGAGAATTCTCTGCCTAGGTTCAGCATGGCCAGACATGAACCATACCCAGCTGGACACCATGCTAGATGCAGCAATGGATCAAACACTTATGCCTCTGCACATCAGTGGTAAAACAGGCTCCAATTGTCCCCTGTAGGAGATCCATCTGTCATTTCTGCATCAGTAATATTCAGCAAACTATTGTTTCTCTACTGACATTCTAGTTTACATTTGCTTCTGACAGTAACAGGGTATCATGTCATTAAACATATTACCACCACAGATCTAAAATACTGATAAAACTCTTTAGCTCATTCTATTGCTGATGTCAGCTTGCAAAATTTTCTTTGTTCACCTGTCCTTCAGACCATTTGCATCATTGTATTTCTGTCTTTGCTGCCACTCAACCATTCCACGTCTTCCTTTGTCACATGCTGTAATACCCTCATGTGCTTCGTCATTCCTCTACAACATATCTGCTTCATATGGAAATGATTCAAAATAAAAGTAGGAACTACTCGATAAAAAGTAAAATAAATAAAAAACTAAATAAATCTGTCAGCCATTCCCTTCCTAGAGGTATTTTCTAAGGTCTAACTCCAACACTGTATTAAGAGACACCAAACTTGAGAGATGACAACTGTCTGCAATTTCTTTGAAGTTTAGTCAGATTTGCTGTCAGAAGACAATGTTTACTAATTTGTTGAATTAAGTCAACTTTGCACATACGTTATCTCAAATTTAGTATGATTCAAGAAAGCTTGCTTTTACTTATAGAATCCTTTCTACTTCTTTCTAGTTGCTTAATCCAGTTATCTTCCTGAATAACAGAAATGGGAGATTCTCAATGTACTCCTGTACGCTTCAAAAGAAAGAGAGGAGGTAAAAATTAATTAATTAATCCGTTCAATTGTACATGAAGACTAGTTAACCCAACTGTAACAATTTTCCACCTTCTAGAATACTATGTTTTACCCAATCAATCCATTACTGAAATTGACTAAAATATAATAATAATTCTTAAGGCATCATGGAATATAAAAGTGTAACAGGCAGCAGTTCAAGAATAAGGAGACGGTAGTAATATGTTTCAAAAGTTCTTTTCGGAGCTGTTACCATTAGCCAACTTACAGTCAAAGTCATCACTCATCAGTTGATCTGTGGCTGCTGTCAGGATCCAAAGG
This sequence comes from Cygnus olor, assembly GCF_009769625.2. Lineage (NCBI taxonomy): Eukaryota > Metazoa > Chordata > Aves > Anseriformes > Anatidae > Cygnus > Cygnus olor. The sequence goes on from NC_049173.1 coordinate 20,734,516, forward strand.
ATCAGCAGTATCAAATGTTTAGACATCTCAACACATAAATCAAAAATGGAATACATAAATCAGAACTTTAAGTACTTGCCTGCCTGGTGAGTTCAGTCCTTATATAAATAAGTAAACTAATTAATTAATTAATTAAAGAAAAAAAAAAGTAAAATCTCGAGGGGCAAAAACAGCGTAAGAAAGAATCATTATACAATCATAGCAGTATTGTGCGAGCCACCCTCAGTCTCTCTCTAAACCACATTTATGTCCCCTTTTCCAGTCCCTGTTCCCTGTATATGTGTGTATCCTTGCACACAGAACTGCTAATTTCCCAGTGCCCACAAGTATTAGCAGTCTCTGAAGGGCCACTAGGCTGGTTGATCATTGTTGAAGGACAGCATGTTTCATCCATACTCCTGACTTTCCTCACATGTCCCAAGTGTGTTTCTGCTGCACACAGGCAAAGGGAATCCCCATTTGCTGTTATACATTATTGTTTTTTCAGATGAGAGTGTCAAGAATTTGGAAAAAAGTCCTACAACCAATATTCCCAAATCATATAATGATATCTCCTTAGTTATTGCTATTTGTAATACTATTGAAAACTCATTAAAGTCCAGTTCTTCTATTAATATTTTCATTTCAGTGTGGCTAGATATTTCTAAAGTAATGAAATAGCATAGCCTATTGGTTTTGAATGATTAATTCTTCTGTCCTGAAGCATAAAAAAAAAACTGTTTTCCCAGAAAAAAAAAAAAAAAGATTATTTCCATTCCTCTTCTCCCTGTCAAACTGTTCTTCCTTCTCCCTCCCCCCTCCCTCTCCACACAAACTTCCCAATACTTATGCCAGCTACTATTAATTATTTTGCAATGTGCAGATCAAAATCACAATTGTCTCTTGACTTTCATTTTGTGTTAAAACAGAAAATGAAAAATATAGTGCACAAAAGTTAAAACAAGTGATTGAGATGCAGCTTGTAAAGTTGATGACAGATTATTTTTCAGAATGTAAATGAATTATTTAAATGTAAGTATCTAATTGTTTCATTGCCTTTCACTATCAGCAGTCATTAACTGCCTCTCAGAGTTAGAACAGAGCAGTCAAATCAGATTATGAGCATTTTTGGTATCTTTAATACTAACCTTCCACAGTATAAATGATACCCACTAGAAGAGTAGAAATCCAAATCTACATAATACCTCAAAGTAAACCATGTAAGTATCTTCCCAGGAGCTCCAGTTAGATTTACTTTTTTGTCTTTCAACACATTCACCTTATTATTTCTGTTCTTCTCTTTTACAAAATATTTCTTTTAACTATTTTAGCGATTTTTTTTCCTCCTTCTCCCATACTCAGACCTTCAACTCAGGGTTTCAAATCTTTGGCCTTGTGTAGTATAGAACTTATTAGTAAAAACATATAGACATTTTTTCTCTGTTTGAACACGCCTGTGCTGTCCCTAAATTAGAATAGCATTCTTAAAGGATAAGAGAGACTTAAGGACTTGAAACATCCGAAATTAAGAAAAGCCCTGCAGATTCTGCTTATTTCCTACCATAACAAGTTCACCTTTTGTCAACTTTATATATGAAATAAATGCAACTTTGAAGGCAGTCAGCAGTTTTAGCAGTATTTTACTTTTTTGTTGTTGTTGAGCCTAGTATATCTATTAGATTACCAAGATCTTGGGCCAGAAAATTAACTCACATGTTTATGCAATTGGGAAAAAATAATAAAAGGTTAACCATCTACGCTTAAACAAAGAAATTTATGCAAGCTCTTATTTCAGGAGTTACATTTTCCATTAAACAAGCAATTTCAAGACACTTACAAAAGTGCAATTCCATAAATTAATGGAAATACAGTAACAAAGAGCTGTATAAATTAAGTGTCCTGAGCCATAAAGGGAAATTAAAGGTTATAAATCCAGATCAAGTGTGAAACATAATAGTGATTTTTAAAGGTAGTTACGTATGGAATGGGACATATGTTTTGACTGACGACATTGCCATAAAGGGAATGTTGCGCTTGTCCATTACTGACACCAGAAGCAATATGTATCAGCAATGGATTGGAAAAATACCAAATACACAAAATAGATGTGTGAGCACTACTTGTTTTGCTATTGTTATAAATAGGCACTTATAATCAATCATTGATCTGCTTCTCAGAGAAGCTTGAGAAAAAAAAATGTTATTTTTATTTCCATGCTCAAATATGTAACAAAAGATTTCATGGTTAGGCTAACCTGTACATTTCAAATTATTTGCTCGTATTATCACAGATATAATTGTACACCTCATCTGATGGTTGCAGATCCTGTTGACAATTTTGAACATGGATGTTCACTTACTCAGATAAGCTTCCATATTTTGTGTGTACAGTTCAAAATAAAGGAACTTCAATGCTGAGTTGCTCTACCTTTATTGAAAAGCGATATGGTTGGCATCTAGAAGGTAGATACTGACACAGAGTTAAGGATTAATTGCTCCTTTCTGTGCACTGATATCTCCATTTGCAAAAGCGAGGGATGAGTTTCACCTTCGGAAGGAAATTTAAAAGCTATGGATGAGGAATTGTGTGGAAGTTCAATAAGAACAAAAAATAACATTCAGAATTGCCATTCACTAATGGCGACTTAATCCACAGAATGATAATATGTACATATGAGGTACGTGAGGACAATACGTTTACATTCTGCTTTTGGAATATTGATAAAATCATCAACACAATATGAAAGCTGCAGTTATTAGAGGACTCTTCCACCAGATTCTCTGGTAAAGAACAGTCAGTTCTGGAAATAAGTGGGGGAATTTTTCACTGAAATAAATAATTGCTTCTTCAGGGTTTTATTCAGCTTAACTTAAAAGGTTCAATGTTACTGAAAATCATTGCTACTACTGCAGAAATATAGGATATAATTGTCCAGAGACATGCTACGAGACCATCAATCCATCAATTTCATATGGATAACTGAATGATGGAACATGATTTTTACTCTCAGTCTTATTAGATGATCACCTCTGCTCACGCTGTACCTGCTTACTGGAAGAAAGTATGTGTTTTCTGAGTTGGGCAAATAGAGAGGAATTTCACTGACATTGCTTTAAGTTCATACTGTTCAAGGAAATAAAGTTTTTCATTTTCACTATTCTAAAAGTGACTTTTTCAGACAACTGTGTAAACAGACAATATTTTTTGTTTGCTTGTATTTTTGTCAAATTAGGAATTTCAGCTAGCTGGCTAAAGCCCAGAGAGATTTGCAGCTGTACGTACAGAGATGTGTTTATAAATGCTTGAATCTTTAAGGCTAGCAGTATTGTGGCATCAATAATTAAAGAACTGCAAAACATGCTTAGCATCATTAATTTTGTTCCAAAGTTTAACTTTATCTCTGTGATCCCCTTTTGTTTAGCCAAAGGTAAATGACCATTCTTTAAGTGGGAACGTTTCAATCAGTGTTCATTAGTTAATGAGAAGAAATCTATTTTCTTCTCATTTTTCTAAAAAACAGGATGATAAATGCACACTTAAACCTACAAAACACACAGCTTAAGATGCTAGTCAGGAGTAATTGAGTTCATAATTTTCACATTGTTTGAATTGGTTTCTCATGGACATTGTAAGGCTTTCAAGAGCACCCAGACCAATGACAGTCAGGAATTTCAGCCTTGTTCTAGCTTCAGTGATAAACGTTCTGTAATGATTTCAGTCTGTGTTTTCTGTTATGTGTAGGAACTGGTCTGTCTTCTAATCACTATGTGAAATTAAAATGAAATGAAATGAAAAGAAATGAAATGAAATGAAATGAAATGAAAATAAAATAAAATAAAATAAAATAAAATAAAATAAAATAAAATAAAATAAAGATTTGTTTAGTAGAGAACAGCAAGATAATTTCCAGGTGAAAGCAAAAGGAGACACATTGCCTAGATTAATGCACAACGAAGAGGGAGTAAAGATAAAAACAGAGAAAGGCAGGAGATAGCACCCCATCAACTTCACAGGTAGATCAACAGAATGACTACATTCAAGAATGCTGGCAAAGTACACTAGATGTGGTAATCACACCTCCTGCTGATATATTTTTTTTCATTTTTCCCAACTTGCTGTTTTATTGTATATCCTTAATAACATTATGTTTATTTTTTTTTATTTTAAACTCATAGCTTACAAGTGGGGAAACACAGCTCACCAAGAACACCTGCAATAAATAATCTGATTAGACTGGGTTCTGCAACATCTTGAGCCAATATAAATTTTCCATTATGTACTCTTAGAAATTAAAACCTGTTTTTTTACGGTCATACAGTGCTGGGAAGAAATTTTACATATGTAAAAGAGCATCAAAAGGTGCAGAACACAACGTGCTTGGATCCATAAAATAAGAGCTGATGATTGATAGTCACATTTTTCATTCATAATTACATTTCACATTTTTAAGATGTCATTAACAAAAAGAAAATTCATCCAAGTTATGTCTTTTTCATGATGTTTCTGGAAAGCAGCTGCAGGAGTAGGTCAATGTTTTCCTACAGAAGGACCTTCAAACAGAACTTCCATTTCAGGAGAGCAAAGCAGCCGAGACTTAACAAACTGTGCCTTACGGCAGCAAACCTGTACTGCCAAACATTTCCACCTTCGGATAAAACAAAAGTCGTGTTTTGATTCTATGCACAACTCAAACAACCATGTGGGCTCAACTACTTGGTGTCTGTTTGAACTGCTAAGGGGGCTGTTCTGAGTTCTCCTTACCTGAAGCAGGATAGCTGTATCAGTCTAAATTGAAAAAAGCTAATTAGGAAGAAAAGTGTGACTATAGGAATTCATTTGGGAAATGGATGCAAAGAAACACACCTTGAAAAATACTAATGTACTAACAGAGGCATACTTAAGTATCTATAGACTATGGAAGGCTTTGCTATTGAATCCATTCAGCTTCCCAACTGATTAAGTCTCCTTTAAATGTATCCTGTGCTTTCCAGTTCATTGACACCTCACACTTTTCATTTCCACTGCAGAAGATGTGGATGTTTTTCAGCAAATTGCAACAGGCTTTCTAAGTCATCCATTGTTTATGTAAAGCCTTTTGGTAATATAGATCCAACATGTCCAAGCACCATGAAACAATGACTTCAACATTACCTGCTCAGTGACAAATACAAATGTGTTGAGCAATACCTTCACCACTGTGTGGATATTAGAATTTATTTCCCCAAGGTAGAAATACTGGTACTGGTATGTATGCAGGAATTAATATCCATTCTTTATAAAAAGTTCCCCTAGATTGTTTTCTTCCACTTTAGCAATTCCCCAGAGACACACTTTGCTTTTCTTTCCAACAGTTTGAAATACATCAAAATAGAAATGATTGGGACACTGGGAAATGATGGGACATTCTTTTTCTTCATAGAAAAAAGAATGATTCATTAAAAATGAAACATTTTAAAAGCAGAAAAATGGTTTAAAAATAATCAGAAAGGGACTTCAGACATGACATAGAATTGTTTTCTCAGATGTGAGAGGTGACCTAACTTGAAGTCAAATACTATTACCCCTACCAACCACCACCATTACCATAAATTTAGGTGTCTTTATAAATAGATTTGCATTAGAGACTAATAATTAATTACCTAACATCTGAGACAACATTCTTAACACTTTACTGTAGAGTGAAAGACAGTTTGGACCAGTGAATGTTTGGTCTCTAAAAGTAAAGTTGTTTCCATAGCATACCTGTCTTCAGCCTAGACAAAGAATACTGCTGGAGAAGTTCCAGACTGAACCTCTTCCTTGGAGCCTGCAAAACAGGAATTTGAATTTTTTTATTTCTTTGGATTGTCCTGGGTAATGTTGTACTCAACAATCTTCTTTTGTTACTCTGTAATCCCTATTTGTTTTGTGTTTCTTTGGTTTGGGTTTTCAGACTATATTGTTTTGATTTTAGCTTCTTCCCCTCACCCCACCCCCTCCACCTCTACCCCCAAAGAAACATAAAAAAAAAAGAAAAAAAAAAATCTTTTTTTTCTGAGTGGAATGAAAATTACTTCCCTTATGTGAAAGGAAGATTTTATTTTCCAGTGATTATTCCAGTGATTAGGACAAAATGGAATGGCCTCAGTTTGCGTCAGGGGAGGTTTAGGTTGGAAATTAGGAGAAATTTCTTCTCAGAAAGGTATTGGAAATGGGTTTCCTATGGAGGTGGTGGTATTCCTGGGGGTGTTTAAGGAAAGGCTGGATGTGATACATGTGGGACATGGTTTAGTAGGTAATATTGGTGGTAGGGGGATGGTTGGACCAGATGATCTTGCAGTTCTTTTCCAACTTTAGTGTGTCGCATTAAGGGGTGTAGCCAATTAACCGTTACGGGTCCGGTCGGATTCAGGGTACTGAACTATCACAATCACAGATTCACCAATAAGGCATTAACCAATATGGGTCTGGTCAGATTCAGAGCACTGAACTACCATGGTCACGGATTCACCAGTAATGTATAACCGCCCTTACTCTAGTCACGTTCAATGAGAACTATCACGGCTAGGAACAATGCCGATAAGTGCAATTTATTACAGCAACAGGTACACAGGTTCTTTGGATTGCTAGCGACAGTTACTGTCTGCAAAAGCAAGCTAGCATGCATGAAATACACAGGTGCGGAGCCCGGAAATTAACGCGTTAAAAGGCACAAAGACTCTGTAGAGATTTCTAAGTTTCCGCGGAGACACACAGTATAACCAAGTGTTCAAATTTCACCCAAAGGCGTCCCAATGGGGGCGGAAGAGAGGCTCAGCCCATCGACTGATCCCAGGAGTCAGGAGGTCCTTGGGATGGTGTATTCCCTTGGGATGGTATCTCCCCTGACGGTGATATCTTCCCTGACATCCCCTCTCTCTTAGGCCAATTTATATTATTTTTTATCTTTTAGATGAAGCTTGAGAGACTATAGTCAAGCATATCTTAGTTACGATTGGTGAAAAGTTTTCCCACCTCTGTTTAAAGGAATAGGCTCCGAGAAATTCAGAGCACGTGCTCAGTGAGGGGCGGTCGCACTTTGGAGGCAGGTAGCTTTTGGATGGAGGTGTGTTTTGGTATTATAATGATATTATAATGAGCAAAAGTACACTAGAGTACGGCATTTGTCACAACATGACAGGTCGTTGGCTCAGGGTAGCAAAAAGTGCGGCTTATCGGTCTCGGTGTGCACAAGAACAATCGAGTCCCCACCTGGTCACAGAGCCTAGCCGTGGTGTCTCCACTCCACTCTACGCTCCGTACTGTTCCTTAGAGCCAGGACACCAGGTTCCCCCAGTGTGATAGCATCTAAGGTTGGAAGCCTAGGGAAGGCCCAGGTAATGCAGCTACACCCTACCCTGAAAGCCTCTTCAATGCTGTACATTTTCTTTGAAATGTGAATGTTAGTTTTATTTTCCTAGTTACTTTAGGCAATTGCACCACATAGTGATTCTATGATTCTATGATTCTTGAGTCTTGAGATCTTGAGATGCACCTTTTTGCACTTTTAATACATTCAATGTCTTTTTAGCTTTTTTTTTTTTTTTTTTTTAAACAGGAAGCTTAACTAATAAGAACACCCTTTATAAACATTAGTGACAGTGACCAATATGGAACTCTTGTCTTTGTACTAAATTTACTACGTCTAGTTCCGACATGTTTTAGCCTGCTAAGGGTTAGTCGATTTTCAGAAATGTATGCAGTTTTGCCAGCACCAACCCCACCATTTTCAGGCCACAATGTGGTTTTGTTTGCTGAATTCCTTTTCATAAAACTTGTCCATACTCAAAAATGCAGATTAATCACCAGAAAGGATTTGATTGGGAGAGAGGGTTATTATGTTTCTTGGAAAACCTGTATGAGACAATGCCTTATCAGACCTATTAATGTGCCTGTTCCTTATTTTGTGGACACATGATCATAATGCATTGAGTCCCTAACTTGATACAACCAAGAGCTGAAATTCAAAGGAAAACACCTAATCTCTTAGGAGTGTACTTTTGTTTTGGAAATACAAACTCAAAACTTATTACATTTTTCTTTTTTTTCCCACTGTCCCCCATATAAAGACTAGGACAATATGTAATATTGTAATTCTGTTTCTGGATTGTTGGATTCATGTACAAAAGAAATGTATGTTGAGTTTAGCATAATGACATTTTCAGGTCACATGAGAAGCCCCAGGGGGACCTCCATACCAGGATGATATTTGGCGATGCGTCAGACTTCCCCGCATTCTGGTGTATACATGAAGGCAATCTGGGCAGTACCTTAAAGAACAGCCACAGACTGCTTTGGGCAGTGCCACGTTTGGACACCAGGTCTGTATGATGCACAATGTGCCTGGCTAGAGATGACTCATCATGACCTGAAATTGTCATTACTCCATGCAGACTACAAATATGACTTGTTCCCCAGAGGATAACCTCTTTTTGAATGGACAGCTCATGGTCACTACCTGAAAAAAAAAGAATGACTGGGGGGGAAATGGGATGCAGAACAATGGTAAACCATTGACGCCAACCTAGGACAAGATCACTATGGAACAGTGAAGACAACTGTAAGAGCAATTAAAGGCCCATGTGTTTAGAAAATAAATAAATATATATATATATATATATAGTTAATAACTCAACTGTTAGAAGAGTCCACAGACTAAGCAGATGGCACACAGGCACAAGAGAGCATCTTGATAACATTACAGCTAAACAACCACCAAACAACAAAGGAAGGCTGAGCTATAAATTTTTCACAGGACAAAGTAAGGTCACACACTGATATGGATATAGATTAATGTTGGTAAAAATACAGGCAAAATCCTTTGTTGCAAAAAGTCAAGGAGGTCTGAAAATCATTCTTAATAGTAGGTGAGGGTTCGCAACATTTTACCTACTGCTCTACACCTAGTGGTCTCTTCTTTTAAAGACTACTGAACTCATTCACAGGAGGAATATGAAAACAAAATCCACCTTCTGAGAATTTTTTATTTTCTTGATAAAGCCTCATTGTCTAACCCTTATTTGGATTAGTGAGACACAAGGTCTGTCCGTTGAACTCTGCTTGGAAACAAATATCTCTCACAGTCAAGCCAAGTGAGAGCATGTGATGGAACATGCTATTCTTTTAGTTTTAATAAACCTTAAATTTTATTTAACCCACTTAATGTTATTTTACAGCAGTTCCAAATTGGCAATGATTTATTTAAATGCCAGGCTTGCTTTTTTTCTCTGGATATAGCAGTTGTCAGGATCATAGCCAGCTTTAAACATTATTTAAGTGAAGAATCTATGTTGTTTTTTGGTCTTTCATTTGAAAGTCTCATACAATGGTTTTACCCAGTTATGACTTTTCATTACTACAGAAGACATCCCAAGCTCTCTAATAATGAATTCAAGGAAAGGGAGAAAGTATGAGTGTGAGATATCTTGTAAAAGATGGGCAAAATAAAGTAACAGTTTTTCCTTCAGCCACTATCCCACATTGTAAGTTCGGCTAAATTTAATTTGGGTTACTGACATGGTAATTTGCATTGTTACCCATCATGCTTTTCTGCTTTTTATAAGGCATTTCCTTTTGAAATTGACATGACCTACATACATGTATCATTTTGTCCCTGTGGCTAGCATTTGGTTGAAGTAATAGATTCACTGTGAAATTCCTGTAATTATTATTTCATTCTTTTCTAGCTGATTATAGAAGCACTTTCAGGGTCTTTTTTTAAGTATGTCATTGACTCTATTCGTTTTGATGATATCTCAAGACTGCTTATCTATAATGACTTATAAATTGGCAACTTAAACCATACTTCCTTTATTCCTTGTTATATATCTTTAATGTCCAGTTAACTCTAATGGGTGAAAACAGAGCAGCTAAAGCAGAGACACTTGAAGAAGATAAAAGAACTGGGACAATACTGATTGGTCTAGATGCATGACCTACAGGATAAACTCATACTGCACATAGATTAGCAATGAAACATAATTTAAAATGAGATCTTCTAGGAAAGGGTATAAAAATGTTTCAGAAAAAAAAAAAAAACTTTTCGATTTTTCACCAGCTAGATGGAGTCTATTTCCTCATGTGAGATATTTTGTCTCTAAAATATCAGAGACAATGTTAGAGATACAAATAAGTGCTGAGGAAAGCACTTACTGTCTGAATTTGAAAGCTCCATGTGTGCTTAAACATTTAGCAAGGTTGGACTATTTGGAATTTACCAAAGTGCCCTTCAGACAATGAGTTTTTTGATGATATTCCATACTGCATATCTTAAGAGGCTGTGGGCAACAAGAAGTTGTTCATGAAGAAAAATATCTCAGAATGACTATAAGTCAACTCCATGCTTACTATTTCAAAGTGAATATACAATTCCAATTAGACCACGACAGATTATTTTGCTGGTTTGGTTGGTTGATTGGTTGGTTCATTATGGTTTTTGTTTTATTTTTGTTATTAACCAAAAATATTGATGCACCAAAATAAAACTTTGGAGAAAAACTTTTGAAAATAAGTTTTGCAGAAAAGCCCCTTAGATCCAGCAAAATTTTGAGAGCATGAATAATGACTCACTTATGACTAGGACATGTACCCAATTTACACTAGAGAAAAAGAAAGTTTTGAAATTTTGGAAAGCTTTTCAGGACAGCAAAACATCTTCTGAACAGTTTTGTTTCCCAGTATTCATTTTTTCTTATGTGCTTAATGGCATTAAGAATAAAAACCCTTTCCTGTGAATATACATGATGCAGAGATGACTATACTATATATTAGAGGCAGAACCCTTGGAACAGGTCTATACCATTCAGTCACAGTTTAAGCATCTAAGAGATGCTAGTCTTGAACATCTCTCGTGGAAAAGGCGAAAAGCTTTACTTATGTATACACGAGGGCTGTCCATTAAGGCTTAGAGGTACAGTTTTGTGGAATTCATAATCTGAATGTGAGCTAGCTGTTTGAATTCTCTGGGGGAGAAAATAAATAAATAAAATTAAAATTAAAATTAAAATTAAAAGTAGATAAAACTTGTCCAGGACAGAAATTATGCATCTAGTTTACTATGGAATAATTCCTATTCTGAAAGTGCCTGTTTGTCTTCATTGTCTATAAAGTGAGTATAAAAGTTTGTTCAAATGTAGACACATATATTCTGTAAGATAAACTATAAATTTTTCATTTACTCTTGAAAAGAAAGAACCAAAACTGATTGGTCAAGGAAAGAAGTCTTGACAAGGCCAATATGTTAGAGAACAACTGTGCATGTGGAGAAAGAAGCTCATATTAAGATTAGCTCATCAGTAACGTATGTTCTTGTGATAAACATATCAACATGTATACATATCAGCAGGTAGTGAGAAGAACGCTACCCCTGCTCCTGAGATATCACTTTGGACCCAATTCAATTTTGCAATCCAATTCTTCTGTGAAAAATATTTCTCTATTTGTAGAATTACACCCCTAAAGTCAGTCACTTACACCTGCATAACTAAGAAAAGAAAATAAAGTCTGGATATTATATATGCACAAGTCTGGCACAAAGACTATATACCTCAAAAATAATGTAAAGGATTATTGTCTTCATATTGTTCTTGTATTGATAATCAAAACAATTGTTACACATTTTGAACTGCTTGACTGAAATGCAATAAGATTCACAACTTAGACTCACCATGTTTTGCAGAATGGAAAGATTTGTTTATCTGGTGTTCTCCATTATATTTCATTCCACCAAAATGTTGATGTAGAACAGAAAACAAAATTAAAATAAAGGGAGTGTAATAAAAGAATGCATGTGATGGAACAGCCCCATGATGTACAGACTGGATCCTGACTGGTGAGGTAGAGACTCCATAGAAAAGGACTTAGGGTCCTGGTGCACAACAGGCTCAACATGAGTCATTGACATACTACTGGAGTGATTATGTCTCGTGCACAAGGACTATTTCAGTGGCAAACAGTGAAAGGATGAGAGGAAATATTTGCATGTTGCAGCATGGGATATTCTAAGTGGACACCAGGAAGGGGAATTTTTGCTATAAGTGTGATCAAACACACTCCAGCCTCTTAATGAGTTTGTGGAATCTCAGTTTTTGGAGTAGACTTGCCTGCACAATGCTCTGAGCAATCCAACAAAACTTCATAGATAGCCTTACTTATAACAGGAGGTTGAATTAGATGACCTCTTGTACGTTATTCCCACACAGTATTTTTTATAATTCTATAACATCAGATTTGAACTCTAATCCCTAAAAAAGTTACAGATAAAATAATTATATATGTAATAACAATGTGACAATTGCTGCAGAAATAATTAAAATAATTATTACAAATATGGACCCACTTAGCAAAACACAAAACTGCCTGCTGCAAATTATCAAACCTAATGTACTTAACTGTAAAAACAAATAAATACAAATTTAGAATCGATCACATATTTCTCTTGCCCATATCCTCTCTCCTTTTCCCTCAGTATGTAGCATAATTCAATTCAGTTACTTTTGACAGCAACCTTTAAGGTGGTGATTCTTTAGAGGAATTAACTTTGAGAAAATAATTTCATTCTCCAGATATCTTGGCTTCAGGCATTTGTCATCATTTAGAAAAGTAGTTGAAATGTTACCAGAGGATGGGAACCATAAGAGGGTGAATGAATGCTAAATTTGCTCTGAGTCTGTGCTTTTCCCATCATATTGGGAACTGTAGATCTTTTTTAGTCTCCACAGCCATATTCAACATTTATCCATTAATATAGGAACAACTCAATTAGTGGCTCTGTAGGTATCAGAGCATAACCCTACTATCCACAATTTAATAGCTACCATACATCATCAAGATTTAATTCCCAGGTTGAATAGGATGTAAGTGGCAGTAGCCCATAGATACATTTTTAAAAATCTTGAAATTTTTGTGGCTTATTACTCTTCCCCAAGCTCACTTGTATTGTGACTGCAATTTTTCCTACATTTCACACCCGGCATCCTGCAGATTAATGCTGCTGACTGTTCTGTGGTTACATTATCTGATTTCTTGATATATTATTAACATGAACAGGAATTATTTGCCAGCTAGAATTTGTTTGCATTATCAGAGATTCATTGTCCCAGAAAAGTAATGGTTTGAGACTTGGAATGCCCTGTTTTGTGTTCTCAGTGATTTTCCACAGTATTATTTGCTGTTTGGTTCTATGTTCATTTCAGAAAAAGTTGCTGGCAACTACTTACTGAAGTTCAGGATCAGTAATGTGACCTCTTGTATCCAGGGGAACTCTCTTACTCTTATTTATTTATTTTAATTTAGTTCAAGGTGAAAAATAGACTATGCACCATTATGTAGTAGAAATGCAAGAATTTCTATATTTGTTCAGAAGCATAGCCCAACAACTGTAATCTTGATTATCCTGATTTAGGCTGGATGTCAATCATAATGATCAGCTCACGTGCAACTGAGTGATTTGGGAATGGGAGAATTAAGCCACACATCCAAACTGAGGTCTATTCAATGTATCATATACACGTTTGGCCTCAGCAGGGAGGAAAAACAATAGTTTTAAACTCTGAGACTGCTTGCTTTTTCAGAAACCTTGAAGAGGGCTAAAATTCTTTGAGGTAGATGTTGAAACATTAATAAGGAAGTGCAGATGAATTGTATAACCTCTAACAGATTCTATAAACTCATTCTGACATTAAAAAAATAAATAATAAGTAATAAAAAATATATATAAAATGGGATGGGAAACTTGTTGAGGAAAAAGGAAAGACACCAATAGACTAAATCTTTATGAAAGCCACAGCCCTCAGTACAGCTTCAGCATGCAAGGCAGGACGAGGCAGGATGAGGTGCAGCAAGGTGAGGCGAGGCAAGGAGAGGCAAGGCAAGGCAACACAATGAAAGAAAGGAAAAGCAAGGGTCAAGGCAAGGCAAAGGAAAGAAAAGGCAAGGAAAAGCAAGAAAGGCAAGGCACGGCACCCCCTCAGGATATGTACATAAAGGACACATGCAATATTTCTCCTATTCTACTGCTCTTGACACAAACAATATTAAAATTTTAACTCAAGTGCTGTAGTTAGTCCGGGACTTTGAATTTCAAAAAAAAAATATAAAATAAATAAATAAACGAAAAGAAGAATCTACTGGATTCTATGATTTTATGTGTGTTCCCTTCTCATGGTTACCATAGGAATCAGGAAAAGTCCAAACACAATTACATTTGAAGAATGATTGAACAAACTGAATAAAAAGAGGAAGATTGAAATAAAATATATGTGTTTAAAAGTTAAAAGGTTGACATAAAAGTAAATGCATAATATTTCTTTTTCAAAATAGAAAGAAGAAAAGTATCTGGGAAAATAGGTACTATCCATTCTCTGGAAGAATCCTGGGACAGTAACAATACAGATACTTAAGCATTAGACAGTTGCCATACAAGCTAAAAATAAAACATTGTTGGAGGCTTTTAATAAAAAGTAGCTCACTGGAATGGCTTAAATGTGGCTGAAACACTATTACTGTCCAGTCCAGAAATGAGCTTTCACTGTGAGATTTGGAACAGATACAGATTCTGATTTCTCCATCAAATTCCTTTGGCTAGACTATAACAATAAGGTTGGTTGGTTTATTTATTTTCTTTCTTTCTTTTCCATTACTTTTTCCCCCTCTTATTTTTTCTTTCTGCTTCTGCACTGAAAACTTTGGTTTTGGAAACATTAGGAAGTGGACAGCCAGTGTTCTATAAATAAAATTAATATTAGTATTATTAGTAACAAGATTTATTATTATTTTTTTTTTTAACCACAGGGCTTTTAAAAATTTCCTGCTAATACCCATAACCACATCAAGCACAGTTCATTTACTGGCAAATAATATCCTGGAGGTAGAAAAAGCAAAAAAGCAGAAATTTGAAAGATACAGAAAGGCTGTTATGTAAGACCCACTTGGAAACAAAAGGTAGGATCATGAAAGCCACCTTGTATCTTCACACTACCTGAGCTGCTTCAAATCCCACCAATTACACTTCTCAGAAATGCAACTTCCCAGCTGTGTGACTCCCCATATTACACCTGAACAAATGCCACCTAAAAGACAAAAAATGTCTGTCTACAAGTTATCTTTTGTGCATTTAATGGAGAACCTTTTTCTGTTGGTTTGTTCCTTATCTCTGTTGTTTTCCAAGACCTCAGGAAAACAGAAAGCTGCATTTGTCAAAATTTATTTTAGAGAAGAGTCATCTGTATTATCCCACTGGTATTTTGCCAGCTCTTAGAAAGCCTCATCATGGCTGCAACTTGGATGCCAAAGGAAGAATGACTTCTTCAGGGTAACAGTGTTTCAGATCTTGGCATTATTACATTTTGCTTTGTGTACTCCAACTTATTCTACCACCACATTCATTGGTTCTCACCTAATGGAACAATTTTTAGGACTCCATCAGTTTCATTCCTGAAAATTCACAACTCTTTGTCCATCTTCTCATGGGAATCTTCACATACAAAAAAATCTGTAAGAAGAACAGACGATGAGAGGAAGCATACTGAAAACTTTTAGCTCTTCTAGAAGTTTTTAAGGCCTGTGGGAAATGGGCATGAGCAGAAAACAGCTGTAAATATTGATGTGGGAAATTACTGCTTGATCATTGGAATATGTGGAACAAATATAACACTTCCACATACCGCTTGACCTGTTGCCTGTGCTCAGTTTGTGTACAACAAGACTCATTGTACTGAACATGCACAGTGAATCCAGTTGTGTGACAGAAGTTGGTGGTATAAGGAAGAACACAGAAAGAATAGATTATGCTTGAACATCTAGTTAAATTGGATGCCATCATCACAATCATTAAAAAAATATTAAATGGATGCTTTGCTATACAAAGTCCCTAATTCTGTGGAAAATATTTACATGCATAATCTTTTAACACTATCCTTTCCTATTTCTTGTGTTGTTGATTCAGAAGTTCACAGACACCCCATCCATTCATGACTATATTTCTCAATAGTCTCAATTTCTCAAACCATAAATAATGAATACTAACAAATGCCCTTACAAGAGAGAAACTTATGCTACGATGCTATTGACATCTGAAACATTATTGTACAAATATCAAATTTTATATCTGAAGTAGGGAAGCAAAATTGGGACTGTATCTCATACGATACTCATCAGTAGCATGGCTCCAATTCTTTAACTCAGTACAGCATGTGGAATCTTTTTTCTGTACATAATTTTCTGTTCCCTATTGGAACAAGGATACATATGTCCACATCTCATATTTCAGACTCTTTTCTACTTCAACATTCATTACTCTAATATTTCCAGCTGGTTTGATTAGTTACCTACTAAAAGTTTCCTACTAAAAGAATCAAGTAATTAGTGTTGTTGATTGGCACAAAGTAAGTTGCAAATTCTGCAATACCGTTTTCTACATATTGACATTTCATGTGACAATCATATTTTTCTCCTTTGTATTATTTACTTTGAGTTGTAGCATATATTCTGGAAAATAATTTGTAGCCAGTTAGATCACAAAATCACACAATCACAAAATGCTTGAGGTTGGAAGGGATGTCTGGAGGTCATCTTTTCTAAACACCCTACTTAAGCAGGGACACCTAGAGTAGGTTGCCCAGGGCCATGTCCAGATGGCTTTTGGATATCTCCAAGGAGAGAGACTCCACACCCCCTCTGAGCAATCTTTGCTAGGGCTCAGTCACCCACATTTTAATCAAAAATAATTACATTAATTGCTTTGCACATTTTAAAAATCAGAAATTTTATAAACAAGAAGCCTAAGTAGCAAATTACCTTTATTCTCTAGTGTTAGCCAATGTTTCTGTATGCAGAAATCCCTCTCTGCACAACATTATCCACAGCTTTCATTCTTAGTGTCCTTTCATTATGTCTAAGGTTTCTGTTCACCAGAAAAGTCTGTGAAATGGTATATTACTGTTAGATGTGCAATGAATATCCGATGCTTGGAAATAGTGTTTTTTTAAATACTTAGTAAGTATTTAATAGTGTTACCAAATGGGTTCCAAAATACATCTTAAAAGAATTTCTCTGAATGGTGTGAGTTATCACAGGACACCTAAAGTACGCAAATTAAGGACTGAAAAATCAGAGAAGTGTATGCATACCTGCAAGGCAACAGAAAACACAGCAAATGCAAAGCAAGAAGTCAGTCATTAAATCTTAGTCCCATTGAAGTGAATTGCAAAACTGCAATTAATTTTTTGGGGGTACCAGGCTTGTGCTGCAAGCACAGATGGAAAAAAAAATGTGATTTCCAGATCCCCAAAGCCATTTGTGTAGGTGATGCCATTTGTGCACAATGCCAACTCATTTTTCCATATTAAAACTAATGATCCATAATTGTTTCTGGAGTGGCAGACCATAATATGTGTTGTAGTGAGCAAATCTGAAAATGACTGGTTCAGTTTCATGTCCAAACTTCTCATATAATACTTCTCTGGAAACCACAAGGCTAGAAACAGAAGTGTTAAAATGTTTTTCCTTGTTACGTATAATGCTTGAGTAGTTTATTTAGTGCCTCGAGGAGTTACTTATGACATGCAGCAGGATTTAAAAGCTCCTCCAGTTTCCAGGAGCAAAGTGTGTTCCCTTGATGTGTCCTATTCCCTTTCGAAGTAAAATCCCAACATTCATTATGCTTTCCTGATGCAAGATGGAGATCAAGAATGTGGATCAGAAACTATTGCACTTTCTGTCCAGGTTCCAGTGTGAATTCTTGAGAGATATTTTGAACCTGAAATATGACCACACAATTCAAATATACACGGAATCTGGTAAGATATTTTCCTTTGTGACTTTTTTTTCTTTTAGAAATTCTTTTTCCAAGACTGGTATATCAGAATTATCGTAGTATGTCTCAGAGAAATATCAAAAAGGGGGGGGGGGGGGGGGGGGGGGGGGGGGGGAGAGAAGCAAAATACATCCAAAATATGACTATTCCATTTTTACAAGAAATATACGTGTGCTTTAAGGCCAGAGGTTCTATTCCAAGCAGACAAGTTACTGCCTGGTTCAGTTTTCACCAGTACTATCTTATTTGGTATATCAACTGGAAAACCTTCCTTTGAGCTAAGAAATAACAATAATAACACTAATAATAATTCTAATAATATTGGTAGCAATTCAAATCATATTGGTGTCAATGATGATCTTCTGATCTATTTAAATGAGCTTGACTAGGGACTGTGGGCAGCTTAGAGAGGTAAAATACACATCTTTTACCTTCTTTAATTATACTACTTTTATACATGAAATACATATTTACTTTTGTGATTACTTATTCAAAATGCACAAATGTAATTTTCCTATGAGAAAAGGCCCACAGAGCACTAAACTGCTCAAGTACCTTTGTTCTCAGCTTCATAATTTTTCTGAATTCAGCGCACAGAAAACAAGCATTCATTGCATTTTAAGCAATAATTGCTACCAAATAATTTATGTCTTCAAAATGCTACAGATAGCGCAGAGACTACAGATACTTATAACCTAGTAAATTACAGCTAAACCTTGTGTGTGCCGAGTACCTTGCATAAGATAAATTGGATAATATCAGGCCACTCACATTATAAAGATCAAACGCAAGGAGAAAAGACATGAACTTTGCTTATGTATCAATGTATCCTCAACTCAGCAGTTGCTGATTATTTAACGGGCATGTAAACAGATGCACTTAATCCTGTTATGGGACCTATTCAGGGAGATAGAAAAAGAAAAAAAAAAGAAAAAAAAAATACCATCCACAGCAGAGAGAAAAATAAAGGGTATAACTTAAAAACTCCTGACCAGTCTCAGCTCCTTCTGACTTCAGTGATTACACAGCACCAGGCAGGCAAGTACATGGGCACGAAATATTATTCTGCCAATTTCCCCACCCTTTTTCTATAAAACATGTCTTGCTATAGTAACTCAGACCATGGAATGTCACCAATTCCCTTAATTAAAATAAAATACAAAGGACTTCCCATTGTTTTAGGTCCACATCCTTACTGTAGGCTTGCTTATAAAATGTGATTTCCACAATAGATTGAAATTTGTCAATTTGGCAATATTTGTGTTATTGCAAAGAATACATGGTCAATTTGAATTTATTTTTATCAAGTAATTTATAATTTTCTGTGGCGTAACGACCACACAGACACCAGGGTTCTTTTAGGATCAGCAATTGCTGGCCAAACCTGTCTTCATGACGTGATCAATATCCCTGTTCCTGTCTTGGTCCCTGTTCTGCTAGCCTGTCCCTATTCATTCCTTTCTTGGTTTTGTCTCTGTTCTGTTAGTCTGTCCTTGTTCCTGTTCTTCCTGTCCCTGTTTCGGCACCATTTGTGACGTAATGACCACACAGATAGTGTAATAGTTTATACGCAGCTGAAGTAAATAGTGTAGTCAGAGGTCATGGGGCTAGATTTTGAAAAGTCCTACATAAAGAAGAGATCTCAGAAAAGCAAATTTAAATAACATTAGTGTCAAGAAAAGGAATTCTGATTGCCATATTCTTTATCTGTTATCACTAGACAGATGAAAATCTATGATAGCAATTTTGCCTTTAAGGTCATTTTCTTTTTTCTTTTATTTCTTTTATTCATTTATTTATTTATTTTAACAGGCTCTATACTAATTTTCCTCACAGAATGACTAACAGAAATATGACCCTTGTGCATCTTTTGTAGTTAATTCATTAGGTCAACTCTAACCACTAAGTCCCTTGTCAGGTTATTTCTCTTAGTGATAAGGAGCAATTGACCTTAAAAGACCGAAGCCAGGTAGATGAGCCTATTCCACAAGGTCTCTTGGCTCCACCCGTGTTAAGTGAAATCTGCCAGGTGTGGATCATTTGACCTTTGCTATATAGGAAGCATGAGGACTTATGGGGCATTGCCTTCCTAGGGGGAGGTTGAGGCTCGGGTTATCTAGGGTGCTTTTCTACTGTGGTGAAATGGATTCAGCGTTCCCCAGTAGGCTGCTTTTTCTTCATGTTTTCTACTATCTCTGTGAAATAGTTTTAGTAACTCTATGAGCTAGCTACGTTGGTGGTGCCTTCTCAGTACAGTAAAATCCTGGTGGTACGACTTCACTATGAAGTAGTTTGGAAGTGACTCAAGTACAGATGCTGGCAGGTAAGTGTTCCTGGGTTCTACAGTTGTTTAATGGTGAGGAGTTTGAGTACTTCCTTCACCTTCTCTGTTTTTAGTGAAATTACTTACGTGGATTCTAAGCTCCCTTTCCAGCCCTTAAAAATAAAAATAAAAAAACTTAAAAAATAAAAATAAAAACACCTCAGAAGCTGAAGTGCTTACAGATAAACCTGACTTTGAAGAATGTTCTTAAGTATTTGTTAAGATTGAACAACAGACTGTGTGAAAAAGGTGCCTTAGTGTGAACTCAAATTATGCCTTGTGGTAAGTAGAAACAGATTTGGATAAATACTGGTGGTATTATTGTTACTTTCACTAAGTGGAAATTGTGAGAATGTGCTGTTCATAAAAGAAATGCTGTTTTCACAATATGCAAGTCAAAAAGCCTTTAGATTACCAGAAGTTATAGCTTCAAGGAGATAACTTTAAAGAAAGAAAATATTGTTGGATGCTTCCCCCTGACCTGTCCATAGATTTTCTTCCTGAAGAAAAAGCGTGAAAGGTGTAATTAATAGTTTCTGAGGTAGGGTCAGAGGAAGGTGTTTTTTCCCACTTGTTCACGCTGCCTTTCTTCACCTTCAGGAGTGTTATGGTAGCTTTCCAAAACTTTGACTATCCTTCGGATGTTCAGACCAGCATGTTCTTATTGTTATGTCTCCTGAATACACTTCAGGTTTTGTCTAAGGTTAAACAAATACTTCAGAGTGTCATCCAGAGATCTGTCCAGAGGTGAGATAGTTAGGAGTAGCAGGTAGAGTGGGAGGATATGGGCCGGCATCTAAAGCAGGGGCACCTCCACTGGAAAGACCATTAGGAACCCATAGTGGATGAATTGGCTAAACAATCCTGGCAGTACAAAGAAAGTCTTTCATTTTCCCTACAGGCCTGCATCTCAGCTGTGAAGAAACTTTTGGAAGAGGTCCACCAACGTAGAGAACTTATCTTCCTCCCCACCTGTACAAACCAGTGTCTGAGGTATCAGGCCTTAGCGTCCTTCTGTGCAAGGAAGACAAGAGAGTGGATACACAACTCATGCCACACTGTGGTTTTACCAATGTGACTATGGAGAGGACATAAGGAAAAAAGACGGAAAATCTACGTCAACATTAGAGGCACGGGTACGTGAGTCCCAAATAAAAAAATAAAATGGGGGAAAAAGGGGTTCTGGGAGAAACCTGCTGCTCCAAATGGCAGTGGACAGTCTTCAGTCCCCAGAATTTTTTCGCTAGGAACATGGTTCGACAGAGCAGTTGAATGTTTCTTTTGCTTTGAGGATGCTGAAATGGTCCCTGGCTTGAAAAGAACCAGTTCCCAGCCTGTCTTTAACAATAGTTGCTTAGGGCTAAAATCTGAGTTTCCTTTCTGTTACGTGAACGTCCAGAGAGACTCATCCTCCCTTCTCTATTGACTTTGGTGCTGCCTAGTCTTTAGATTGTCAGTACTCAGTCGCATACCCCAGACTCCTGTATTTTGAGAGGGATTGCACTCCCCTTACATAATACGGGAATCCCATTTTTCTGTCTCAAGGGTGAATGGTGTAAGGCACTTATAAATCATTGCAGATTGTGGTTGTTGTCAATTGCCATGTAAATTAAGGCCATGAAAGTACCTTCTACCGTTTCATCTTCCCTTTCATTTGTTGTCTGGTTACTACTCAATATTACATATTTGGTGAAATGTCCTGAAAAAACATTACTGTTTAGTTTTAACAACTTTTGTTCTTTCTTTCTCTAGGTCTGCCAGTAGCTGACAAGGTAGAAAGATTTGCTTTTCTCTTTTCTTCTTGTGAAGTTAGAGGCAGTGCCGATTTAAACCGTGACTGAGGCTCTGGAATGGTGCAAGTCTATCTTACTACTTCAAATTCAGTGATGCAACCTGAGTTTACATTAATTAACTTTCCAGGATTCAACCAATTTTAAAGCTTTTGGACAATGACAACTACTTGAAAACACTCCTACAGGTTTATTTTCTTCATTTACATTTGTTTGCTATCTCCATCTCATTCGAAGCAGTCAGGACTGGTTTGCTTCTCTCTTCTCTGGAAATCTGCACTATGAACCACTGTTAGAATCAGGATTCTGATCTAAGAGTATGATGAGAAATGTTGCACTCCAATTTGGAAATTGGGGAGGAAAATGTTCACGTATCTGTAAGAATTGTGCTCAAACAGCTGATTACAGTTTTTCTTACACCTTAACAGATGCTTACACCTTTTAACTTTAAATCTGAGAAGCAACAGGTAGTTTCTATGTTTCCCTTGGGGATAGTGTACTCTTCTGTGTTTTGCTCCTGTACAAACAGCTCAAAATTTTAAAGTCATGTTGTCAGTCATACAACCAAACAACCTTGCATGGCATTACATGTTCCCCCCCAAGATAGATCAAGCCCTGAATGCAAGACCAGACAAGTAAATAATGCCAATGTGTAAAACTAACTTGTAAATACATTAGTTTTGGCAAGTTTTTTGGCACTTTGTGGGGCTTAACTGTACTTCAGTGAGAAGAATGTCTTCTGGTGTGAACTGAAATTATACCTCTATGCCACAGTCTTTTTTTTGGGGGGGGGGGGGGGGGGGCAAAATTCCTTGTGGACACCTGAAGGAGTTGCAAAATAATAATAAAATTTTGGTGAAGGAGAAGTGTGGGAGTGTGGCCATGGGTCTCAACAAGTCTCATGGTTGGTGATAACATCGGACTCTTAAGGATGAGGCCATCAGGAAGATAGAGTTTAGAGGGAACAAAGAAGGGTGATTCAGAGATGCCCTGTTATCTCGGGTTGCTTGTTTTCCAGCCATTAAGGCATGGAAGTTGCTGGGTGTTTGCTGTTGCCTGGCAAACTTTTTGACCAATGGATAGTTAATGGAAAAGTACTGCTGTGGGGTGGTGGATGGAAGAAGGGAGCCTGTCCTGAATATGGGATGCAACATGAAATAATTTCATTATGTCATCAATAAAGTAGCAGCAGTTACTGATCCTAAAAGAACCCTGGTGTCTGTGTGGTCATTACGCCACAATTTTCTGTCATGATAAATTGGACGCTGGGTATTCCAGCAGTCTCCTTTAAAAAACAATAAAGTAAGTCTTTGAAAATAACAAACTTAAGGGAACTACCACATTCAACAGCAAAATTCTACTGATAATCACACTCTTGTATAGTATTATCCTGAAACAAGAAGGCAATCTGTAGAAGACAGTTCAAACTTGAAGGCTGATTCAAGCTTTTTTTTTTTTTTTGGTCTGTTTATTTCCACAGTGACTAGTTTAGTCTCACATAAAGCTCCTACATCAGACTTCTGTTAGCCTACTGCAGTGTAAATTTGTGGCACTTCCACTGCCATCCCGCTGTATTGTGTTTACGTGCCAAGGTTTTGGTAGAGAGGGCTTCAGGGGTGGCCTCTATGAGAAGAATGTAGAAGCTGCCCCATGTTAGATAAGGGCCAGTTTCAGCTGGCTCCAAAGGGGCCTGCCACTGGCCAGAGTTGAGCCAATAAGAGATGATGTTTGTGCCTCTGGGAGAGCAGATTTAAGAAATGGAAAAAAAAAAAAATGCTGTGCAACAGCAGCTGGGATAGTGAGGAGTGAAAAACAGCCCTGCAGACCCCAAGGTTAATGCAGAAAGAGGGCAGGAGGTGCTCCAGGCATGGAGCAAAAGTTCCACTGTGGCCTATGGAGAGGCCCATCATGGAGCAGGCTATCCCCCTGCAGCCCATGGGTCCCACGGCAGAGCAGATCTCCACGCTGCAGTCTGTGGAGGAGCCCCCGCTGGAGCAGGTAGATGTGGCCTGGAGGAGGCTGCGGCCCATGGAGAGCCCCCGCAGGAGCAGGCCCCAGGACAGAGCTGCAGCCCATGGAGAGGAGCCCACACAGGAGCAGGGTTCCGTGGGGAGCTGCCACCCGTGGGGGACCTGTGCTGGAGCAGTTTGCTCCTGGGGGATGGACCCTGTGGTACGGAGCCATGTGGGAGCAGTTCTTGAAGAGCTACTGCCTGTGGTAAGCCCACGCAGATGAAGCGTTAGGGACTGACCACAGCCCCCATTCCACATTCCCCTGCACTGCTTGGGGGGAGGAGGTAGAAAAGGGTGGATGGGGAGGAAGGTGTTTTTAGTTTGCCTTTAGTTTTTCATTGCTCTGGCTTGTTAGTAATAGGTAATAAATTATATTAATTTCCCTATACTGAGACTGTTTGCCTCTGACGATAGATGTTGAGTGATTTCCCTGGCCTTATGTCAACCTTTCAGCCCTTATCATTGTATTTTCTCTCTCTTTCCCTTTGAGGAGGGGGAGTGAGTGCGGTTGTGGTGGGGTTCAGCTGCCCAGCAAGATAAAACCACCACACCCACCTTTGTATATCTTGACATTTTTTGCAGCCACTCGCCAAGGCGATTGGCTCCAGGGCAGATGCATGCTGCAGCACAGCCGGGGGTTGGCATTTTTTTCTGGCATCGAGGCCACGTGAGGCAGCTGAGGGAACCACCAGGACCCAGCAGCCCTTGAGAGGGAGGCTGACCTGCAGGCGGAGCCAGCAGCGGCACTGGCGGGCCATTTAAAGATGACATGCAGTGCTACAGGCTTGCGGCAGAGTGGCTGGAAAGCTGTGCAGAGGAAAAGGATCTGGGGGTGTTGGTTGATGCTCACCTGAACATGAACTGGCAGTGTGCCCAGGTGGCCAAGAAGGCCAATGGCATCCTGGCTTGTGTCAGGAATAGTGTAGCCAGCAGGAACAGGGAGGTGATCATACCGCTGTACTCAGCTTCGGTGAGGCCGAGCTGAGTACCTCGAGTACTGTGTTCAGTTTTTTGGGCTCCTCACTACAAGAAAGACATTGAGGCCCTGGAGCATGTCCAGAGAAGGGCTACAAAGCTGGTGAGGGTTCTGGAACACAAGTCTTATGAACAGTGGCTGAGGGACCTGGGGTTGTATAGTCTGGAGAAGAGGAGGCTCAGGGGAGACCTTATTGCTTTCTACGACTACCTGAAAGGAAGGTGTGGGGAGCCAGGGGTTGTCCTCTTCTCTCAGATAGCTAACTATAGGACTAGAGGAAATGGCCTCAAGTTGCACCAGGGGAGGTTCAGGTTGGAAATTCAAAGAAATTTCTTCTCAGAAAGAGTAGTTAGGCATTGAAATGGGTTGTCCAGGGAGGTGGTGGAGTAACCGTCCCAGGGGGCATTTAAGGAAAGGTTGGATGTGGTGCTTAGGGACATGGTTTAGTGGGTAATTGTTGTGGTTTAACCCAGCCAGCAGCTAAGCACCACACAGCCATTCGCTCACCCTCCCCCCTCCCTCTCTGGGATGGGGAAGAGAATCAGGAAAATGAAGCCTGTGGGTTGAAATAGAGACAGTTTATTAGGACAGAAAAGAAAGGAAAATAATAATAATAATGATAATAGTACTACTACTAATAACGTGTACGAAACAAATGATGCATAATGCAATTGCTCACCACCAGCTGACTGATACCCAGCCTATCCCCGAGCAGCCGGTCCCCCCACCCCAGCCAGCCACCCCATATAATTGCTCACCATGACGGTGTGGAATGGAATGGAATGGAATGGAATACCCCTTTGGCCAATTTGGATCAGCTGTCCTGGGTCTGTCCCCTCCCAGCTCCTGCTGCACCCCTAGCCTGCCCGCTGGCAGGACAGTGTGAGAAGCTGAAAAGTCCTTGGCTTAGTGTAAGCACTGCTCTGCATCAATTAAAACATCAGTGGGTTATCACCATTATTCCCATCCAAAATCCAAAACACATCACCATACTAGCTACCAGGAGGAAAATTAACTCTATTCTAGCTGAAACCAGGACAGTAATATTGGTGGATGGGGGACAGTTGGATCAGATTATCTTGGAGGTCTTTTCCAACCTTAATGATTCTATGATTCTATGTATACATAGAATTACTCTTTGCATTATATGAAATCAAGCATTCAAAATTTTTGAATGAAGAAAAATGGTTGGATTGCACATTATACAGAATGTTAATTTTAAGGAATTAGTCCCAGCAATGTACAACTGGTAGTCGTGGAAACTTAGTCTATCACAGGAGAAAGCAAATTGCTTTTCTGTGCCCTGATAATTCATGGTTTCCTTGGACTTTTCAAAGTGCTGCCTGAACTAAGGAAATTTTAATTTGAGGTAATTGTATAGTGCTTCTAGAGATGGTTTATTTTATTTCTGACTTAGTACTGTATAGATGCAAACTGTAAGAAAGGATTCTGTGCCACTGAGCAAATATGTTCAATTTAATGCTAAGTGTAGACATTACATCTTTTTCCTCTCAGAAGCAGGGCTTATGTAGTACAAAATGTCCTTGTATGGATCTGTATACCATGGCTAAATTTTTCCTCTTTACTGTTTGTCTGTATTGATGTTGCTGACCCCTCATCTACATTCACTTAGAACTTCAATAAGGCAAACTTGCAGCATTTATGAAACTAAATAAACATAAGTTAAACCTCAAATCTACTTTACAATAACCACTGCTCTTAGCTCTGATGGGAATGTGTTTCTCTGAATCCTATTTTACCAGGGAATGTGATAAGAAGCTAAATATCTATTTTGATTGCTTTACTCTGTCAAGTCCATTCATCATTTCGTTCTTTAATTACTACCCTTGTAAATAGTACATTGTGCTCTGGCCAGGAGCCAGGTTACTTTGCTCAATCAGCAGGTTGCCAATATGACACTGGTATCTTTCCCTATACAGAGAAGAAGCTATTCAGTTAATTTAACCAATTCCATTTTAACAGTCACACTTTTATGACTGGAATTTACTAGCTACTCAGAGCATTTTTTTTTTCCTTAGCTTTGTCCAGAAAAACAATACAATATTATGGCCCATCTTCAGGACTAGAAGATAGAAATGTATGGAAAGTTTGGGGTAATACTGTGACTCAGCGTCCAATGTGTTCATACAGTTGCTGTGGATATAGAATAGAGATGGTTGAGATGACCAAGGAATTTCTTGTACAATAATATAGCATTTATATCACCCGAACCACAAGTCTTTCACAGAGTTGCTAGTTATTTTTTGACATTTATTTTGCCCAAGTGTCTAATGTAACTCCCTGCTTATGTCAACAGCTGCTCCAAAATCCAAATCCATAACAGTAAGATAAACTAGGTATTTGTAGTGGAATGGGTGGGAGTTTCTGTCTTCATATTGTTAAATACATATATATGTATACATACATACAAAAAAAAAAATCTATCTCGGTGAACTCCAAGGAAGCTGCTTTCAACTAATTATGATTAGCTGTAAATCTTGCTTTTGCATGTCTAACAGCAGGTATAAGAAATTTAGATCATGTCTTTACGTTTCAGATCCATCTCACACATTGATGGTCTCTGACAAAGTCTATTGCTTTTTTATCAAAATAGTGCCTTAAGCATATAAATGAACAGAATTGTAAAATAATTGATCAATTTACTTCAGAATTACTCAAAGCAGAAGGCACAACAGTAAAAAGCGTGTAATATGCAAGCCTATTAAAAATAATTCAATGTCTACTTGTATAGCTTTTTTAATAAAACTTTTTGTAAAATAAATTTTAGCAAGATGGTATCTAAACCAGTTCTTGATACAAAACCAAAACAAAAAAAACAAAATGCTCATGAAATTAGTTCTTGTCAAAGAGACAAATAGATCAGTTTTTTAAAGAATGTGACAGGAGAACAAATGGGAAAGAGAACTTCTGAATTTTGACATAAAGACACATGAATACTTAGGATGCAGCCTCTCTGAGCTTTCCCTAGAGGAAAATGGCATTCAAATTTTCAAAGGTTTCTGACATTACATTTACATGGTTAAAATAAATAAATAAATAAATAAATAAAACTTGCAGAATAAGCAGATGTGACTGATGTCTGAACTGAATGGAAACACAGCACCTCAAATTTCTTTCATGTAATTTGTTTGGGACTATTCTACATAACTCTGGATATCTGTAGTGTGGATATCCACACCCCAGTTCCATTTCAGGATTCTGTTATAGTCAGTGGGTAGAAGCATGCACTTTAAGGCATTCTAGGCACTTTAATAATCATCATCATCATCATCATCATCATCATCATCATCATCATCTCTATAGAGGTAACCAAAACCGCTAAAATCAGACACCTACACATAAAGGGCAAAACGTAAAGGGTATCCACTCTTCCAAAATGACAAGGGCTTTTTAACCTGACAAAATTTATAATAAACTGTACTGTCCAGTGATGGTCTAAACTTTCAAATGTCTATGAAATGCTTTCTGCTAGTACCTGCAGAGTATTTAATTCTCAGTCACTATCACCACCTACACTCTCGGATTTCCTCCTGAACCTGGACTCAGTCTGCAAATGAGGCTGTCTCCCAGCTGTAAACTCATGAGATTTCAGTAATTTTTATTTCTGGTAGGTTATTATGGGAATGGATATGCCAATGCAAATGGCTCTTCAAATCTGCTTATAGTCCTATCCATAAACCAGGTGGGTTATTCTCAATGCAAGTTAATTTGTTTTGGGAGGAAGAAGGATGGAAGGGTGAGTCATGGCAGTGGAATAAGATAGGGTTTTATATGTTTATAGATTTCTGATTTTATGGTCCATTTCATCAGTCCAAGTTAAAGCAACAGGAGTTAAAGCAACAAAAGGGCTGCTCAAAATTCTACTTAAATGTGGCATCTAAAAAACTATTTTACAATAAAAGGCTGGGTGGCAGAACCAACTAAATCAGTAGGGTCTCTCATGTCTTTCTGATGTCTGATCTCTCATCAAGATGAGAACATCCATACAGGGTTTGGCTCTGCCATTTTAAGGCAGCAAAGTCTTTTTTTTTTTTTTTTTTTTTTTTTCCAGGGGAATAATCAGCTAACAAATAAAGGACAGAATAAAAAAGACCCGAAAGAGATGAAAGGTCAGACTTCACACAAGAATCTTTTACTATAAGCATGGAAACTGAAGTGAAAATGAGCAGCTATAAAAAGTGTATCCCAACCTTTCTAATTTTTGTTTTGGGCAAAAGTTGAGGTACTGCAGTGCTTCAAAATAAAAAGGACCTAACAAATTGACATTCTGGAGATCAAATTGAATGAAGAGCTTGGTGGGAACTGAAAAAATCTGTACAATGGATGTAATCAGAAGTTAAACTGAAAATGGAGTGTCAGTAATGGAACCAGACTTTACACACACAGATACAACTAACTATTACCGTTTGTCAGTGATGGAAACTTACACTAATTTCATTAAGGGAGTCATTACAAATAACATCTAACAAATCTTTTGATGGTTGACTTGTACATTCAATTGGTAGATGATTCAAGATAACATGTGCAGCAGACAGACCAAACAAAATTAATCAAGGGAGATATTAAGACAAAATAAGTTCAGTTAGAAAGAAGTGCTTCTATAGATTTTATATTAACTATCTTGAAAGTGTACCACAAGATTGTTACAAATCTTATCATGATCTAATTTCTATTTATGTAGGTTAACAGAACTTAGCTGTAGTACAAATACACTGGAGTAGAAATGAACTTCCTATATATCTATACTGTGCTCTACAAAACTAAGGTATCTAGCCATTAAATAAAGATGTATATATTTTGAGTGGTCTTCTCTATAGAGAATTATTATTTTTATTTATCATTTTATAGGAATAAACAAACACACCAAAGCAACACGAGTTTGTTTCACCTAAAATTCACTCACAATACTTAACGATCCCATTTAACACTACTATATTTCTGATCATATTTCTGCAGTTTTATCCATCTCTCTTATTTCTTTCTCATAAGAAAAAATGTTCCTTGTAGCTGCAGTAGAGAACCAAACCTGAACAAGAGCAAGAAAGTCCTTAACATTTCCAAAGAACATGATCTTGGGAGAATGGACTACTCAGCCAAAATGTCAAGATTATTCTCTGTCTTTCAAAAAAATATATTCTACATAAGTCAATTTGTCACAACATCTCACAAATTCTGCTCTGCTTCCACAGACATCATGGATTCTTGCTGGTTCTGTAGCAATGTCAAGTCAGAAATTCAGTGCTGCTGATCCAGTAGTACATCACAGGGAAGTCAGATACACACCTTCACCATCGCAAGGGCGGCTTGATCCTGCTCTGCATATTCACTTACATAAGTTGCAACATTTGTAAAAAAGGAGTCAAAACCGGAGACTTCTAACTACTCCTCTATCTAACCCTCTCCTGGTTTTGGCTGGGATAGAGTTAATTTTCTTCCTAGTAGCTGATACGATGCTGTGTTCTGGATTAAGGATGAGAATAATGGTGATAACACACCAAAGTTTTAGTTGTTGCAGAGCAGTTCTTGCCCTAAGTCAAGGACTTGGTGACTTTCTTCTGTCTTTACAATTGCCTAGCAGCAATTTAATATTCTTCAAAAGAAATTCCTGCTGGTAAATCTATTTACTGAATTCATCTTTAGTATACAAATAATAATAATAATAATAATAATAATAATAATAATAATAATGATTATCAATAATCTCATGCTAAAGTTCTGGGAATTTATCTAAAGAAAATTTATTAACAATGGAAATAAATTCAAAAGAGTTATTGGATTATTACTCAGCTCTAGCTGAGATATACCCAGGACGTGGGTTTTGAAAAGCCAAACACATCAAGCCATGCTTTGCTGCTAATAGTAACAATTACATCACGCATCTCCTTTCAAGCATCAGGCTTCTTTAATATACTAAGCAACAGATTTTATTCCAGGGTGAAATACTCAACCTATTAGTATTGCTTTAGATATACAGCTGCAATAGCAACTCAGGCATGAATTTTATTAAGTCTGTTGTATTTTCTGTCACTTCCTGGAGCTGTAGATTTATACCCAATCTTTGTATTCAGACCCACTTAAAAATGAAATATCATTTTAAAAACACATTATTCCTGAAATATGCAATTAATATATGAACCAACATACACTGATCTGGCAAGGATAGAAATGTTCTAAAAATCACTCAACAGCTCAAAGTAAATGTTAAATAGAGAGTCTGTCCTTATTGATTATGTCCCTGAGCTGGTTTGCTTTCAAAAATATTTAATACCTTACATATTATCAAAGCACAGAGAAATGCTTTCCTGATTTATAATCTTTGCAATCATTTTAATTAAAATGGTGTTTTTCTTTTCATTTAATTATTCAAACATAAAGTGGGTGCTGCTTGTGAATGCGCTTGGAAAGTGAGGAGGTGTTTGGCTAAAATGTAGTTTGATACTTCAGTGTGAACTAACTGATTGGCCAAAAAAAAAAAAAAAAAAAACAGAGATAATCAATCAGAGAAAATCAGAGCAGATAATAAAGGATTTGTAAAAAAAAAAAAAAAAAAAAAAAAGAGAGAAACTAATCAAAGAATAAGCAATATGTTTTCCTTTGGATAGACTAGAGTAACCCATGACATATTATTCATCTTAACTTTTAATGTAAGACAATATATTTTAACGTTTGGAAGTATTTAGAGATTAAAAAAAAATCAAAAAATGATCATAATTAAAACATAATTTAATCACAGTCTGAAGAATGACTACTGAATCTGGATCAAATTTGCAAAATTTTGCAGACCTCCCTCAAAAAAAAAAAAAAAAGTGAAACCCTTAAACATAACTAAACTCATGTTTACTTTTAAAATGTTCAGAACATGATGGTTCAATAATTAATTTTGAAATTATATTTGAAAATTGATTTGTCAGTTTAATTTAAAAGGACAGAATAACTGAAAGTTAAAATAAAGAAAACATTAAATTGTGAAACAAAGTTTGAGAGCTTTGTGAACACCGATATTTTTACGTTAAGCTAAAAAAAGGAAATATTTTCATATCTATTTATTTATTTATTTTTAAGCCATTGATTGCTCTATTAAAGTTTTGATCAAGCGATGATTGGCAAAAACTGTGAAAACCAGATTCTACTCTCTTGCCTGGAATTTCACTTGCCAGACTTACAAAACAGGATACATAGTGTGATGTTTCTCTGGAAAAAACAAAAAAAAGAAACGAAAGAAAAGGAAAAAGATAAAGAAAAAGAAAAAAGAAAAGGGAATAAAAAAAAAAAAATGAAAAAGAGAAAAAGAAAAAAAAGAAAAAAAGAAAAAGAAAAGAAAAAAAAAAAAACGAGAAAAAAAAAGAAAAAAGAAAAAGAGAAAAAAGAAAAAGAAAAAGAAAAAAGAAGAAAAGAAAAAGAAAAGAAAAGGAAAACGGAGAAAAGAAGAAAAGGGAAGAAACGAAAAGAAAGAAAAGAAAAGAGAAAAGAAAAGGAGAAAAGAAAAGAAAAGAAAGAAAGGAAAGGAAAAGAAAGAAAAAGAACAGAATAAGAAAAAGAAAGAAAGAAAGAATGAGATTTATTTTGAACATCAAGTAATCTATAAAAGCTGAACAGAGAGATGAGCAGCTACATACTTTCATGTCCCCTGAGGAGCAGGGTACAAATCAACAATGCAAATGACATAGGATGAAGGGACAGTCTGAAAAAAAATATAAAAGAAACCTCGAAGAATGTAGCCGAACTTTGTATACTATCACAATGTGCTGAAAGACCATTCTTACTCTTGCTCTCTTACATGGCTATAAATCTGACAGAAATCCACTGCCTGTCCTGTGTTTTGTTTGCTTGTTTTGTTTTGTTTTGTTTTGTTTTGTTTTGGTGTGGCTATATAACAGACAATTTCAACAGATAGACCAAGATCAATATAAGAGACTCTTAATGCCCTTCCTGTCCTTATACCAAAGAAACCCAATACTAGGAAAGGAACTTCTGGCTCTCTCAGAGCCCTGTCCAGCAGATTTCTATAAGGGCCCAGTACAGTCTTCCCACACAGCTTTCTACACAACAATAGCATGAGTAGGTGCAGAAACCTACAAATGTTTCTACCTTTTACAAAGGCTTTCTACCTAAAAGTCTTTAAGTGTGAACCATTTCAGTCCAAAAATGGGGCTCAAAGGTACAAATGCTGACCTGAACTCTATCTCAGCTGCAGTGCCATTTGACTTTCAGGGCAAACTCATGGCATTTATTCCGTCTGCCTGTGAAAGACAGTGTGAGAAAGGAATAATTGAAATATATAGGAATCCTAACATTAGAGAGATTTATTTTATCTGAACACAGAAGAAAACAGTTTGATTATTTTAGATATCAAAATTTGGAGGTATTAAGATATATTTCAAACGTATACAGTTATGATATGGTCTTTGGTTTCAAACAAAATAGCATAACTCAGCACCATTTCATCTAACAACTTCTAAAGGAAAGAATGCTCCTTCTTTTAGATTTAGATGTTCAAATTAACACTATTTAAACTAATATAAGTGCCCTTCATTAAATTGTTTTTGTATGGAGAAAAGTGTTATATAGCACACCAGAGCTGACAAATTTGCAGAGAAGTTTATCACAAGAGCATGATGTTCACATAGAAATATCCTGTTTTCTTCTTCTTAAGTTTTACTTTTCAGCTGATCCTCTTGTGATTTCTAAAAAGCATCAAGTACCCAACAATTCCCACAGATAGATAATGCTGAATGTGCAGCACTTGTGCAAATCAGGCTATTCATGTGGGTCTCTAAAAATAAAATGTTACATGGTAGAAGTGTTTTGGCTTTGTTTTTTTAGGAGGGGGAAGTTATTTGACGTTTTAGTTTCTAAAAGTTCATAGCAAAATGTCTTTAAGGTAGAAATAGCCCAAAAGCTGATGACAAAGGTCACTCACAAGATTAACAGAAATGTGTCAATTTTGAATAATTTTCTTGGGGGGAAAAGATACGTGATAAATTGCAGACATCATGCAGAAAAATTCCATGTTAATGTTTTTAAGAAAAGAACTTTCTAACATTCATAGCGGTATGATGCTTTCAGTTTTATTATACCTTTTTAAACATCAATATCAACATTAATTGCTTCTGCTTTACTAAAATAAAACATTTGTAATTATCTGAAATTTTAAATACTTTTATTTCAAAGGAAACATCAGAGTGTTTGTTTTCTTTTCACTGCATAGGAAGAAGAAAACAAGTAAGTTCAAGATGTTTCCACACAAAGAGGAAATCTGCTTCCCTCCCAGATTTGTTATGACTATATAAATTTTAAAATCAAAATTAAATAATATACATATGCAAACACAATGTAGAAGACAGAACCCTGTGTTTTGACAGCACTTTGCAAAAATGTATACGTCTTTTTTTAATTCAAAGGGCAGAATCTGAATATTCTTGTTTATCTTTTCATATGCAATTTGTCATTGGCTCTCATTAACATAGACACACATTCAAAATTTATTAATTAAATAGAAAACTTTGTGTCTAATTAAACACTTCAAATTTTTTGTACTGTAAAAATATCATTCAGAACTGTGAAACGTGGAATGGAGGCAGCTCACAGGACTGTCTTATCTTGAACATAATTATACTTCATGTATTTCAGTTCTGGAACACCTTTTCTTGAATGAAATACCAGTGTAACCTTTTTTTTTTTTTTTTTTTTTTTAAGTTGGGGACTAAGAACAGCCTTTAGTTGTGCTCACTCTAGTGGAACTACTCATAAAGACCCATATAAATACCTTAATCAATAAATATCTTAACACCAGCTCCAAAACTTAGTTCATGTCTCAATTGGAATTATAGATGGGTACATCAGAATTCATGTATGGAATTAATTCAGATTTTTACGCTAATGTTCATGCATTAATTAATTAGAGGACAAATAGAGGTTACTGGTAAAACTGTCACTATAGGCCAACCAACAGGTCTTAAACTAATTCTATACCTAGGATTGCTGCCTAGAAAGACTGTTTTCTGTTGCGTATTTTAACCTTTGGATCTGTCAATCTACCTTATACTTCACCCACCTTGTGATTCAGCAGATGTTATCAGAGAGGAGTTCTAGCTGAAAAAATGTATAAAAAAATAAGCAAAATTCAAAAAAGATGCTTTTTTTTTTTTTTTTTTTTTCAGTTCTCATTGGATGTAATGGTAGTTCCATCACCTACATTGTCATTAGCCTTGGAGGTGTTATATTTGATGCAAGGATAAAAGAATCTTCTCCTACAAAGAGAGGCTGAGGAGTTGGAGTTGTCCAGCCTGGAGAAAAGAAGGCTCCAGGGAGACCTTATAGAAGCCTTCTAGTGGTTAAAGGGGCCTACATGAAAGCTGGGGCTTCCCACACCATTTGTCAGGGAGTATAGTGATAGGACAAGGGTTAATGGCTTTAAACTAAAAGAGGGTAAGTTTAAATTAGATATTAGGAAGAAATTATTTACTCTGAGCTTGGTGAGGCACTGGAACAGGTTGCCTAGAGAAGCTGTGGATGCCCCATCCCTGGATGTGTTCAAAGCCAGGTTGGACGGGGCTTTGAGCAACCCAATCTAAAGGGAAGTCGATCCTCAGTCAGCTGATCATCTAGTGGGAGGTGTCCATGACCATGGCAGGGGGGATGGAATTAGATGATCTTTAAGGTCTCTTCCAAACCAAACCAGTCTATGATTCTATTAATCTGCAAGAAAAGTCGAGCAAGCCCCTATGTGTGTAGAATTTTGCACTTCCCCCAGCTCATGTACTTCTGCTCACCTCACTTGGCAGGTTGCACAGTGCATGTCAGGGCCCTGGAGGCACCAATTTACTTTGATGTCCCAGCCATTCCCCCTGCTTCCACCACCACACCTGTCCCAGGCCTCCATTTCAGCATGGGTCTGGCCTGAGCTGTAACATGGGACAATGTGGGGTCACCATTAGTGCCAAATTAAAAACTAAGGTGAGTAGGTGTAAATTTTTAACCAGTGGATTTTGTTTATTTCACCTTCAGTTTTCAGTTGCTGTTAATTACTTATGTGATTAATTGTGCCCTTGCTATTCACTGGGAATTTTGTGAAACATTCAAAAAAATGTTCCCAGGTCATGTTAAATGCTTGCAAAGGATTTAGAATCATGTCAAATAAGAAGCTTCTTGTATTTTTTTCTCTCATTATTAATACTAAGTACAAAATGTCACATCACACCTCCCAAGATTTTTTTCCTCATGGAACAAGTATTACATCCCATTAGAAAAGCACCTCTACTCAGAATGTCAAAATGGACATTTTAGATGTTTTCTAGCTGCCAAGATAAAGATGTCCTCATAAGTATGGGCAAATGTCTGGGAATTACATTTGGCAAAGAGATGCTGTAATAGAAATACAAGCATAATTGAGACATTTAAGCTGCCCCAGTGCAAGAAAATCTCTCTGTACATCTGTGCTTCCTGGAACCTTAAACACTAGGGACTTCATTTGCTTAATACCATGCTTCTGCCAGTAATGATGTCTAAGAATTACACTGTTAATCTTTCCAATGTCAATTTCACAGAGAGTGGTCATCACCACTCTATTACATTTCTCCAGGTAAATTCATTTTGCAGGAAAATCCTGCATTGAGTAGACATTACTGTGAACAGAAACTGC
The DNA here is from genome assembly GCF_009769625.2 of Cygnus olor. Taxonomy (NCBI): domain Eukaryota; kingdom Metazoa; phylum Chordata; class Aves; order Anseriformes; family Anatidae; genus Cygnus; species Cygnus olor. The sequence goes on from NC_049173.1 coordinate 20,771,088, forward strand.
ACATAGCTAATAAACTCTTCCAGGGCAAGTGCCATAGCATCTCCCCTACAGGTGTGTTGCTCTGTCACACAAGCATATATGAATGAACCAAAGGACCTGAGTGATAACTGTTCACAGAATGGATGTGGTTGAGTGGGACCTCTGAAGGTCATCTTGTCCAATCACTTTGCTCAGGCTTGTACACCTATATCCGCTTGCCCATGACCGTGTCCAGACAACATCTGAATATCTCCAAGGGAGACTCCACAATATCTCTGGGCAGTCTGTTCCAGTGGTCAGCCACTCACAAAGTGTTTCCTGATGTTTAGATGGAACCTCCTGTGCTTCAGGTTGTGCCCATATTGACAGGTATATCTAAAACAGAAAGTTGCTCAAGGCACTGGGGAAAGTCACAGACAATTCCACCACTGGAAGCAAGCCAGTTTTGACAACGGTCAAAATTATCAGGAAAACCACTTACACAAAAACTATAAATCCTGCAGTGATAGCATACTAGCCGGTCTGAAGAAGAACTCTACATTTTTGCAGCAATAAAACAGGCACTTTGCCTTCTGGCTAACTACTGGAGTCCAACAGCACGAGATTCCTATATGATGTGCGTTTTGCCATCAGCAGTAGAAGTGCTGTCCTGCCTCAGTTAAGACTCAGTGATCTTGGTCTGCAGACCTAATGGTGCAAATCATTTGGGTACATGCCTGACTTCAGATACGTTGAACTTAGCAGAATCACTCATTCACCTAAAATCCCTTAGGGACAAATGATAACTAACTGGCATTATTGTTATTTTCTTCATAAATACTAAAGTGACTGGGATTTTTATTTTTACTTAAATTTTATTGGGGAGGGGCATGGGCTCTTTGGTTGGTTGGTTGGTTATTGCTGTTTTTTTTTAAAATGTAGATATTAATTTCCATTTTTCTGGCTAGATTCCAACTTGTTTTACTAAAATTTCCCCTGTGATATCCTTGCATACAATACTTCCATTCATTTTTGCACTAAATTGTGGTATACTGCTGTGTCCCGCTAAAACACTATTATTTTTCTACCCACAGACAATATATTTCTGGTGCAGGGTGGGATCAGAAACACCACAATGGGTTTGCTTTGTCAGATAATAAGGCTTTCTACGTAAGCATGTATATGCGTCATCAGTTGTCATTATAACCCATTTTAAAGCATTCAGTATTTTCTAAATTTAGTTTGCCTTTTAAAAATATTATAAGTGATTAAATTTATATATATCTCACATAAATGTGACTGAGATCACCCAGCATAAGTGTGCCAGTTTATTTTCTGTCTTCTATTTCAGTGACATCTTATAACAAAGCTCTCTTTTGTTTTATAGGAAAGCTTTTGAGAAAAAGAAAATGGAAATGCGTGGAAGAAATTAACTGCCTGTCACTAACCTAGCAACCAACAGGGTCTAACTACATAGTTCCAACATGAGCACTTAGCCTGACAATATCTGTTTCCTGTCAGTCATATAAATAAACTGAAATTTTCTTGCACTTTTATTTTCACAGATACCTTTTTATTAATGCTACTAAGCATTCTTCTGCTTGGGGTCCAAAAGACAGAATGGTGCAGGGAGACATGATAACTCCATCTCACATGAACCAGTTGGCAGCAACCTCAGTCCCAGCTGCTATGGAAAAGAGTATAGATGGATAGCTCATGAGGTCATATGTTGCATTTTCTTGGTTAAAGTAATGAATGAATGCCCAGATACAGGCCATTACTTGAGTATTTTTTAGCTTCGTCTACCCCAAATTATACTGTTTATTGTAAGATACAGTTTCTGTCAGCGCTGCTCATTCTGAATATCTTCCACTTTCCTCACTAGAGGAGCTAACATCCATGAGGATTTCAGCTTTGTCTCCATTGAAATTGAAATAAGCCAGACCTTACATGGACCCTAAGCAAGATGCTCTGTTAAACTTTGGGAAACAAATTAAAAATGCTGTATAGGCACACATGTACCTGCATCACTGTATTTGTCACCATCAAATAAGTGCGAAAACTGATCGTAAATTATTTAGCAGTTTCATGTAAAGGGAATATTATCAGAATGCAAATACTGAATTAGTATAGACTCTAATAGGCAAGTGAAGCTACTCAGCACCAAAATAAACTAAGCTCATAATTCCTGTGTTAGAATCAGTGAGAATGTGGCTAGATATCTGAAGTTTCTTCTTCACAGACATTCTTGCTGTGATTCAGCTTTTTTATAAACCATCTTTCCTGGCTGAAAACACTCAGGGCTAGACAGTAAAGTAAATAGTTATTTTCTACTGAGAATTGCCATATTTGCTTGTCACAAGGAAGGAAGTAGCTGAAGCAATTCATTGCTCCGAGGATGTGCAAATGCAACCAGCTTTTTCTACCAGGATCTTTTGTGTTTTGGAGAACATGTGACTTCATCACCATGCTTCAGGGCACTACTTACAAGACCTGCATGAAGTGATGATCTTCAATCCTCTACCTAAATAGTTTCATTGTCATGCAACAGGAAGAGAAATGTAAATTATTAGCTAATGACACTCTATTTATTTATTATTATTTAAAACTTACTCCTTTTATTGGTGTTTTGTGTGTGTGTGTGTGTGTGTGTTTGGTGGTTGTTTTTTTTTTTTTTGTAATCTGTAAGAAAATGCAAAAAAAATATTTTTGAGGTGGCTCAAAAAAATGAGAAGTGGTTGATAAAGACAATACATAGAGTGATTCTGATTTCACCTGTACAGACAACTGTACAGACAGCGTATACTTTGATGAAGCAAATGTAAGGTAATATGGGAATTAAGATCATGAGCCAGGCACACAGGACAGAGAACTCTATCCTCAGAAGCAATGAGCAAAATATTCTCAAATCTTGGTAGTTAATGCTGTGATGAAGTAAGATAAAGGTTTCTTTACCTGAAAAGCAGGAAGGCCAAAAATTAAATGAAAGGTAACTGATTACATAACACACATGTAAAATCTGTTGAGTTTTCTCCTTTTCTTCAATCCTCCACCAAAAGTATTTTGACTATTTGTCATAGCTTCCCTTCCAGATTATATGAAAATCCTTTATATGTATTAGGGATATTTCATATAAGAGAGACAGGAACATAAAATAAATAAATAAATAATACACCTTAAAATTAAAGATAACGCTAGTGATTTTATTTCTGAAATGAAAGACTAAAACTTTAGTCAATAATTAGGAAAATAATGTTGAAAAGAGTGGTTTTTTTTTTTTCAACCTAATATACAAATGTAAAAAGATCCAAAAGGTGGAATTTATAACTAGATAAAAGCAGATAAGACATTAGATATACATATAGGAAGAAGAAAAAGCATTGCACTAAGTGTATTTTATAACTAATCCTGGATATTTCTTTAAAAAGAAAAATAGCTGTAGCTCAACTCCAACTATTACATTTGTAGCACGTAACAACCTGCTCATTAGGTGCACAGCTTAAATTTCAAACTGACCAATTTATGAGTCTAGTCATCTCCTTTAATATTTGCAGTTCTCTTGTATTGGATTTCTCCCTTGACTCTGAAATGTCTCCAATTTTCCAAGCTATTTATTAAAATTAATATCAATGATCTGGATGAATTCTTAGGAAATGTCTTTCTGTTGTTAACAGAGGTGCAATTATTTTAAACTATCTAATCTCATATAGTTATCAATCCTGTGGCCCTGTTTTTGCACTACTTTTTGCAAAGAATTCATGATCACTGTCATCAGTAATGAAGATATTGTGTCTCTATTCTGTTTGCATTCAAGATGGACACACACTATTAATTTTCATAGTATTGTGGATACTCCACATCTTTCTGATAAATTAAAAATAATTTTATTCCTATAGGATATACATTACATTCTCTCACTAATTCCCACAACAACTGCTCTATTGTAATGAATAGTGATAATTATTATTTTTTAATTATTACAAATACAGTGATGATACCAAGAAAAAAAATATTATTGAGCATACGTATATTTTTTTATTATGGCAAGATGAAAGATACTTGAAGCATCTCGTAGAAAAGGATATGGATTGTTAATTCTCAGCTGAATGGATATCTACTGCAAGACAAGATCAAGCAGTTAGGTGCTAATAAAGTTTACTGTCGTGCCCCTTTTAAAATTTTTAGGGAGTAAACATGAAAGCATTTGAGCAGAAACCAATGACTCATCTAGTGATTTTCACTTTGAACAGATCAACAATTCAAATCAAATGTCATCATTCCAGCTACAGCAACAGAAAAACTTAAAGCAGAACAGGTCATGAGTTATGCAGTAACAAAAGATCACAGAGGTATTCTCTGACAGCACAATTAACATTAAGAAATTATATTTGGGACATAATAAAATACATTCATCTACAATACATTCATCTCAGTGAAATCTGTTCAATGAACAGGGAATGACTCTGGTTCCAGTTACACATCAAAATGCAGTGCTTTTAGATTACCGAACAACTTTATTCCATAGAACTTTAATGTAAGTGAACCTAACATGTTCATGAATACAAAAAGAAAAACAAACAAAAAAAATGTATTTTCCATTATGTTACTGCCATTAGCTATGGTGAGATTCAGCCCAGAAGAATTCATTATTAATATTTGGGAATACATTTTTGTGCTGTTAGTTTGATTTGGCTTTGGAATTCTGTTTTCTGCTTGGTTTTATCCTTGGTTCTGTGCACTTAATCAGCATTGCTCTAGCATTTGGGTAAGATGTTAGAAAAGCTGGGAACTCGGACATTATTTGTCCCAAGTGCAAGTACATTGTCCTTTCAAAGTACACATGCACAATTAACTCTACTTATTACCCTGGTTCTGTACAAATAGAGTACAGTACTCTCAGCTGTGGATCACAGAATCACAGAATGGCCAAGGTTGGAAGGGACCTACGAAGATCATCTAGTCTAACCCCCCTGCCGAGTAGGATCACACACAGCACATTGTGCAGGATGGCATCCAGGTGGGTTTTGAATATCTCCAGAGGAGACTCCACAACCTCTCTGGCCAACCTATTCCAGAGCTCTGTCACCCTCACAGGAAAGAAGTGACCTCTCATATTCAGCTGGAACATTTTAAATATTTGAGAAAACAATAATATCAAAAATACATGGCAAAGGAACAGTGATAGTTAACATTAATAATAAATTTCAAGAAAAGTCGTTTGTGTTTGTTTTGTTGTTGTTGTTGTTTTCTTTTCCTTGTGTGAATATATGGGATTGTAAAAGTGTATTAGTGTTATTGTGGGCAATTATATACATACCATTACCTGAACATGTACATGCTTAGATTGAGAAAATTACATGTATCAAAAAAGTATTTGATTCTCACTGTTTGGATCATCTTATGTAACTTCTTAGCAAGGGGCTGGCACCTATCAGATCTTTCTCAATGACTGTATTGTTCTCAAGATCAGTATTGCCTTAGAGTCCAGCCTCTAAAATTGTTCAGTCTACTAACCTTTTACATTTGTTTCTTAGCTGAGATTTATTAGCATGGTTTTCTTTACCATCTTTGGTCCACTCTGTCAAGAAAAATTCTTATTCCTCATTTGTATTTGGGTTTATTATTTTCAATATTTCAGTATGTTTTAATCAAAGTATTCGATTACTTCAATCTACTAGCTCCTAAATATGAAGCAGAAGATAATGAATGGAAGGAGTTGGAGAACTCAGTTTCCAAAGTCTGACTCACTGTGAGATCATTATTTCAGGCAGTCAGATTAAAAGCCATCCACTCTCTACATAGTACTGTGAAAATTAGCAAGGTAACAGGTCACTGAAAAATACCTTACATATGTGTCTCTATCGGGTTTATAAGGCTAACTGTAATTCTGGTCTCAGCAGCAGGATTAAGACTACAGTACTTACCAGAAAAATGGCATTTAATTTCCTAAGAGCTGTAATTTCAGAAACACAAATGTCTTTGATTATTAGACATCCTTAGGTTAGGTAAGCAAAGGTGTGAAGGATCTAAACTGCGGATTTAAGCAGCTAGATAAATTAATCTTAGAATCATAGAATCATAGAATATCCCATGTTGGAAGGGATCCATAAGGATCATCAAGTCCAACTCCTGGCACCGCACAGGTCTGCCCAAAAGTTTAGACCATGTGACTAAGTGCACAGTCCAATCTCTTCTTAAATTCAGACAGGCTTGGTGCAGTGACTACTTCACTGGGGAGCCTGTTCCAGTGCGCAACCACCCTTTCGGTGAAGAACCTCTTCCTGATGTCCAGCCTAAACTTCCCCTGCCTCAGCTTGACACCGTTCCCACGGGTCCTGTCACTGGTGATTACGGAGAATAGGTCACCTGCCTCTCCACTCCCCCTCGCGAGGAAGTTGTAGACCGCGATGAGGTCCCCCCTCAGCCTCCTCTCTCCAGGCTGAACAGGCCAAGTGACCTCAGCCGCTCCTCATATGTCTTCCCCTCTAGGCCCTTCACCATCTTCGTCGCCCTCCTCTGGACACTCTCCAACAGTTTAATGTCTTTTCTGTACTGTGGTGCCCAGAACTGCACACAGTACTCAAGGTGAGGCCGCACCAGCGCAGAGTAGAGCGGGACAATCATTTCCCTCGACCGACTAGCAATGCTGTGCTTGATGCATCCCAGGATACAGTTGGCCCTCCTGGCTGCCAGGGCACACTGCTGGCTCATATTCAACTTGCTGTCAACCACAACCCCCAGATCCCTCTCTGCGGGGCTGCTTTCCAGCGTCTCATCGCCCAGTCTGTATGTATAGCCAGGGTTGCCCCGTCCCAGGTGCAGGACCCGGCACTTGCTTTTGTTAAACTTCATGTGGTTGGTGATCGCCCAGCTCTCCAATCTGTCCAGATCTCTCTGCAAGGCCTTTCCACCCTCATCCGAGTCCACAACTCCTCCAAGTTTGGTGTCATCGGCAAATTTGCTCAAAACACCTTCTAGTCCTACATCCAAATCATTTATAAAAACATTGAAGAGGACTGGCCCTAAAATGGAGCCTTGAGGGACTCCACTAGTGACCATCCACCAGCCAGATGTGGCCCCATTTACCACAACCCTTTGAGCCCTGCCCGTCAGCCAATTGCTCACCCATCGCATGATGTTTTTGTTTAGCTGTATGCTGGACATTTTGTCCAGTGGGATCCTATGGGAAACCGTGTCTAAAGCTTTGCCGAAGTCCAAAAAGATCACATCAGCTGGTTTCCCTTGATCGACTAGATGGGTGATCTTATCATAAAAAGAAATCAAATTTGTTAGGCAGGACCTACCCCTCATGAACCCATGTTGGCTGGGAACAATGACTGCATTGTCCCCCAGGTGCGCTTCGATAACTTCAAGGATCATCTTCTCCATAATTTTACCAGGCATTGATGTGAGACTGACAGGCCTGTAATTGCTAGGATCTTCTTTCTTACCCTTCTTGAAAATTGGCACAACATTTGCAAGCTTCCAGTCCAATGAGACCTCTCCAGATTCCCAAGATCATTGAAAAATAATTGAGAGAGGTCCCATGATGACGTCAGCCAGCTCTTTAAGCACCCTGGGATGAATCCCATCCGGACCCACGGACTTGTATGGATCCAGGTCGAGCAGCAAATCCCGCACACGTTCAGGGTCGGTTGGGAGTTTGTCATTCCCACCATCATGGTCCTCCAGCTCAGGGTACCCTGGGTCCCGAAGCCCATCATCAGTGTTGAAGACAGAGGCAAAGAAGGCGTTAAACGTCTCTGCTTTGCCTATATCATTGTCTGTGAGGAGACCCTCCCCATCTAGTAGCGGACCTATGTTTTCTTTGGTTCTCCTTTTTCTGTTCACATACCTAAAAAAAACTTTTTTATTGTCTCCCACAGACATGGCCAGCTTCAACTCTAGTTGGGCTTTGGCCACACAAATTTTCTCACTACAAACACAAACAGCATCCCTGTATTCGTTCCTCATCGCCTGACCCTCCTTCCAGCAGTCGTACACTTTCTTTTTTTGCCTAAGCTCCAGTAGAAGTTCCCTGGTCCGCCAGGCCGGCCTTCTGCCCCGCCTGCCTGACTTCTGATATTTTGGAATCGCCTGATCTTGTGCTTTTAGGAGGCAGTGCTTAAAGATTGACCAGCACTGATGGACGCCAATGCCTTCAAAAGCAGTTTCCCAGGAGACCTTGCTGACTAGTTCCCTGAGCAGCCTGAAGTCTGCTTTCCCCATATCCAGGGCTGAAGTTTTGCTGACAGTTTTCCTTCTGTCACCATAAATTCTAAACTCAACCACTTCATGGTCACTATGACTGAGACAGCTGCCAATTGCCATGTCTCCCACAAGACCCTCTCTGTTCTCCAACAACAGATCTAGGAGGGCACCTTTCCTAGTTGGCTCTCTTAGCACCTGCACCAAGAAGTTATCATCTAGGTGCTTTATGAACCTCCTGGACTTGCTCGTGTCAGCTGTGTGGTGATCCCAGTTGACGTCTGGCAAGTTGAAATCCCCCATTAGGACAAGGGGAGTTGATCTCGAGGCATCTCTTAGTTCCGCAAAGAATAATTCATCGGCGTTGTCGTCCTGGCCAGGTGGTCTGTAATAGACTCCCACAACGACATCCCCTTTATTTGTTTGTCCCTTAATCCTTACCCAGAGGCTCTCAACTTTGCCATCGCCAACTTGAAGTTCCACACAGTCCAGCCCATGCTTCACATACATAGCCACCCCGCCACCTTGCCTACCCTGCCTATCACTCTTGAAGAGCCTGTAACCATGTATTGCAACACACCAGCCACAGGATTCATCCCACCAGGTTTCGCTCATGCCGATGATGTCGTAGCTGCGGGACTGGGCCAAGACTTCTAGCTCATCCATTTTATTCCTCATACTGCATGCGTTTGTGTAGGAGCACTTCAAATGCGCCTCCCTACACGCAGCACTTTGTGTAGCCGATCGAAGGGCCTCACTAGCACATAGTCCCTCTAATTCTAGCACACCATCCCTTAGCTCATCACTGGCGTAATCTTGTTTACTTCTGGTGGAATCAATCTCTGTCTCTCTGTACCTCTTTGAAATTTTAGAATTTTAATTCCAAGGGATGTTGCAATGGCAACTTCCTGGAAGACAAAGGTACTCTCACATGTTCTTTTTAGTATAGTTAATTGACTAATTGAAGGATAAGTATCTTTTGTCATTTGTATTTCCACAAATTTCCCAGTTCCCTAAAATTTTCAGTACTTTGTTCTCAGTGTCTATCCCTAAAACAAACTGAATCCATTAAAGACACACACACACAAGCCTGCCCTATTCTCACTGCAGTCTTGAATAGATGTGGCTTCTAAAAGATTGTTATTGCAGTTAAAAGGATTATAAATTTCATACGTTCTGATTATGGACTTGTATTTCTTTTTATTGATCCTTTAGGGGAGACTAATTCAATAACCTAGATGAGGATGTATCCACATTTGTTTGGAAAATTTGTTCAGAGTTATGAAAATGACATTGTGAAATGGCCTGACTGGTCCTTTGCCAACATGCTTCCCATCAGGATGTAAGAAGTAGCATAAGAGAGACCTCAGAATTGTTGCGCAAGGACAAAATAGCAGGTAAACATGTTGTATGGTTTTGCCTTTAAAAGCCTGTCAATATACAGTTGTTTGTTTGTTTGTTTGTTTGTTTTCTTTTTTTTCTAATGTTATCATACATTATAAGGTTAACTTTTCAGGACATTAATTTAAAGGGGATATCAGCATCCAAGACTACTGAGTCTGTAGTTTGTTTTCTTGCAGGTTGTTATATTGAGTTTAATGCAATACAGCATGTGAGAGGATACATTGTCAGAATATGAAAAACTTCTGGAACCAAATAACTCTGTGAGAGTGTGCTCCGTTCAGATCTGGCTTTTGTTCCCTGCTTTGCCGTTTGAGCTCTGTCCTACCTTTGGCACATCCCTTAATGCTAAGCCAGAAATTACACAGCTGTTTAAATCCAAAACCAATATTCTCAAAGCCCTCAGCCAGGGCTCACTGTAATGTTGAAATTTCCAAAGATACCTCAAGATGTCCTCTGGACAGGCCTAGCATCACATCAGTTCTGTCCCAATTGAGCAGCTACAGCCTATACATCCCCCTTCTCCAAACAAATATAATACAACTAGCTCCCTTGAAAAGCAATCTGAAGCAACAGCAGGAAAGATCGAGACACTACTTTTTCTCTCCAGCGTAAGTTGGTCTGGATGACATGAGTTTGGAAAAAGGCAAAAAAGGGTAATGAATCAAGTATTTGTATGAGCGATCTACCAATAAATTTACCGCACAAGAAGAAACTAAGCAACTCTCTCCTCTGACTGTGCCTGCCCACTGTTTCTTACTGGAAAGACTTAGGAACTTGGTAAGGAGATGAAGCTGTCAATCCTATTCACAGAGCACTGGACTACAAAGTCCACTGTAAACTACAAAGCACATAGGCCAGTTTCATACTTTCTTCCTGGATTATCTCGCCTACTAAAACAAACAGAAGAACACCCTCTAATTGTGAATTCATGTATGTGGCAAATAAAGTAATTTAAAGCATTCATCTTTCTTAGCAATAATTATTACAGAAACTGGAAGTTTTGTTTCAATTAAATGAACTTATCCTAGAGTACCCATAACTCACAGCCTCATGAGGTAATGCATTTCAGCTGTTCTCATTAATTAGTCCCACCAGGCACAAGTTGCTCTCACTAAGCCCTGCACTGTCTCTACTGCTCAGTGGGAACATTACACCTTTCTTAGTTGACTGCCGGTTGGAGACATTTAGAGTTTAAATCACTAAGATAAAACATTGCATTCTTCAGTTCCACCAAACAACCTTAATATGGACTAGCTCTGAAGCCAAATCAAACTTTTGTGTTGTGAGTGGAAGCTTTTCATAAAGCTATTCAAAAACATTTCCCTCCCTCGTCTCTTCTCCCAAAGTATTTGTTTCTAACCATTTTTTTTTTTTTTCCGTTTTGTTAAAGGTAACACAATAGAGCCAAAAAAGAAATTAAGGGGTCTAGGGAAGCTTTAGGAAGAACTGGGAAATTTACATGAAAAAGTTAACTGTATAAATCCTAGCTGCAACTCAGTACTCATCTTGTTTCTAACTTTCATGTTCTAAAAGTCACTTTTGTGACTCCAAGGTCACAAATCTTTACGGACCCCCAAAATGTCCCATTTTAAAGAACTAATAAGCTCCTTACCTAATTCACATTGAAATCATTTCAGAATCACAGAATGGATGAGGTTGGAAGGGGCCTCTGAAGGTCATCTAGTCCAACCTCAGTGCTGAGCAGGATGACACACAGCACACTGTGCAGGATGGCATCCAGCTAGGTTTTGATATCTCCAGAGGAGACTCCACAACCTCTCTGGCCAACCTGTTTCAGTGCTCTGTTACCCTCACAGGAAAGAAATGCCCTCTCATATTCAGACGGACCCTCCTGTGCTACAGTTTGTGCCTGTTGCCTCTCATCCTGTCACTTTTCACAGCTGAAGAAAGACTGGCTCCATCCTCTTGACACACTCCCCTCAGATATTTATACACACTGGCAAGTTCTCCCCTCAGACTTCTCTTTTCCAGGCTAAACAGGCCCAGCTCTCTCAGCCTGTCCTCATACAATAGGTGCTCCCAGTCCCCTAATCGTCTTAGTACCCTCCTCTGGGGGGCTCTACATCCCTCTTGCACTGGGGAGCCCAGAACTGGACACAATACTCCAGGTGAGGCCTCACCAGGCCCAGTAGAGGGGTAGGCCTTGCCTCTCTTGACCTGCTGGCAACACTCTTCTGAATGCATCCCAGGATACCGTTGGCCTTGGCCACACAGTCACATTGCTGACTCATGGTCAGCCTGCTGTCCACCAGGACTCCCAGGTCCCTCTCTGCAGAGCTGCTCTCCAGCAGGTCAGCCTCCAGCCTGTACTGGTGCTTGGGGTTATTCCTCACTAGGTTCAGGACCCTGCACTTGCATTTATTGAACTTCATGAGGTTCCTCTCTGCCCAACCCTGCAGCCTGTTGAGGTCCCTCTGAATGGCAGCATGGCCCCCTGAGGTATCAGTCACTCCCAGCTTTGTGTCGTCAGCAAACTTGCTGAGGGTGTACTCCATTTCATTGTCCAGCTCACGATGAATAAGTTGAACAACACTGGACCCAGTACTGACCTCTCGGGGACACCGCTAGCTACAGGCCTCCAACTAGACTGCACCACTGAGCACAGTCCTCTGAGCTCTGCCATCCAGCTAATTATCAATCCACTTCACTGTCCACTCATCTAGGCCGTACTTCCTGAGCTTGTTTATGACGATGTTATGGGAGACAGTGTCAAAAGCCTTGCTGAAGTCAAGGTAGAGCACATTCACTGTTCTCCCCTTCCATTTAGGACTTGGAAGTCTTGCCTTTGGATTTCATAAGGGCCTGGAGCTGATCCCACAAAAGTCTGGATGTTTTTCTAAGGATGCTTAGCATGCACATAAGGCTGAAGTGCCTTGACAGTTTGTTGTGAATTGAGAAGTTTTTCAGAGATGGTTCTGTTTTAAACCAGTAGCAATGATACTTCCTTTTCTATAAACTAGATTAGAGCTAGTGTTTGCACCTGAGAGGGAGATTTATTCCCGTCTTTCTAAATTGAGCTGAGTGGTTCTAAACTTGCAATTCTTACTTCACATGTACTCACATATATATATTTTTTTTCAGTGGAGCATTTCCAGAATTAATGAGTATTTTGAATTGGAATTTTAAGACTTATTAAATTCTAAGGTCATTAGGTTATGCATATTTTTCCAGATTCCTTTAAAGCCCTTCGCCACAGTAGCAAGATGAAATGCAAAGCAATTCTGTTTCCTTGAACTTCTGATTTAGCAACATTCCTATCTACCCCTGCCCTTTTAAGTATATTACATTCCCATTCCATTACCATATATATACATATATATATATATATTTAGGAATAAAAATATTTTTCCTTTATCTTTATATTCTTAATCCAATGTCCTCTTTCAGAATTTTCTAAGAATTACAGCATTTATTGATACATACATATAATATTGTGGGTATACATTAGATAAGAATTAAGATTATAAAGACCAATGCAGAGGAATTTCCTAGATGCTGTCCAGAGACATTTTATCTGCCTACCTAGCTCTGGTGTTGTTTAGTTACAATGGCACAGCAGTTCAGCAATTATATTCTGGGAGAAATATGTTCTATGTCTGCTGCAGGAAGGTTTTGGTTTGACTCTAGCTGCTTTTCCTAGCTGTCAGCCAGCTTCTCTGCTTTTTCCCTTGCATGGATGCAGCAAATCCTTACAAATCTAATTAAATATGAGTTGGTCACAGCTGTCAGACCTGTAAAAAGACAGATAAGGGTGTACATTTGAAATCTGGTGGCTTAAGTGTAAGTGCACCTAGTGCTTGGACTAAATGAGATACCACAGGTAACACTATTTACAGGTTCCATCTTCTTTCCAGACTTGAATGAGATCTAACTATTTCACAGTGATATGAGACTGTGTATGTCTGTTGGTATTTCTAATGCTAAGAACCATTCCATTCCTCAAAACTTTATTTGGAGCAACAAAACCTTCACTGTGTCAAAAATATTGGTGTGGGTATCTACAAGATGTATCTTTCACAGTGTATTTTCTTAGCATCATTATATCAAACTGATCAACAGGACAGGATGTATCACCAAAGGCTCGATATTGTATTTACACAGTTAATGGAGTAGAAATGGGCAAAGCATGGAGGTCATAAACAAACAAACAATTGATTTGCCCACTCTCATTAATAAAACTGTGCCCCCCTTCAAAGCTAATGAAAACCCTAAACATTTGTATCCTTTTTAAAATATGTTTTAAAATTCCCTAAGCCCTTACACATTTCAAAAAGCTTTGCCCTTAGACTAAATAAAAGCAATATATTTTATAGGGTTTTCCACAACAGCCATCAGGAGATTAAAAAATAAAATAATAATAAAAATAAAAAATTACTCTCTCATCTATAATTTGTATTACAATGTTATAGGTATGTATTACAGTAAATTCATAAACGAATAGATACCAGGATGCAAGTCCCTTGATGCCCACAAATTATTCCAGTAACTGCTAATGAAAGCTGTTTCCTCTACCCAGAGATAAAAAAACAAAACACTCTCTTGGTTCTGACAGATCTTTGTCTTCTGTAAACCATGAGATATTTACATGCCCAAACAGGTTCAGGCTTCACTAGACAGCTGATCGTAGCACTTCTTAAACATGGCAGGCAAACAGTTTGTTGATAAAACCAGTTAGTTCGGAGATACTGGGCAATTTCAAAATACACATATGATTACCCAGTGCTTTATAACATTTGCAATAAGCAATCACAGAGTGATTTAGCTATATTTTTAATACCTCTATACACATTATGAGGTCCCATATAATTTAATTTTTCTGAATGGATAATTTGTAATTTGAATACAACACATTGTCTTTTTGTTCTTTATAAAAGTAATGCAATCAAACCAAATCACCATCTACAAGGAGTGATATTGATAATAATATTAGGTCTGTGGTTTTTTTATTACAATTATTGCATTCAAGCTGAGGTCAAGAGGTTAAGTCTCAATGTGTTCCACAATTGTTCACAATTTCAGCCTATTGACTGAGCTATAGATCAAGGCAGCAGTTTCTCTCTGGCTAAAAAGAAGAGAGTCTTACTTATGTCCTCATCATTGATTAATCCCAAGTGAAATTAATGTTCAATAGCTGCATTGTTCCAGTACATGTACATTTTGACCTCTCTGTTAAAATAAACATGTATTTCAATGCCATTATCAATATCACTTACTTGAAGAATCTTCTTGGGGATAAGGACTGTCTCTATTCGCTAACAAATGATTATTTTTTTTATCTTTACCAAAGTAGTTTTTGTGCCTCTGTAAGTACAGCTTTATTATTTATTTAGCAGTTCCCATCAGTACACAAGGAGAAAGAAATGCCACTTCTACATACGAATAAGTAAGAAAAATAATAATGATGTTTGTGTGGTAGTAGAAATTTAAGTATTAATGCATACACAATCTAGAAGAAGGTAGAAAATTCTTTAGCATCTCCAAGTCTCAAATTAAATGAAGTAGGTGACCTTCAGCATGCTGAATGACACCAACATTTGGAATTAGTATTGCTCTTCAGCAGCTGGACCCATCACTTCCTCTAGGGTTTGATGAAAACAGGTGAAATCTCTCACAGACAGGACTGCAATGCTAATATCTCATGGTGCCAATAAGAGACTGTCCTTGGCTGGGACTATGTATGTGCAATGAGTTTAGAAGTTATCTAAAGACATATGAAAGGATCTAAAGACATATGATCAGGATTTCAAAAAGTGACTTTAGACACAGAGCTCATGATGTCTGAGAAGACAAGGCAGCCAGTATTGTACCATTTATGATGAGAAGAAATTTGTTCTTAATCACAGATTGGACCAGTCTTCCAGAAAGTACATCATACAGAGCAGAATGTAATGAAAGCTGTGGCAATGTAAACTAGGCTCCATCCATTTCTAAAATGATTATTCCAGCTAAGAAGAAACCTGTCTCCCTGTCTGTTCAGCTAGCCCAATATTGCAAGCACAGGTGGCACCTGGAACAGAAGCTAGGTAAAATGTAGTGATGAATCTGTTTCCTCCTGAAGCTCTGGACTAAGCTTACCAGCACACTTCGCATCTCTCCCTAATTGCCATTGCTTCCTCCACAAGCTTGGAAGCAGTCGCCTTGGGTGGGAATGAGAAGAGCAGGATCTGCAAAGCTCTTAGCCCTCCAGTTAGAGCAGGATGATGAAACATATTTCCAAGCTAGCACAAATGCAGGTCCATTACTGCAGGCATGAGTTTTGCTGTCCTTCTGTCTTGTAGGAACAGGGCAAAAGCAAATACAAACACCTTCAGAAAACAGTTGAAACAAGTGTTACCTCTAACTTTCCGCCTGGATTTGTTTCTAGGGGTTCAGTCATAAAGGTTCGTTATCACCAAGATATTTTCCTTTTGTGAACTATACATGCTTTATAAATCTATTACTCCTGAAACACTACCACAATCTTAGGAGGCAATTGTGATTGTTCCCATACTACAGATGGAAAATGATGCATAGCTACTGTAATTGACTTTGCCCAGGTCAGGAAATGATTTAGTGGCAGAGCTCAAAATAGCAAATTCCAAGTCCTCTGTTGTAACCACTAATCTCCATTTCCTCTGTTCTGCTATTGCCTCTGGGAGAAAAGAAGATTTGAGGATGTAGGGAAAGGATACATATGAATTTTATAGTCAATACGGATGAAATCAGGTAAAATTCTTTACTCACAGTGCTCTATATGGGTTAGAAAACTTGCCGTGCTTCTCTAGCTGTAATCATCATCTAACATTTATTTCTGGCAATATCTTCTATCACCTTTCTACTGACAAAGCCTTTATTTCTTATTATTACATTACTTATAATGTATGTTGCCATCCCACCCAGCATGCTTCTTAATTAGTTACAAGTTGTAATATGTTTCTGGTAGCAGAGACAAAGAACTCTCCTGCTACCAGCAGGAGATTAGCAATCTCCTTCATTAGCAATTGTAAAGAATATTCTATTATTATTAATTACATTTTTATTACTGTTGTTATTATTATTTAACAGCATGCTACATGCATCAGCAAGTTTGAGATGGAAGGACTAATGTTTTCATAGCCTGAGTTGTGAGATAAGAGCATTTCAATGACGGGTGAACATCCCTGTACTTAATACTATCTATTCAGATACATGGATGTACTCTCCACAGAGCTCTCTGAGCACTTAACAACTGCATACTCTGTGAAGAGCACTTTATCACATACCAATAGCTCCTTTTATTTCCAGGAAGATTCTCTCACACCCAGACACACCCCTCTTTTTTATGTATTAATATTTTTGTTTGTTTGTTCCATTTGCAATCCACTTATTCGTAGAACCATAGAATCGTAGAATTCTTTGCTCTTTGACAAATTCCAACAAAGACATGAGTTCGCACTTTTCCATATTTTGTCACCCATGGGTGCTGCAGAAGAGGAGGATGGACTTCAAAAGAGCTTGTGGTGGAAAGATCAAGTTGTCTCCTATTGTTACTACACACCATTGTCACTGAGGGCAGAGTTGCAAAGGCTTTCTTTCTTTGACAGAATAACAACTTGTAGTAGCTACCCACAGAGTCTGTATGCAATTGTAATTCACTCTCAGGGCTGATCATAGCCAGTTCTGAACTGAGGACTGTCATCAAAAAAGTCCTGTGGAGAGAATTGCAACCTTGTATGTGTAGCTAGAGGCCACCCGTTATTTCAGTGTCAAAGGTTTCCTAGAGCTCTGCTTCAGCTGCGAAATTCCTTTACACTCCTCAACAAAGATAGAACAAGGCATATTTGTTTAATATTATGACACTAGATCCTACAAATTTTCATCACAATTAGGCCCCATTTCATAAATCCCTCTACTGAACCCTAAAGCAATAGGGTCTATCAGAAGTAAGAGGGATATTTACAGAGCTGGATACAGATATAACTAGGGTCCTCTGCCTGTAGTTTGCATGTTGGACACAACACTTCTGATCTAGAAACTCTGTACACCCACCCACAGCAATAGAGATATTTATTTTTATATTTATATCTACTACAGAAACATATGGAGTTTCTATGTACTATAGAAACATATGGAGTATACAGAAACATATTACAAAATGTTACAATTTAATAAAATAGGTTTGAGAACACAATACAAATTTAATTGATGAAGATGGAAATCATGATGTTTAACAGACACCGAAGATCCTTAAATAGCTATTAATGGGAGCTAGTTTATGATGATGGTGATTATGGTTCCAACAGTTGTGGTTGCAATGATTAGAATCTCTTTTCAAAGTGTGGGATCTGAGATAAAGATCGCAAGCAGACACCCAGCAGAAGCAGTAGGAACAGTGTGATAGAAACAGCTGTAAGAGAAACAAAACACTGTGGATACATGAGCTATATTGGATAACCATCTAATCCCAGAGCAACTGTCTTTGGAAAGGATTGTTCATTTGTTTATTTACAAGGTTTTGATTTGATCATCTATCTTTGGTTGATTTCATGGGAATAAGCACGAGAGCAAATCCTGTGATAGAGAATACAATTATTTTCAATGCAGAAATCTGTATTCAGCTTATTAAGTTTTACTATATACAAAGCACTTTGGAAAAGGCAGTTTGGAATTTTTGCAATAACAGCAAAGTCACGTCCAATCAGTCTCATTATTCCTCTTTGTTGAGGGTAACCCATGCAAAGTAAAGGGTCAGTCTAGCACCCACAAGCCCCTTAGTGAGAATCTAGGCATAAGAGTTATCAAGAGACTTCAGGAAAATTCTCCAAGAGATATTAGATTTGCAAAGCTTACCCACAGAAACAACATTCACCAGTATTTTAAAGAAGTGAACATGCTCTGCTACTGAAAAAATTCTGTCACTGCTGAAAGAAGTGAGAAGCTAAGAGGGAAAGAAAAGGTAGGACAACTTCTTTTATTAGCACTGGGGGCCCAAGACAACTTAGAGTGTTTGTGGACAACCACTATCAAAACTTGTAGAGATGGAAAACCTTTCTTCCTAAAGAGTTCAGCATAGTCCAGATCTGTTTGACCGCTTTAAGGAGGCCTCATATATGCAAGCAGAGCTAAGGGACAATGACCAGAATCTTGGGGTAGGATGGTGGACAAGCACCTCACCAGCTTCTGTGGGAGCACCTGTCACATCATGCAATCTTCAGCAACACCTCCAGTTTGTCAACAGTCTGGTCTCAGGTAAGACAACAGTAAGTCTCTCCTCGATTTCCCCATCACCTGCAAAAAGGGAATGGTAACACCTGCTTACCACATACTGTGTATTTGCTTCTCTTTAGGATTTCATTAATCAGTTAATGGCTACAAAGCATACAGGAGATGTTAACGAATATTCACAGCAATTCAGAGGTGTAAATTGGTGTTTTCTAATAGAATTTTCTCACTGTGCAACACTTTGCTTACTGAAGTCTATCACCTGATGCTATTACAGCTGATAATTGAGTCAGTCTCACCAGGAGTGCTTGAGTGTTTTGGACAGGCTTCCTTGGGAGTCTTTTCATGCTGATATGTTATTTCGAATGTTGCTGGTGAAGCATTTTTTAATCTTCGTATTTCCTAGGTAGTCAAATCATTCAGCAAAGTCTCTTTTGAGCTCAAAGGAGACACTAGCCTAGGCTTCAGATTTTCTGTTTTTAAGTTTTCGAGATGCTAGAAACCTAAATCAAGACTATACTTTGTCACATACATAATTTCCTGCTCCTCGGACCTTATGAGATGATAGATGCAATTTATTTTGTTATTAAATCCTTCTGTATTTTGTGATGCATGCATTAGAACATGGCTATTCCCTCTTCCTGCTACAAGGCCAACCAAAATGGTTATTGAATCATTCTAACTTTCTCTGTTATGCAAGAAAAAAAAAACGTGTAATTAATCCTTACAAGTAGCAGCAGAGTCGTCAGGGGAAACTGAGTGAGCTCTTTTTAGAATTACGCTGCACTCTTCTAGAAAAATTGTCTTGAGTATCTAAAAATTTTGTGCTACAGAAGGTATTTGAACCTCAGTCTGATTGCAGGTTCAGAGGCTTTTTTTATTACTTCATTTTTGTTACATGTACATTTAGAAAATATCTCCTAGATTAGGAATCCAGAGTTCATGAGTATTTTGAATGTTTATATGGTAAACCATCAAGTTTTTGCCAAGACTCTATAGATAGAGAGTCTCATTAATGAAGAGAAGTAACTCATAGAATCATTAAGGTTGGAAAAGACTTCCAAGGTCATCTGGTCCAACTGTCCTCCAACCACCAATATTACCCACTAAACCATGTCTCTAAGCACCACATCCAACATTTCCTTAAACACCCCAGGGACAGTGACTCCACCACCTCCCTGGGCAACCCTAACCACTCTTTCTGAGAAGACATTTCTCCTAATTTCCAACCTGAACCTCCCCTGGTGCAATTTGACGGCATTCCCTCTAGTCCTATCACTAGTTTTCTGCGAGAAGAGGCCGACTCCAGCTCCCCCCAACTTCCTTTTCAAAAGCTGTAAAGAGCAATAAGGTTTCCCCTGAGCCTCCTCTTCTTCAGACTAAAAGCACAAGTTGAAAAGGGTTTTAAAAACTTAAATTTGTGAAGTCATGTTCTTATAATGCAGACTATTTTGTTCTACTGCAACCTGAAGGTGCTACTGCTCTCACGTGAAACTCACCTTCTTGTCAGCTGAATTGACGCTTTTTTTTTTTTTTTAAGAGACCTCATTGTAAATCAGAGAGAGGCTGGCTCTCTCTTGAAAAGAAAATGAAACAGTTTTCTGTAAGTCAGAGGACTTTCCCTCTCTAGTTCATTACATTGCCCTTCAGACTGTTGTTTTGGTACATGTAGGATGCCCAGAATTAATAGACAATGCTGCTGGAGAATACTTTGTCATACTGAGCTATGGTCTAAATCTTCTTGGGAATACAGTTTAAAAAAACTTGCCTAAGACATCCCACAGCATCTTTACAGGCTCCAAGACATGGAACTAATTCTTACTGATTCAAATGTCAGACATTATTCTAATTATTGATCTAGCTTTCCTCTGCATAAAACCATTTATAATAATATCACCAATTATCACAATTTGATTCTAAATGCCATGTTATTAGTGGAATAAATTTCTATCTTATATCCCCAAGATATATTTCCAGTCCTCACTTTTGCGTAGAAGTAATAATTAATAAATAATAATAATAATAATAATAATAATAATAAAACAGCTTGGAAATGAAAAAAGCAGAATACACTTAGAAAGAGCCCAAATATGTATGCAGCCACTATGGTCTGAAGAAGTTGAAATTTGGAGAGATAGGTGTTGCCTATGGTTTATAACAGATATATTCAAAATCTTGGAACATTTCAGTGTTTGCAATATTATGCTAGAGCCATTGAAGCTCATATTGGTTGGCAACAGCTCAGAACTTCACATAAGCTCAAAGCACTGCTTTTTAGACCTTCTGCAATTATGCCTTCTGCAGCTCTGCAGCACCCAGGGTCAATTCTAACCTTGATTTCACCCTTGTCTTCTCTCCCTATCCTGCAATAAAATATTTCATCCTATTCACAAAAGGTGTTCTCTTTTCTTTTTTTTTTTCTTTCTTTCTATATACAATGAATTATATGTGTCCTTCTGGCAGTAAAAATCCCTTTCCTCCAGCCATGTGACTGTGGCCATTAAAAATCATATGTTCCTGAGAAGATAATGTACTTACATTGTTTTAGCATGAAAATATCAATTGTACCTCAGGTACGTAATACAATCTGCTCTATAGTTTGAAGCCAAAAGACCTTGTTTTCAGGTATTCAGTTCCCATTACACTGATTACCTTCTGCCTCTTTTGTTGTTTCCGTTGATTGTCCTCATCTGTCTAAATTACAAGTGTGGCTATAAAGTTCCTAGGAAGTCCTATCTGGATCCCAGCACAGAATTTATTAACATACACTAAAAAGACTGCTCTGAGAAAAATCTGATGATACAGGTATGGATTGAAATAGTACTGCATGAACACCGTTCAACATGCTCAGTTTTCTAAACCACTCTAAATTTAAGAGTCCCAATGCTTTGATTTAAAGAGTTGTCTGTAACTGGGGATACAAGTTTAACCAAAGGAGCTTTAGTTATTGTGCTGGGTCTGGCTGGAAAGGAGTTAATTATATTCTTAGCTCCCTACTCAGCAAGTAGGCTAGGAGTGGGAAAGAACCTGGAAGAGGATATAGCTTGGACATCTGACCTAAAGAGATATTCCATACCATATAATGTCATGCTCAGCAATAAAAATTGAGGCAGAAAAGTGGGTACATGGCAGGTAGCCACTGCTCGGAGACTGACAGGGCATCAGTCTGCTTGTGAGAATTGGTAAGTGATTGTCTTTGGATCACTTTTTTTCCCTCCTCTTTCCTTCACTTATTAAACTGTCTTTATCTTGCCCCATGAGTTGGTTTTACTTTTACTGTTCTCTCCTGTATGTAGAGCTTAGCTGCTTGCCAGGGTCAACCCACCAAAGTTATATTTGAGAGGCCAGGAAAATAACAAGGAATTAAAGCCCTTTTCAATCTCCACAAAAATATCAAATTATTTTGTCCATATCCAGCATTGTTCATAAATGTCCATATTATCTCCCTGTAGTGTCCATTGCTAAAATTACATTTAACACAGCTCTGAAAACTAATTCTCTAAGACTGTATATCCCCACACAATGCAGATAAAGTAAAGCAAATATTCATTTGAAAACAGAGAAAAAAATCCTCATGATATTCTATGTTAATCCTCGGTTTTTAAACTATTCAGTCACAATACTGAAGGTTGAAGGGTGCCATCACCCTTCAACCCTCCAGCTCACCCCATCCTCTTGTTGCCCAGATCCTCATAGGAAGTTTGTGCTCATCTGAGGAACTCTACCACGAATGAGTCTTCTCTGGTGGGCTAAAATCTGTTACTAGATTTTCTTGTCTTCCTTTATTTTACATGCTGTGACTGATCTAATTCAGCAGTATTCAGAGTTTCACACAGAATGAACAGCTTTTTATCCCTAAGATATCCCTTTTTATCCCTAAGATCTGCTCTTTAATGTGGCTTTGGAAATCATTTACAACTCAGACGGTTAGTTTAATATTTCAGCTGTCTATTCAGTTACGCCTGTAGGACTCACTGAGGCATCAAATATCTCTAGGAAGAATCCAGAAGTGGTGAAGTGAGTCAGCAAGAGATAAACAGGTCTATAACCTTAAAGTCTTCTTTGTCTTCTTTTACAAAAATAAATAAATAAATAAATAGATCCTCCTAGCATCACAAGGACTTATATATATATATATATATATATTTCTTCCATGAATGGGATAATCCACAGTTATTAGTTACAAGAAACAGATTTAACATTCAAACCTCTCTTATCTCATAGACTTCCACACCGGGGTTTGAAGATGAACAGTTAAAGGGCTACCCACCATCAACATCTAAATTAAAACAATGCAAGTTTTATTACTAAACACTTATTTGCATAATATGCTAATCCATAGTTATATAATTATCTTTCCTAACAGCATATACCACTGTTTTGTACAGCATAATCAGCCTCAGATTCTGATTTAATGGGAATAATAATAATTATAGATAAGCAAAACTGGAAACGTGGCTCATACATGCAAGTATGTACAAAGTTGGACTGAACAATAATTGAGTTCTGAGAGTTTGCTTATTTGCAGGCTTGTCTAAAAAACTTCTCAAATTCTGTCTAATAACCACAAGACTTATTTAGACCTGCTGCTCCACCATCAGCACATCACTCTTCTTTGACTTATAGCATCCCCTCACTCAGCACTGCATTCTGACATGCAGGATAAAATACAAAAACAATTATTCATGTGGCTCTCTGTAAATCTTCATATAAGCTAGAAGTTAACAGATAACAGGGCATTAGAGTGTTGTGCCCTACGAGAACACAGAATCAGGTTTTACACTTCTGAATTTTATTCCCAAATTCTCTGGGAGTTTTCAGAAGCTTCATTTACCCAATGGAATAAACAATCCAAAGACTGTCCCCAGGCCCTGAGGCCATATGTCAAGGCTAGACTCGGAACAACATAACTACAATTTTCTGCTCTCAGAACTGGGTGGCTGTATCCAAACTGAACAGTAGGAGTAGTCATTGACACACACATCCCATGAAATAAACCTAGTCATTGTCTGTGAGGATAACAGTTTCTACAAGCCAAAAATGTGTCATGGAATATGTGTAGGAAGTGATTAGGTCATATGCACAGCTGTGTATCAGGGCTTCAGTCTGATCACTGGCTCTTCTTATTTACTTGTAGGAAGAAGTTCATTATAAGACTTGAGGCAATTTGTGTCGTAAATCCAAACATTCTGAAGCTAAAGGTACTCGGATACTCAGTACTTACTATCTAGTGAGGTTCTGTTGTGTAATGTGGACATCAAAGCTTGCAACTAACTGTTGGGAGAACTGTACTCTGATGCTACATTCTCATCAACTCTACTGTGTCTTTGGCTATTATTGCCCTCTTTTCTTGTTATTAGTCTTATTATGGAAACTGTTTTCAGAAGAAAAACTGAATTGAATTTGAGCCAAAAAAAAATTTACAACAGTGTAACTACTGATCTGCATGGAGTTAGATAAGAATCAAGCCCAGGAAGTTAGTGTTGTGGTTATCTAAATCACCTTGCCTGTTATATTACTGCCATTTTCTTTTGCTTATTTATATGACATTCTTTATCCTTCAAGAATGTTGAACAATTTCTTGTTTGTGTGCAATTCACTATTGTATTATAATATTGTTTCCTAAAA
Organism: Cygnus olor; assembly: GCF_009769625.2. Classification (NCBI taxonomy): domain Eukaryota; kingdom Metazoa; phylum Chordata; class Aves; order Anseriformes; family Anatidae; genus Cygnus; species Cygnus olor. The sequence goes on from NC_049173.1 coordinate 20,795,487, forward strand.
AGGTAAGTGTGTGACTAATCCATTGAGGATGTTGCAACACTGTGGAATTAGATTGGGTATTAGCACAAGGAAATAGCAAGGACAATTTAATGAAAGTGTCACAGACATAGAATGTCATATGCATGTGGCTATGGTCAAAGCAAAGAAGAAATGGGAAAAATACAACTCCCATAGTTAACCACTGCGATCACTCTGGGGACTAGACACCCCCTTCTAGAGGAAGGAGTGACAGGAATCTGAGGTTTTGCAGAATACATATGACATTCTTCAAAGTATTTTCTGCTTTGCTTTTTGAAAGAGCTCTGTTGGCTTTTCTGATGCCAAAGGCATGTGATACAGTATAGTTGTTCAGTCTGAGGTTCTCATTCAGTTGTAATTACCTCTTTGTGTGCTCTTCTCTTGGACAAATTTATTCAGAATTTTTTCCCCAGGATTCACTCTCAATAACATATTATTATATATTTAATACACAGACAAGCAGAATGCCTTTGGTCATTGCAAAGCATCACACTGAATTATATAACCAATTTTTTTTTATTGAGGATTCACATATCACTTTCACCATAGCTCTGCAACAATCTGTCGACTTTCTCCTCATGCTTTCTTATTATCTAAGATTTTATTTCCTTTCTTACTTTCTTCCTGAATTGCTGTTATTTTTCTAACTTGTTTATTTTACAAATGTTCCTTGTTCATTTGTTTGAAGAATGTCGACTGGTGATAACAGAGCAATATAAAGCTGGGGAAGTTACATTGTCAGATGCTTTTGATTCAGCCCAGGACTGAGCAAGAAGGTGTTTCATTTAATGAGAATGACTTCACTCAGAAAAAGACAGAAGAACAGATTGCAACACCAGGAGGGAAAAGAGCTGTCAGTTATAACACAGGAGGTAAATGAAATGTTTCCCTTGTCTACTGGTAAGACAGTCTGCACGTATGGTTCTGGGATGAATAGAGCCTAATTGCAGACATTTGTTCTTCCTATGCCCCTAAACTCATTCTGCTTTTGGAGAGTCTGTTCTGGTGAGATCTCATTCCCTAAAGAGCTTGAACAAGAGGGATGTGCATGTAGTTTATACGCACTACAGCACATGTAGTTTATACGCACTACAGCACATGTAGTTTATATGATCCTCATTCACCCTAATGCTGTAAATATACATCTTGGCGTGTATGCCCATGTATTATATATGCACGTGTGTTTGTGCATGCATGGATATTGTGGTGGGTTAGCTTTGGAAATTCCTGCCCAGGCACTCACTCACTCTCCCTCAGTGGGGTGGGGGAGAAGATAAGGAGAACAGGAGCAATAAAACTTGTGGGTAGAGATAAAGACAGGGTGATTGTTTACCAGTTACTGTTGTAAGTGACAGACCCAACTTGGGGAAAATGAACTAAATAGACAATTAAACACAAAAAGACAAATATGAAAACATCTTGTCTTCCCCTTTCCCACACTCAATTTCACTTGTGTACTACACAGTAGTTTCTCTTTGCCACCCCATCCCTCTCACACTTTTCCTTTGCTCTGGTGCAGGCTCTATATGGCCACAGTTCTTTCAGGAACCTACTCCACTATGGGATCCTCCACGGGCCACAGTGGATACCTGCTCTGCCACAGAGCATCTCCTCCTCCTCTGAGGTTGGTGTTTCCTCTGATGTTCAGCACTCTTTCTGTTCCCTCCTCTTTCTCTCTCTCCCTGTGGCATTTTCTGACCTTTCCTAAACGTGTTTTCACGGAGGAGCCACAAGCTTCTCTGATGGGTTCAGCTGCACCCTACAGTGGGGCTGTTGGAACCAGCTAAAAACAACTGGAACCGGCTGCGTCTGGCACAGGGAAGGCCCTGATGTCTTCCTTCCCACAGAGGTGGCCCCTGCACCTCCAACCCTGTGGCCACCACCTGGACACATAAACCCAATACATACATACATATGTTTTAAACATAAATATACGTACATGACTATATCTAACATTTACCCATCCAAATGTTGTACCTCTGTTTCAACTGCATATATGAACAAATAGTAAAATCACACAGTCGAGCTGCAGGCAGAGCAGTCCACAGAGCACCTATAACACACAAAGGACCAGCATGCTGGGGAAACAAACACACTTCATAGGCAAGCAAAGACCTGTCATTCTCACAAACTTCTGAAGGACTCATTCTCCTCAATTCACAGCTCTGGCAAATGAGGTTGCTGCCACCATACCTTAAAATCTATTTATTATCTTATGCACACACTTTTCTTTTAAAAGGTGCTGTGGAGATGAAGAGGGCTATTCATGTATCTTTCTCAGTTAATTCCTTTTTTTTTTTTTTCAATTTTTCTCAATGCATTTTGATTGTTTTCTTTCCTCAAAGGCCAAAATTCAATATGTAAAAATGCTTTTTAAAAGATGAATCAACTTCTAATGTCAAATTCAATAAGCTCAGCTACCACATTCATATCCCATTACTATAAAAAGAGAAAAGGCAATGATGCCCCAAATTTCTACTATTTTCAGAGATGCTCCGAGTTAAAAATTAAGGGTAAGTTATTGAAGTGCTTAGAAACTAAATTGATATTCAGAAAATGAACCTCACATAATGATTTTTCCATCCAGTTTATTTATTCTGAATCCAATAGCCATTAATACACTCTAAACTCTGGGGAACTGAAGGCACAAACATAGAGTTATTTTCTTTATCTTGTTTGCAGGGAAAAGCTGAATTTCAAGTCATCAGAAAGTAGCATAATTAGTTATTGTAGAGCTGCTTCTTCCCATAGCCTTAGTACATTGTACGTATATATGGCCCGGAGTGAGGGTCTGCTTGCAGGCGACACCTCTGAGAAGCACTGTCTCCATAACGCAGAGAGGTTCCTCCTCAGGTTCTTCATAACTCAGAAGATGGCTCCAACAACCCTGACCCCATGAGGATTTCAGTGCTGCACAAGCACTGCTCTGTTGCTGGCAATGTTCCACCCCAGAGATGGCTGGCTGTAATCCTTTACAGGTGAGAAGATCCATCCAGTCTCAATATTACACCCTTGTCAATAAACCAAGGCAAGCAATGAAAGAAAAAGTTATGAGTGAACTGGAATGGGTTGTAGGTGGAGAAACTGAGAGAAGGATTTTCGATAAAATGAAGACGGATTAATCTGAGGCTGTCATTCTGTTCTATTTTCAGAATTAATTCATTTAATTTAAGAAGGAGATTGTTTTTTAAACAAAACAAGATCTAATTTTGAAAAAAAAATCTACAGTTCTTTTTTTTTCTCTGTGTTTCCAAAATGAAATTATTCAGGAAGGATTAAATTCTCTGCGCTTTAGAATTAAAAAGATAGATGTTAAATACTAAGCTTATAAATGTGTTCATTTTGGGACTAAGAGGATTTGTGAATAAAGTGCTATCTACAAATAATAATAATAATAATAATAATTTTAAATGTCAAAGGGCAGGATTCATCTAAGTCTAGGTTAGTCTAGAGAAATAGCCACTTTAGCCACCTAATTTAGAAGGTGATGGATTATTCTCTAGAGTTCTCTATTTCTTTCTTCAGTGTGTAAAAGGGGAGCCTAGAGTGCAGTACTCTTAAACATGTAGCTGTAAGACATCTTTGTTAGGACATGTGGTATCCAGTCCTCAGGATTTCAATATTATTTTCCTTTTTTTTCTAGCATACATTGTTTGCAGCATTTAAAGATTACTTTGTTCCTCTGAATACCATTTGTAATATATTTGACTTTAGTCGAAACATGAGTTCATTTTCTCATCTGATGCAGTGAAGCTGTAAGCATCTGTTTAAGTCAAATATTGTGAATATTTCTACTCAAGGAATTTATTAAGTACTGATACTTAATAAAAGGAAATAAAAAGGAAATAAAAAGGAAAATAGTCCACACAGTTCACATGTTACGTATACTTTATTCAGCTGTTGCTCTCATATTCTTTATTAATTACCTAACTTGTAGCTTCTTTATGTGTACTGTTCTTTCCTGTAGTGGATACATATTTAGTGCCCCAAAACAGGATGAAGATTCAGTTTGAGAACAAATCATCCAGGCATGAGTTTTGTAAATAATGTCCTTATAACTTTAGAAATAGGTTTTATTTCACTTTCTCAATATATAACCAATATTCCTAATTTGATTGGTCTGAAGTTCTGACTTCATATGAACATGAAAAATATGAAAAGAATAAAACATAACTATTGTATGCTATAGCAAGAAAAGTTCAGACTAGCCACAGTCCGTGCATTTTCTCTGCAAGGAATAGTAGTTTTGTATTTATGTATTCATTTTTTCAGTTCTCCCATTGTTGGACGTTTTAAAATGGGACAGTGTCTACTTTATAGCAGAAAGTCAGAGTTGTTTTTGTTCATTTGTTTGTTTTTTTTCTCTAATGTATAACATGATAATTGAGCTAATAATGGTTTAGAATGAATCTCCATTAGTCACTTGAGCCTGCCCATTACATATCTTCCTTCATTAATTTTTCAGACTTTAATGAAATAATCAATGTTACAGAACTATGTCCAATCCTTGGGAAATTGCTATTTCCATATCAGTATGTTTGAGCTCAGTGAAAGTCCCACTTCCCCTTTTACTTTTGATTTTAGTGTTTTAGTAGCAGATGTCTTGATAGAGGCAAAGAATTATACAGAGGAAGATCAAATGCTGTAGACAATCAATACAATCCCAGTTTGATTGTTTAAGAGAACATAGACTAAGGCTGAATAATTATGCAAACGATAAATCATCTGGTCATGTAATTAAGTCAGAATTACAATGACAGTAAAGTACAGTTAAATTCTTATTGATACATTAAATTGTGACAAATGTTAATATATTTAATTGGCATTTAACAAGATAGCTGAAGCAAGTTAATTAGATATAAATTTATACACTTCATAAATGTCAGCATTTTTGAAACTAAGCCCACATTTAGAATACAGTTCAATCTTGGATATTCCTGAATACAACAGGTGTAACTGGTAGCACAAGCTATATTAAGGTTATTGTCACTTCTGCTTCTAAGACTTCCCTTGCAGACACTTGTATCATGGTCAGGATGAAATTAGAATGAAATTGCCTTTCTCCTTCCCTCCAACCACCTTTCCTGTTCTGTCCTCTCCCTTCTTCCTCTTCCCCTGCCCTATTCTCTCCTTCAGCTCCTTCCCCTTTACCCTTCTGTTTTCCTATTCCCTTTCCCTTCCCTTCCCATCCCTTCCCTTCCTCTTTCCACATTAAGTATCAGTACTTAATAAATACCAAGTAACTGGTTCCCAAATCTGACACACTGATAGCTACTGGATGATTTTAATGTTAATATCTCTGTGCCTCACCTTTGCATCTCTGTAATACAGGTAACATTTATGTTGATGGTTTACAAATGAAAAAGTTACATATTCACAATGATTATGTCTTCATCTGGTAACTCTGTTAGCTCATGATGCTACAAAGGACCAACCAGGGAAACTGAACGCAGAAAATGTGAGCCTTTAACCAACCACCATACATAAAAAAGTAAGATTTTAAAAAGTTATGCATAGAAACTTAAAGAGTCACTTTAAAAAGTCAGTTGCAAGCAGAAAATGTCATAATAGTTTGCCAAGTAAGTTTTGTAACACTTCTTAATTTTCAAAAGTTTCTTAATTATAAGGATGCCTAAAAAAGTGGCTATGATTATGAGTGGATCTGACTTTTTTTTTTCTTCTCCCAGACACTAAGATAAAAGAGAAGGCTGACAAGGTTTTTCAAGATGCCATTAAATGAAGAGTGGTGATGATTCTCTTAGATTTGTTTTGATGAAAGTGTTATATAACCTCTGGAATTACAGTGAGAAAGATAAAGACCCTTGGGCAGGAAGATTGGCAGATGGGATGGGAGACAAGGAACAGAGGAAGGCTAAGATGGGGGACAGTTCTCAATTAGTCCCATATTTTTTCTTTTGATTTATTCTCATGTGCCCTATTTGTCTTCCAGAGATGTTCGATATTATGGGCAGGATTTCCAGAACTGTAAGTAGCTAGATCTATTTGAGATTTTAGTGAAAAGATAGATAAAGATTTTAAAATAGTATTGTGAAAATATACAAAGTAATTGTCTGCATGTTTCCAATAAGAAAGCTCTTTCATTTATTCTGATATTTTACCTGACCAATCTTGTTTTCATTATGCTTGCCTGGTCTGCTTCTAGGAAATATGTCTGCTTCTGGAAAAGATGTGCTCTACCACCCACAGGAGTGCACTGTGCTCCTCTCTAGAGTTTCTAGAATGGCCTCTTGGAGTCATTGTCCTGCTTGGCAAGCAGTTAATGCTGATGAGCATTCAGAAATAGGGGATAAAACTGATTTACTTTGGGATACAGGTGACTCACCAGAAGTCTGAAACAAAGCCCAAACACTGTATCTTTTCCAGTAGGAATGTTTCCAGTAGGCTTCCACTGGCTTTCGCACATAGACTATCTATTTGGCAACCTAAAGCCGAATTTACAGGATTTATGAGACTAGTAAGATAAAGCACCATGCATATAAATCATTCAGGACACCATATATAATAAACAGTATTCATCTCAGTAGTACTTTCAAAAGCAAAGAAAATGACAACATTTTACTGAAAGTTTCCCAAAGTTCTTTCAGTTTTGCAAGTGTTTTTAAAATCAGATAAACAAATTTCAACAACAGCATTTACTAACATTATGCCAACTACAAATTTTCTGCTTTTGTCTGTTTTGTTTAGTCCCTAGTGTCCCAATGGCTATTTCCCCACTTTCCCTTGGAAAGTATTCTACACACAGACAAATTCCAGCTTTAAGAAACTTCACCTGCTACTTGCATATTTTTCCACTGTTAAGTTACTCAAATGAAAGTGATGGCTCAATTTCTGCTTGGAACGTACACTACACTCTTCCTCTACTAAACATTTAGAGACTAAAAATGTTACCAAATAAGCATCATCCTTTCCTGCAGCTGTGTTGTAATAACACCGAGAATGTTGATTTCTGTTAATCTTTCTTTAATGGTTCCTTCAGGCTCATAATAATCTTTAATGTTCTTTCACAAATTTCTCTAGTCTTTCAGTATCATTTATGTATCACAGAAATGACAGAAATTACTATTTGCATTTTAGAAAGTCAAACGAATTCTACTTTCATCTAGAAATCTATACATCTGAGCAGAAAGTTATTTACTTTTTGGATTTAGTCCAAATTAAAGCCAGTGTAATTGAGAGCAGAATTGTCCCCTAAAACACAATGGAGATAAACAAGAAGTAAATGTACTATATTTCTGTTATTTTTATGCACGACAGTACCAGTTGCATTTTATAAGACAAATTTTAAAACAGCAAAGTCATCAAAACTTTGGCATATTTTCTTTCCTAAGAAACACCTAAAAATGCCCAGAAGAAAAAGAATTATTTATGATTCCTAAATTTCATTAGTAAACATTCAGTATAGACTAATTTATACCTAATTCAGAAGAGTGGCACATATTATATATATACATAAACATATGTATTCTTATGTATCTATTTAACGTTTCTAATCCATAAACAGACTTCAAAGGACTTGTGATTGGTGAAGATACCAATTAGACATTAATCTGCATGAAGAATTGGCCCTACGTTTTTCCACCTGTTCAGGTAGGCATGCTGTGCTGTGACTGTTGAACTTGAACAAGTGTAAAGTCTAATGCTTTAGGGAAAGTATGGGAACTTGAATACACAAGTGATTCCATGTAGTCTGATGTATCTTTAGAGCACTCAAGAGATCATTTGCCATTGAAAAGTATAGGCAACAAAAAGTTGTAATTTGATGCATGAAGAAAAAAAAAAAAACAACAGTATCTGTAGACCAGTATAAATATTTGGCCTTAATTAAAAGCAATACCTCAGAATATTGTCTCTGGAGATTATGTTTGTTTTAGCTATATTTTTCCCTGCACTTTGGAAACAATAGGTGCTTTCAATTACACAGTTTTCTGTAAATTCAGAGGACAACAAGAAAAAGAAAAACAAAAGGTAATCTACAGAGGACAGTTTGCGAGTGCATTCTGAGCTTGTGTGTCATGAGACCTAAAATATATTCTGGAACAAACTGTGGGATAATGGAAGTCTTTAAGAATCTTCCTATTTATTACACTGGAGCTGTAGGTTGACCCAGCAATCTAATAACTCAGAGCTTTTAGAAATATACTGATTAGCTGCACAAGAAACAAAAAGATTCTGTGCCTCGATCCTGTTTGAATTTGTGGGTGTCTAATAATATTGCTGACAAAATGCCTTCCCAAGGTGAATTTTGACTGTCCTGTCCATTGACAGAATAGTTCATATAGCAGAAATTGTCCAATAGACTCAGAAGTTATTGGGCCAGAGAAGAATCTGTCAGATGGGTACACAGCTTGGAGATAGGAAGAAACAACATTTCTGTTCCTGACCACGTATAAAAGACAAGAAAATATTTATGAAACAACAGTACTTATTTACGGCATTCACTGAATCAAAATATTTCACAAGATCACACTGACTAAGGAGATAGTTCTTTATGATGAGGTGTTTATTTAGTTTTTCTTTTTCCTGCATGCCAGAGAAATAAAATCTTGGGTGTAAACTGGTTAGTGAAGAGAGATCAGCATCTTGGGAGAATGAGTAACATCTTAGGCAGAGTCATCAGATTCCTTCCGTTTCCTCCAGTACAGGGAGCTAATAACCAACCAACATACTAAGTTTTTACAGCTAAGTGACTAAAGTGAAGAGGGATGAGGCTGGGCCAGCAAGCATGGAAACCACAAGACTGACAGCTTCTCAAGAGTTTTTTCTGCAAAAGTTCCTGGGTCCACTGTAATTTTCCAGGTTCACAGCCTGCAGGTGAGGCAAAAAGTACTTGTTCCACTTTTCAGAAATACATTTAGTTTTCTTACTAAAGTAAAACGGTTTAAAACATTGTTCAATTATGTTGAATAATTGTTTAATAACATTCAACTTATTCATCAATGACCTGGACAATGAAATGGAGTGCACCCTCAGCAAGCTTGCTGACAACACAAAGCTGGGAGGAGTGGCTGATACCCCAGGGGGCTCTGCTGTCATTCAGAGGGACCACAACAGGCTGCAGGGTTGGGCTTCTTTTCTTGGCAGAAAGAAGCATTCAAAATTCTTGGAGTTTTCTGAGACTACTAGCCAAGACTCTGATGTGATAAGGTTATCATAAAAGCTTTCACTAGTACATTCTTCCTCTCAGATAGCAAGCACTAGCTTTATAGAAATATTGAGAAATCTTCTTCTAAACAATTTAACCCCGAGGAGACCTGGAGACCTTTCATTTTTTAGTAGGTGACTTAACTTATTTGGTGGAGAAACCTTTTTTTTCTCCCCCCCCCCCCAATTCCTTAATCCCTTTTATGCAACCTCTGTTTTCAGAAAATTCACTCATGGGAGGGAGAAAAATGCCCATTAGAACTGTTACTACTGTATGCTTCAACTCACTTCTAATGTTCTGATTAAATTTATTATTTTTTCTAATTTGCTTCTAGATTTTTATTTACCATTATTCTATTCACATCACATTAGTAAGTAGAATGAATTATCCACTTTCCAACCCTAATTGGAGAATGGATTAAGAGTTTTGATCTGGTGCCATCAGCATAATTTGAAACCAGGTGGTATTAAACCAATTAGATTTCTTTTAATTGATTTTTGCATTTTATGCAGTAAGGGAAATTCATTGATATTCATTTTTGGAAAAGAGATAACAATGACTTCTGAAACATTGCCAAAATTTTAAATGACTTTACAAAAATTTAAGTCAATATCAATTCTTTAGGAAATTAATGGGACTGATTTTATTGTAAATAGCTAATAATTGTGCAGCTGGCAACCCTGAGTTAGTGATTGTTCAAAGAGTATCATATTAAAGTTCTGAAAGTAATGGAAAAGTTCTGAAATAAATAGAATTTTTAATCAAGTGTTTTATAATGTACTTGCAAGTAAAACATTTTTCACCTTACAAAGAAGTGTGTTACAATGCTTTTATCATATAAGTATGAAAGAGTTTATATTAGAGCTAGTCTAGTCTTTAAATGGAGGCCTAAATACATTTGAATGAGCGACTCTATTTCGGATTGCAAAAAGAAAATTATTTCAGGTTGCTGTCAAATACTCTTTCTTTCCATTTTTTCACACTGGAATGAAGAGCTCTTGAAATTAAATGTTTGAATGAACAGTTTATTTCAAGCTGATGATAATGCTTTAGTTTGAACTTTTTTGTCTTTTGCAAACAAAGATTTTGTTCTCCTTATTAAACTGAGGTGCATTTTGCATTAAAACATCATTTTGACATGCCAGGTCAAAACTCCTAGTGTTTTTCTGGTTTTCCACCCTTTTTTTTTTTTTTTTTTTTTTAGCTTAAACGCTGTGAGAAATTTAAAATGAAATTGGGATTTGTTTCCGGCAGAAGCATTTTTCACTAAGAAAAGCTTTTGCCTGGAGTTTCCTTCAGCTACAGTCCTGAATAATACATTGTAGGTAGCTTTGCGCATAAGAGCATAGAAACAATTGTATATTTCACAGATGCTCCTCAGGATACAATCCCTCCAGAGCTCTCTTGAGAAGGAAATCCCACTTTTAGCCTTTAGAAAACCTACCAGATTCTGATTCATCACTGTGTCCAGCTGCTGCACTAGGGAATGACTGAAACCAAGGCTCTTTCTATTCCCTAGTGATTCTTAACCTGTTGGCAATAGCACATATTAGCATGAACAAAATACAGAGCTATTCAGCCTCCAATTCTAAACTAGAGCTTTTCCATCCAGCATGACATATTGTTATAAAAACCTGATTCTGCCTCACTTCTCTCTTATAAGCATTGAAAAGTAGTTGAAAGGAAGAAAAATAACGTCAGGAATTTGAAGCAGTGCCCTTCTTACTGCATTTATTTTAATGCATTCATCTGTGGGGTCTCAAATCTTCCTTCTCACCCAAGCCTGGCCAACTCAAGTAGCATCCATTCCAGTGCTTTAATGAAGCTCAGTCATTATCTTTGAAATTTTGTTTGGGTTTGTCCCCTGTGTAATCTGTATCTCATCTTTTTTTCAGAGGACATGCACAAGTGAAGGCATAATTTAGCTTTTTGATTTGCCTCACATTTCAAAAACTCTTCTGCAGCATGATTGTTATTCTAAAGCAAATACTTACAAAACTACATTAAATAATCCTGTGCAAAGAAAAAAAAAAAACAAAAACAAAACACACATACACACACAAAAACAACCCTCCGTGCATTGAAAAACGACTTATCAAATACTGTATGGGTATTTATTTGATTATTCCACAGTATGTCAGTAGAATTGCTTTAGTCAAATGTAACATTGAAATGCTTGCAGAAATAATATTTTTTTGATCTATCAGGGTTTAGAAAAGGATAAAGTTGTCATTAATATTTTGAATTCTTCCATTTCAGTTTTCAGTTCTTAAACATGAAAATATACAATATAGCTAGATTTCTATTCAGTGCCAAGTACCAAACCACCTTATACATAGGACTTTTTACTTCTAGCACCATACATATTTTTTTCATGTGCCCAAATCTCATTTAGCATCCTCTAGACTGTTCATTAGGTCAGCTTAACCTTAAAACCAAACATAGAATCCACAGCATTAGGTTTCTATCTCAGATCAGTGTTGAAATATTTTAAAGGCTTTGAGCCCATACACTCAATATGTAGACTACTTCTCCTGAACAACAGAGTGTGTTTTATGTTCCACTTTATTTAGTAAGGGTGTCATGGAGCTGCATTGAAAGGGTTACTACAGAAAGCTGATGGGTGACAGGAAATTCAAGATTTTCCAGCCACATCAAGAATATTGACTTTCTGAAGCTGACTAGATGATGTGAGCTACTTCCAACAATTCAATCTACTCCATTCAGAGTACAGTTAGTTTATAAAGGCATGCAATCTGTAGAGGACTGTTTCAGGGTCACTGTGCTACAGCCCTCTTGACACAGCCAAAAGAAAGTCCTGAATAGAGGATGAGAAGTCTGATTACTGATTAGCTTCAGTAGCTTCAATGTTATTTCAATCAATTCCCAGAAGGAAGTTAGCAATCTGCCCAGCATCCAACAAAAGATTGGTATTAAAGGGCTATTATGATGGGAACACTCAACTCAGAAAGGTAGGGTTTTTTGGTAGTGGTGGTGGTGGGTTTTTTTGTTTGGTGGTTGTGTGGTTTTTTTTTATTGTTATTACAATCTGGAGTTCTATATTTAGGACTTCTTTATTGTAAAAATCACTTGTTGAATTTATGCCCAAAAAGCACCTTTGTTTCACTTATATTTATCATGTCAAACTTTATACTCAAAATAATTGTCTCAGAGGCAGTCCTCCTCCCACAGATCAGGTGATTCTAAGTTCATTTAATTAGTGAACATTAGTGATTTCTTTTTAAGATGAAAGATCACTGGAGTACTTTATCTATTTTTATGATTTTTATTTCTTTATACACAAAGCATATTAAATTGGACATTTTCATAACAGTCCAGGTGTTCCTCACCATTTCAATACACAAAGAAACAAAATCTTTAAACTGAAAATATATATATATATATATATACACACACACCTGAAAAAAGGAATTACAAAAGGATGGACTAACAATTAGATTGTTAATATAGAACATGAAATATGAAGGAAATATTCTGCAATGCATTTTGTTTAACCTTAACGAAAATACTTAATATGTCAGTCTTGTTGTTGTTCTCCCAGAAAAATGAAAAGATATCTTCCTTCCCAGGAGTGTGATGAGGATTAACACACTAATACGTCAATAACTGAGGCACTCAGATGCTGTGCTAATATAAAAAATGTCTTCCATGATTAGAAAGATTTACAACTTCAAAAATATAACAAAACCTACTAAATATGTAAATGAATTCAGTGTGTGCATAGTCTTAAATGTGTTAATTTGTATGGTTTGTTATTCAGTTTCTCATAGTTACTTTTGGATCAATTTGCACTTTTCAAAAGAAAGAAGTTGACTTCCTAATTATCAGTGATGCAGACCTAGCCTGATGGCATCTGAATAGCTACCACACTGGTGATGACTCTGAAATCACTGTTAGTGTAAACTCTCCAATTGAAACACAGTAAATAATTTTGTTGTGATGTCTATAGCCAATTTAACAGGTGTAAGGGCTCTGAGCAGCAAAAAATTTCAATTTAGTTTTTGCCAATACAGGGAGTAACTCTGACTTGAAAGCAGGGGAGCAAATTACATTGAGCTAGAAAGTCCTCTCTTTCCATCACTTCTCTGTTTCAGTTTTTCAATTTTTTCCTGCTTTTAGCAAGAAAGAAGAATATACGGTCAAACAAGAAAAAAATGAGAGTACACTGCATGGAGAGAAAGGAGTTTAAGGGGAGCTGCAGTATGAATGTCAATGTATACAGATGAGTTACAGTCATAACTGAGTATCATTGCGTATAAATTGCATCACTGAGCCGCAGTGTCTTTTCTACACATTAGTCAGAGAAAAATGCTGTCCCAGGAGGGATGCCTGGCTGTAGGCTCTGTGGAGTCTTGTCCACCTCTAAGCATAGTCAGAAGAGGTATTTGGACGCTTAATGAGTTTTAGTAGTGGGAAAGTGAGTACGATAAGATTTTAAGCACATCCAACACCAGGAAAGAGTTTTTAGTATCTGAATTATGCACATAAGTGCCCAGAAGGGCTAGTAACCTGTATGTGTATCCTTTCCTCCTGTTCAGGCTGTGCAGATGTTAATTTGCACCCAGGAAATCTATTCTATATAGAATGGACAGAGCTTTCTTGGCGGAAAACTAAGGTACATTTATTTGCAATAGTTCAACAGTTTTCACTGAGATCTGTACCCTATTGGCAATATAAACATGACTTTATCAGTCTAGCTCCACAAATATTTCTGTTTCAGTCTTTTCATTTGTCATACAGATATACTTATTTTTTACTTATAAGACCATAACAAAATTTTGTTCATTAATATCTGCAGTCTGGTTAGATACCAAGAGTAAAAGTACTAAAATGTCCCCAAATTTTTGAGCCCAAATAAAAAAATATTTCACTATAAATCATTTACAGTAAGTTTTCCATGTTGTTATGGTCAAGAATGGTAAGAGTATTTCTTAATAGCCAAATTTAACAGCTAACTATCAGATAACAGAAAAATGTCCCCTTGAGGCTTGTCATACTGACGTCTGTGACAAACCAACACAAAAAGCAGGTATCAAAGCTGCGGGGATCTCTTGTTGTAAATGCTGTGGGCATGTGTTTGGAGATATTTTCACATTCCAGAGATTTGTATTATTAGTGCTTATTCATCAATAACTGCCAGAAATCTACTTGTTGGGAACATTATGAGCAAGCCAGTATTTGAAAAAAGAAAAGCTATTCTTTGTTAATAGTTCATATGAGTTATTTCACTGGACATAAAGGGTTTGGGAAGGTATTGAAGGTTAATTATAAATTATGCATAAAATTATGTAAAAATAAGTATAAAACTACAATTTAAATTACAATTGAATAGTATGTTCAAACTTTGAACATCACACGGCTGATTTAGCTACTCTCATTTATGTTTAAATGTAGGTTGTTTTATGAAGAAGGGAAAAATTACAGTGGCTTTGGACTGTGTGTTTGGATCAAAAAGAGCATCACAGTCAGTAGGGGAATGAAAGCTGCATCTTCAGTATCTTGCTGTTACTGATTACTCTGGCAATTATGCCACTACCCAATTAAAATGCTCAGACTCTTCATTGTAATTAACACATCTCTGGCATGTGATAAGTGCTTTGAGAGGAAGAACTTTTAAAACTGGGGAGTTTCACACTTAAGAAAGTGAACTATCATTCTGCTGTCTAGAATTGAGCGCAGTGTAGCAGAGGAAATAATTCTGCCAGTGCCCCAGAAGATCTCAGTGTTACTTCTTCAAAAGAGCAGCAGGTCAAATCTTTTGTAAAGGCACTCTCATTTATCTGGAGAAGAGCTTTAAAGATCAAGGTCATGTTTGTTATCCAATCCTGGCAGCCTTCCAGTAAGCTTTTTCAACTCGTCTCCATCCTGCATTACACTACTGCACATTTAGGATCTCCCTTACAGATTTCAACTGATCTCTGCACATATATTCTATAGTCCCACCATACTTTATAAATCTGAGATATCAGGAGATTGCACACCTAGAAGCTCACAAGAAAATAGAAATACTTAATAAAAATACTAACGTGGACAAAACCATTTTATATTTCATTGAAGAAGCAGATAACAATCCATTATTTAGAACAACAACAACAAAAAAGTAATTAGATGCTTTGGGAAAACTGTACTCAAAAACTAAGGTATGCCTAAATCAGCTTTCAATGTTAGTCAATGCCAGTTTAGTCAGAAGTGTCACTCTATACAGGGAGAGGTCATTTTTTCAGACATAATGGCATAACTCTCTAAGCAGTTCTATGCAGAAGAGAAAGATAGATAATCAGAACGGTAGTTTGACAGGGACTGAAAAAAAAAGAGGTAAGAGAAAGCAAAGAATGAGACTTGCCAGGACTGACATCTGGAAGGAAAGAAGTTTACAACTGTGGGAAAAGTAACTGCAGCCTGCCGTTTTATTTCTTCCCTGTTTACAGAAACTATTTTATATCTTCTTTGAAAATAAATAGTATGATAAAAGATACATTCCTGCCTCTGTCATCACTTTATCCCCATGAAATAAACAGTCCACATTCATATTTTCTGTTGTTTAGCTATTACCATCAAAATGGTAAATGATACTAAAATCTCACATAGACTGTTTATCCATTGTAAGTGCTTCATGTTCTAGTTTAATTCATGCAGATGACATTTCCCACACTTTAAATGGAATTTTTAAGTATTAGTAATTTCAATAAAAAATATTTCACTAATTAAAACAATCAAATCTTACTGTAAATGAAAAGATATATTGGACACTTCTCCACATTTAACTATTGAAACTTCAGTAATAAGGACAACTTGTCTACAGTATACATTAAGAAATTATCCCATTTGATAGAAAGTCAATATATAGATAACCAGATGGCTTTCTTTATCTAACACTTAACTGCACATGTTCATACGTAGCTGTCAAGGGATAACTTACGTGTTCAGCAGTGTTTCCATAGTATTCTTATTGAGAAACCATTATGTCTGTCAATATTTTTCTTCAGTGCTAAACATGGGGACATGAACATTGATTTATTAATGAAGGCAGCTCAATGTCTTTCTCAGTTCCTTTTTCTTTGTCTCTATATGTAAAGAACATATGGTCTAACTAGAAATCATCTACTCTCATTTGGATTTATCATTCTTGGTAATAGCAAAGCTGATGAAAATGCAGTTTTGCAAATGTGCTGAAGTCTTATGAGACAGTAACTTGGTTATTAAGGCCTTCTCATCCATGATATGACTAGAAAGTGATATACGTTCTTACTAATTTAAAGAGATAGGACAAGTCATTAGAATAATTTATGGAAATGAAGTTGTGTTTGTATACCTACGTATATTTTTGGTTTAATGCCAGTAATAAAGGAAAAAAAACGTTTGATTGTTTGTTTTTAACAGACACCCTTAGGGTTTTGTTTTGTTATTTTAAAGTTTCATTTATTAATAATTGTTGAGATTAGTTACGAGGATCCAGAGCTTCATTAGATGTTTAACATGCCCTTCAGATGGTATTCAGTTAAATACAATTGAGAATGTCAAATGTTATTCCTTAGTATAATTTGTTTTTCAGCCATTACAAAAATAATTAGATTAATCTTGCCAGACAGCAAAGGCACACTCCATTTGATTTAGGTGAAAAATTGCATCTCTTACATACTGAATATCTGAAGTACATATTCAATGAATAATTGTCAATGCAATATCTCGGTGTGTATTCAGGAATTAAAAATTCAGGAAGAAAAAAAGAAAGCAAAATGAAAAACAAATATGCTGATAGTTCAGACAGACCAATCTGCTAAATGAAAAAAAAGGGGAGGTACTACCAGGAGACTATAATATGACTCAGTATTACAAGGTTGCTTTAATACAAGTACTTTCATTTAGTGAGATTACACAGTGGGTAATGACGAAAGAGGGACAGATGATTTTACTGGGTATTGATTCTACATTTCCTTTAAGTGATGATACGTGTTTTACATATATCAATACTACATTACATGTGCTTTTGGTCATAAACACCTGTATGTGTTCCTTAGGTAAGGATATATTTGCATCCAGTTGTTACCACTCATTCCAAGTAATTGTTCATAAAGCCTGATCAGAAGATGCATTACAATGCCAGGGAAATACTGATTGTCTACAGATTGTGATGTCTCCCTCTCACAGAGGAAATAAAAATATGATACCTTATTACAGGGGAACAGAAGTACTAATCCTGCCACCTACCATGCTAATAAAAACAATTAATATTTTTATATTTAAGTATTTAAAAGCTAACTGCTATAGCAGACTTGCCTATTTCCATGTGTATTTCTTCATTAAACTTTGACCAAAAAAAGCAGTGTTATAATCATTTTTCTCTCTGACATTTGAGTCCTCAAATTAAAACAATTTACACAAAATCTTTTTTCCTCTTTTGCCTGTGATGTATACCAAGCCTATTCCAAGGGTTCACTTTTAGTTTTTCTTTCCCAAGGAACACCTGCCTCACGTAAAGCACACAAAAAAGCTGTTATTCATATTTTGTGTGCAACCTTAAGGTCAATATACAATGTGCTATTTACACCCTGCTCTGGTGAGAAAATTCTTAATCTCTTCATGTCTTTCTTTGTCATGCTTCCTAGAAGCTTCGTAAGTTTTAATTGATCTCCAGCGACTCTGGTAGGTAGTAAGGGAGTTTGTGTACATTCATACTCTGCATGAAGCCTGGACTTCTGTCCTGGCCCTTGTCTTAGACAGCATAATGATTCGTTGACATTACAAGTAAAGACATATTTATGTTGCATAGTGACAATCTCAGTTTGATTAATTTCTTCTACTTCTCTCTGTTCCCAGATCCTACATCAGCCAAAAAGAGGTCGGAAACCCGAGCCAGGAAAATAAAGCTCACAGCTGATAACAAGAGATGAAGAACAGAGAGAAAGAGGAAACATATCTGCTCTTGTCCCCATTCCTGCCCCTCTGTTCCGTGCCCCAGGTGGGAACTCAGAAACAGCCTTCTCAGACTGCCTTTCAGCTGTCATTCATTGTTGCCTGTTCAAATTGCAAAGCAGCAAATATGTCTGTTTCATATCCCTGAATTTCCCCAGATTACAAGACCAACTCAAAAGGCAATGATAGCCTTATGGGCTATCATAAGGGGCTATCATAATATGGGCTCACTGAATGTTAAAAACAAAAAAAAGTCTTAGGGATCATCCAGAGTGTTCAGACGCCTATAAAGCATACAGTATAAACACAGGCATCAATTCCATTTTGTGGATGAAGACAGAAGAGGTCAAGATAAAAAGTGTAACCACATGAACCTGATATATTTTGAGCATTTTTTTTAAATAATTTTGTTATTATTGGATTTAAATAAATCAATTTATGTGAAAAGTAATATTGGTTTTAGGATGTATTTTTGACAGTTCAGCTTTACATCCCTACTTTGACTATTCCTGAAAACTTCATGATGGGCAACTAGGCAACCCTTGAATAAAAAATATTTTGATTCATGCAACCTACACAGTGACAGGACTGCTGCTTTCATTCTGGGATGCTCTTCAAAATCTCGTCTCAGTGTCACCAAAGCAGATGATACCCAGTCTCAGACCATCTCTCTAATATGCACTGAAGGCATGAGAAGTTCTGGGAAAAAGCAAAGGGTTTGTTCTAAGAAAGTGATGATGTAAGCAAAGTTTGGACTTGACAGAGAAGCAATTTAGACATAACTAATCTTTTTTAAAAGGAATAAATAGTAAAAAACAATTGTTTCTGGCATCAGACTGACACTTATAAAATCAGCAGTGTAGTGGAAACCAACAGTTCTAAGAGCCTTGGGAAGAAAAACAACATCTCTAAAGCACTGAGTAAAAGCAGTAGACATTTTGCCAGAGGTAATAAAAAACTTGAATGAGACATCCTCCTTTAAAGTTGTGGCTTGTAACATTATGAATATCACGTAGTTATAAACTCCACTTCAGAGTTGTCAGTGACAATCCCCAAAGAATACTACAGCCATCAGTCTGGAACCTTTAGTATTCAGGGTGATACATAAGGCTGTAGATTTGCCTTAGATATACATTTGACCTCATTAATGTATATAAATATCTGAGGGGAGGGCGTCAAGAGGATGGAGCCAGTCTCTTTTCAGTTGTGCCCAGTGACAGGACAAGAGGCAATGGGCACAAGCTGAAGTACAGGAAGTTCTGACTGAATATGAGAGGGAATTTCTTTACTGTGAGGGTGACAGAGCACTGGAACAGGTTGCCCAGAGAGGGTGTGGAGTCTCCTTCTCTGGAGATATTCCATACCCACTTGGATGCCGTCCTGCACAATGTGCTCTGCATGATGCTGTTCAGCAGGGGGGCTGGACTAGATGATCTTCAGAGTTCTCTTCCAACCTTGGCCATTCTGTGATTCTGCAATTCTTTATTCATTCATAGGTCTGGCATCCTCTTAGTCTTTACTCTGACCTTTCATGTGTCTTACATCCTAGTTACATTCTACTTCCACTGGAAGCCCAGTGAAGTTTTTCTTTCAAAGAACAACAAACAGCAGCAAAATGTAAAATCTTGATTCAATGTTTTGTTTTTCTGCCCATGGAACTGTGTGTTATAAGAAATGACAAATTGGCAGGTTACTGTGTTCAGAGGCACCATCCCCACTTTACATCTATCAGCTTTGCATATAAAAAATAAAATAAAAATGTTAATTTTTGGTGGAGGACCTGTATCAGGCTCTTCTTTTTCCTTCCCAACCTGACATGCTCAGCATCTGCTGCCCTCTTACTTCTAGTATAATATGTTTCATGATAAAGCTTGTGGAATGCAGCCAGTTAAATGCTCCTCTTGGAAGCGCACGTACAGGTAATCCTGTAGGTAGCAGAAGGTTTTCTTTAAAGATTCTGCATGGTCCAATGGGTAAATGAAGAATATCATGTATAATTCAAATGCAAGGAACAATTTAGGGAGGAAAACTGGTTAACTATATGATAACCTGAGAGTTAACCCATTACCTTTGAGAGAAATGTCTTGGGATCTTCTAAAACCATACACTGGAACATCTTTTCTTCTCAAGCTGTAGAAGAAAACTCGGCATAGGCAGAGAAAACATGGAACTATGGAAAGGAAAATGAATCTCTTACATTAAAAGATAATGGAATAAACATAACAAAATACTTTACCTAAGAACTCCTTTGCTCCTATTTCTGCTGCAATTTGCGATCTCATGCAATTATTTGCCAAGTTTAATATGGCTGTCTTTGTGTCAAAAAGACCAGCACCTTTGACAGGCTGGCAAACATTCAAAATTGAATAGAAGTTGTTTTCTACTTCTGGTTTAGCAAGCTCAGACTGTCTTTTCCATCATTAATCATTATAGTCTTAAATGATACTTCGGAAATATTGGAGAATATTTAAGATTTCATCTAGGAAATGTTTACATATTTTTACTGAGGGACTCTGTCAAACGATCAGAAGCATTAAAAGGTTTCTGTTGGTATGACCTTTTCATATTCACAAACATTGATCCATTTTTGGTGTAACACCTGACAACTCAGGTCAGCAGTAATGTATTTCATAGGACTTGCTGTCTTAAACGATGTCAGTCAGCATACTCATTCCTGACAACTAAAGGAAATGTCTGGGCACTAACTTCAATGCAAATCGTCTGTATTATTTTAATTCTCACCACAGCCTCAGTGAAGGGCAATCAGCAGGGATATCGAAAGCATGGAGTAGACCATCTTCCCCTGAACTGTGACATTTTGTTTTAATACTTCAAATGCTTCTCCCTGCATTACTGTGATCTTTTATGACTTCACAGGATTACCTAAGTTTAAATTAAACTGTTCTCTTTCAGCCAAAGAAGTTTCAGAATGCAAACACTGATGCAAGGAAAAGAGTAATTACTCCAACAGTGGTATCTCTGAAAGTTAAGAGTTAATTGCACACAGGAAGAATAAAGGGAAGAAATGCCCTCTCCATAAGGCTATCAAAACAATTCACTGTGTGAGTAATTAAAACTTCTGATAGTGCTCCTCTATTAAGACTGGTTCAGTGCAACATGTCAGAAGCACATCAAGGTAGATGGGATCTTTTTCTCGTTTCACCTGCAGAGCTTGGATAAGGTCACTGACTGCCTCAGTCATTCTTGATCTGTGTTCTAGAATCAGCAAAGTTGTTTAAAGCCTCTACAGAGTAAACATTTACAGCGAAATCACTAGAATATGACACAATTTGTTTGAAAAGGTCAAAAGCAAGAAAACAAACGAAAAGGAGTGACCAGACTACAGCTCCACCAGGAGTATTATAGATAGCATGTATATTCTTCCAAGAGCTTACAGTCTGTTAAAAAAAATTTTGAGCACACCTTGGTACATCATTATTTATTGTGACAAGCCAACAAAGAAGAAAGAGCTTAAATCACAGTTCCTCCCATATTTTTCCTCTATCTACCATATTTTATTGATTTTTATTTATTTAATCTCATAGACAGTCATGTAGACTAGTTTCTTGAGTTAATCAGCAATTCTAGGAAATAAAGAAAAACATGTTTAGGGGCTGTTTGGTTTTCAAAATTTTGAACAGGTCAATATATCAAAAGTAGTTTATGTGAAATCACAAGAAGTTTTCCTTCTCAGTCTCGTTTTGTGAAAGAAAATTTGAAAAACATGCAATGAACTTAAACCTTTCAGTTCTAAAAAAAGTCTAACAGCAAATATTTCATGCATGTTTTCAGTTCTAATTATCTCTACTTTGTATATCTCCACTGAAAAATATAGCATTACTGTTGACTTACAATATATCTTAACCTTCTATTTGGCCACCAAACTGCATGTAAACAGGTCATCCTTCTTTCTTACATGAAAGACTACTGAGTCTTTAAAAAGCTTTTGTTAGTTTCCGTGTCTAGTTGTGTCTCCACGCTGACATGATGAAACAAGACCACGTTTAGGGTCAAAACATAAGAACTGCCTCAAAAGAGTGATTTACTATCATGACATCACTTGGTGAGCAGACAATTACTAGAATACTATTAACAATTAGGAGATTTCTAGGGATGACTGAACTTGAGTAAGGCTTTGTGTTTACATACAATGAAAGATGTCTAATTCTTGCCTCTATATTCAGTCTATTACCCCACAGAAACTTGAAGACTGGTTTCCTAAGGACTTAGTCTTCCTGTTTACCAGCCATACCAAACAGCATTAGGAAATAAGTTGTTACCAGATATACAGTACATGTGAGAGAAACATGATTTTACTGCAGCAAGTGTTCCAACATTCATCTTATTATACACCAGAAAATTCCATAAAAGGGGAAAATGATCGTGAAACAAACTCTGGCCAGCATTTATCCAACAGTTGAGGTATTTACAGCACTTTGTTCTTTTCCCCACCTCTACATTGATTCTCTGTTGTCCAATAAAGGCTGAGGTCATGCTGAAGTTTTTGTCTTACTATAAGCACTAACAAGCTCTTTCCTCTGTATGGACACCTTTTATGAGAGGTATAGCACAATAGTCTTCTGGGATTGACAGCCTGTGTCTGACTGAATTGAATAGATTCCAGATTTAACAGGGTAAGGCTGAGAGTCATATGTACAAATACATAAATACATTCTTTCCTTGTGGTATCTTAAGCTCTGTTTCCTTAAGAAGGAAGGTAAAAGATACTGCAGAGGCTAAATGAAGCAACTAAATGTATCAAAATGAACCAAATTAAGATGCATAGAACAAAATAGATATTAATGTAATATTTAGCTCACTGGATATCTACTGACATCACAAGAAATGTGAAATCTTTTAGTTCTCACCAACACACGTGAGAACAAACTATGATGTATTGATTTCAATGCCTGGTTTAATGGTGTAAGAGAAGAATCAGTCCCCACTATGAATTCTCTCATATCACATCTGACCATTAATTATAACACAAATTACATAACTAAAATTCAAGAGAAGGATTGTTCCCCATATCCTATAGACTGATAGGAATTTTACTAAGATACAATTAACTAGTTGCATTCACAGGAAGCACAAACTAGCATAGTTCCATGACTTAATGGAGCTATACCACTTTGCACCTGGATCTGGCGCATGTTTTTAAATAATCTCTATATTTGCAGCACAAGACCCGCCTGGAATAGAGTTTGCCTTTACAGCTCATAGCAAGTGAAATGTCATTAGTCCTATCATGTCACCAAGATTGATTACTACCTCAGAATATTCTCTGCACTACACATTGGGAATTATACATATTCATCTTCTGGCAAATATTTACCAAACCCATACAACACACCTTCATAAACATTTGTCTGCTTCCCATTGCAAAGGTAACCTCTTGCATATGGTAATAGCATCTCTTGAATTAATCTTCCATAAACAAAATGATTTATAATTATGCAAAGCTATAATTATGCCATGCTCCTTGCAAATTTGCACGTGGGTGAAGAGTGGCTCAGGGGGTTCACTAGAGTGGAACCCCCTGTACCACTGTGGTATGCTAATTGGGCTCATGAAAAGTTCAGAGTAATGATTCTGTATGCCAGCATTCATCTGCCAACTAACAATTATGTGTCCCAGCAGGGAGCAAAAACGCTACCAAACGCAGCAAATACACATACACATTCACACAGCAAAAGGATAAAGATCATGAGGAGGAAACAAAGCAAAGAATATGCTAATGAATGAAATAAGAAAACCACTTGATAGAAATATAGAGTTAAGGAAACAATGACGCTAAGGAAAAATGCTGACAGAAACCTCAGCTGACTCCAGCAACTGGCTACTAGATAAAGAGACTTTTGTATCCTGTATCACAGGGCCAATTATTTGGATACAAATAAAAAACGTTTGCCTCTACCTAATAAAGTTCTTGGGTGGGTAGTGATCTCCAGCCCCCAAATCTCTTGCATGATTGAAGCTTTCATCAAGTTGAATCAGACTGCTAAGAGCAGCAGCTTTTTAACCCAAGATCAGATTTGATGTTCTGTAAAGCCATTTTTTATTTAGACTAATTATATTTATTTGGCTTTGAGTGGCTTCTTTCACACATGCCTAAATATAACCTTACCCCAATCTAATTCATTGTATACCAAGATAATTCATAATCTGCATTTCAGCATTTTTTTTGTTACTTTCATCAGTTTTCTATTGTCTTTGCATTACTTCTTAGTTCCCATTGGATCCTATAATGGTATTTCATACCTCATTTTCAAACTATCAAAACACTTAAGCACATGCACAAGTGTAAGCACCAGAGCTGACCCATTCCCTTTCATGGGATTACTCACCAGAAAACACTTGTGCTGTCTGGATGGATGAGACATTTCAGCGCAGAAGTTCAATGTGCCTTCAGCTGTTAGGCTAACAGTGTGTGGTGTAAGCTTTATTTACCCCACTTACACAATCTGACCTACCCAAGTAGTTACGATTAGAGCCAAATGGATACAAATGACCAAAACGTGCCATTGTCTAAACCTTACAAAAAATATTTTTTTCAGGAATTGCTCTTTTATAGTCAAGCCCTACTGGTTTGATTGCCTTTTCATTTCTGAGATTATATAAAAACACTTAATGCTTTGAAGAATTTTGCTGAGTGAGGTGCATATTGTCGGAAAGATCTGAGAGTGCTGAAGGCAGTAATGAAGCAGGCAAGGCTCTGCTTGATCTGTTCTTTATTTCTGTGTTTATCATCAATAGTATTGCCAGGCACCAGCACCAGCAGTAACACAGCCAGAAAAAAATCAGGTCCCTTTCACCATCCATCTTTCCTTTACCCACTTTCACCTTTTCTTCCCAAAATTCCAGGTAAAGGAGAACAAAACAGTTTCCACCTGTTGGATCTCCACTTTATGTATAAAGGGTCAGAACTAGCTCTCAAATTAAATAAACACATACTTTGACTTTATCAATGAAAGGACTGAAATGGGTCATTGGCTAAATAATGAAAACAGATAATTATAGTGCAACTTTGTGATTTGGCCAGGATAGACTTTGCAAAGTATCTTACACAATATATATATTTTTTTCCTGATTACTAAGCATTAATCGTGGTTTTTTTTTTTTTGTTTGTTTGGGGGGTTGTCTTTTTTTTAGTTCTTCTTGCCTACAAGAACTGTTTTTGATTTGATTATCAAAGTAATTTATTCTTAATGCAGAATAATTATTTCCTGATTACCACTATTTGCATCTGCTATTAATCTGACCAGTTTATCAAGTTGGACGGTTCCAGTGATAAAGACAGTTTTACTTCAGCTGTCTCCACACACCCACTGACAGAGAGCAAACTGCCCCATACATGCCAATGACAAATGACGTTTTAGAATATCCTATTATATTTAAAAATGTCATGTTCTACTGTAATTTGAACTCAGGACAGAGTTAACTGAGCTCTCCAACATTGGAGATACAAACTAATCTTATTAAATCAAATATTAAAGTGACTTATCAGGAAGTCTTTTTCACTCAGGACTGCTCTTGGATCACCATATCATCTTGTTTTCTCCGGCTTTCTTTTTTCCCCAAACCATCACAAACTTTGTTGATAAAGTTAATTGCTAAAATGATAAATTTAATATGCATCACTTTGCTGTTCTCTGGATACAGTTCTGCCTAGGGTAAACAGTCATAAAACAAAAACTAAATTTATCCTGAATATTGATACTTAGGATCTCTATCTTATTTTACAACCTATAAATCAACTGCAAATTTTAATGAAGTCTCAACCACTTTTGTAGGATCATCCATAATTTATGGAAATCCCTAAGCTAGGGGTACTTTCAAGATTTGTTGTAGGAGTACCATAAGTACATTGTACTTCTTAAGTCTTATTTCTCCTTTAGTTGACCCAAATTGTTAAGTGCCTACAAAAAGGAGCATGGACAGGTTGTTTCCACATACATGCAAAAGGTACTACATCAATAAATAGGTGAAGGCATATAGGGTTTTGTTTAATGTCTTATTTACTCTGGAAGGTAACCTGTTTGCAGTTTTGCTGTCTGTGTGGAAGTCGAATATGATCATAAAGCACCTCAATATTCAAAATAGATGGGATATAAAATCATCTATTGAAATTAAATCAGCTAATTTGTAGCCAAGATGAGAAAAGCAATTCCTGTGTCTGCATTTCTCTCATGCTAGATACCCTGTGGCCTCTCATATTAGTAGTGCCACAGTTTCACAGGGGTATTGGACATTTTTGTTTGCTTATTTGTTTTTCCCTTGCACCTACTACTAGGCTTCATGTCCTGCTATTTTCCCATGTCCTGCTATTTTCCAGACAGTTGGCAATGCTGTGCTGATGTTCTCCTTAACATCAATCAGCATTGCCTCTGTCCCTGATTTGCTTGCCACTGGCTTGTCTGAAAAATCTGGAGCAGCAAATTGTTTCTCATCTTTAAAGCCTATGGAAGACCACTTCCTTCTAACATTAGAACCTGAATAATATAAATGTTGTTCTGCTCTCCCCATGCTTTTAGTGTATTATTGTTAGCAGTCAAGGGAAAGCAGACAAGCTGAGAGATACCTAAGAAGCCTGCCCCAAGGAAGTGTAGTCAATTTCTCTTGAAAAAATCCATCTGTTTCATTATTATGGCATTTAATCATGGTGACATGCTAATAAATAGAGATGGTCCTCAAAAAAACTGATTTAAGCTTCAAACACTGTCAAGCTGTTAAAATGTGTGCCCTAAGACAACAGAAACTATTGCTATATATGTTTTTCCCGTGTTTATACGCACATATGCACACATATATGTGCATATATGTGTGTGCCATTTCCAAAAGTCTCACTCATATTCTGATACTTTTTCCTCAGGGCCTTAGCCATGCTTTAGCTTTCTTCTCAGATGTACTTCAAGACACAAAGTCAGGCAACACAAAAAAATAAGGGAATCAAGAAGTACCTGTGCTTGTCAGTCACTTTGATTAATGAAGCTCAATATAATTACACAAATCAGGTGATATATGCGAATCATTTACTATTTCATGGAGCAATTATGTGAAAAAAGAATTTTTGTTCACTGATTGTTAGTAGCCTACTCAGAAGAACAGAGAACGGTTAGTTATTACTTGCCAGAGTAGAATAGTCTTGGATTGACTGAATGGAAATCCACAAGTCTCTGCAGCAAGCTATAGTTCCTAGGCTGGTATGTCAGAAGAAAGCAGAACTATGCCTATCCCCACTGAGAGAATTCGTTACCAGCACACAAAAACCTTCATGTGTGAGAACACGTGCAAAAAAAATCTGTCACAGAATAGGAAATATAGAAAACAAATGTAAGACTACAATCTAAGGAACAAAGGTAAAGAACAGAGTGAAGAAATTCATTAATGATGAGAAAATAGTAACCTAATCTAGTTCAAAATTAGTTACCTAAAACTTTAACCTTCCCAGTGATTACATCCTACACGTAGGGCAGCGTAGAAACTTTCTTATTACCACTTGTTTTTCAACTACCTCCCTGCTAGAAAAATATATAGGAATAATTCAGCTTTCCGCTTTCTCTGTTCCTTTTTTCCTCTGTATTGCAAGAAGAACAAGATGTATGACATGCATTAGAAACTTCATAATGCCATTCTGAAGGGTTTAGGGTTACTTTTAAAATAATGAAGCTGTAGTGAGACTTTTTCCCTCAGAGTACTGATCAGAAAAGGAAAAAATCTTCAGCCTTTAAAATTGAATGATGTTTTCCTCTCCATACCCTTTACCTATTCATGTATGCACAGCCACTGTATATAGACTCAGCATATACTCAGTGAAGAAGGAACGATATAAAAACAATATAAGAATAGAATACATCTCTTATAATTGGGTACATCAAGAAAATAACTTACTTTCTACCCACTAATTTTCTTGCCTGAAAGGCTTCTTTCCACAAATGTTTCCTAATTTTTCCTACTAGTCTGATAAACTAATTTCCTAAAAAACGATTTCACATATAATATTAGGCCATTCTTCAGAATGTCAGATCCCATAGAAGATATTTAGAGATCTGTAATGAAAGAGCAATAAATTTATATATATATATATATAGGAGGATAATATACAAGAAAAATTCCACTTTTTGTCATTTCTGTTCAGACCCTATCTCATGGAGCTTGCCTTCTTTTTCCACCTATGAAACTTCTGAAGTCTAGAAACACAAGATGGATTTAAGTTCTTCCTACTTATTTAGACACAAAAATCAAATTTTAAGGTGCCATTCACATTTTCAAGAACCTGCTTATTGATCACCTTCCTGTGTGAAGTGGAAGTGGCCAGAAGTGGAAGTATCAATATAGAAAGAAATCAGAAGAGTAGTGCAATATTCATCATGGTCATGGATTAGAGTCATAACAAGAGGTTTAACAAACAGGACAGTGAGTTCCAATATGATTTGTACTCTGTAGGTTGTACCAAAACATGACCAATAACATTAAGAAGAAACCGTTTTGTGGACAAGTTTACTTTGATGTTCTCAACTGTCATCTTAGGAACACAGCTATTAAATACCTAACATTGCAAACATGAAAAAGGTAGAAGAGTGATAACTGTCCATGAAGATATAGCTTCACTATGCATGCTTTGTTTACAAATAGCATTATTAACTGAATACTCTTAATGCTTAATAGTTATTGAAATTTTCTAGTTTTTGTTTCTTTGCTGTTTGAATCTAGCTAACAAGATTGCAAGTCATAAAGACCCTACAGCTACTGGAGAGGCACCGTAGTCACTAAAGACAGTGTTTTCACTAAATGAGGGTAAATTCTATAATCAAACCATGTAACAGCTTGAGTTGGAAGGGACCTTATAGACCATCTAGTTCCTACACCCCTACCATGGGTAGGGATGCCACCCACTCGATCAGGTTGCCCAGGGCCCCATCCAACCTGACCTTAAACACCACCAGGGATGGGGCATCCACAACTTCTCTGGGCAACCTGTGCCAGTGCCTCACCACCCTCATAGTAAAGAATTCCCTCCTAACACCTAATCTCTATCTCCCCTCTTTTAGTTTAAAAACACTCTTCTTTGTCCCATCACTATCGGCCCATGTAAAAAGTTGCTCTCCAAGCGACTAAATACCCTATGGTTCCTACAAAGCTTTTGACTATGAATGTCAGCTTCTGCCTAGATATAAATCTGAGATTAGTCATTCCAAAGCACAAAGAGCTGGTTGTATGAAGAGTGAATCAAGAGATTCTAAGACTTGATTCTAAAGACTTTCTACTACTTTGTAGCTAGCATTTGCATTTCAGTGCCTTTCTAAAAATCAACAGTAACTAGCTGTTTCTATTGTAATCTACCCTCTAAAACAAATGCTTAAGAGTATTGATGATGAATCAGTAAGCAATGTGAAAGAAACTGTGCTTTTCTGAAGAGGCCTGTTCTTTAACAAAGAAAGAAGTTACTAAGTTATAGTTATTCAACTTCTTGCCTTTATAAACACTTCTACAAGATAGATAAGATTGGAGTGAAAGAATAGAAAGAGATATAGAGAAAATGGATATGTCAAAAACTTTTAGGTGCTGGAGCATACTTTAAAAAACAGTTACAGCAATTCAACAACTTTAAATCCATGTTGAAAAGCTGTACAGGAAACTGCTAACATTACTTAGTAAGTGACACGCCACATTCTGTGTACAATTTTATGTATCTAAGTATGAGAATATATGCTCATAAGCATGGGTGTGTTCAGACCAAGGATGCATGTAAAATTACTCTTGTTATGATATCAATTTGAATTTGAGGTTTTGATATTTCATTTTAGTTAAGCACTTCATACAGTTAATTAAAATTTGATTTTTTCCTGGCCAGTTTCAGTACTATGCTACACAACCTTCTTAAAGCCTAACCTAGAGTATTTAGTCTATCACCTTGTCCATCCCTACACATCACCTACATGATTGTGCAAGCACAGAGCCTGTCCTGTTCATCTCAGTCTCATGATAGTATATCTAGCACTCTGTTTCATGAAAAAAATTATTTGCTAATACTTTGAGCCATGCTGTACCAGTAACATATTAGCCACAGCACAACAAGATCTATGATAAATCTGCACATTCTTAACAGGCTACTAAATGTCACATTCATTCAAGGACATACTTCAAAGTAGTCCTGCAATATGTGAAACAAGTAGCAGTATAGAAAACTGTGGTATTATAAAATACTTTCAACTGAGATAATAGGCTGCCTCCAAATAGATTTGATATTTCCAAAGAGAAATACCTATGGAGACAAAGGTACCTCCTTCTGTAGTGCAGCAAGATTGGTGCTGTTCCACAAGTTACAAGGAGCCCAAAGAAGCCACAATGCTGGTAGAGCACCCTTCTCTCCATCAAGAGCATAGCCCCATATTCCCCAAACAGGTTTAAGAAAGCAGTGGTGGTGAGGGTAAACAGGTCAATTGACAGTCTAGAAATCATCACACGTAAGCAAGGTGACAAGTCAGATCCAAGACTAGTTCAGGAATTTCTATCAAGTCAGACACAGCAAAGATCACTGAGACCAGGTCTACTTACAATAGAAATCAGACGAAGAGTGGATGCCCAAATCTGAGTTCACATGAAGCTTGTGGGGTGGGGATCTCACATGAAGTTAGTCAGTGCAATTAGATTTTTTTCTTTAAAACTATTTCACTAATGCCAATGGAAATTGATAATCATCACTTTAGGATAAAAAAATCCACTGACATGTGGACTTCATTTCTTCTGCTATAAGTGTTTTGGTGCCAAGGAACAGCAGACACCTAAACAGAATGAGTCTCTAGGCACTGTATGGATACTAAGGTTTGTCCGGGCATTGATTGTTTTAATACTCTAAAACCAAGTAGTGTCCTCTGCCATTTGAAGCCCTGCTAAGACAGATTGCCACATGGTGTAATATGTGGACACAGTAATCTTCTGCTGTCACAGCAATGTGGAGTGCTGCTTCCTGAAATTCATATTCACCCTCTTCCTCAGATTAGTCATATGTTATTTGCTAGCATGCAGCCCCATCTCCCAAGACAGTGAGCTTAATTAAGCCTCATCCTCTCTTTCTTACTTTTCTTCTGTCTCCAAACTACTGCTTCAAGGAGGAGGCACAGTAGCTGCTTATAGATTCAGTTACCAAGGAATGACACTTGGAAATGGTACAACAACGGTCAGATTTCTTCACCAATTTTTAATCCAACACATTCTGGCTGCCTACATTTACATTCAAATTGTCTTCCATTATCAACCTGATGGGTCTACCTTTTTTTAGTTTTCCATTCAAATTTTCCTTGCAGATCTGTCATAACAAGGGAGTGGAAAGATTGCGTCACCACACTTAATCCTTTAAGCATTTATATTGTTTTTAATTCTAAGCTGTCTTCTTTCACAGATTGTTAAAATAAACCACACAGTTTTAAAGCTCTCTTACATTTTACCATATGAAAATATCCCTTTGTGACATTGTGTTTGTTGTATAAATTTGAAACTTTTCTCCTGAAAGCTGATTAATAAAATGTTAACTCAGATTTGCACCAATGTTTAGCAAACACTTTTTATCATAGTAAAAAAGAGCTTTATTTTGAATATTCACAAGATGTTTTTAACTGAAACAATGTCTGAGGAAAAAAATAGTTAACTGTTCAAATATTTTATATTTATCTATTTTTAATAAATAAAAAAATCCATATTTAGAGATTCCCTTCCCCCCCCAAAAAAAATAGTATTTCAGTTAAAAAACACACATTAGAAAGTCTCCCACTTATTTCAGTTATTCAACAAGAAGTGTCACAGCAAAGAAATACTGAAGTTCTGAAATGCAGGAACACAACATTGTTGAAATATAGTTTCCATTTATCTTCAAAGACTAACAGACAGTGGATAATGGTCACATGATAAAGCTGACACTGAAATTTAGGTCCTTCTCAGAACAATATTTTGGCCATAAGAATATTTTTAGCATTTCAGAACACTGGAGTCACTGAACCTAAAAAGACGGTGGAGTTTAAAATGCTTTAGCACTGATCAAACTGTTTGACACTATTTCTTTCAGTCCTAAAATAAGCTTCTGAAATCTCATGATCTGTAAGACTAAGCTTCTTTTCATTAAGATACCCCTTCCAGTCACAACTGAATGCTATGTCAGCAACAGATACCAAGTTGAAAGCTATGCTTCAGTATGCTTGCCCTGCATTGTCTGTGACAAAATTGAGTAATTCCATTTCCAGGACTCACTGGCTTATATTTTAACAGACCTTAAAAACCTGAAAAGACTGAACAAAATAAGGGAAGAAAAGTAAATACAGTAGTTTAGACTACCTGATACAAAATCACCTTTGTTTAACACAGTTCACAGCTTTTATTGACTTTCTAACATTCCAATAAACCTAGGTAAAGTATTTATCTTAGACATACATAAAAAAATCCTTTTAATTTTACCTTAAATATAAATAAATTATAAGGTGTTTAGATTTGGTGGTCTTGTCACTTAAAAGAGAAGCAGAGAGAGAGAGGGGCAGATAGTTGCTTTAGAAACTCTATGTAGGAGAGTAATAAAAACATCATTGTCTCTCTTTATAGAAAAGATGAATCACCAGCAGGAGAAAGAAAGGACAGAATTTATTTTGAGAAGACCATAAAGAAGAAAATGGTTTCTTAGGCAGTTCAAGACAACTGCTAGGTCTCCTAGGTTTACTATGGACAAAATCCCAAAGTTCTTGTTAAAGGCAATGGGCCTTTGCTGTCATGACTAAATAAATCTGACAGCTAACTCACTCTGTGACAGCAAATTTATTATAAGGTTTAAAGAACCTATAGCAATTCCTCCTATCCCATAGTTAGCACAACTAATGCATCAGATGTTCAGCAGCTGTTGTGTGAAACTAATGACATCCATCATGGTAACACATAAGAGTTCATCTTTTCCCTTATTATGCTCACGAAAGATAATACAGATTCAGAGAAGGCAGCATGCCACATCCTCAGTATAGGTAAAATGCCATATCTCCTCCGAAGTAAATGGAGTTAACACTGAATTGTCTTGCTGAGAGCCATAAACTAACTGACTTTAAACAAAATCAGATAATGCATTCTCAGGGGCATTTTTTGTTGTTTCCGTGTTCTGGTGGGTTTTGTTGGTCTGGGGATAGGTTTTTTGTTTTGGTTTGGTTGGTCTGTCATAGATAATGAACCATGACCATCCATGTTTTAGAAACTATAGTCTTTTTCCTTCCCCCCCCCTACTTCTGACTAAACTTTCCTATATTAATTCTAAAATGTGTGGTTATGTAAATCCTTTACAGAATTTCTTACTGGTTGTCATCCCTTTCTCATTTCCTCAGTAATCTCTTTGTCTTTCTAACATCAATGAATTTGACTTTAGGACAGATAGAAATGCTAGCCATTTTCAACTTCCCCTATAATCAAAGGGCTTATGCTAGGCAGAAAAGCTAACTTCTGGGTTGAACCACTACCTTTTTACCCTAGTTCCCATAGCTTGTACCATGTACAAAATTCAATCTGTTAGTTTAAATTATCTTTAGAGAGAATTCTCCTGAGCAACAGCATTCTCTCAAGACAAAGTCTAAACCAGGAAGTTGTTATTTTAGTTACTTTACATATTAGCAGTGGAAAGGAAAGTAAGTTGCTCACCTCATTGTCACAAAAACAGTGAATTAAAAAGGGGAAGAGTGGAATAACATGTATAAATTTTTCATACCCTACTCTAGAATGAAAGGGAGAAAATACCTGGATTAAATTCATTTATTTTAAATTTTTGTCCCTAACCAATCCTCATAAACTTAAAAAAATAGACCTTCCTAATCCACAACTCTTTAGCAACAGGATAGCATTGCTGGTACATAATCAATAAGCAAGCAGTGAGTCAAGAAGGGCATACCACATGCAGTAATAAGTTACTGAATTTCTTATATAACCAAAGCATTCATTTCTCTTCCTGGGCAGCTTAGTCACTTCTTACAGCAAAATCTCCCAGGAGTACATGAAGTTACATTTCGTTTTGCTAAAATAGTACATAATTAGTCAAATGATCAATTACTATCAAAACTACATCATAACTTTTGCTGTTTCTTTACTCTATGATGCATCTAATTGTTTTGTGTCTCCAACCCATCAACTTATACACTTGTGCCAGGGAACAATGCAAAGTTGTCTGAAATGTCTTCGGACCAAAAAAGAAGTTTTGGTGCTGTTTAAGTAAATCCCAAATAATATTGAGAAAGAACTGTATGGGTTTATTAGTTTTGCAGTATCACAAAACCCTTCCCAAGAGCAATTGATGCTCCTTTAAGACACAGAACATTACTTGAGCTCAAATGTTGCTGGGTTCAGGTTCCTCAGAAAAGACACGTTGGGGTGAAGGCTTCAAAAAAAACAGAAAGGAAAGGCTTCTGATACAAAAATCATGTAGTGAAAAATAGAACAAGTGAAAATTAAAAATAAATGCAAGGAGACAGAACAAACACTAGATGGAAAAGCCACATGAAAAAAATAAACAAATACACTTGTTCAAACTTGAGAGTGACAGAAATAGTCCTGTATATTCTATGGTGGGTGTACATAAGAAATGAACAAACTTCATAGAAGATTTTAACTTCTGTAACACAGCATAATTGTAAAACGGACTTGCAAAATGAGATGGCAGAAAGCAAATTAGTTATCTCATGAATATGCTCAGTATGAATGACTTCCATACACAGAGAAGACTCTGAAATATCAAAAAGAACTTTTGTTTCCCTCAAAAAGACAAAAGGATCAGGATTGCAGATAGTGTTTCCTCTATCATCCTAGTTGGAGAATGGGACCCAAGAAGGGAGATGAGATCGAGTGAATGAGTTAGCTCTTGGGTTTCTTTACCATGAAAGGTTTAGTTCAACCACTGTAACTTGAATAACACTTACTTGACGAATTTTCCGTGGTCTGGATTACTGCAGAAAATTATACTAGATAACATTATTCCCTTTTTAGATATAGCAGAGGATTGTCTGGTTATTTCCCCATTGGGCAAGGCACTCCATAAACTCAAGACAGTGGACAGTTTTGGCCTTGAACTGCTTACTAAGGTGTCATTCTTTTTTCCATGACAGTGGACAGTTCAATACCAATCCAAACAATTCTGTTGGCAAAACAACAAAATTGTGATTGTGTGCCTGAGAGAGTTAAGCCTCCCCAGACTGTTCACCATGTGGAACAGTCTACTGTCTGTTCATATTCAGAAACAGTAATAAAGGTAAATAAGATAAGACAACTTTTATAGAAAACCCCACAGACTACTCTCAGGCAAAGGCAGAATAAACCATGTGAGATCTGTTTGCAGACTAGATGTCTTCTACCAGGGTAAGTTAACCCAGCTCACAGATTTTGGACTTGAATCAGAAAACAAGCAAAGACGGAATGAAAATACTCTAAATAGTAAATTTATGAAAGGGAATAATCTATCAAAGGAAAATTTTTGTAGCAATTAGATGGAAAACCTTATGCATGTAGCTTCTTCAGAACTAGATGCACTTCTTTGTGAACTTATTTTTCATTAAATAAGTTATTACACTGCACAAAGCTGTACTTTTCTACAGTTTTTAAAAGTTGGAATTGATCTGATAATAATGTAAAGTGTTCTTCAAATGCATATTTTCTGTTAATACAAGGAAGTTTCTGCTATGGGGCTCTGAAGAAAAAAGACCTAACAGTAACTTACTAACAAGTAACTTGTATTTTTTAAAAAGCATTTGAAAATATGTAGATCATAGTATTCTATAATCAGGGTTCTGAAATGGGCTTACAAATAGTAATTTTCATGTGAACTGAATAACTAAATTTAATTTTCTTGTGAACTGAAAATCCACCTACTCCATTACCTTTAATTAGGAAAAAGATCCTGATCCTCCTATTTGCTTCCTAGGCTGAAACACAGACAGTGCTGCCTCTTCCTTAAATGGCTTTCTTGAGTAGCATCTACATTTCAGAAGTTAGAAAGAAGAGAAACAGGATAGCCTCAAAAAGGAGTCTATAACCCAAAGACAGAAAAGATATCTGACCCTACTGGATTTGAAGTGCGAAAATAAACAAGACAGCTTGACCCAGGGCTGAAAACTGTGCTCCTTTTTAGATGACAAAGAGCTTTAATCTCCCCTACTGGCCATTAAAGTGAACAAAAAGGAGTCTTTTTAACGTTTGACAGAATGAAAATCCCCAGGAAATAAAAAAAAGGCAGCAACAAGGAGTATCAGTTGTCAAAAACAATCTTCACAGGGCAGATGAATAGGATTTCACTGAAGACAAGATACCATATATTTCGGTGATGTTTAATCTCTTCATTCCCATATTAAGGAGATTTTTATGTTTTCAAAAACAGCAGGATGTTATGTTTTACAGGATATTCAGAACAGTGGACAAATAAAAGCAGTCCAGCCTACAACAAAGGTTTACTTACAATCACTTAATTTTATCCTTGTCAGAGTTAATACATAAGCATTCACTTTACTGCTTACAAGAAAACACTAATATATTATGAAATAAGTATTGGTTTGAAAATTAAATAATTAAAGCAAAACTGCAGCTTTTATAGAGAAAGGGGTGTTACTATGTGTCAATCATATGAATTACACCAATGCGCACTTGTTAGCAATAGAGAAAACAACTACTGTTGGGTTATTTCTCACATATTGTTACTGCCTGGCTCCAAGGATCAGATGTCTGACAATACAAAGGAAGACTGTGAAATAAACAGTTTCTTTTGTTAGGGTTCAATATGGAGAGGATTTTTTAAATTCTTATTCAGTTAGGTGTTCTTCTTTAGAAATTTAACTACAATTAAAACCTGACGTGAAATTTAGCTAGTTGACTTACAGACTCACTGTCTGGAAAATGACTTCAGGAATAGAAATGGATTTCTGTACCCCGAAAGTTATTTTCCCATTCTTCATCAGGAATCACCTGGAGTGGGTCAGTTCCTCATGTGAAAGAAAAAGACAAAAGTTCCTGTTCCATTTACTACTCAAACTCTCCTGTATAAAACAGAAGAGCTCATATTTATCAGATATCAGCTTTTTTTGTGATGAAGAACGTTTCTTAGTCTCTTGTCTTTACATATAGTTGGAGAAAAAAAACAGCTCTTCAGAAAATTTCTAACTATTTGTATCCAAAACTGCCTTCTGTCTGTCTTCAGACTTTCTTGCTTGGTCTTTTGGACTGTGGCCTATACACAAACAGATTTGCTTGGAACTCACTCAAGAGCCATTCACTTCAAAAGACAGGCCTGATAGCTAACTAGAAAATCAGCTCCAGGCTGAGTGAAAATCCAAACTAAGGTTTTGAAAACTCCATTAAGATTCTAAGAGTATATAGTTGACATTTTTCTAATTCTGATCAGGTTTGGATTATAGGTCGATCAATTCAACTGAGATTAAAGTATTGGAAGTACCTTTAAAAGACTATCAGAAGGTATGTAGGAAAAAAACTAGAAACAGTAACATTAAACACTACTGGTGCATCTCAGGTAGACACACAGACAGAACACTCCCTTCAGAGACTATTTGAAAGAACCCCCTGCTTGTATGTTATGCAAATGTGATCTGTTTAAATTACGTATCACAAACTTCAGCCAACAGTGAATAAAATCTGGTAATTGTATCATGTTGATATACACAGTCCAAGAGCAAGTGTTATCTTCAAAGGTTATTTACTTAACCCTTCTCTCTTCATTCATCTTTCATAGTCACACAAACTCAATCCATGCAAAGACCACACAATAAGGTTTTCTTTACTTAACGGCTAAAGTTACTCCATCCAAGAATACAGGGTGTTTGCATTCCACAAAACAGGTACCATAAGTCTACGGATGACTGTTGAACTTGCATGAAAAATATTTAAAATAATGCAGGCAGGAACAGTAGTCCAATCTGAACATAACCTAGATAATCATCATAACCAACATAAGATTTTGAAATTAACTGATTTTTTAAACTATCTATTAGTGTATCTGTGAATGTATGTTGAATCTTGCATGCACTCTTCTGACACTGCTCTGAAATAGTATTTAGAAAAGTGATGACAGGAAAAGTGCTATTTGGGAAGCTAGAATTCAGAATTCATTTAAGTAAGACAAGTATTAAAATTTTATTTCCACAAATGAAGGTTTGATATTTACTGATTTTCAATCAAGACTGTACTTTAAAGTCTTATTAATTAACGTTCTTTTGAGGATTCAGTTTCTTAGCATATATGATGACATAGGTCACGGAAGAAGGCAAACAAAAGAAATTTTTAAAACAAAGAGGGAAGAGTTAGGAAGGTTTGAAACATTTCAGACCTATTTCTATGATATCCAGTGAACGGACATACATGAAATTTGTTTCTCATGGAAAAAATAAACAAGGAAAATGTACATACCTTGCTCAAGTTTCAGAGAAGGAAAAAAAATATGGTTTTCATTCCCGGAACCTAAGAAGAAGCACGAAACCGTTCACAATGTTTTTACTTGCACTCCCAGAGGCTTACAAGAGAGAATTTGTCAGTAGTTTCAGGGGAAATAAATCTTTTTTCTGTTTCTTTTGAGAAAGTCAGCATTTTTTTTTCCCATTGTCCTATATCTTTTTCACTCTATTTAGGAGATGTCAAAAGAATAGCTGTTCTGGCCTTCTCCTGGTTCAGCATGGTACCAATGTTCTTTAATATCATTTTTTACAATTACTACTCAAAGCAGAATAAAATTTAGAATTCCTTCTTTGTCTTATAAGTATGTTGACAAATCAAGCTCAGGCATTCTGAAACTGAGCTACATGCTAGAATTTCAAAGACAGAAGTAGCATTTAGGCACTTCACTTTCACTGAAAGTCAGTAGGAGTTTGTTACCCAAGTGCCATTTGAATGTCTATCCTGAAATCGTAATAGAGAGAAACTACAGAATGTAACCTGTCCACTTTTCCTGATCACACAGATCTTTTTCTTCCAGGTCATTAACTTCAAACCTTTGAAGTACTACTGATGGAATATATATGTGTGTGAAAAAATGTGCCACCTTTTATAAATTTCAGGCTGGCTAATTTGATGTTTAATCATTTCTAAGCAAAACAAAAATAAGTGCATTGATATTTTATAAATGTTTCCTGAAGTACTATCCAAACTTCTGGGAAGAATCTCTTCTTCCTTCTGAAGAAATTTTTTTTTTCCAGTTATGGGCATGAAGGTCAGCAAGTAATACCCTTAAGAAATTTGATTTGTTTTTCACTTTTTAAAGAAACTAGGTAGAAATTATGCAGAAAATCCACAACAACATGACCTTCCAACTCTCATATAACCAACACAAGTTTTGACTCACTGAGATACGTATCATACTAAAGTTTGAAAACTTCTGAACTTGACTAAAGCAGATGAAATATATTGCAGAAATAGTGTTATATCTTCTAGAAACCTACTAAGCTGCATTAATTCAACCAGATTTGTTAGAGAAGGAAACTTTCTGATGAGTGAAAAGCCTCCAGAATAAGTGACTCTAACAGTAACTAGTGATCTTTTGATTGTGTAACTATGAGTTATATGGCAGAGTAGTTGTATAGGGAAGACCTCAAAATGTAAACAAATTGCACGCTCCAGGCTAGGATTTAAAAAGCAATCTAGTCCAATACTTGTTCATTTTCCTTAAATAGATAGGCCACAGACTACAGAGAATCTTGCCAGGAGACAGTTACAGAAACTAACAAAAATGAAGTATAATTGTTTTGCTTTTCAGAGAGAAGAGCTTCATCGTTTATTGTCTCTGGACCAAAGCCAGAAGTAGGAGAAAACTGAATTCATACTATAATGGCACCTGCAAGTAATAAGGAAATCCTTACCACCAAGACAGATCCTGGGGCCACAGTACTAAATGTGAAGAACTGTCTCTGAACTTCAATAAGTATGGTAAAAGCATATAGGGACTGTATTAAGAGATTTTTAGCCCAAAGAATTAAAGGAATATGTTTGTGAAAAAAAAAAAAAGCTTTTATGTTGCTGTGTTCTTAAAGTATTGCTACCTCTGAATTTGCAAATAAGAAGGCAGCTACCAGAATAATTTACCAGTTATTAGATTTTACAGAATGAAATACTATTAATGAAGATCTAATGTATCTTTTGCTCTCATGACCTCTGAAGTTCAAGGATTCAAAATTTTCTTCTTAAAAAAGAGATTTCTTTAGTAAAATGGAAGGTCAATCAGTTAATCACACAAACCCTTTAATTTGAGCAATAAGGCTTTAAGAAGCCCTAGTGAAATATATCAAATCCATGTCTTCACAAGCAAACCCAAACTTAAGATCCCACGGATTAACTTGCCTGGGGATCAAATACTGATGAATGTAGTCAGAATGCTAAAATATTCTTACACGTATATTAGGCCCATTGACACCACAAGTGACACTCACTGTTTTAGTAACACGCTTCCCCTTCCATCACCCCTCACAGTAATTTGCTGACAAATTTGTCTTTTGGGCTTTTAAAAATATGACAAGTTTAATGCATTCAATATACAATTGCTGTTTAAAAATAATCATAAGCAACTCAGAGAAACAGACCCACACTATTGGTGGAGAAAAAGGCTGCATTAAAGAGTCATGCCACAGAATCACAGAACCA
Source organism: Cygnus olor (assembly GCF_009769625.2). Classification (NCBI taxonomy): domain Eukaryota; kingdom Metazoa; phylum Chordata; class Aves; order Anseriformes; family Anatidae; genus Cygnus; species Cygnus olor. The sequence continues at coordinate 20,836,237 of NC_049173.1, forward strand.
TTAGGGTTGGAAAAGACCTCCAAGATCATCTGGTCCAACCATCCCCCTACTACCAATGTCATCCATTAAACCATGTCCCTAAGGACCAAATCCAACCTTTCTGTAAACACCCCTGGGGATAGTGACTCCATCACCTCCCTGGGCAACCCGTTCCAATGCCTGACTACTCTTTCTGAGAAAAGATGTCTCAGAATTTCCAACCTAAATCTCTCCCGGCACAACTTGAGGCCATTCCCTCTAGTCCTATCACTAGAGGAAACACAATCAGACACCACCTGTTCCAGGCCTGTGCCCAAGATGCTTGCAAATAATCTGTCATTTTCTTTGTCAGAAATCTGACTTTATATCAAAGGATGTTGGTATTTATGACAAGTTTTTACTTCTTTATATTAACATGCGACATGACATACAATATTTCAAATCTTACCCAGTCTGGACTAAAGTTCCTGGAAGTACAATGCTCAAGAACAGGATGTGACTAAAGTGGCTAAGCAGGGTAGGAAAACATGAAGTATGACATGTAATTACATAAGACATCTGTGGGATTATATGGAGGAGCATAAAGAAAACAAAAATAGCTCTGAAAGCCATTTCACTTTAACCAAATATAGTGGTATTCATGGCCACACTTGCATGTATGCTTGATTAAAGGACAACAATAAAGAATAAGATGAAAACATCATTGCAAAAAGGTGATATCCATCCAGAGAATGCATTATATAGTAGATGTTGAGAAAATGGGAAACCACAATAAGGAGTAAGACTGCAGAACAGATGTGGATTCTTAGGCAACTATTACACTTGATCCCTATCTGAGGAATAGAACAAAGAAACATGGTGGACAAATGCTGAATAAAATCAAGATAACATTTAGAAAAGAGGAGTAAGTCTATTTCCTGAAAGCCATAAAAACTGTCTAGGGAGCACGAGGGTTATGAGTAACAGAGAGACAAAGCCTAGAGCTCTAGGTAGAGTGGGTCCAAAAAAAGAAATAACAGGCTACACTAAAACTTCTCTCAGGACAGCTGCTTCCTCACGAATACAAAAAGGGATCTCAGGCTAAACTTCAGCCTACCCTAACACTTAGGTTAAGATTAGAATTAAGACTAGGAGCGAGACAAAGCCTAGAGTTCCAGGTACAGTGAGATGCGGGGGACAAACAGAAGTAGGGTAGACTGTACCAAAAAGGCATTCTGATAACTTCTTACTCTAGATAAGGGATTTAGACTTCAGACTAAGCCTCAGCTCATCCTAAGAGTTAGGGTTAGCATTAGCTGAGAGACAAACTGAGAGCTGCAGGTGGGGTGGAGTTGTAAAGCAAATGCTAAAGGATAGATTGGACTGCATCAAGAATGGTTCCAATCAACACCTTCTGGGCTGTGGCTTAAGTATCAACTCTTTCCTCCAAAAACACTTTTTCAGTTCCACTGCATGTGGAGATCCTAGTTTTTCTCTTCCCCCAAAAATAAATCTAAACCTAAGCCTAGGCATAGGCAAAGCTTTATACTGAAACTACCAGATGTGGCCCAGAGAAGAACCTGCCAGGATAGAATTCTTGGGGCTGTCCACCTCTTCCTCTGGCACTCCTCTTCAGCCCCACTCCATTTGGAGCTGCAGTCTTTGTCTATCTACTAACATATAATGTCAAGACAGGATAAGCCTTAGGTCAGCACTCTCACCCATATCCTGGAAGAAGTTGTCCAAGCAGCAAGTATTGTTGTGTCCATGCCTTCCTTTTTAAGTCCTTTTGCAAACTCTCTGCACCTGGAGCAGGAGGCTTTGTTTCTGTCTCCCCATATTGCCATCAGGTGTGCAGCTGAAGCCTTGAATTTCTCTAACAGCTGTTGGACCACAGCCAACTGGGGACTAATTTGCCAGTGGGACCAAAAGATAGTTTTGAACACATTAATGTACTTTCTGGATCTTAAGAGCATGCTAAACAGTTCATTAAGAACCATCACAGACATGGCTAAAAATACCTCTTGCAAAGAGGTACAGACAGATAACAAACCAATCATTCAGACTTTTGAAGCATACTGGAGTGTTACTAGACTTACCAAAGCAAGGGCCTCCTTTGTGCTTTATGTTTCCTCATTTCTCATTAAGACCTAAGAAGCAAAACAATGAAGGAAGAGTCACACAGTGCACTCAACTAAGCTTAAACAAGGAAAGGGGAAGAATCCAGGACAGGATGTCCCAGTGATTTGTGAGTTTCCCTGAGGTGCCCGGTGATAGATGGGAGGTTTATGGTTATCAGGGTAGGGCAGGCCTTGTTTCCTGAATATTGATTCCCACTTGCTGAAGAATGAACTGTGCTATAAATCCCTAGCTTCTCTTCCTTCTGCATGCTCAGCAAAGACATGCATTGAGGAGAGTAAGAATGAATAGGAGCAGTGGAGTTTAGAGAGAAGACAGAAGCATCTGAATTGAAAGAACTGCTTGGAAATCATTTTGAGCAGCTTACCCAGGTAAGCTCCCCTCTAACCGTTTTTAGTGTATTAATATAGTAATTAACATCAGGGAAAGAGTAGAGTGTTCCCAAATCATATGAGACAAACTATTCACATTACAGAAGAGACAGGGGAAGAAAAGATGCTCTAGCATGCTCTTAAATGGCCTTTCTGTTTCTGTCTCATAAGACAACTTTCAAACATATATTTATTTTACATCAAAGCCTTTACAGATGTTAGTTTTAGTCTTCACTTGCAAGTGAATTCAGTTAGAAGTTTTATTTCAAGAAGTTTTTATTCAAGAAGTTTTATTTATTGGAGACTGCTGGTTGCGTTTTTTTGTTTTGTTTTGTTTTGTTTGCTTGTTTGTTGTTTTGTTTTTTGTTTTGGTTTGTTTTTTGTTTGTTGGTTTGTTTTTTTTTATGTTTGTGTTTTTTGTTGTTGTATGTTTGTCTTTTCCTGAAGGAGAAAGTTAGTGAAAGAGGCAATATGTGTATGAAATTAATAGACTTAGGAACTGTCTATGACGTGTTATTGTCTGTGTTGTAGGCATACATGTCTTTGCTTTTACTGTTGAGCTCTTTCAATAAAATAGCCAAATAAGAGATATCAGGATAGTAAAGTGTATTCCCAGAAAAATAATTCACATTAAAGAGCTAAAGGGAAAGATTTTTTTTTAAGCTGGGCAAGCAAAATGCTTAATCTTGGGGTCTGCACTCAAGCAGGAATTTATTTAATAGGTTAGTTCCATTCTATGATTGTGAGAAATTCACTTTGAATAGTGACAAAAAGGTTTCACAGTAAACTATGATCTTTCGTAATGGAAACAGAAATACACTATGTGACAGAACTGAACAGCTACCTGACTAGAGCAGCAAATGGAGAAAAACAAAGGTGCTGCCTGTTATAAGCAACATATTGGCAAGGTGCTGACATAAATAATCATTGAAGAACATTAACTGACTAAAAATATATAAAAAATTTGATCAGCTCAAAAAAAAATAATTGCAAATATATTATCAGTGTTTGGGATGTAAACAGACTTTCAATCTTCAGGAAATGGAGGAGAGAGCTGCCTAACCCTTGTTTTCCCTCTGCCAGTCTAGGTCCGCATATCTCACGATATTTCAAACAAGCAGCTGGTGGAAGCACTCCTTACCCTGCCTTCAGTCCCGCTATCCTGGATTGGCACAGCCTATTACTTGAATAAAGCCAAACAATACAGAAACTTACTTGTTAGTGTTCACTGACAGGATTGTTTCTGTCACTGCAGCACCATGCCTCTGCAAAGATGGACAGATCTGTCAAGGCAGCAGTGCTGAGACATCAGATATGGTCCAAGGACAGTAACATCTTACAGCCTGCCTAAATCTTTTATAAAGCATAATTCCAGCTCTACTCTTAATTTCATCCTAGACATAATTTCACCTACAGAATCTACATCACAACTCCTTCCCATGATTAAATTTTACTGGAAATCTCAGTCAGTCAGATTTAATTCACAAGCCACGGAGACCTCTTACCTACTTTTAAAGACAACAACAGACATTTTCTCAGGAGATGTATAAGGATTTCTTTCTCATCATTTGTAAGCCCCTGACTTCCAGGCAATAGTTATTCTGACATTTTCTAGAGAAAGCATTTTGATTTTCATGATTCTTTAAAATGATGGTTTCATTTACATTAATAAGTGCGTAAGACAAAACAAATGCCAGAATTTCATTTCTAAATTGTACAAACATTTCTTTCATGAATTCTGAGGAGCCAAGAGGAGGGGAAGAGAGGAAAGGAATAGCTATTTTGGCTAGCAAATTGAAAGAACTACTATATATTGAATAAGCATGATAAATAGCATAAGGGGGAAAAATGTAATTTCTTGGCACTCTAATATCATCTGGGGAAAAATAAAGGCAATGAAAAACATAATGTTGAAAAAAATCATGAAGTACAGCTGCCAGTGTCCCACTCATGGAGTAAAATTTTTAACACTATTTACAGGAACTTGAAGAATACAGAGAACTAACTCTGAAATTCCTTTATACTCCGGTATTAGTGGACAAGGCTTTAGAGACTTTCACAAGCCAGGCAGCGGAAATTTGCTATTTTTCAGAAGTATTTCCAAGCTCCTATTTATGTTTGATTCAAACAGTACTTCCTATCAGTCAATATCAGTAGCTAATCAAAGCTTTTCTAACGCAGTATGAGTTGAGTTATTCTAGGAAAATATTTGGAGAGAACATAAAAGTGAAAATGCAGAAATTTTCATTTCTAAGGCACTAAAGACTGGCAGATATTTATTAATTTAATTTATTTATTTACTGTGACAACACTTAATATATACATTGGTTAGTTGTATGAAAATCCTTCAGGTCCCTGTACTTTTAAAAGATGTTTCTTCTTATTGATTTCCTGCAGTCATCTCTAAGACAAACTCTGTGATTCCTAATAATATACACACTGAGGAAGCTTGGGCAATAAAAGTGTTTATTATGTCATAGCATGAGGAATGAGAGTAAAAGGATCTCAATTCAGTCATAAGGGTATTCCCAACACAACAGCTGTGGTAAATCCAGAGATGAAATGAAAGATTAATTCATGGAGAGTACAGTTTGGCAGCAGCATGTTAACGTTAGATTGTTATTCTTGTAATAATATTTTTTCTTTTGCACATGCTTTCATTTGCATTGGATTTCTGCATGGCAAACAGCCTCCCTGTTCTACCTATACATTTACTACTGGCTTCCTCTTCTGCAAGATTAATACTGATAACAATTATGATAACAACAATAATAAAAATCCAATACGTTTATATTGCCCCTTTCATACGGAAAATTACCAAGATACTTTTCACCAACAGTGTGGAATGGAAAATTAATATATCTTTCTGCAGAGAAACAGAGAATAATTTAGCTAAGATGAGACCTCTCGCTTCCTTCTCAAAACACATCTAATAAATTAGGATATCATAGAAGCAAAATTAGAGCCTGCGATACCAGCCATGTAGCCAGGTGACCTTCTAGATAAGTCTACTTCTGCTGAAACATTGCCTTCTTACTGTAAGGACTGAGGAGACACCACCTTGCCTTCCCTGCTTGCCACCCTCACCTCACAGGATCAGGTTTCCCTAACACACCCAGGTTTCCGGTGGCAGTTGCCCTCTGCTGCCCACATGACTACAGCTTCTACTGTCCTTCCTGTATTTTGTATGGCTCTGCTTCTGTCTCTGCATATTTTCCACAAAGACCCTCTAAATATTCCCTTCTTTCTCCTCTCCCTGTGATTCAGGGCCTCAACCAGAACACCCCCTGCAGGAGAGGCCCAGCCTAACCCATGGCCCCGGGTCCCAGGCAGTGGCATCCTCCCTGGAGCCCCCAGTGTCCAGGCATCACTGTGCCTTGGGCACCAGCTCCAGCAAGTGAAGTGCAGCTCTGAAAACCATGAAGGCACGATCCCCAAGCAGCCCTGTTCAGAAGAGCTGCCCTGCTGGAGTGCTGACTGCTGTGAGGCCTGCAGGGCCCTGCATGCAGCCCCTCCTTGGAACCAGTACTGGATCCACCATTCAGAAGCAGACAAGACTACAAACCCACCTCAACAGCCACTTGCTTAGGCCATCCGCACCCTCTGTGGACCCTGCTACCCTCACAAGAACTGTGAGATCGTGCCCAGTTTTTCCAGGCTGTGGACATTCTTATAGTACTGTTCCTTTTCCGCTTCCCTGGGGTATCAAAAATACTGAGTCATTGTAGGCAAAGAGTGAGTGGCCTGTCTGGACTTGCCACCAGGAGCTCCAGTGGTCTGGGTTAATGCTCCTGAGCACAGCTCTGCTTCCCAGCATGAGGTTCAAGCAGCTGCACACCCACCAGACATGTTCCCACCACATCCTTCCTTCCACAGCACACCTTCCCGTGAGACAGTTCAGGCTGTGTGCACGCAGCAGGTTTCACAGCTGTGTGTGCATTCTCCAGGCAATTTAGTAAAAAGCTAGTCTCTGTCAGCCTTAGCTTGTGGTGTTTTCAGCTTCACGGGGTTCTCATGTGCAGGGTAAGTCGAGCTCAAACTTCCCTAATGCTTCTCCGTGGCACTGCTGAGCACTGCCAGTGAGCAAGGAGCTGGGAAGCAGACCAGGAGTTCAGGTGTGACAGCTTGAGCAGGTCAGGTGCTCATAAGGCATTGCAGGGAGAGTGGATGGCAGAATAGTATGTTAGGGTGTACTCCTGACCTTCACTTCTTCCTACTCACTTCCATTCCTATTTCTTATCCAGCTCAGTAATGTCATAGCATTCCAGATAGCTGAAGTGAGCTTCCAAACAGAAGGAGTCAATGGTGGAAATGAAAACAGGGCAGCAATTGCCCAAATCTCAGCATGCATTTGAATGCAGAAGGAGAACAAGAGAGGCCTTGATCATAGTTACAATCTCTCTGACACTGTAAAAGATGGAAAAATCGGAGATGAGGAATTTGCAACAAAAATACAGCAACATACTTAATGTGAACATCTCTTTCCCTGAAAGATAGGAAGGAGATGAAAGGCAGCTGCTCTTTAGTGACCTCCTCCGTTTCTTCCCTTCCATCATTATGTAGATAGAGGAGGAATTGAAGGATAGTAGGTGTCGGGCAGCAGGGGTGGGTGGAGCAAGGAAACATCCTCCCACATTAATGCATTCACAGATGGAAAAAATATATACGTAGGGGCAGAAAGATAAGAGCAGCAAACACACAGATGAACACTCCCACTGATGGGGGCAGTTCAAAGCAGAGTAAAGATGCAATCAGGAGTACCACTCAGGTTTTGGGAGAAGAGGAGGGAGATGTAGGGGAGCCCTCACTGCTTTCCACTTCACGCACACAGCTGTGTATGTGTGAGCTACCAGGGAGCATTATGAACCAAAAGAAAGGTTGCTCCTGCAAGCCTTGCTGTCATGAATGAAGGATTAGATCTGGAGTTAGACAGTAAATTATATGCCATTAATCCTCTACATGGATGTCAAGACATCCTTGCACGGAGGTTATATATTCTGAGCTGGAATTTTTTCTGAGCTGGAATATTTCCATTGGAGGAGAGTTGGGAAACAAACCTTGGTCTGATGCAAGGCTTGATACTCAACATGCTTGAGAGAAGTGTCAGCAACTTTCTGGCCTCAGAACTTCTGTAGTGTTGTAAAGGTCTGGGGCTTTTTATACAGAAGGCACAATATGACTCGTCCTGTCTACAGCTTGGAGATGCTTCTTTGGTTATTGTTAGAACTACTAAGCCAGCAAGAGAACTAGCAGAATGGGCTTGTAAAATAAACCAGCACAGATACACCTCTATAACAGTCACAAAATATACTTTTCTTGAAATGGCCCTGCAAATATCTGGGAGTGTTAGCCTGTGGTAAGGAATGTGCAGATCTGATAAAAAGCTAGAGGTAAAAACGTAATTAGAAGATTTAAAGTTAAAGGTTACAGATATTCAGCCTTTGAGTTATTGCTGGTTGAGGAGAGTACTGGTATCAAATATAACATTTCAGAAGTATTTCTGAGCTGGAAGATTAGTCGGGTACTGGGTACTCTTCTTCTTTCTTTCAAATTATTTAACTGCACAGAGCAAATCTGTTTCTTTAGGTGGTACTGTAGCTGCTGCGGTCATGAACACTAGATTCAACAGTAACAGTAACCAGTCCTTGGGTTTCTTAATAAGAAACGTATTTCATTGGTTTTGATCTTTAATCATTTTTGTCTTTCTTCATGATGACTCTGAGCTTGACTCAAAAGTTCTTTTAAGCTTTCTCACTTACCGGAAGAAACATGGGGTGGGACTGTGTGCAAAGGTCTTTTTTCAGTTTGGAGCTTTTCCTTACCATCTCTACGGATCTGACAAAGGTGACAGCTTAGCATAAGGTTTGAAAATGTCCCTCTGACTAAGTAAAAACTTAATTTTTCCTGACAAGGATAAACTGGTGTATTGGATTTTAGCCTATTTGAATCTGTAACATTTTGTGAGTTTTAAAATAGATACATTTAGGAAATTCAAGTGAGAGATGAAAAAAAAATATATATATATACTTCCAAACATTATAAACCTCCCTAAGTTTTCTTTATTTTTTCCCTTTTTTTATTATACATTCAAAGGCATCCCATGTCATGTTGATATAAAAATACCTTTGCTCTCCATGAAATGTCCATTGATGATATCTTAATTATCTTTTCAAAGAAGTACGCTTTGCTGAGATAATATTTTGAAAAAGCCCAGCGTTTCACTTTGTGTCCAGCACTCATTCACAAAGCTGGTTAAAATAACAGGTATGTGAAACCTTGAGATAATCTTCAGAAGACATTATTGTTGGCAAGATGCTCACTAATGTTGTCAGTGCACTTTATGTAACAAACTGATTTTAAACCAGTCTCTGCTAAAACAAATTCTATATAATTAGTTCTTTAGGTGGATAGAAAGGACTGTATCTTTGGAAGAACATAGTCTTAGTTGTCAGTTATCCTGCTAATTCCCTAATGATAATCAGCAATGTAAGAGCAACCTGTTTTCTTGACATCTCAACATTTTAGGACATTCTGCGGATGGGTGGATAGTCCCTTTACCATTCCATGAGCACTTCTGAGATTTCATAATTTCATGATGGCTTGTATAGCAATGATCAATAAATACCAAATCTGTGTTCTGCTGCGTCACATACCTGAAAAGATGCTATGTGTCTGGGTCAGGTGTAGGCAAACGACTGAATTTTTTCAGGTTGGCCATGTTCTAGGTATTTTATGCTGGTTTTATGATGGATACAGGAGGTCAGAAGACACTTTATGTGGTTTCATAATAATCTGGCATAAGGAATGTTAAAATCTGGATTTATTTTACCATTAATTACAGCCTAAGTTTCACAGGAAAAAAAAAAAAAAAAAGTCTTAACTAAGATAGCCGTGCTGCAGAATAGCTAACAGTGATTATATCACATAGTCTAGCTTTATATCACATAGTCTAGCTCAAATCTAGCTCTTTTATGCCTAGTGCTGAACAAGAATTTGATCCTCCTCATTTCCACACAAACAAGCTGAATACATTACCATCAAACACATTTGTTATTACAAAATAAAATTTTTCAAGCACCTCTGCTAAAGTTGTTCCAATTTGTATAAATATAAATTAATTGAACCCAACAGAGTCAGAAAAGAAGGACGTGAAATTATCTATATATCCTAGTGATTATAGTACCAAGAATTATGGAAAGTCATGGTGCAAGCCTTTGTTTCAGAAAACACTTAATTATTCAATGGAAAATGAAAACATTTCAGTGCTTGCTGGAAATTTCCAGCCAGCTTAGATTACTATTTCTGTTTTCTATAATGTAACAATTTAACATTGCTCTGTTAAGATTAAAAAGCTTTTTTTTTTTTTAAATAACACCCTTATCTACATTGCTTATCATAGTTTGGATTAGCAACACTTAGCAAGATGTTAAAAATCTAATTCTATCTCATGTTATTACTGTTTATACTGCAAAGGAGGAAGATATCTGGTGCGTAAGGCTGCAAAAGGATTTTGGAGATGCTCATTCATCCACTGGAACTGCCAAGACCCTATCTCAATCATATATGCTCAAGATCTGGCCTTCAAAAGTGGAATCTAAAAATCTTATTGTTCACTTAGGCCATGTACAGATACGTCATGCTGGAATCCAGGAAAACAAGGACATTATGGCAGCAATTGCAGGTTTTAAGCACTGTGAGATATAAATCCTAACCTCCCTCCCTAGCAGTAGGTTTCTATAATCATTCTTTCATTTGAAAGGATTTTTCCTCTCAGCCCAGAGAGGGACTGGGGTCAGACTGAAAGATGTTATGGCTATAGAAAAATCATGTTCAGTTATTCATTATTATATTATTCCCCAAAGAATATTCAAGTGACGAGCTGGTGAAGAAAAGGTGCAGTTGCATGAATCCACTGAACTGTCCTACCTCTGAGTGCTGTTCACAGAATGCCACCAGTCTGAGACATTCACCCACTTTCCAGGTAAGGTACTCTACATCTCACTCCCAAGGTTTCCTCTCTTTCTAACCTAGAAGAGCCACACTTTTTCATGAGCTGAGATTAATTCTCCAGGTGGCAATATCATACCCTCTTGAACTGGATTTTCTTCCCACAGCTAAATATAGATGTAACAATGTGTTACAGCAAAGAATTAGGAGCACCACTGCATGTCTACGCTCACATATTTTACTCCTCCCTGCTGCTGAAAAGAGCCAGCCTCCTACTGACCCAGAAATCCCAAACCCAACACACTTCCTGATCATAGAGTCAGAATGCTTCATTTGCTCAGTGCATTGCTATAAGTCCAAAACTTCAAGCTGTTTTTAATTGATATCCAAGTAAAAATATCATCTCCTTCCTTTCCTTGCAGCCAGGGGTTTATGTTTTGATTTTTTTCCACCCAATAAAATGAAATAGAAGACTTGTTTAGAACCCTGTATCATTTCCCATAGACTGGATTAGTATTATACAATGTATTTGTGAACTGCAGACACTTTGAGATCTTTTGGGGGGTTATTTTTAATGCATAAAATAGCTATACTTTTGATGGGATTTGTGTGACACTGAAACATTTTAAATTGTTCCAAGGTCTGTAAAAATGTGTTTATACAACATGCATGTCGGAGGCTAAATTTGCTCTTTTCACTGAAATCATTAGTTTTAATCCTTCAGCTTTGAATTCATTGTTGGTTTCCTTCCAGAATTGCATTCTTCCATTGTAGACTGGAAATAATAATGCTTGGTATTTATAGAGCACTTTATATTCTCAAATCTCTGTGTAAGCATTCATTATTTCATCACTACAGATTTAAAATAATTCAGTCCTATTTTAGAGGAGTGAAATGGAAGGCATGGAAACACTGAGGACTTCAGTCTTGAAGCAAGTCAGTGACAGAAGTAGGGTAAAAATCATGAAGTTCTGACTTCTGGGATCATGGTACACGCCAATTCATAGCACTTATCAAATAGGTAAAAAAAAAAAAAAAAAGAAAAAAAGAAAGCCATTTACAAAGACCAACATGTGTTACAGATTAAACCACATCATTATTATAGATATCTCAGCATACATAATAATGGACTTGGAAAGTTTGTGACATTTATTTTGGATAAAGATAAAAATAGAAGTTGTGGTTCTGAAAGACATTCAGTCAATACTGGGGTATTGGGTCACATTGTTGAGAAATAATTTCATCAAATGATTTCATCACTTTTTCTAGGACTAGGGACATTTTCTCAAATAAAACAATTATTTAGTTATTCTTCCCCTCTTTCTTTTTTTCCAGTAATACTGAAATATTCTTTCACATGGGATTAGACCTCTAGCTAATTTTTATCCAAACTGTAGCCTAAAGTTGTAATATTCGATGCAAGAAAAAATGGAAATATATAAAATATACCCAGCTAATTTTGAATTGTTTTCCAAGAAAGTTATACTCCCCATTTGTCCTGCAAAGGTAATTTCCAATAGTATATTTTCATGAAGTAAAATCAATCTGTTGACATTTCATTGTCTTGGAGAAGTGAGTTGAATCTGAGCATTACAAAACACTCAGAAAATTAGGAAATAAATCTGGAGAGTTTAATGCTATCCCCCTTCTCCATGTCTTCCTCATTAGAAAGAGACACTAGCAGTTGGTTAACCCTCTGAAGGTCAAAAATCTTTAGGAAAGACACCAGTGATTACAAATAACCAAGTTACCATATCTTAACAAATTACTTTTTTTCTGAGCTGACTTTTTCTAATTGATTCCTTACACACCCCTACACTTCTGTACTTGCAAAGCAATTTATTTTCAGTGGGCTGGAAGTGGATAGATAAAATAGTCTGAAGTGCTGAATCCTATACCACAGTAGCCTGTCTGTCTGAGCAACGGCTCTGTAAGGACACTGAGTGCATCCTGGGGATTTGCCTGCTTGAGCTCAGGATGAACTAAGACACAGCACAGCTGGAGGCTGTTCCTCTTCCTTCTGGTGACTGGGGAGGGGCCACCAGAAAAGTCTACAGGGAGGCTTCAGGAAGGGCTTACCCATGGGAGCTGATTTCAAGCACAAGCTCTTGCACTTGGCAGGTGCCTGGCCATGAACCCTCTGCTCTGGGCCCCAAACAGTAGCCAGACTTTCCAGATGGACTTCAGTTTCATTTGATGCCCTGGGCTGTGGTGTCCTTTCCATTTGTACAGGAAATAGTACAATAGAGCTCTAAACTTTTGGGTGTAGCATTTTATCATGTTTAGAAACATGTTGGGCAGTAAGATGTGATCCAGACGAAGCTCCAACTGATTCAACTTTGTACTACTGATCAACAAGGAAATACAAATGTTTTTTAACACTGCAACATAGAAATAACTCATTTAAAGTAACAAAATGGCAAATAATGAATATTTTTATTTCTGAATATGGAGTTAATGTTAACTTCCCATACATCAGAGTGAGGAAATATCCATTTGAATATTTCTAATCACCATCAGAAAAGGAATGGAAATACAGCTGAATTGAACAGTAGTTCAGATTGGAAAAGAGGTTTCAGTGGATTGTGAGGATATTAGAGAACTTTGATTCTCCTCAAAATGATCTCTCCAAAGTTTCTGATGGTCTGCTCTAGAATCTGTGGAGAAAACCCTGCAATAGTATGGCATTTTATTGTTATTATCTGGAATTTTCAGGTTAGTTCTTCATTCCCAGCATTCACAAGAACATCTGTCTCTCTCTCCTGTATTATCACATATCTGACTCTCTTAGGTATTTTAACTCTGAAGAAAAATCAAAGCAAAATTAGCAGCACAATAGCAGGGAAGCTGGACGGCTTCAAAGGTAAAGACTCTGTTTTGTGGTTTGAAGGCCTCTGTGGAGTTTCAGCTCGCAGACCGAGATCAGGTGTTAGTCTCAGCTTAGCTTCTGATGGACTACAATGCACTGTACAAGATGGTTGCTATGCTATTTGACATGCATCTGGGATTTTCTGCAAAAAGAAATAGATTGAAAACTGCAATTAGATTTCTATCCTGGAGAAATTTGTCAGTATAGAAAATAGCCATCTCCATGTCTGTGCTCTCTGACTTTGTTGGAAGGCTCCCACATGTCCTGTCACTACCACAAAAGCTCTCTGAGAACTCTGGGCACTGCTACCATTCATGTGTGTGGCTGAATGTTCACTATTGAAAACTCATGCCATGGAAGAAATCTTACGGTCAAAGAGCTTTGGTTGCTGGTGCCTGCTCTCCTGTAGCTGAGACTAGTTTTCAGTGACTCAGATGAAATGAGTGTCTGTATAAGTGTTCCTCGTCCTTCATCCTTCATCTGTGGTTCTCGCTGGAGCAAGGCAGATGAGTTCTCACAGAGGAATATCCTATCAGACACTGACCTCAGCAGTGATAACAAAGCATTACCTTGAACACTAGCACTGAATTTTACCACAATCAGGAACAAAGGAATGAAATTCTTAGGAAAATCTTTTTCTATTTTTTCCATCTGGAGGTGGAAGAACTCAGTATCTCATGATACATCTCTTTTTACGGGTATTCCAGACCAGGTTGGCTGACTGAAGAGACATGGGTAGTTATGGTGCAGTTCTGTAATTTACGAGGAAAACCTTTATACTAGCCCATGTTACAGGAATAAAGCTCTTAAAATATTTTTTTTTAGTGACTTTTATTTGAGGTTCTCATGGGGTATCAGGTAATGAATTAAGTCCCAGTCCTACAAAGGTCTGATTTCACTTTACTGGTCCAGCTAATGCAAAATGATCTATCTAGATGAGCTTGATGCATCACTAAATAGAGCTCTGAGCATTTCCTGTGAATGAGTCAGTAACTGCAAATCATGCAGAGTTGTGGATGTTCAGATACCTTGCTGCATTAGACCTTTAGTGACGCTGGTAATTATTACTGCTTACATTTTAATGATCTGTAATCTGAGATGTAAATGGCAAAGTGACTTCTCTGCAAACATCAGCTGCAGACACAAAAGTCCTGATACCCAGATTATTTAAACTTTACTTAGGTTTTTGCTTTGTGTAAATTGAGGTCAGAGTTGTAACACAGATGAAGCAACTACGCTGTGTTTCCTCATACTGTGGTAAAGCTTATGATACTCAGTATTTGCAATTAAATTGCTCTTTTCATCTTTAATAACTCTCCTTCCTCCTTAATTGTTTTTTGATCAGTATGTTCTTCCCAAGCACATATGAGTCAATTCTCCCTAGTACAAGAAAGGGTCCTTTCTGGCATCAACAAATTTGTGACTGGCATAAATGCTAATATAAAAACACATTTATAAAGAAAAAAAGAAAAAGCCTGCTGACTGTGAATGATTTGCTTTCTCATCCCAAGGTGATAGATGATAATTTTGATGAAGGATTCAGAGTCAGGGATCATCAAGTGAGTTCACTCCAGATTAATTTCCCTTTAAAAAAGTGCAAAATGGTTACTTCCAGAGTATGGAGCTGCATTCTATCTGTCCCATTCAGGGTAGAATGAGTAGGTTGTATCTTTGTTAGCCATTTAATTCAATCAATGCAATTTAATTATGTTTCCATGCAAAACCACCTGTGACTTTCCGTCTACTAACAAAATCCACCCATCCCTGCATATACATGTACAGTCTTCAAAGAAAGGAAGAGTATGCTCCTGGAGGTATATAAGAAATATGGATTCTGACTCTTGCAGCCAGAAGCATCTGCTAATACTGCCTTTCTGGAGAGCTGGTGGACAGGAGCTTGCCACCTGGGTTGCCTTTGAAGGAATGGAGATGAAAACCATCCATTCAAAGAAAATCAGAATTACATAGGTGAGCTGATAGAAGCCAAAATGATATATTGCTCATGGTCCTGCACAGAAACAGAAACATATTAAATGTGGTTTCAGGAGTATAAATCACATTTTGTACTTTTTAAAATTTGGGAAAAAAAATGCTAAGGAGGAAAAAAAAAAGTTTTGTATGCTTTGCTTTGTTTTGTCTTTTATCTGAAAAAAATGATGAAAGGAATCAAGGTGTGTTAGATTTCTGGAGGGGAGAGGTTGGTACAAATTTCTACCTGTTTGATATAAGGCATATGCTTTGTGCTATATGAAATTAATACCTCTTACTGTATGGCTTCCCTACCCGCTAACAGATACCAACAGGACAATTTCTTGACAAACCAAGATGTACAGTAGTTATCAGGCCGCACCAGGTAGGGAAAGCTTGGAACTAATGACCTGACCTCTCTAGCCCACAGTCAATCTTGATTCTCAAGTGTTTTCTCAGGTTCTCTTTTGCTATGAAAAAGCAGTTCTTAATGATAATAGAAATGGTAATTAGCCATTTAAAATATAGATTTTAATTTCTTCAGAAAATAGCAAGGTTTCAAAGCCATTTCCTATTCCAATCCTAATAAAAGTCAAAATAAGGAGAATCTGGATGGGATGAAAAGTAATGCATATTTCATACTGGCAATCTCCAAAAGAAAATATTGCTATTTGTAATCTCAGTGAAATGATTCGATAATTTCAGAAGACATTTCACATCTAAATCAACTGAGTTACAGGGTTCTTTGTAATCAGTGTTTTTCCTGTATCAAATATTTCATTAAAAATATTTCCTAATTTACATACTTGTTTTTATCAACAGGTAATCTAATAGTTTGGCATGTACCATGTTATTCTTAAGGAAGATTACAATATAAGGATCTTTTGTAAGATCTCATAGAAAAGTTGTGACCAAGCGAAGAAGAAAATCTGAGTTTCCTATGAGACAGTCCTGGTACTTACAGCCAAAGATTCTAAATTTGGAACAGAAGCTAAAAAGAGGATTGAGATCTCAATTGATATTCCTTTCCCCAGTATTAAATAGGAAGGAAGTCCAGGCTCCTCTGGGTGCAGACTGAAGGGGCTTTTTTTTTATTACTGAAACAGAATTGTGCTAGACTGCAGTTTCTTTCCTGGAAAAGTCTTTTCAACAAGGTGTATGTAGAGCTCTGCCAATTAAAGAAAGTATTTTCTTATTTCCAAGTTAGTGTTATAGCTCCTATTTTTTCTTCACCAAACAAGTGGAAATATTCCATAGCCAGTTCTTATTGTGTATCTCCTCAGGCATATGACCGCCTCTTTCAACTAGAGAACCTGTAAGATCTTTCAAAAGTATGTGTAACTTACAAGCTGAAATAAAAAGGAAGAAAAAATCTCCAAACCTTTCGACACAAAGGTTTATAAATATCAGCTTCTCCTGATAAAAGAAATGAAGCCTTGGAATTGAATGAGGCATTGAAACTGAATGATGGTTTGCTTCTCTCTCTCTCTCTCTCTCTCTTTCTCTCTCTCTCTGTCTCTCTCTCTCTCTCTCTCCCCTCTTTTTGTTATTTTTTAGTTCTTTTTCACATTTGAAGGAACCATTTAGTGATGAGTCTAGCTAGACGAATGAGAATGGATAAAATAAAATGTTGAAAAGGCAAATGCCTTTAGTGGCAAAGGAAGAGATGAAGAGATCAACTTTGTGATCTTAGCAATAGTTTTTAATTCTATGTTCTGCATTAGAAAAAGAATAGGTTTCATGTTTATGAGATAAATTTATGAATTCATCTGGAGCTGTTTTCCTCTGAAGCTTACGTATTTTCATATATTGGTGTAATCTGGAGCTATGGTCTAATCGTAATTCAGGTTTTGTCTTTAGTAAAAGCATGTGCTTCTAATTTGCAATCAATTTCTGTGCTCAACACATGGAAATAATGAATGTCCTCATCTACAGCTGTAGACAAAGGGAGAAATGAGTGTGCAGCATTTTGCAGGATGGACTATTTGGATACTTCATTTACCTAGATATTAGAACTTGGGCATCCAAATCATGTTAATGTCATGCTATAATCATTTGGCGAATAACAATTTTCTATTAAAATTTTCCCTCCTCTCATTTTAATGTACAACTTGAGTAATTGCATAACATAATTGAGAATTTGATGGCACCACCTTGTGTTGTGGAATCTACCATAGTATAAAGCATATCATTTTTACCTCTTTTTTTTTTTTTTTAATCAAATGTTGTGCAGTTTCCAAAAGCTGATATTTGTGGACATGTTCATATCTATGTGTATGTCATAGATACTATTATTTTTCCCTAATGACATGCTTACCTTTTTCTGAACAAAAGATGGAAATATTCATTTTCAACAGTAAATGTTTAGTTTAAAATCCCTCCCTTTCCAAGAAGTCTCATGCACAATTTTCAGGTGTAGCTGTAAAACTAATTTTCCAATGTGTAGTGATTTTGCTGAAGATTTTCTGTTTTAAACCACTGAATTTGAGAAGAACATATGACACTGCATTATAAAGAAATTATCTTATTGTTGCACTTCCCTATATTGGATAAAATGAGACTTGCTCAAGCTCTGTCACAGCTTATCTATTTATTTAGTTAGTTAGTTTATTTTCATAGTGTCTGAGATCTTCAGACGTGATCAGAGTCTTGTTCTGCTAAACAATATGGAAATAAAGAATACAAAGATAGGTCTTCCTTCAAAAAGCTTTTACCCAAGGGTGTCAGGAGAAAAAATAAGTGACATAAAACAGATGAAAAGAACACAGTGTAATAGTGACAATTCCATACCAGAAACCAGTACCAATAAAAAAAACATTTGCAATTCTGGGACAAGATGATCTGTTTTCTCACTTGCAGTTGTGAATGTCTAAATGGCTACTGAAGAGAGGAAAGACAAACATGGTACTTATTGATTGTTTCATCTATCACTAATGAAATCACTGCTAGTTTGGAACATGGAACCTGCTTAACAGCAACACAGAATGATAGCAGTGAAAAAGAGAAATGCTCCAAGATGCTGCTGGAAGGCACTGAAACTTCACATACACTTTATTAGGACAATTGCATCCAGCTCCTCTGAGATTTGGCCAACTGCGTAGAACTGAAATCACTATACTTGCAGTTTTAAGATTTCCTCTAATCACTATAATGATAATAACAAAATATTAATAACAAAATATTATGAATCAAGAATGTTCTGTAGACAAAGTATTGGTCAATAGTAAGGGCATTAAAAAATTCTCCACAGCTCCACAGTGTCATGACAATTTAGATTTTAACAAAGATGATTTAAAATGGTAATGAATATTCAAGAAGAGTTTAGCAAGAAGAATTCTTAGGCCTTTCTGGATCATTTTTCCTATTGTGATATAAATAATCTGCTAATTTTTCCCCCTATGAAATATGTATGTGTTAATTAAGCAAAAGCTTGCAGCTCACTATATATGCAATTATTTCTTTTTTTTTAATAAGCAAGGTTACTGGCTGGGGCTGGATTCAATGGGAAATAATTAATAGCCATAGAATCCATTTTCAACCAAAACTAGTTGAGAGAAAGGGAGCAGAGCTAGTCATAAAGGTGATGTATTATAACATTAATCAAGAAAATGGATGCTGTAGAAAACCAAAAGGCCAGCTACTGTGAAAAGTAGGGAAAAATAGTGAATATAGGAGATTAACATTTCAGACAAGACTTTGGCAGTCCACTGCCTTTCCAGCAAAAATTTCCTGAAAGACTTTATAAAAAGTGTGTGAGTGAATGGTAACCAATTCAGTAAATTAGTCAGCTCTAGAATGATACAAGACAGACTTACTGTACTACCAATGAGGGCAGGTGGATCCCTTTTGTTAATCTCATGCTTGAAGAGGGAACTTTATTAGTAACAAGCAAATAACTTTAAATGACACGCGATTAAGGAATGCATACATTTTTGTTCACAAATACTTTCAGTATATGAGATATTTTTTTTTTCCCCAAAGGGCAACAAATTCTGTTAGTAACAGCAATTCAAGATAGTATTAGTGATATAGCAAGGACAAGAAGTATGAATCAAATAGAAGTTTGATGTGTGATCATATACTCACAGTCACTGATTTGTAGCCACTGCTTAGGACATGTTTATGTGATAAGAGGAACGCTGCAGGAAAATCTTATTACTTTTGTTTTTCTGTTTAAGATGGCTTACCTTTGCTGGGATATCTTACTATATTTGAATACAATAGTGGGTAGATATGATATCTGCAACAATGATGATTATAGGCAACAGTTCAACATAAAAAATGTCAAATCCTGGTTATGTCAGCTAATTCTATGTTTCTCAGTCATTGCAATTTCCAAGTACTGTGTTTCATTTTGTTTTTTAAATAAACCCTGCAAAAATCAATTTCAGCATGTCTTCAAGGATTGTCTCTTCTGTTCTCTGAGTTAGACTTTCCATTCTCTGCCTGCCTATTCTGATTCCTTCTCTCAGCTCCTGTCTCTAAATCTGCATTTATTTTGGTGCTTCCACACTCTTTTCTTCAGCCCACTGTGTTGTACTTCCTTGGACTAATCTTCTACTCACTACCTCTTGTCCTTTCACAACAAACCCAATTTCACTGCCAAAATACTTGCCTCTATGTTCTCCTTGGCACACATCCTCCAAGTAGTTTCTACCTCATGCATTCTCTGTCAGTCATGACTTTTGAAGATGACAGTAATACTCCAAATGGCAACACCAGACAGTGAGGAAATCTACTTCCCTTCACTAGAGAAAATTGGTGAAAACCCTTTATTGTTCTTTATCATTAACTTTCAGTACACAAAATGCTTTACATGGATTATTAGCAGTTCTTTCCTAGTTATTTATCTCCTAGGGTTTGGCTATTTATTTACTTATTTACTGCAACAACAACACTTATTTACTGGCACCAAGTAATTCTACCTAACCTTCAGGGATTTTTGTTTGCTATCATTTCAGAGGGGAAGAAAGAGAGACAAGTTTAAAAATGCATATGTTGTCCTTACTGTGCTGTAACAAGATTGGCATGGTACCAGTGATGTTTGAATTTCTCTCTTAGGAAGACTAAGATAGTTCAACCAGCTGCACAGAAATTGCATTGAAAATGGATACTTTGCAAATTCGCTCGTAAATGAAAGTTTAAATTACAAAAAGCTGTCTGACCAGTTATCTCTTAGTAAAGTGCTTTACAATTTGCATATAAACTTCATTTCTTTTTCTAATTACACAGAGTAAAATGCATTCATTTTGCTTTTGATTACAAGCTGGTCTTGCCAAACACCTGTGACTGCCACAAATTCTAATTTGTTATTTATTTACTTCAAAGCAATCTTATTATCTAAATGATTCAAAGCATCAAAGACCTTAATTATTGATAGTCAATTCGATAGGGTTGCAGTTTCCATGTCCTTGGGCTGAAGGCACTTTTCTGCTTTCTTTTCCTCAAGTACACACTTGGCTGAGCAAGATGACATATGATTCTGCTATTAAGTGTATTGGAAATCACATTCTTGCTTAATTGTAACTAGATTTAGGCAATATCAAAGAGCCAAGATTGACAGCTACAATGTGTTGGCTAATGGAACTTAAAAAAGAAAAAAAATTAAAATAATAAAATTAAATAAAATATAAAATAAAATACCCTCCCTTCTACTTCAGTAGTCAAAAAACTTGTTGCATGTGTAGCACAGTTATTCTGTAGGTTTGATACTAGTCTCCACAATACAAATGTTGCATGAGTATCTTTCATTTATTCCAGGCAGCAATACTCCACATTTACACTGCTGCAATAAATGTGCACATGGTATGTCCTGTGTGCATGTTGAAACCTTTATGCTTTCTGACAGCTTAATTAGAACATTATATGTGTATAAATGCCCTTATATGTGTCAGAAGTGAAAGGGTGAAGAAAGTCCTCAGTACAAATGAGACATACTATCTGTTAGGCATGTTTTAGTGTGCAGAGGTGCATACTCCTACTGAATGCCTGAACATGAGTATCACAATGCAAACCACTGCACAAAGGCACAAAACCACTGCAAAAAGCTGCCTGTCTGCAAACTGTATCTTTGTCTTGGACAATCAAAACTACCATACTGTCATAATTCCTTGAAGGTATGTTATATCACACTCATTTCTAAAAGCTGAGATCACCCAGAGCTTCATTCAGATATTTAGTCATAGTATTCTCCTTTAGCCTCCATAACTTTCTGCCTCACCTTTAACATTTAAGATCTGCAGACATAAGAAGGGTCATACTGAGTCTGAGGCTTTCATTAAAGTGATCTTGGAGCTTACAGTATGCATGGATCTTAGCCTAACTTACTTCTCTGTATGCTTTTATTTTACTTTTTGACAAATAGTCAAAAATATAGATTACATTTCAGCTATGTTTTTTCCAGGGATGGTAGAATTTTCTAGTTGCAGTCTTCTTCTAAATATATCCATAGGTTATCTTGTGATTTGACTGAAAGTACTCCTTTACCCTGTCTCATTTCTCTCAGACTGGGCTAGCATCTGTTATTTCATTATTTGACTGTTAAAACAAAAGTTGTCCATCTTGAATGCATATCGTACTACACAGTCCACTCAGGTACAATAGGGTTGGTGTTGCGTAATGTTATGAAGATTTGCAGAGAATCCTGCTCCACAGGAATTAAGGTGCAAATTAAGGAGGAAATGCACAATATCTTATATAACACAAATGCATGGATCCAAGATTGATAAAGAAACTCAGTATAGATATACACATACACAGTACATGAACCCACACTGCGGCATAGACTTTTGCCTTTATAAACCTTCAGTTCCAGTGGCTGAGGGGTAAAGCAAATCTAGGAAGGCATTATATGTGTCCCAACCGCATTGTGGTATCTCTTCAGAATCTGTTCTGTATATGTAATGTTGATGTGTCAATATGTTGTTTATGTATTCCTTAAATGAGTTGTTAATCCGTGAATTCAAGGCTGACCTTCTTCAGTAATATGAGATGCCAGTGGAAACTCTTTCACATCTAGACTTCTTTGATTCTTGTTTTCTTATTTTCATGATATCATTGCTTACTGCAAAAGAACCACCAAACCAGCTGTTCTGTTCTTGGCAAGTTAAAGGAAACTGATTTTCAATAATTTCATTGAAGTAAATAAGTATGCAATATCTTAAATTGAATATTTAATACTGTTTGGATACTTACAATTAATGTTTTCATTCTGTTTCCTTTTTAAAAAAATAAAAATTTATGTTAGAAAGCCAGAAGTAACATCTCCACGCCAACATTCTACACAACTGGGAAGATACTAAACAATAATAATCTGCCTGGAGATACAAAAGTGATAGAGAAAAATTGCAAGCACTTGATCTGTGAATGCTCTCAACATCAGTAGTAGGAGACTAAAAATGACAGAAATTGTAATGCACTTCATTGTTCGACTAACTCTTGACCTCCTAAGCAGCACCATTTCTGAACAGTAACAGTTTAATGTTGTTGATGTCTTATAAGGGCAAAGAGAATATGACAACCATAATCATATGATGACCCCAGAGAAGATATAGATCCCCTTATTACATCATGAATTTTAAAACAAAGATATCTCATAACCAATGGAACATAGCAACATACAAATTTTGAGGTCAAACTACAAAATATAGAACAATGTTGTGCCTGCTAATTTTAGGGCTTAATCAGAAGCAATATATGAAATGGTGGAGAGAATACTTCAATCTTCAGGCTAAATAAGATTGATCAGAGACAAATACAGAACAGGATAATGGACAAATTCCTTTAAGATCCTGAATGTAAATTTTAGCGCAGCCACCAAAAGATGATTTTGCAAGTGTATTTTAAATTTTTAAAAAAGTTTTTCATTATGTTAAAAAAAAAAAAACACTAATTTATCTTTTACATAGTAATCTCTTCAACATTTTGAAATAACTACAAATCTGCAAGCTTGATCTGAGGAAAGTAAAATGTACAGGTCAGGTTTTCCTGCTGAAGTTAACATGAACAATCAAACAGCATGGATAATGAAAAGCATATTAGATTCTTAAATGATTTTCAACTTAACAACCTAATGTGTTATTGTTAACTGAATGAAATAAAATTATTTAACTCCAGTGCTTTCCACTTCTTTAAATCACTAGTTAATTGGATTTTCTAGGTAATTGGTAAAAGCATAGTTTCGGTCTCTCTCTTCCTTTCTCATTATCTTACCTATGGCTTTTCAAATATTGCAGCAGTACTGTTTTGATTAAGAAACAGTAAACACCTGATGCAAAGCTCCCTGAAGTTAGAGTAAAGATTTCCACTAACTTTAGTAAAATTTGGATCAAGCCCTTAATAAACTGCATTAAATGTCTACCCTTATAACTGAGTATCCAAGCAAGAGAAATTACTGGATGGCCATTTCAGGATTTCCATCTAATCTGAAAACAGTTTTCTTTACTGACCCCTATAGTGTATCCTGGGCTGTATCAACGGAGGAGTGGGCAGCAGGTCGAGGGAGGTGATTGCCCCCCTCTACTCTGCCCTTGTGAGGCCCCACTTGGAGTACTGCATCCAGGTCCGGGGCCCCCAGCACAAGAAGGATGTTGATCTGTTGGAGTGGGTGCAGAAGAGGGCCACAAAGATGATCAAGGGGCCGGAGCGCTTCTCCTACGAAGAAAGGCTGAGAGAGCTGGGGCTGTTCAGCCTACAAAAGAGAAGGCTCCAGGGTGACCAAATTGTGACCTTTCAGTACTTAAAGAGGACTTCTAAAAAGGATGGAGAGCGACTCTTTGCTCAATTCAGATACTGACAGGATGAGGGGGCATGGTTTTAAACTAAAACGGGAGATTTAGATTAGGGATTAGGAGAAAATTCTTCACTCAGAGGGTGGTGAGGCACTGGCACAGGTTGCCCAGAGAGGTTGGGGATGCCCCGTCCCTGGAGGTGTTCAAGACCAGGTTAGATGAGCAACCTGATCTAGTGGGTGGCATCCCTGCCTATGGCAAGGGGGCTGGAACTAGATGATCCCTGAGGTCCCTTCCAACCCAAGCCATTCTAAGGTTCCCCCAGGAATTGTCAGGTGTGGTATGACTGCAAGCAGTCGAGGCACTAGAAGTGAGATTACCCAAAGAGACCGGCTGTCTGGGGGAACTCCCGCAAGGACCACTCAACCCACTGACCCTCTAAAGCTCCGAGTCGTAAAGGAGTCATGAACTATAGTGACCAATGAGGAACATACACATTTTGATAGATTGCGAGATGTCATAACTTTTGGTGAGCAGCATAATTTGTTTATTGCCATGAAGCAATTTCTAATAACTATAAGCATGCTTGTTTGTACATCCCCAAAGCAAACAAAAGCAGAGCACCAGCAAAATAACCCGGCTGTTATGGATGCAGGCAATTGCCACTGAAATAAATTAAACCTATTTCAGGTGTTGTTTCCATGTCCCCAGGATGGCATGAGGAAGCTTTCACCGGCAGCAGGGCCCTTGAACCTGGATGCAGAGCTACAAAACTTACCAAGAGGTTTTTTAGGCCATTCTCACATTCCTCCTTTTAGGAGACAGGCCACCCTAGCTTTACACAAATTCAAAGGCAAACACCCATTGGCACAGAGAAAAGGTGAGGGACAGGATGTGCACATGATTTCCTTAGTGTCCAGACCAATTGCAACCTCACTAGAACTGATATTAATTTCAACCCAAAAGTTTTCATTAACAAAAACACTACTTTAGAAATCAAAATGGGCTGGTATGGACAGAAAACAGTGAATGAATGGGGAATATTCTTGTACTCGCACAATACTTTGGGTTTTGAATAGAACAATAGCGTACGTGTAGTAGCCATGCTGTTGCAAAAGGGTACTTTTGGCTAGGTGGAAACAATGCTTCCGAAGCCCTAGAATGCAGCTGTGAAGGTACATGAACACTGAGGATGTTGTTCCTGAGACTCACACCACCACAACCCTCTCAGAAGAAATCCTCCAGCAGCATCAACCACAGCCAAAAAGGCAAAGGCAAAACTATAGCAATAAGCCACCGGTCAAGCAACTGCCATAAACTCACCAGAACCTCCCAGCCGTGGCCAGGAAAAGCAGCACTATCGAAGTCAAGAGTAGGTATTACCAGGCAGAGAGGTGCTTCAGTTTGAGGAAGTGTTTTAAACTACTGCCTTGAGGCTCCAGGAACCTTCAGGCCGGTGAAACGCACTGCTTCCTCGGTCCTACTGCCCTCTCCTGACAGCTACGAATGGCCCTCCCCAGCCAGCAGGGCCTGGCCTACCCCAGCCTCCTGCCCAGGGGCTCCCTGCAGAGCCCCCAGCCCCTGGCCCTGGTGGGTGCCCCTCTCTGGTCCTGCGTCTGCGCCCTCCGCCTGGGCTCTCTGATGCGCTCAGTGGTGTCACAGAGCTGGCAGCGACCTCACAGTCTCACTCCTGCCCTTATCCCCCGGTGACAGCAGCCACCGAGGCCAGTGTCGCACGGAGAGGCATCTCCGGAGGATGGCACAGCCACTTGTCTCTGGTCCCAGCATGCTGGATACCCTGGGGCTGGCACTTCACGGCTGCCTCTGCCTCGGCCCCGGCCTCGTCCTGCTCCTGGTGGCCTGGGCCACCCTACGCTGCTGCTGCAGCACTTCAGGCAAACGCCACCAGGTAGGAGGGAGGCTCCAGGCCAGCCTTTCTCAGGAAGCCTGGCAGGGCAGGGGGGATGGGGATTTGGGGGGGTCCCACTACACCGTGGGATGGGACACAAAGCCTCTCGGGGGGCTCAGCTGGGGCCAGGCTCACTGGGGTTATGCTCTCTGCCAGCAGGTCTGTGCCGGGAGCCGAGGCAGGGGAAGGCACAGGAAGGTTCATGAAACAGGTAGAGCTCTCCTCGGCCCTGGCGCTGGCTCCTGCAGGCGCCGGGGTCCCCTAGGGCCCCGCTGCTGCCCAGAGCTGGGCCACATCCAAGCCAGGGGCAGCCAGGCCCCATCTTCAGAGGCCAGCTGGCCACCTGGGCCAGGCACAGGGCCCATCCCAGCAGACACTTGCTCACGGCGCTCCATGTCCCCCATCTCT
Source organism: Cygnus olor (assembly GCF_009769625.2). Classification (NCBI taxonomy): domain Eukaryota; kingdom Metazoa; phylum Chordata; class Aves; order Anseriformes; family Anatidae; genus Cygnus; species Cygnus olor. The sequence goes on from NC_049173.1 coordinate 20,862,535, forward strand.
TGCGGATGCTGAGTCAAGCGCTCACGGCTGCAGGAGCAGCCTGATCTGGATCGGCAGCAGACCCTTAGGCCAGCTTCTGTGTTACGATCTCGACTGTGAAAGCTGCAGCCAGGCTGTCAGGGAGAGGCAGCAGCGGCTCCTTGCCAGGCAGGCCAGAGCCTCCTGCTGTTCACACTCCTCTTCCTCTTCGGACTCCAGAGACTCCTGCCAGCACGGGGCCATGGCCAGTTCATTCCGCCCAGCCAAGCTAACATCTGTCAGATCCTGGTGGCAGCCAGTGTTGCGGAACAGAAAGTGGAGGAGACCCTTTCCCCACTGTGCAGCGATGCCCCAAACAGCGCTGAAAACCCATGGGGCAACCACACTCCCCCGCGATGCTGGGCCTCTCAGACAGGCTGACGAGCTTGCCAAGACATCTCCCAGGCACCATGAGGCTGGCTTGCCCCCCACCTCAGGCTCTGACATGGCTGACAAGGATGGCAGCCTGCCCGCTGGTGTGGATCTTCATCCTGTGAAAAGGCTGGAGCAAGGACTTGGCTTCTGGAAGCTCCTGCGGATGCACACCCTGAGGAAGTCCATAGAAATGAAGCTGGGAGCCCTCCCCACCATGGTGCAGCAATCCCACAGGAGGTACACATACAGGATGGCACGCCGCACAGCTCCCACGCTGCTGCACTCCCATTCTGCCCCCTCCTACTTCTGCTCAGCGGAGGCCCTGTTCCTGCCTGAGGATGTGCGGGAGTCCCTGGAGATGCACATCCGTGAGAAGAAGCTGCGCCACCAATGGGGCTTGCCTGCAGGGTTGCTGGGAGAACCCCAGGCACTGTCATCAGTCCCCTAACAGCAGCGCGCAGGGCTCCATGTTCAGCACCACCCTCAAGATCCAGGGTTGGGCACCAGAAAAGCGGGTGTCTGATGGAAAACATCCCCTACTGCCTGTGCTGTGAGGGACAGAAGCTGTGAGGGAACGTGGAGGCCTCCCCATCACTGACTCTTCCTACTCCTGTTAAATCCATTAAACCCATTCCTGTTAAAACTCTGCCTCTTCTGGGTAGCTGCACTGATACAAGCAGAGATGGAGGATCTGGGAAACTACAGGCCAGTCAGTCTCACCTATGTCCCTGGAAAGGTGTTGGAATAGTTTGTTCTGGATGCCATCTCCAAGCAATTGGAAGAGAATAATATTATGAGGAGTAGTCAGCATGGATTCACCATGGGGAAATCATGCTTGACCAACCTCATTGCCTTCTATGATGGCATCACCAGCTCGGTAGATGGGGGGAGAGCAGTGGATGTCATCTACCTTGACTTCAGCAAGGCTTTTGATACTGTCTCCCACGACATCCTGCTAACAAAGCTGAGAAAGAGTGGGATAGATGAGTGGACAGTAAGGTGGGCTGAGAACTGGATGACTGGCCGAGCTCAGAGGGTGGTGATCAGTGGTGCAGAGGCCGGTTGGAGACCTGTGACAAGTGGTGTTCTGCAGGGGTTGGTGCTGGGTCAGGTCTTGTTCAACACCTTCATCAACGACCTTAATGAGGGAATAGTGTCCACCTTCAGCAAGTACACTGATGATACAAAGCTGGGAGGAGTGGCTGACACGCCAGAAGGCTGTGCTGCCGTTCAGCGAGACCTGGACAGGCCGGAGAGCTGGGCAGGAAGAAACCAAATGAAGTTTAACAAGAGCAGGTGTAGAGTCCTGCACCTGGGAAGGAACAACCGCATGTATCAGTACAGGCTGGGGGATGACCTGCTGGAGAGGAGCTCTGTGGAGAAGGACCTGGGGGTCCTGGTGGACAACAGGTTGGCCATGAGCCAGCAGTGTGCCCTGGTGGCCAAGAAGGCCAATGGGATCCTGGTGTGCATTAAAAGGAGTATGGCCAGCAGGTCAAGGGAGGTGATCCTCCCCCTCTACTCTGCCCTGGTCAGGCCTCACCTGAAATATTGTGTCCAGTTCTTGGCTCCCCTCTACAAAAAAAGACAGGGATCTCCTGGAAAGAGTCCAGCGGAGGGCCACAAAGATGATACGGGGCCTGGAGCATCTCCCCTGTGAGGAAAGGCTGAGAGACCTGGGTCTGTTCAGCCTTGAAAAAAGACTGAGAGGGGATCTTATTAATGCTTATAACTAGCTGAAGTGTGGGAGACAGTGGGATTTGGCCAACCTCTCTTCAGTGATTTGTGGAGACAGGACAAGGGGCAATGGCCACAAAATGGATCATAGGAAGTTCCACACCAACATGAGAAAGAACTTCTTCACAGTGAGGGTGACAGAGCACTGGAACAGGCTGCCCAGGGAGGTTGTGGAGTCTCCCTCTCTGGAGATATTCAAGGCCCGTCTGCACACCTACCTGGGCAACTTGCTCTAGGGAACCTGCTTTGGCAGGGGAGTTGGACCTGATGGTCTTTTGAGGTCCCTTCCAGCCCCTGCAATTCTGTGATTCTGTGATTCTGTAACTATGAAATTCTTTTCAGGTTATTAAGTGTTATGTGGGCAGCTGGGCACATAGTAATGTCAAGATGTAACTCACAGGACATGATACAATTCACACTCAGAAATGAGGTTTTAATTTGCTGCAGAATTTAACACTATTAAGCAGGAATTAAGATTGAGGAAATTAAAGTACATTTGGAAAAGCTTGTAAAGCTCCTGCTTATGGAGGTGGGAGAGGATCAATTACCTTTAGGCAAACACCAGGAAGCTTTGAGAGAATGAAAGAAAACAGTGGCACAGGAGAGAGCACACAATTTCAAAATCCCTTCCTGAATAGGTAAACTCTCTTGACTAATAGAAGCCTCAGGTAAATATTTTGGACATCGATCTACACAAATACAGCAATACTGAAATTCTGTTAGCCTCAAAGTCAGAAATAAAGGGGCCGTTTCTGACATTTCTGTTCAAGCTGGGTCTAGAGACATTCTCCTCCTTCATCTGACAGACCATTTACAAGCAGAACCAGAAAATGGCTTTTGAAGTTTTGGATTTTTGTCCGAAGGACTATTTTCATGAACGAGCCAATTCATGCTTGTATACATCTTTTATTATTCTTAAAGAAGTTATTGAAACAGTTTTGTTCAACTGTCATTATTTTATACCTCTTCATATTGCAAAGGGTGGCTCTGTAATACCTGTCTTAACTTCTGGGTTTTCTTCCTTACTTTTCCTTACGCTTTTGGCTTTCTACTATTTGTTAGCTTCCAGTGTTTCACCACTGCATTTTTTGCTTTTCACAATGCCCAGATTTTATTTTTATTTTCTTTGCACTCTCTTCATTTATTTAACACTTTCAGATTTCCTAATTGGTTAAATCTAGCTGATGATTCTATACCAAAGCAACAGAAGGCTTTCTTTGACCTACTATTTTTTTTTTTTTTTCTTTCCCCATGGAAGATCATTCCATTGTTGTTTATGGCAATGGTTCTAAATGTTCTTATGGATGATGAGGTTTATTCTTCTCTGCTAGCAAAATAATAGTTTTCATTTGCTATCCTGTTAGTAAGCAATCTCCAGGCAACCTTATGTGTACATCTGTGTGGAAGCAAAGATCCAGAGGAAAATCCTGCTGGCAAGTATTAAGTATCTAAAATAATAGAGAAGTTACCTCAGAATACTTCTGTAGTTGGGGCCACTGAAAGAGGGACGGATAAGGAGGGAGATAAAGAGATCAAGACCCATAGGCTCTGCATTCCTGAAGGGACAGAGTTTCAGTGAAGGCATGAAAAGGACTGGGAACTGGAAGCCAGGATCAATTCTCCACTGAAAATGAAAACAGTGCAGAGTAGCTTTCTTTGTGAGAGAGAAGTTTCAGGGCCAGGAGACCCTTTTCCCCCTCCTAGGTGTTCAGCTGCCTGAGCTCAAGGCCATCTCTTTGATTTGGCACAGCTGTCTTATCTGAGCTTAGACTGTCGTGAAGAAGACAGCCATATAGAAATGGTTTACTTTTAATTTGAGACCCCAGCCCTTGGTCCTTGTCTCTTTGTATTCCAAACTGGTATTCTTACCAGACTCCAGGCTTTGTTTCTATCCTTTGCAGATATCATGTGGCTCCATTTATTTGAAGAGGGAAATTGCTGTTAATCCGTTAGTCTAATTCTACCAATTCTATAACAAAAATTGAACCTTTTTTTTTTTTTCATTCTACATATGGTGAGAGTGCAGATTACAGGAGATAAGAAGTGTGATAATGAAAATGGAATACAATTCAGACTTGCCTCTTCTCTAACATGCATAACAAACCACTGCTTTTCTATTCCTGTTGAAGCAATTCCCACGTTCTCTCTGTAAAATAAGCTGAAATTCTGCAGAAAAACTTGAAATATAATAAATTTCCTTTACAGAATACTGGTCCTTCTCTGGCTAAGAGGGTTTTCATATTAATAGGTGGAGAATGCATTTCTGAAGGTATCACCATAATGACAGGCAGGTTCAGTATAGCAGAGTTCACATAAAGGGACACTACAAAGGCCCCGCTTGGTTTTGTTTTAATTTATGGACTCTGCAGTGCTTTCCTGGAAATCATCTAGGAAACGATTTTTTCCCTAAGATTTCACAAATTAAAAATACCTGAATAATATTTCATGATTACATTTCATAATTAAAATATTTTTTTTCTAGTAGTACAGTGAGCAGCATCACAGAAATTAGATCAGTCAACAGATGAACAGCTGCTCTCTATTTTCAGCCCTTCTCTCTGGGTAGCACTAGAGGCAGGAAAACCTGACTGAGTCCCAACTCAAATATAAAACTAACTCCTCTCAGTAACTTTGACAGGAACACCAAATGGAGTACACTTTCCATAGGAAAACTCTAGAGATACATCATGAAAAATTTTAAAAATGAAAAATAGAAATTTAAAAAATAAAAATAAAACAATACATCCTGATTGTTAGGGTTCTGTGGCTTGCATGCCTTACAGTGACATTGTTTATTTGGAACCATATGGATTCAGCCTGTAGAGAACATAAATACCACAGCCTGAGCCCACGGAACTTTGTTCAGAATCTATAGACTCTGTATGAAATCATGATTTCAATTCCTTGCTGCAGTCTTTCAAGTCACGGAGATCTTGCATGGATAGGCTCCTGGATTCTTCTAAATGAAGTCTCCCAGGTGAGAACAGCAGATACAGAGGTAGCAGGGAGAGGATTATTGTGCCACAGTTTCACAGGGAACATTTTCCGTGACACCAAAGCATTTCAAAATATCAAAATATTCCCATCTCAAAATAGGATGAACACTAACAAATAAAAAGGTTCAAGACTGAAAAGATATATTTTCAGATGCTTTGGGACCATGTAAGAAAATTATTTCAACCATCCTAAAATGCTTCTTTTAATTACAAAAGTTTTAAAAGCTGTGAAGTTTTTCTTCGTTTGCTTAAGAAAAATATTTTTAATCTGGAAAACTGATTAAAAAAAAAATCCAAACAAGACACTGAAACTAATTTTGAAGCACTTTTCAAAGCAGCTGCTGGGCTGTAATTTCACTGATACCAGTCTTTTGCCCCAAGAAGTCTTGCTTCAATAAATCAACACTTTTAGTGGGAAAAGTGTCATTACCCAAATCTGACCAGTGATATTTCCTATTACTGAATTCTGAAATATGCTTGGCTGCTATGTAATTTACTTTTTTATGTCCTGTTCTTAACATATTTGACTTGCCTTCATTTTTAAAGTCCTAATAATTGATCTTTGTATAGAAATAGTTCCCTTTTCCTTTAATTCTTTCTCTCAGATAAATCCAGCACATTTTCTTGCATGCCAATTTTACACTGAAAAAGGCATCCATATATACAAAGACGTGAATTCCCTAGCACTTCCTGAAAGGAAACTTTCTTCCTCTTTCTTTCCCATTATGCAGCAAGTATAAAAATTCAGAGCTCCAGTTGCTCTTTCCCCTGAGGATTTTCATTCTATATCATTTAACTTTTCCTGACATCTTTCTTCCCTCACTTTTATATTACAATTTTCCCCTAAGCAATGCAAACCTGTATTTGCATCTTTGACAGCAAAGGGGAGACTGATGGATGGAAGCAATGCTTTCTTTGAATAATGCAAGATGTTGTGACACTGACAGTAATAAGGAGTCCTACATAATAGGTCCTCCTTGATACAATTTAAAAATGTGCAGCCTATTGTCTCAGCCACCAGCAAACCATCTCATAACTAGTGCCTCCGTAGTAAGGCTGAGTTTCATCCACCTCAATGACAGCTGACAACAGGAGACAAATCTCTTTTAAAAATACTTCCCAATCACTTTTTGCTGTAATTAAACAACCAGTGTTCAGCCACACACACATACAAGAAAATGGTTCTCTGTTTTATGATATTTCAGAGCAAGCGATGTGCTTACGAGTTACTCATCGCTGCCCTGAGGGAAGTGACTGCCAATTAGGGTAGTCTGTGTCACCTAATCACAGTCAAGACCCTGTTCTCTTTTGTATTTTTTTCCCCAGCAGTGCCCACATATATTAACAAACAGGAATGAAATTGTGATAGAATTGTAGAGCCTTACAGGCTTATATCATCCACAGGCATAAAAATTCCAGAATCCTATCAGGCTGACACCACTGATACCTAGTGACACCACTGATCTAGTGCTGACACAGATTCCTATTCTCAGGATTTTATCTGTGTCTTACTCAGTGTCTGTCATTTTATTTGGTACATTATTTGCCACATTAAATGAAGTCAGAAGGGACTTGGAAGATGTTCAAAAGGTGAAAAATTGGTTAGTCTCAGTTGTACTTTTAATTATGCGTATAAATTGATACAACTTATGCCATTAGAGAGGTTTTATTAACTTGTACAGATTTTGAACTACAGTTTCAGTGACAGAATTCGGTAATTAGTGAGTTACAGACTTTCATTAAGGTGTTTCTGGAAAATGCTGTCAGAGTTAGGAAGAGGGAAAGACATAAAGAGGGCAAACAGAATATGGTTAATTTTATAGAGAGACTTAGGCCCTATGACAGTCAATGAAACTTGCATTTATGCTAATAGCTGTGTGCTGAAGTTCTGGGTTGTGTGAAAGATTGTTTGTGTGATAAAAGTTTAAACCAGTAGCAAATAAACCTACAACTATCACAAGAAAAAAGGTAATCAAGACTGAAATTCTCCAACCTACCCAAGGTACTTTGCAGAATCACTGGCAGGGAAAATACACTATATAGTTTTATATCTTTGGCTGAGTGAGGTCTTGGATATCTGAGACAGCATGTCCAGTATGTCTACACACCAGACTTAAGCACATTATAGCTACACCCAAACTAAGTGTTAGCAGTTACAGTGCAGCCATAGCAAAATGAAATTCAGCATGAGATTTGCTAAGTCCTATATTCCCTAAGCTACTGATACCAGAGAGGCTTTTTAAAGCCTGCTTTGGTATCTCTCTCTAACATTGACATTGACAGTGCAGTCAGACTTTTAAGTTATAGCTGCCTTTCTAATCCTGTCTTTGGCTGCTGTTGCTCAAAATAACTGCATGCCACTTGCACTGAACAAACCCTTCCCCAGCCACAGCCATGGTTTCTATGGTTGTACCTTATCACATCAGCCTTATTAGCTGGAGTGTAATGACCAACACAGCAGCAGAGATGTCATCTTAAAATCATTTTCCATCACAAAAGTTCCAGTATTACCAATCACAAATTTCTGTACCATGGTTTCAAGAACTTTCTCTTTTGCAACAGATTTCCACTCTATCATTAACCAAATCAGAACAAATCTATTTCATCTTAAACTAGATAGAGGTATGCAAAACAAATACAGCCAGTTGTCTAAAGCTGTTTTGTACTTTCAAAGGAATATGAAAAACATTCAATTTTCCTTTTACTTCTAAGAAAGTTGCATGAAGGAAGACACCAAGGTTATGTTTTTCCTTCTATGGGAAACTGAACACCTAGCTGGGAGGTTAAAGAGTTTTGTTGAGCTTATGATAGAAGTGGATATACGGATTAAGAGTTTGGCAAAATTGCCCCCAATTGAAGCACATTCACTTTGAAACCAGGATTGCATACATACTCAAGATAATCTGAATATATGTGGGAAAAATCCTTTGATTTTTAGAATCCTTAGAATAAAGGATAAAAAAGGCAAATAGAGGCAAAATGAAATTTCATACAATTGCACTCATGGGTAAAATCTACCTGTGGTTCTGGAGTTTGCATGCCTTTGTCTGAAATTGTAGCAAAGAAAGATTCAGAAATAACCTTATACCCATCTTCTACCATCTCTGCAGTGCTTGTGTGTTAGCAAAGATATGTTTTAATATGCAGCCATTTGCTTGCTTAGGAGTGTGGACTTCTGACTTCTGAGTCATCTGTGAGTGCCCGGAGAAATCAATTCAGGCAAATTCTCCATGGGTGTTAAAAGACTTTTCAGCACTTAATGGAGATCAAAACTACTTCTGGTACTGTTTGAAAGCACCATTCCAAGGTCAAGGGAGAGCTGGCGGTGCACCTCTTTCTATGATGACACAGAAGAGCACTGCCTCCTTCCTTCTCTTGCTTTTCAGCAGCAATGGAGATAAGTGACCCTATATGTTGCAGGTCATTCCAATTTTCCTTTATTCATACAATATATCAACAAAGTACAATTCTGCTACTCAAGACTAACAGACATAAGAAACCAGCCTTAGGAAACTAGATAAAGGAAGCTTCTTATTATACATATATACTCACAGCTGGGCTGGTAAAAAAGGGTCTGCAGTTTCTTCTATTGATTCAAGCTATTCCATAAACATCTGGCATGCAGTGTCTCATTCCATCTGCCTGTTGAAGGGCAGCAAAATTGTTATTGAAAATAGTATGAAATAACAGAAAAACAAACAAAATATATATATAAAAAACAACTCTGACAAGAGGAAAAGAAATATACCAGAGACTTTGTCATTTAAGTAAAAGAGAAAACATTCTTTTCCATTTAAAACCAGTGAAAAAAAAGTTGTTTGCACATCTGTCGCTGATTCCCCAACACTGATTTAATTCTAATACTTGCATCATACTCAAAGTGACCCTGACAGATGTTTGATAATCAATCTGCTTTGAAAGTCATCCAGAGAAGGAAAATCTGTTCAGGGAATCCAGGATCCAGTGCTCTAGCTCAAAGGGAATAACTTCAGATCTGCCTGGAGCCACTTAATACAATTAAACTTGTACAGTTCTTTACTTGATATGTTTACTAAATGTCATAGGGCAAAAAAATGAACAAGAATGGGCTAAGCATAACATTAAATCCATTTCCCACCTGCCTGTGAGCTAAAGTGTAACAACCTTTGCTGCCTCTGAGGAGAGGGGAGATTTGTGACTGTAGATTTGTAATTTCAAAGGGATACGTGTTTGATCTAAAATTTCAGTTTAAAATTGTGACAGCTGCCTCTGACTGAGAACTTCTTTAAGTTCATCCACTGAGACTGTATTCTTTCAATTCTGTATTCATTCCACCAAATATCTCCCAGTTCTCTAGAAGGTTTTTTCATCCTCTCCACCAGTTATGAATGCTACTGTGATTTCACTTGCTTTGTTGACCACTGATGACTACTAATGCAAATGTTACAGGGGTTCAGAAGGCATTTTACTATCACCCAGCTGAGGCACCATGCTATCATCCTATTATGGAGCTGCCTGAACAAGCAGGAAACAAGCAAGCGTACAAGGAAACAAATATATATATATATATATAAACAAAAAAAGGGGGGGGCGGAAGGGAAGGGAAGGGAAGGGAAGGGAAGGGAAGGGAAGGGAAGGGAAGGGAAGGGAAGGGAAGGGAAGGGAAGGGAAGGGAAGGGAAGGGAAGGGAAGGGAAGGGAAGGGAAGGGAAGGGAAGGGAAGGGAAGAATACAATCATGCTATTTTTTTCAGTATTTTTTGAAAAACTTTTTTCTATCAGAAGTCACATTCATAGCATAGAAAATTCCTGGTCTCTGCAGGACAGAGAGAGAGAACTCTGTTTTACCATTCTTAATTTTAATGTTTTTATAACTCACTATTCTATCTAAGTTTCAATCAGAACTGATAAGGGCTTAACCAAAATCATTTGTCCCCACACCACTTTTCAGGCTACTGAAATGTCCAGACAGCCTTTGCATGCAAACTTGCCCACCTTACTGAAATCCTGACAAGTGCAGAACAATCCTCCTCATCTGGTATGGCAGCCAAAGCCCATTGCTTGTCACTGCACATCAAAGAGAAAGCAATGCCGAATTAAATGTGGCTGCTGAGCTGGCTGAGCTCTACAAGAGCAGAAGCACTCTTCTTTTGAGAGCTCCAATGGAAAAGACAGTAGGAATTTAATCAACTTTTCAACATATACTTTTGAAGTAATAGGACAGCTTTCTGACTAGGATAATTTTATTTATAAAGACAGTGCAGTTTACAGTGTTTGTTTAGAGTAAAACATTCCAACTCAGCCCTGGTAATGAGACTCCTCAGGGATTGTGCAAGCAGCATATACAATCCATGGTACAGCAGGCAGGCAGGAACTGGAGTAAAGCTCTTTGGGGGAGTTATCAGGCCTGCTTTGATAGCTGGTAAGTGCCTAGCGGTATGTTGTGTGTTTTTCTGACTACATGTTTTTGGAACTTGAAAGCCTGAGATTAACAAGCAGGTAGGGCAGTAGTTAGCTACAAAACAGTTTGTAGAACAATTTGCACATTGGAAAATCAGTTTTTAACCAAATATACGTAGTATTCTCCTTCAAAATCGTCTTTCTTATATTATTTTGCTATCCATATTTCAACTTTGGAACAATTTTCTGGTGCCCTAGAACTTGAGATTTTCAGTGCAATGGTGGCAACATGGAATGAAACTTACTTTTTCCTTCTTTTCCAAAACTCTGTTGTAAAACAGGCTAAAAGCCACAGGTGTGTCTTTTGAAGGTCAGATTAAATAACCCTCTTCCAGTAGCGAATAAAGTTCTTATGAAGGAGATTCTCAACTGATAAATCTTGACAGTGGCAAGATATATTGGTATGATGGTTTGGAGTTATTTTAAACAGTTTGTATTGTCTAGTACCAGACCAGCAAAAACAATTCCATGAAAGCTTGGTTTTATCCGTCTATTGGGACTATTGTTGAGGTTTTGATATTAAAGACAAGTATCATGAGAAAAATAAACAACTTATTTGTTATCTAAAATCAACACTTTAAAAATATAGTGCTTATAAAATACGAATGCTTTTACATTATTCCCTAGTCCTCAAGCATGAAAAATACATGTTTGTCATGCTTTTCATGTTTTCATTTCATAATTTGTTTTGATTCAAGCTATGAGTTTGCCTACTGCCAAGTAATACAGCCAAGGGCGTTGGACACGATGATCTCTTGAGGTCCCTTCCAACCCCTACAATTCTGTGATTCTGTGATTCTGTAATTCTGTGAAACCGTGCAAACTCTTCAAATAACAGAAAACTCAGCTTCTACCCTCATTTCACAAGAGCTATGTGATTAATAAATTATTCCAGTTAAGAAGTTGCTAAAAATAAAAAAATACATGAACTGAAATAGCATTATGGAAATAAATTGGTGAAACAAAGAGTCAAAGTTTTTCTTTATACATCCAGTTATTTATACAAAAAGAAAATATTACACTTGGACTTCAGGATTAAAGGATTGAAAATAAACATTAAGAAATCTGAGATTAAAAAAAAAAAAATACGTATTTGTTCAAAATGTTTAAAAATGCTGAAACTGTCATAATTTTTCCTTCTGCTCTGATAAACTTAATAAAATAGAAAAAAAAATCACTAGACTTTATACATTCTAGAATCTCCCTAGGCATCCCAAAGGAACTGCTGCTAGAATTTACCATATATATGGTTGTTATCTATACAATGATTTTCTTAATGTCTAAAGGGGATTTCAATCCTCGTATTTATGAGGAAATAAATATCAGCTATATTGGCCATACTACTAGTATCTATTGGTCCACCGAGAGCACAGAAAAGATGATGATCCTGACCTAAGCTTGATTCTTGACTGATTAATTTTGAATTGGTTTAGATACATTCAAGATAGTGACTGGCCTTGTTATAATCTATCAAAGTCAAGGCTCACTCCCTGAAACAAAGAAATAACTTTTCAAACAAGTAGGAAAAAAAAAGTTAACTGATTCCTAAAGACAGCAACAGTTGCAAAAGATTTGATTTAATTTACATAGAAACAATTTCTCTGTTTCCACTGGTAGATTGTCAAGGATAAGAAACACATGAAATAAGTCTAGTGTAAACAGTGAGAACACCAGTCTTGTAATTTGGTTTCTGTATAGATGGTGATTGCAGCTGAAAAAGCAAAAATGTGAAAATCTCTATCTACAGTCATTCATACAAATCACTTTGTGGTAATAGAAGATGAAACAGTGTTGTTTTCATGATTTCACCATAGCCAAAATCATAGAAGGCAGGATAAAACTTTAGTGTTTTGTGATCAATATATTAGCTTAATTTTTAAGTCAGTAAATAATATAAAAGGAAATAAGCCTTTGCACATTCTCTCTGTCCATCCATCTCTGTTCTACAGAGCATGGCAAGCAATTTTGCTACAACTTTCAACATGATAGGAGAGGGTTTAGTGCTTCTGCTATAGAAAAAGCTGATTCATGAGTTTTAAAGTTCTATGTTCTGTTGCCTATTTAGCTAAATAGGCAATATATGCACTGTAATGTATGCTAGGCCTTCAGCATAAATGCTAGTCAAAAATCAGCTTTACCCTACTGCTTGTCACTATCTACAGTCCATAAGCTATTCAGGAGATTTTGAAAGCATTGGGAAAAGGAAAAGGAAGAAACTGTGTGCGTTGCAGTGAGTGGCGGTGTAGGGACATGGAACACAAATCCTTCTGAATTTCAATTTCATTAACATTGATAGAACACTATGAACTTTAACTGTTCAAAGAACAACTTGTTCTCTGTAGCAACTAATACTCTAAGTCTATACAATTATCAACATTTTTGGTTATTGTCTGATTGAATTGAGCTGACTTCAGAGTGATTTTGTTCAAAAAAGCAAGTGAATGATCAGAAAGATCAAACACTTGATTTTGAAGGCTGTGAATGATTTTTTTCTCTTCCAGTACTTTTCTTCGTTTGCTAAAATAACTTCAGAATCACAAGTATTTCATTATGTCAGCACTTCATTTATGAAAATGCTGATGCATGTCCGTACAGGATAATTATATTCTGGTCTTGATTTTAGAATGTCTTGATAAGTTCCTTAGCTAGTGGAAACTATTTTAACAATAAGTTTTAAGTGTGTTTTGTTTGTTTGTTTGTTGTTTTTAAGGATGAAAATTATGGGAATTTTAGACCTGCATTTTTAGTGTCTGAATACTAGTTATATTTCTGTCACAACACAGTTTCTTTCTTGAATCACTGTCAAAGCTATAAAATCTGGTCTTGACACAGATTACAGAAGTCCTTGAAATATTGACTGTCTTCAGACGGCATAAAATTATGATTAATTTGGAGTGTACACATAAAAGATCTGTGAACGGGTTAAAAAAGATCTACTTGAAGTAGAATAAAGGTGATAATAGGGGACTTTTAAAACAGTGCATTGCAATTCATTATAATTGTTCTTTTGAGTGGAAATGGAGTATACATAAGAGAAGATACATCCCATTCCAGGAAGAGTGATTTTTTCCTTAAAGATTCTTTGGATAAAGTGTGTTTTTTTATTCTGTTTGAGAGAGTTGTTCACTACATGAACAGTAGAAGGGGAGTTGCCTTCCTTTGTGTTAATGATACATGGTCTGCTCTCAGTTTTCATTTGTGTGGCCTTTTAGGGGGATTTGATTGCTTCTGTTGAACTCCCAAGAGAAAAAAAAAAAAAAAAATCAGATTTCAACTGCAGGCAACTGCAGGGTCCTAGTGCTTCCTAATCAGTAGTACTAGTGGTAGTAATAGTCCTAGTACAATACTGTTAGCTGTAACGACCTAACTTTTGCTAATGGGATGCTAAACAGGGTTACTCAAAGTCATAGCAAGGGACATGTTTAGTAAGCAACATCAAATAAGACAAAGTTTATAGTTCTAAACATTGCCTTAGGTTGCTGAACCACTATCTCATCTGGTGTGTAAACTTATAAAATTTTAAAACAAGCATAAGATAATTAATCTTATATATTCTCTGTATAAAGAGGAGCCAGACATTTTTAATCTAATATTACTTCTACTTCAGGGAGTTAAAAAGAAAAAGAAAAAAAAAAAAAAGAACAAGGGTAAGATTTCTTGCGGAAGCTGCAACAAATCTAGACCATAGATAAATAGACCATAGATAATATCTATTGTACACACAGTTTGGAAGCATGTTTTCCCCGTTTCTATTGCACCCCTAACACTAATGAGATTTGATAATTATAATTCATCCTTTCCTATACTTTGAGCTGCTTAATTAGCACCCACCCCCCACCCCCCACCCCCCCCCCGGATTATATCCTGAATCTGAATTTGTTCAAAACAATCAAAAACTAAAAACTTTGACAGCACTCAGCTAACACTGTTTGCTGATGCTTTTTCTGGTGTACAGACTGTAAATATAGCAGGTGGGAAAATAGCCAACATTACTTTACTGGAGACCTGTATCTCTACTCATTTGATTCTCATCAGTGTCTTGTAAACAGAGATGAAAGGAAGGAAGCAGTTGAACAATCAACCCTTAATCTAAACACTTTGAAATTTTCTTCAAAAGGTGTCTTCACTGATGAAGGCTTTAGCTATTAATGATATTTTGATGTATGTTGTATGCATTTGTGAGACATTGACACAAACCCCAGGAAGACAGCAAGTGGAATTTCCCTTTCCAGAAGTCTCAGATGTCCAGCAAGACCTGAACTAAGTCATTTCACTACTTTGTTCAGTAGTTGCTCTCTTCTGGATATTCAGATTGTAAATTCTCTGGAGAGGAGAGACTTGGTATTATTCAGCACCTGCAAAAGGGACCACTTTGATGATTAATTGTCCTGGTTTCAGTTAGGACAGAGTTAATTTTCCTCCTAGTAGCTGGTAGGGTGCTATGTTTTGGATTAGGATGAGAAGAGTGCTGATAACATGCTGATGTTTTAATTGTTGCAGAGCAGTGCTTACACCAAGCCAAGGACTTTTCAGCTTCTCGCTCTGTCCTGCCAGCGGGCCCGCTAGGGGTGCAGCAGGAGCTAGGAGGGGACAGACCCAGGACAGCTGACCCAAACTGGCCAAAGGGGTATTCCATACCATCTGACGTCATGCTAAACAATATATAGGGGTGGCTAGCCAGGATGGGGGGGCCGGCTGCTCGGGGATAGGCTGGGCGTCGGTCAGCGGGTGGTGAGCAATTGCATTGTGCATCACTTGTTTCGTACACATTATTATTAGTAATACTATTATCATTATTATTATTATTATTGTTATTATTATTTTCTCGTCTTAATAAACTGTCTTTATCTCAACTCACAAACTTCACTTTCCCGTTTCTCTCCCCCATCCCAGAGAGGGATGGAGGAGGGTGAGCGAACGGCTGTGTGGTGTTTAGCTGCCGGCCAGGTTAAACCACAACATTAATAAACAGTAAAGACACATGATTTAAAAGAAAGTTCAAAGGCACTGAAAGTTTCACTCTCAGCACTGTTTGTCCATGAACCATCACCCTGAGTCTGATCTGCATTGGTCATTGTAGTCTTGAACATCAATAATGAAATTCCTTCATTGTGCCTTTCTCATGACCTGCTATGCCATTTCTAATATGCTAGTGTGTATGTAGTAAAGACTGATGGAGGAAGACTGGATTTTGGAAATTCATCCCTTGTGATCAGATGTTCAGAGGTAGAAGTCCAGTATATCTTCATTTTGCCTCTGTCACCTAACATGTTAAAGAGCTACAGAATGTGTCCTATTTGCAAACTGAAAACAATGTCGTGCATTAAAGAACACTGAGGGCTCTGTGTAAAGCTGATGATTTAGCATTTTTAGAGGGTTTAATGCCACACTGAGAAGTCTGAAAGCTGCTGGCCTCCACTTATTACCTTCTACCATCCCTGCAATGTGTCCAGAGGCATTGCATCTCAGAACTGGATGGATGCTCATTGTCTGGGCTATGCAGACCATGATGATTTGACTAAGACTGCCAGAGGCATCTCAGTTATTAACACTAAGCTCAATATTTCATCTCAACAACAGATCTACCAGTATCATGGATAGTATCAGTGCTGAGGAACTACCTTGATAACCAGCAGTAAACACTGTCAAAAAGTAGTTGGATTTATATTTAAGTTCCAGGATTGAGGAAGGTGTCCTGAGCAGATAATTCTTTAGAAAACTCGCCTTTTCTTTGTAAGCAGATGAGTGAAATGATAGGAATAAATTCAGCAAACATGTTACTTACACAACTGTGAACAAACGTGCAAAGTGTAAAAAGAGGAAAAAAAAAAGGTTGGAAACAAAACACTGTATTTAAATAAAAAGCAGACGCAGTTGAAAAAAAAATAAGTCGCTGGTAGAGCCCAACACAGTCTGCATGTGGAAGCAGAAGGCAGAGAGGGCAGAGGAGGGAGAGTGAGAGAAACAAAGAGTGGAAAAAAAAATCTTTGTGTATCGTATAAACACCTTCACATGGTCACATGCACTGTCTGAAGTTTTTGTTTTTTCTTGCTCCACTGCACTGATGCATTTTGACAGGATATTTTGTTCTGCCTCCAGGGTTTTTTTAGGGAAAAGGGACTCATGGGTTATTACTGTTCCAGTGAAGAGTTTGAAATTTTTTGGCTCATTTCCTTCAGCTATGCATTAGCCAGATGGTTTGATGCATGTACCATGCTACCCTGTTTGATCCTGCTGTTGGACTTCAGAGCCTGTTCCACAGTCAAAGGGAAGGATTATTATAAATGTTCTCATTAATATTCACACTGAAGAGTGATCTGACTGCCACTTCACTCATACTGCAGGTTAAGTGAAGGTGTCCTGTCAAAACAGAGAAAGGTCTTTAGCTCTTCTAATACAAACCAGTCTGAGAGACAGTTTCAAGCAGAAAATTAGATTTCAGTACTCAGGATGTCCATATTCTCTGACTCTGATTTACTGTGTCAGAATCTCTTCTTCTTTAGTAAATTAGGAGAGGAATACCTGACTCTTTGAAAGAGAGGAAAAATATATTTTACATGATTTTATGATAAAAATTTATAAACAGTGAAATTATTTATAACACAAATAACTTTGAGGCAGTACTTTAAATGCTTCCTTGTGTATTGGACCTCACCATGCTATATATCACCTCCAACAGAACAGCAGTCACTTCAGATCCTACATATGAATCTCAGTGTGAAAAAAAATTTAGGGATGTGAAGACTGCAGCTGAGTGTGATGTCTATTCAAGTGCAGAAGCATGGGTCTGAAGACCCAAGATATTTTCCTATCCTTTCTATTTCATGTTGGCTGGTCTAGAAAGCCCTTTTATTAAGAAAGTTGCTTTGTTGTTTAGTTTTTTTTGTTTTGTTTTGTTTTGTTTTTTTGGTGCATATTATATTTTTTTTGGTGTATATTATAAAAGGAACTTGAAGCTGTATGATCAGAACCATAAAGTCAAAATGTTGTGGTTCTGAACCCTGGATACTTAAGATTTTGAGTGTCCTGAGGAATGAATTTCCCCGAGTAATAAAAGTGCTTGTAAAAATAAGTTGTTCTGCCCTTAAAATATATAGAACTTTGAAACTTCAGAAGCATTTTAAGCAGTCCTGAACTCTGAGAGAGTTTAAATGTATTTCTGTCCTTAATATGCAAAAATATAATACATAGTGATTTTCATAATAAAATGAAAAGTAGACCTGTTTCTTTCTGTTTATGGGGATGGTCTTTTTTCTTACTTTTTCTTTTTTTTTTTTTTGGGGGGGGGTGGTGTCAAATCTGACAAAGTTGGGTTGTAATTCTCTGTCTACCAAAAAGTAGTAGACAGAGAAGACAGAGAAGACTCCTCCTGGGGATAGTTACACTTCATACTATGCTACAGAAGTTTGTCTTTCTTCGTATAGTTTATGAGAGTTAGCTTCACATCAGAAGGTTAAGTAATTGTTTTATTTCAAGCCTTAAATATTTTGGGATATGTCTAGAGTTTGTCAGCCAGATTATGTAAAACATGGGTTGCTAAAAAGACAGCATATTTTTCTCAACAAATTTTTCTTGACATTACGTCAAAATATTCCTATAGTTCCTGACCATTACTCTTTGATGATTACCTCCTTCAAAAGTAACAACAACAAACCAGCTATAAAAGGCAGAAAGTTTTAAAGTTATTTTTTAAAGCACCAGGTTCCCAGAGCAAGAATTAAAGGGAAAAAGAGATTCTGCCATGTCTACTTCTACTGGACATACTGCCAGCACAAAGCCAGCAGCAAAGAGCCTTGCTCAAAGTGTAGCAAGGAGAGGTGAGTTTAATGTCAATGGCTCATTCAGTCTTTATGCCTCTCTGCCAATGCTTCCAGCAAATGCCCAATTAGCAGCGACAGCAGTGGTGGTGTTTATGAGAAACTAGCCTGAGACTGTCATTTCTTTAAATTTGAAACTGCAGAGCAGACACAGGGTGGTAAAGCTTTTAAGTCCCTATTGACATGCACCAGAATCTGACCTTGAGCTGGTGACTTAGAGGTGAAAGTCTTTAATTGCTGTCAGTCTGTCTCCCATAGAATGAATTTGTAACGCACATCTCATTACAGCCTACTTTATTTTGTTTGAGACAAGGAAAGTCCTGCCCTGTGCAATATCTGGAGCAGTACCTCTTCCATGCCCTGCCACTCTGTTCTGCCAAAAAGACAATAGTTTTTTCATAGGCAGTCAGGTCTCTCGTGAACAAGTGAATTGGTGCATCCAGCACTGATAAGTGAACAGAAGGAGGGCTGCAATAAATATGAAAAGTGTAAGGTTCTAACTTATAAACATGATAGATTGTCACAGGAGAAATTATCCAGAGGTGATAATGAACATGATATTTCAGAAAATTACACCCAGAAGTTACTAAAAGGAATCTGAATGAGAGCGGAGAAGAAGGAGTAATATGTGAGGGAGCTTTTGGAAAGGCTGAAGCAAACACAAAAACTGAAAATTACTGGAATGTCCCCCTAAGGGACAGTCTGCTAATTTGTTGTCGTGTTTTGCCTGCTGTAAACTTCTGCATACACTGATGAGCTATTCAGTAAATAATAGTACACATTAATTTTAAGCACATGGGCTAAACTGCAGCCAGAGTTTGTGGTTTTCAAAAATCTTACAATGCTGCTGTGTCTATTTCAAAGTCTGAATCCCATTTCACTAGAATTTTTAAAAATATCTGACTCCTGTGTAGGGTCTGAATGCCCAGCATGGAGGTTTTTGGTTTACTTTGGTGTGAGAATTCAGGGCTTGATTCTCCTCTAGCTGGAAAATAAAGGTAGAGTGTAATAAAACAGCACTATAGAGGCAGGATAGGTGATGCATACTCAAATGCCTCACTCATCTGTACCTGGGTGGTAATACCTCCTATCCTTCATACAGTAAGGCCTTGGTTCCCACCATATATTCTGTGATGTTTTACTGAGCTCAGTTGACAAGCTCTAGCTGAGTTTTTGTATTTTCAGAGATTCATTTACACCCCATCTGACCCAAATGCTAAAAAATGTTTTTTAATATTCACTTTCAGCTGTGTTATACAACTAATTCATGGTCCTATATTTTTAACTACTACAAAATTGCTACAAAACATCCCTCTCGTGTACACACACCTTCCAGAGTATTACAAAATTTGAAGTTATTGGCTTTAGTGTGTCTTTATATGCACAATAAAAAAATTTGTGGAAGGCAGGTCTCTCCTGTATTTGTTTCTGCTCTTCTCTACAATTAAAAAGTTTGTGTCTTTTCATTTAACCACACTGGAGCCAAATGATTACTGGGATGTTTCATCTTGTTGTCATAACAGTTTGAAATTTAATAATCGTTTTCGAAACAAAATTCTTCTTCTGACTTCTAATATATATACATTTTCAGTGATAGTCATCTAATTAATCATGAATGTTTGAACAATCCCTTTGGTATCATTAACTAAGCCCATCTTATCTCATTAAGCATAATTGAGGGAAAAAATAGACACCCACTGTAGTATTGTGTACTGGTCTTAATTACAGTGATTTGACAAACTTAAAGCCCCGTTTTGATTATTTGGCTTTAGCATTTTCTTTGTTACTTAATAGTCTTCTAGGGAGTCTGAATGGTTGCTCTGTCCTTGCTGAAAAGAATTATTTAAAACTGATTTGATAAGTATCTTTTTCGATACTCAGTCATGACAACAACTGTGCTGGGCTTTGGATTCTTGTTTACACTAGAAGAAATAGAAGCTGGAAGGCAAATGTGATGGAGTTTTCTGCTTAGTTTTGAGATGGGCAACATCTGAATAAACCAATACAGGTTGCAGAAAAGAATGCTTCAGAAGGTCTTTAAAAATAAAATGGTCTGTAAAGGAAACATCAAAGTTCTTATGCTTAGGGGTTTTTTAGTGCTGTACTCATTAGAAATAGTAAACAGATCCTACAGAGAACTTCCTGCATCTATATGTAAATAACCAAAGTGATGCAATGCAGATATCTGCAGTAGGTCAAATAAGCATCAAAAGGTTTCTTTTTCTTTCCTCTGAAAATGGAATCTTAGGTGACTAATTCCACAGAGGACTATGGTACAAAGTACCTGAAATTAAGTGAGATAAACTCCTCCTAGAGTGTGAAGTTCAGAGACTAGAATTGAATTAACTAGTTAATTAATTTGTAAGGTAATACCCAGAAATCTTGTTTGTTTGTTTGTTTGTTTTTAACTTACCCCTGCAAGCAAGCCATCTTTTACTCTATGTATTATACCCCAGTAGTAAACTGATACATTATCTTTTTAGGAGAAATGACAGATCAATGTTTTCTGCTTTCTAAGTTTAATGTTCTGGGCTCCTAACAGGAGTTTCCTTGCAGGTTCTTTTGTTCAGGGCTTGTTTGTTTGTTTTTGTGTTTCTCAGTTTAAGAATTTAGTTTACTCCAAGATCTCTCTTCATAAGAGCTGGCAGCAGAAAAACAACAACCATAAATTCCCTTAGGGAATTATATGTCACTGCTAGTGCCCTATGCAAGGAGAGGCTTTGCATACACCTTGTACGTATACCTAGCTGCTGGTCTGCCCAGGCAGAAATCCATAGACAGCCTGCAGCTAGAGAGACTGAACTTACTCATGTGGAGCCAGTTTTCACTAAACTAATATCTTACTTAGTGATCATCAATCCCATATGACACTGAAGTCTTCAAAAGAAGCCTGTGCATTCAGCCAGAGCTGTGTTTGCAGCTTCCCTCACTGAAAGGAAACGGAAACAAAAAACCTGTAGGGAGCTTCAGGACACCTTTCAATATATAATAAGGAACTAAGCAGTAATAGCTTCGTGACAGTTGATTTTCACCTTCTGAGGTTCCAGTGCTGCTCTCTACGATCTTTTCAAACCACCAATTCAACAAACAAGTAACTTGCCATCTAATTTTTCCACTTCCTCTCTTAATCTCAATCCCCCACCTCTGGAATCTTCAGATCACTGTGATCACTGCTGTAGCACTGCTCTGCCTGTCAGACTATACTACTGGTGGGAAAAAAAGACATGAATACCTGTACACCGGGCTTCACATTTATCAGGAGGATAGTTTGAAGTAGTTTCCAAGCCTTTATAGAAAATTCAAGACCTATTTACAAACCACAAACTTTAGTGCTGTATTAGAGCTTCCTAAATCTTCATTTGGTACTGAATGTACTCTATAATTCATTATGAAGGCAAAAGAGACAGGTGCTAGAGATGTAAGCTTTTCCTTAAAAACTACCCTGAAGATCAAGTTTCATATTTCCCCTTGAATGGAGGGATAGAATATACAGCAGTTCCAAAAAGTAGTTGCCTGAGGCAATAGTAGGACTAATGGGAACTGGACATCTGTGAAGGAGATCCTCAGGACGTAGAGAAATGTGGGACATCCAGCTTTGGAATCATGAAATGTTCTAACAAACCTGTAGAGATACCTGACCTCTCAAAAGCAAATTCAGAAGAGTTGCTGAGCTTCCCAGGGTTCTTTTCTTGCCAACCAGGGCAAGAACATTGATGTAAATTGATGATAAATTCCCTTCCAGGAGCTGCAGCAAGCCTCAGCTCCTGGCTCCCAAGGGGTTTTGCTGTTCCAAGGAAAGCTAAAAAAGCACAATACATTTGCTTCCTGTATTATGCTCATAAGCAGCAAAAAGCAACAAGAGCCTTTTAATGTAAATAAATAAATAAATAAACAAACAAATAAATAAAAAACCCATATCTTGCATCTGAATATAGCTTTGGGGGGATAATAAATTAAGTACACTCATTTTTGCAGAGAAAAGCCTAGTGGTAATCATTGTGTTTCATGTTCTTTTTTTTTTTAACCTTTATTTTTTATCTCATGTTTTATTTTTATCATAATTTTTATTTTAATAAAAGTGTAAAAATAAGGCCCCCAAACATCAATTTGCATTTTATTTCTTTACATATCTTGTGCTGTCCTAATACCCTACAGAAAGCATTCTTGAGACTTGTGGGAAAATGTCCTGACATCTGTCTGCTCTCCTCAGCCAAACTCAGGTAGTCACCCTTTTCACAAGGCTCCTGGCTGCTGGCGGATTGAACTGAACTTTGCAATAGGCCACAGCTGTCACTGAACAATCTCACCATCTATGAGACAATGAATTGCTACACTGCATCATGAAAGCTAGAGGAAATGGGCACTTGGGAGTCAAAAAATAAGCAAACACAGCAGAGCCCTATGGTTACTTGTCATTCTATGTGGGTCCTTTTATCAAGAAAATATTCGACTGACAAAATATGCTCTCAGAAACACACAGAAATGGACCTGGTTCATTTTTACTACTTTCTCTCTCCCTCTTTCTCACACACACATGCATACCTTTTCACTGGACATTGGAAAAACTAGGGTAAATGGAAAATGTTCTCTGCTTATACAGTTTAATGCTATAAAAGTAGCGACCATAGAAGAATATAAGCAACACCTTACATCTTTCTATTTCCATGCAATGACATGAAGGAAAGGCCACATCTTATCTATTTTTCTTCAAGGTAAGGCAGCAATAGAAGAGATCCATCTCCCACTTGCAGCCACCATATCTAGGCAGATAAAGATTTCCCCACAATGTTTTCTTCTCTATGTATGTCACTGCTAGAACCTGCACATAATGGCTCTTTGTTGTAACTGAAGATGATGTTGCACTCTGCCCATTGGCATTTCCCAGACAATACAAAAATACATTTTGGAAATTATACCAAGCAAAGACAATAAAAGTTTTGTTCTCTGTAACCAGTCTGTTGAAGATAGTTTGATGTACAAACAGAATCCTCTGTCTCTGTCCCACCAGACATCAGAATTTCTTGTTCCTTAGTATACCCGGGGCTTCTCAAGGGCGTGTGCAGATCATATGCAACAGTTTTAGAAGAACAGTTCTAGGGATGATAGATTCTTAACTTCAACTGCTTATGGTTTTAGAACTGATTTATAGAAGTCAAAATGACTTACCCAAATGTCATACAAAGGGGCAATTGAATATAAAATGTGACTGCCTCAAAGGTGCCAGAGCCATTCTAATTGCCTTTCCAATGATTCCATCTCATCTCAAATAAAAGCACTTTAAAGACTCTGGTTATGGCAGCTGCTGCCTGATAGACCAGTGGAGCAGAAATAAATTTTAAAAATGTTATAAAAATAAACCAAGAGTATGATTCCATTAACTAAATGAGACTCAAGAAATGGCTACCATTACTCATTGTTACTGCCCTGTTGAAAGAGAGGAAGACTAATTATGAATGGATTTGTTTGTGTCTATAATCCTTTCATTTACAGACTTGTGCTTCTAAAAGAATAATTGCAAACTCAAAGTAGGTCTTCCTGAAATTCATTACTCACAAGGACAAAATCAGTCCAGAATTCCAGCTAATGACAAAATGTTCCTCAGAATTAAAAATCAAGTTAATAGGCTCACAGTTATTTGTCTCGGATTATTGATTAATATTACTTTTGGTTTTACTTCCCTTGGTGAAATCAATCCCATTCTTCAAACCAGATGGCTTACACCTTGTCACTTCAATGTAATGAAATCAACTATTAGATTCTGCATGCTCGGTCCTGATAATGATTTATTGATGGCTCTATCGGTTGCCCTTTATCCAGACTCAAGACTTCAGAGGGCAGTGACACCTGGAGGAAAGCAGTGGCCCTACATCTGGCTTTCTTCACTAAGTATCACTGAGAAAGGGATTCCTTATTAACATGAAGGACTTTACAAAAATACCAGTAGGAACACAGAGCTGTTGGTGACTTCTAACCTGCAACCTATTCTGAGGCATATGAACACACTGCAATAGGCACTAATTTTGCTTTCCTGCATCTCAGCCACAAAGCCCCTCTTAGTTATTTTGAGATAGATGTTTGGGATTCACATTATTTTTTATTCCAATAGAGAGTGTGTCTTTTGCCAGAGTCATCAGTGAGAAAAAAGGATGAGAAATGGAAAACATTAATAAAAGCCATGGAGGCAGCTGTGTGAAGTGCAGGGTGCAGCCGCCAGGAGTGCCTCCAGCTGCTACTGCATTGAGAAAACAGGAAATAATCCAAGAAGTGGATACAAAAAAGGGGGATGTAATTCTGGGAGCTGTGCACATTTCAGTGATAGTTTCCCAAGATACAGAGTGAAAATCCTGAGCCCAATTAAAACTTTCTCAGTTGAATATTCAGTTGAAAGGGATTATATGTTTCATCACTGATGGCTGGGGATTTTTAGATAAGGACACTGAGTACAAGTCCATCTCATCAGGTGGAATGAACAATGGCTAAGTATATTCAAGAGTATATCATGCACCATCATGCATGGTCCTTCAAAGGCATGTGAAAATGGCATAAAATTTAGCCTGCATCCCGTATAGGATGCAGGTGGATTCCTGAACAAAATTCAGAACTTTCTGAATCTCAATCTAATCTAAACTGTCTACAAATCCTATTACCATTTCCTATTATTATAATTTTATTATTACTATTGCTATTTTCCCTATTATTATTTGTAAAAATGGACTTCATAAAATGGGATCATCAGACTCCATGACTTCTGCTCGCTTCAAGCTGTATGTGCTTTATCAAAGAGAAGTTGGTGGAGATACTTACAAGCATGAGATGCTTCCCCTGATGGCTGAATATGTCTTGACTAGTTTGACCCATAGATGCAGGCAGGATGAAGACAGTTGCAATTGCCATCCAGTTTAAAAAAAAAAAAAAAAAGTAGATTTTATTCCAAAGTAATTAATTCATTGCCTTCCCCTTTATCTTCCCACTATCCTTTTGCCACTTTCCACTAAGGAAAGAATGGGTGATCACTGATCCCCTTACTGTGCAAGTACAGGCATTTGCACATTTTACAATATTTTAAGTATTTGTAACCTAAAATTCAGTTATGATTTTAGCTTTTTAACTCTTTCTACTCTGATATGGTAACCATAGTGTAGCTTCTACTCTCTATCTGCTAGATTCCCTCTTGCTGCTGGAAAATGTACCTCTGTGGCTTTTTGGTTTTAGTGGCAGCTGTTTTGCAGTACAGATAACAGATGTTCTGTGGACTGTTCTGGGCTCATGCCTAGGTCAATTGTAAATTACTGATGACTGAACTTTTAGATTTAACTTCTTCCCTGTAGCTTTGGGTTTACATGCTCCTACAGTACTCTAAAAAGAAATAACTGTCTCAAAATCTGAAAGGAATGGAGAAAACAAACAGTTGTTGAAAAGTTTATATATAGAAATGATTTTCAGTGGCACAAATTCAGTTATTCAGCTTCCTTCCATTTGTAACTTCATATTTACACTAACGTGGCCAAGATTATAATTTGATTTCAAAACTTTAAATTTCCTACATGTATTTCTATACACAAGAAGGTGCAGAGGACTTTCACAGACAACCAAGTAGTTGAAATAAAATAAATAAATAAATAAATAAATAAATAAATAAAAGAATTTCACTCAGAACTCCTAGTAGTTGAGGAGTCTTGATGATCTGAACACCTAGAATAAAGCTGCAGTCAAACGTTTAGGGAAGTTAAAGGACTTTCCTCACTACAGAAAGCTGCAGAGCACTATACACACTCACAGCTTGCCACTGATCATGGTGCCAAATCTTTCCCCGAGGTAACTTGAGCATTTCCAGGGGATTTACTCTAGAAGTGAAATGGTCCCCCAAACAAATAGAAACCTGCTCACAGAGACGAGCAGAAAACCATAAGAAAGAAACATAAACCTTCAGCTGCTGAACTATCATTGCATGATTCCTAACAGGATTATTTTTCATGCAGAAGTTTTGCCCCTTGCAAATTGGTGTTTCTCCTGCCTCCACACTGTCCCTATGCCACTCAGTGACATTCAGTACCCCTGCATGGGCAGTGTTGACAGGAGCCCTTCAGGATCCTCCAGACCTAGTGGTCTGAGCAAGCTTGGGCAGCCTTTTTTCAGCTGGGGGCATGGAGCAAAGAGAACTAGACTGCAGCTAGCACTGGAAGCACTCCTGTCACCTCTACACAGTCTTACACCTCTCCTAGTTAACCCACAAGAGAGCATCTGCTGCTCTGAGGCATGGTGTTTTTTTTAAGGGATGCCAGTCACCCTTCCCTCCCAGAGTCTGCAGGAGCTCCTCTGCAGATGTCTGAGGCACGGTCCTGTGCTGTGTAAGCAGCTCCTAGGGTGTGTCTGGCAGGTTGCTTCATGTTTTTCCTGGGGTGGTATTCTGTAAGAACCACTACCTGGCTTCCCAGGTGTTGTGAGGTTTGTTAATAGACATTTTCAAGGCTTTTTGGATGACAGGAAATATCCAATTTCATATGATTTTGCAGTAGCCATCTTGAGCATATTTTTAAAACTCTGACCTTATTGAAAACATACTTTACTACAAAGCCTTACCAGAAAGAAAGCATCCCAAAAAGAGGGCTCTTTTGAATTCAAGATAATTAGTTATAGTATTGCTACAAATAAATTTATCTGCTTGACGTGTAAATTCAGCTGATTTGCAGAATTTATTCAGCTACATTTTTTAGATATTAGATGCATTTTATTGATTTTGGGTTTATATTATGCTGAATTTGGCACTGAAACAGTCATTATATTTTAACATCTCAGCAGGATATGCTGCTGCATGTAGCACTGTTGTAGTAAATCAAGCTTAGTGTTGACAATTAGTTGTGATGCTTGTTTAGTTGTGCAAGAGCACATAGGGGGGTTCACAAATTAGAGTATTTTGAAACTAATGGGACTGATCTCCTCCCAGCATCATACAAATTTACCACAACTTAAACTAGATGTCATCCTCTGTTACTTTGTTTCCCCTGCAAAGAAGCAACTAATGAGAACTACAGCCATCTAAACAAAGCTAATTTGTGGATACAACTATTTTACCAGTTGTTATGAAGTAAAATAAAAGGTGAAAGAGGAGAGAAATCAGTTGCTGACTTTTTTTATTTATTTATATTATTTTCCTTTGCTTTCCTACGAAGATTCTAGGGTCACTGCAAGCCAGATATTCATTATGTTGTTTCCCTAGGTAATTCTGAAAAGGGCGCAGAATGTCAGTAATCATCCCTTTTATGTCTTACTGGCAAGTTTATGATTGAAGGATTACCTTGCTAATACATGTTTAAATGAGGCTCTCACAATGTTAGTGGTATTTAAAAGAACTCTGGCATTTGAAACAGTCAACAACAAGAGATTGTGCTGATAAACAGAATTGTGTTAGTGTTTGGCTGGTTCTGAGAGTGAAGGCTTTGTTCTGACACTTTGCTTTTTTAATCCACAGCAGAACTGTTTCATACCAAATACTGAACGGAACATCACAAAAGCTGAAAGTAATAGAGAGATTCAAAAATGTTGCCATATGAAAAAAAAAAAGAAAGGCAAAAATAACTCATGCTTAGTAGCTGGCATTTCTTATTACTACATATCAAAGATATATTTAAACAATTTTTTGCTACAGTAATTCTTTGAAACTCATAGGAAGAAATACAGAATGTAAACAGTGCAGTATCTGGTCATTTTCATTTACATTTTTGACAGATCTTGGAACTATAAATAATATATAGCTCAATTAATAACTTATGGGCAGGATGATATAAGTCATATCTATCTGTACTAGAAGGAACTTTCTAAACTCAATTAACTACCACTCTTCTTCCATTATTGCTGAAAATCCCACGTCTCCCATGTTATGTGGGTTCACTTGTTGGTGTGACATTTGACACTTCTATTTCCTCCCTTCGATTAGATTATTAAATGGCATGTAGTAACTGCAAAAAGCTGCATTTCTCTCTGTCACTACCAAAAAACTCTGAGATAAGATTTGATTACTTCAGAAACTCAAATCAGTTTCCATTCTGCCTTTCTCAATTCTCATATCCTCAGATGTACATCAGCACTCCTCAATCTGTAGATGCCACCTTGATGAGAAGAAAAGTCAGGTCCAGTGCCAGCCATAAATTAACTGAACCATGAATTTGCTAGTCATACGCAACTCTTTCTTCAAAGAGTCGACAAAGGCAGGCAAATTTTGTACCTCAGGAATGTTGGGCTATCTAACAGTAATTGAGGGAATGCTAATATTTTTGTTGTATCCCAGCTTGCTGTGCAGATAAAAAAAAAAAAAAAAAAAAAAAAAAAAAAAAAAAAAACCACAGCCAGATCTGGAATCCAAAAGTCACTGGTTCTAGCACAAAAGAAGCATAACCAAGTCTAGTATAAAAATGAAGGTTCAATACATGATAATTTCTCACTTGGCTTTATCATAAAAATCAGTGAGAAATGCCTTTCTGTTCTGGGTGAAAATTCTGTAGCTAGACAAGTGATCAGAGATGAAAAAGTGTTTGCATGACCAAATGCCATCAGAATGTAGATAAGGGGTTTCAGATTCCAAAATCTAGCTAGACCCTTGAGGTTACTTGGAGCAAAAGGTTACAAAGGAGTTATACAGTATTTTCTATCAAATTGTCAATTAGTTTCCATTTGACAGGCTTGACAGTAACTCCTGAAAAAAGTGCAACCTTGGCAATGCAATAGGTGAGGTACCTATTTTTAATAGCTTTGGATTTGCGGGCAGAATGTCACTCAAAGACTGATTTGGCAAAGATCTTGCATGTCAGTAACTGTTTCTTAAAAGGGTTTAATATATTTAACACAGTCAAAAGGTTCAGTGCTTTTCATTTTAAGATATGGGTGGAAAACAGTTTGTTTCCTTTACTACAACTTTTGAATTAAAAGAAAGATATTTTAAAAGTATGTATTTATTAACACTTAACAGCTCCCATTGAGGCATTCAACATTTACTAGCAAAGGACATGTAACTAAATTTTGCTTCAGGATATGGAATCCACTTCTGCTCCACAAAACTGGACTATTTTGCTGGGGAGAGCCATATCATAGGCTGTTTCTTTTGTTAGTGAAGTATGTGTTCACTCCAGAGGAATAAGCTGTTGATTAACCACATTCACATTGATTACAATTTCAGCGACTATTCCCTACGAAAAAGTAGCCTTCTCAAACCAAATCAGTAGGTTTTTTTTTGTTGTTTGTTTGTGGGTGTTTTTTTTGTTGTTGTTGTTTTGTTTTGTTTTTTGGTTTGGTTTGGTTTGGTTTGGTTTGGTTTGGTTTGGTTTGATTTGACGGGGGGCAGGTGAGGTTCTTAAAGCAGCATTGAATATAATGTTCCGTTTTTGTTAATGACATGGGTAAATCCATATACCTCTATCCTTTGTTTCCTATTCAACCTACTTAATATTTCCTGAACTATTTTCAGTTAGCAAGTGGCAAACACTTTACTTTCTTTTCCAAATTAAAAAAGCAGAAGCAAAATGTCAATACCACAACTGACACATAATGATTTCACTGTAGACTGCTGAGGATAAGGAAATTATAGGGTTAGAACACAAGAATAAACTAATGATATCTTTTAAAATACTTTATGAACAAAATCATTTATTTAACTGGATTTTGCGCTGAGTTCAAACGTTTCACAATAAATTCATTGTGAAATTAATTGCAGAATTATAAATAAATTTTTAAAGGAATAAGCAAAAATGTAAAAGTGGGATCTTTTCTTATAATGTCTTCTGCTTGTAAAAGTTGTATACATGAGCATGCTTTCCAAATGAGTACTGCTTTAAACACCACATTTTTGAAAATGGCATTCTCTCCTGATGTAATATGAAGAGAAGAGTAGTTCAAGGAAACAAAATATAAGATATAGGCATCAGTCCTAAGAATGCAGACTACAGATATCTTCACCTGAAACCACCATTCCTTGCTGAATTAATCTTTACTGGTTCAGGCTAAGGAACTTGAGATAGCAAAAATCAAAAGCTGTTAACTCATATACGGTTGACCTGTTCTTACATTCTCTGCAAGACACTAATTGAGATGGATCTTTAGGCTGACTCACAACAAGAATGAATATATGCTTAGGCTGCTATTTGCTTATGACTTAATCCTAATGCCATTTAAATTTAAGTGAAGATATTATTGATATTAAATATCTGAGGAAGAAGCTTTGTGACAGCAAAGCAGTCAAAGCTATTGTTATTTAAAAAAAAAAAAAATCAATCTTTGATTTAAACTGTGGATGTCCCATCCCTGGAGGTTTTCAATGTCAGGTTGAATGGGGCTTTGAAAAACCTTGTCTAGTAGGACATGTCCCTGCCCATGGCAGAGGGGTTGGAACTAGATAGTCTTTAAGGTCCCTTCCAACTCAAACCGTTCTATGATTCTATGGTTCTATATTTGGGTCCAATTTTTGACCACCTTGAAACCACATACTAAGCCTTACCTTTTTCTCATCTCACCTATTCAGCAACCTGCCCACAAACTCGCTTCTTTCTCCTTGCCTGATATCTCTGTTAGAAATGTTATAAGTCTGAAGTAGCATAATGCATAAAAATGTTGCTTAGAGAGGACACTTCTAAAGCTTGTTTGTAAGAAAAACAAGTAACCAAATTTCCCCTGTCTAAAATGACTTTTTGAAAATTCAGCTGTTTCTTTTTCACCTACAAGTAATTGAACTGAACATCTTTGCTGCCTAGGATTTTCCTTTTTGCTTTCGTCTTTTCTTCTTTTTTTATATTCTAATTGTGTGTCATTATATTTTCCTTTTTAAACCTTTTACAGCCAGCATCAGTTTAAGAGCATTAAGAATGCTCGGACAGATGAGAACAGGAATAGCTCATTACTGTTGGTATGGATCATTTTAAACTCACCGTGTACTTCAGCAAAGGTGAATATCTTCCATACCATTTCACCTTTCAATCTGGTGCTTAAAACAACATTTTAATGACTTATCTACAGTGTAAACAGAGGAGAACAGTTTGGGGTATAGGTCAGTGATTATATTTTTTCAGCTCAGTGGAAAAAAAATGAATGTTTGATGCCCATACAGGGCACTATTAATTATTTTCAGACTGTGATTCTACCTTTCATTGTTGTTTCACAGCCAAAAAAAGGTGGAAGAACAAGGGTAATCAGGTGGAGATGCAAGTTCTTACTCTTTTATCTGTCCTACCCTAAACCTTTTCCCTTTCTTTTTGTGTACAGAAAGAGGAAGTGAATGGCCAATAGCCATGTGTGGCAAATAACTATATATAAACATACATTACTGTGTTTCAGAGGGGATCATTTACCCTGTTTAGTATCTGCTCAGTTCCACTATATTTATTTGTGTTTTTCCCAATAAGTGGGAAGTGTACATGTCTGGCATTGTTTCTTCAATGTCAATGTTATCCTGAAAACAGGGCAACCACCTAATTCCTACAGGCTTGAGGAGTGTAGGAAAGAGCCTGCCGGATGTGATTTCCTCAGAGAAATTCTGTTGCTTTCAGGTGCCACCCACTGCCAACGGGATTTTGCTGTGTTTCTCTGCCAGCATTGCCTCTAAAGTAATTAATGCAAACCATGCAATTACATGAGCTAAGGGATGGGGTACCTCATCTGAAAGTCATTCTTCATAGCTTCTCACTCATCCATCTGAGAAAATGTTTGCAGTCTCTTTGCACAAGTGCATTGTTTCAAGGCAATCAGGGAAGATGGAGAGACAGAATAAATGGAAGCACTTTGAAGTGCCATCTACATGCACATGAAAGGCTAGATCATGAAGTAGATTTGAACTTTTCTTGGAAGATGATGTTAACTAATTCATCTTTCCTGAAGTAGTTAATGCACCTTATGCTTTTGTTTATTGCAGTGTATTACAAACACCTCCCTAGAAACCTCCTAGTTCCCTTCCTGGAAACAGAGATTGGCACCAAAAGAAAATTCAAAGTGTATCAGAAGCATAAGATGTAAGAACTGAGAAAGACCTTTGGGACCAAACCATACATAGGCTGATTAAATATGCATTATCCACACCCTGGGGAGTTGAGATAGACTTGTAAACCAGACAGTGTTTTCAGCCTCAGGAGGAGACTGGGTACAAGTGCTGTCACTTTTTCACTGGGCCTGCTTTTACAATTCGGTTCCTGTTTCCTGACAATGGAAAGGCAATGTCTTGTTCTTCATGTCTACATCTGGGTAGAAAGTTGCTTGTAAATAAATAAATAAACAAATAAGTTTA
This sequence comes from Cygnus olor, assembly GCF_009769625.2. Classification (NCBI taxonomy): domain Eukaryota; kingdom Metazoa; phylum Chordata; class Aves; order Anseriformes; family Anatidae; genus Cygnus; species Cygnus olor. Next base: position 20,895,175 of record NC_049173.1, read on the forward strand.
CAGAACAACAATAAAAGGAGCAGTATGTACATTCCACTCCACCTTCCTCCTGTATTGCTTGCATTTAAACAGAAAGACTCTTAGAGCCAAATTCATACTCTGTAATAAATTGTTGAGGTCAAGCCGGTTATCATCAAGCTGGAGGATGAACACAACCATTTGGATTTGTTTTCTATATGAAAGCAGAAAGCCCCTCACTGCCTGATGCAATTATCTGGTTCGATTTGCTTTGCTTTCTGGTGCTGTCTTACACAAAAGACATATCTCTGGAAAAGGCCGCATACATATCTCCTCTGGTCACTGGCAGAGGAAGATGAATAGGATTTGATTGCAATCCTGTGTTGGGCTCTGGCTCCCTTACACTCACAATGTATCATAATGGCATTCCTGACTGGAGGGGAAATTAAACTGAGCTTACCTCAGTCAGCATAGCTTGCTTACACAAGAGCTATAGAAAGTGTTGGGTAGGATACCTTTTTATCCTAGGAACAACACAACTTTTATCCTAGGCAAAAAAAAACGCCAATCCATAGGCTACACGTGAGTAACTTCAGCCTCTGGGTTTGGTGGATACTGGCTTTCCTGTGAGGAGGATATTTTGGGCTTTCATGGGGTGTATCATATTTATTACATGGGTCAAGATGGGGTGAGTTGAACAGTGGTAAGTGGGTGTGAATGAGTCTAAGTGAGTGTGAAGGAGCCTGAAGTTGGCTGATCTTACTTGGCAAAGGTACAGGTTAATATAGGAGACTTCTTTAATTTACACCTTCACACTTCCTCAAGTCCCCTTGTGTGCTGCAAAAGAGCAGCTTCTACAACTCTTAATTGACACCTTGCCTACAATCGTGTAATTCACACTGGTTTAGACACTGGCCTGGGCTGTGGCCTGCAGTCATGGGGCAGAGCAAGGCCAGTCCACTGCTCCCAGCTCACTGATAACAGCTCATACACTCCCCAGGCTCCAGCACCCCAGTAACGGGAGATCATTAAGAGCAGGAAGTGTAATATTCTTTTTTCTTATGCATTCCTTGTAAGCCACAGCACTGATACTTGAATTGGAGCACAGCTTTGGATATGGTAGTCAGTAAAGCAGCCCCCTGTGCCCACAACAATGCGGAAGTGAGAGTAAAGGTGAAATCATGATAATCTGCTCTTGTGTCAGGTGAAACTATGAGTAAATACATTTCTTCCTCCGCATCCCTTTTTCTATTTTTTATTCCTTCCACAGTAGCTGTATCAAAATCCCACCCTGACAATCACAGGCCAGTATGTTTGTCTTGTCTTTTTTCCATGACCATCAAAACAGCCACTGATTAATAAAAGTCTTGGCAAACAGAACTTCTGTCAGTGTTGCTAAAGGGAACAATATTAGGTTCAGGGATGACAGACTGCTTAGCAGAGGGGAAAAGTGGTTATTTTTTATTTATCTTTTTTACTTTTAAAGTACAGTTTGCTTTGGACAGGTCTCCACAAGGTGTAAAGATGCACCAGCACAGAAAGTTTCTGCTTCACTTCACCAGGTACTTTGCCATGGTATTGAGTGGTTTTTTTCTTACCTCATGGTGTCTCAGCTTCACAGGACAGTAGAAAAAAATAGAACTAGAGCACGTGAATTACAGAGACCATTGCGGTGAACTACAGTACCTTTGTAGGGGAAGAAGAGGTAAAGGCAACATTAAACATTGCCCTGAAGGCAATTCTTTCATTTTGCAAAATGATTGGGTTTTGTTTGTTTGTTTGTTTGTCTTCTGATGCTATGGAAGTGTAATTACAGATACCACCTACTTTTAAAAATGTATTCACTTCTACTGGGATAATAATATTTTAAACTTACTATACGTTTCATACCAGAGTCTCAAGGCACGTTGTAATCACAAAATAAACATGCATATGCACTCTTTTGAGACAGTTAAGTTCTATTATCCTTCCTTGTAGATAAATTGAAGCACAAAATGTTTATAAAGTTTGCCGATCACAAATCAAGTGTGTCCCAGACCTCGGAACAGGACCCAGAGGCCTCTTGTGCTAGTGTCTTGCCACTGTGTAACTATTAGATTTTGCTCATTTTAAAAAGCAAAAGAAAGGAAAACACATACAGCATAATGAAATTCTGATTCATATTTCAGCAAATTCAGTAATAAAGGGCTGATGATGAATAACATCTTTTTCTCCTTGCTCTATTGAATTATTTTCAGTGTTTGCTCCATTTGTGAAGCAAATTCTGACAGCAAGTTCTTTAGAAAGTGATCACTCTAATCCAATTTACATCATTCATTCGATATGCCTTTCTTTGTCCATCAAATCTGCGCCTTCTGATTCACTTCCTGACTCACTGCAGTTTTATGCTGGTGCCACTCAATTGAAATCAATTTTGTCTGGGTGGGATTTTACTGCCTTTCAATGAAAAGCTGCATTTACTTGCCCAAAATAGAGCCTAAGGAGGGTGGGGGTGGGCGGCGTACAGGAAAGAAGGGAAAGAAAAGAGGAAGGTCCTTGTATCAGATTCAGGCATTTTCAATAAATTGTTAACGTGGAAGTTATTTATAGACTAAGGTTTGTTTGTTCTGAGGAGCTGGCTTTAAATTCAGGTCAGGTTAAGGTCAAAACTGACTTGATGGACACCTTGAAAAATTATTATTTGTATGGTTTCATGCAAGCACAGAAGTCTCAAAAATCGATGATTATTCCTACTACATAGCAGACATCCCCTGTCTCCAGGAGTCTGATCCCATGAGTAGAACACAGAAGAAAGAGAAGATGTCTCTAGAGGTGTGAAGTTTCACACCTCCGGAGGGGTGAAGTTTGCATCCCAGTTTAGAAATCGCTTACAGTTATCACAAGCAAATGAGGAATAAAACGTGGAACAAAGGAAAATATCACTCCTTGCTGAAGACTGAGAACTACAATCAGAAGATATTCTCCTCTGTCCAAAGGTTTCCCAAGAACATTTATTTCAAAACACGTCATCTGAAATCCAGCATGCTGACCTGACTCCAAGACTTCCCTAGGTCTTTGTCCAGTTCCTACATCAAGTCTATTTATAACTCTCTTTTTACATTCACTTAAGAGCACACAGTGTGTAAGTGATGATGTCAAAACTGGTAAGAACAAAACTGGTAAGTGCAACCTGTGGGCTTATCCCCCCTTTTTTTTCCTTACATTACATTCAAATTCAGCTTCTGAAAATGAATAGTTCTATTCTAGCTTAGTCGAGAGTGATAACAAATTCATCTGGCGAGAAACAACATTTCCTTGTTCTCTTAATCTTTCCCAAGTTTTTCTTTGAAAGATCAGCAGCTACAGAAGTCCGGCCCTTGCACTTGCTGAAGATCCATTTGGAAGGAGTGACCCTTAGCTTTGAATTGAGATCCTGTTGTTGCTCATAATGAAGAAGTAAAAGTAGAATGAACAACTGCTGGCAAGACCTTAACTCACTAGTCACTCCACTGATGAGAATCTGTACTCATCTTAAAACTACAGTTAGCCTGGCCCTTTGCAGTGACAATTGGAAGGGGGTCTCCCATCTCCCATCAGCTCAAATTTAAAATCTGAGCTTTTCTGCGTCAACAGAATTCACTGGTGAATCCATTTCATGTCACCACCTGAAATAAAACTCTGGAATCCGACATCTCTGAACATTGCATTTTGGTTCCCTTGAAGGTAGTCTAAGCGGGAATGTGTTGATTTTTAAACTGAATGAAGGCTGAAAAGTGAGGGAGAAGAGGAACAAATAATCTGGAATGGGACAGGAGGACCAGTTTATGAGGTATTTTCCAGTCTATTGAGGTTTGGTGTATAGGGTTCTTCCTCTCTGTTTTGCAGGAAATTATTTCATTTTCTTGTTTAAACACATTTGAGGAGAGATTTGTAATTGATAGTTCCAGATATGGGGAAAACTTATCTGATTCTCATTTGTACTGCTTTGACTCTTTTCTGACTTACATAAATAAATAAGTAAAATCTACGAATGGTAGTTAGCCTGAGCCATCTACAGGGAAAAAAAAAAAAAAAAAGGAAAAAAAACCTTCTAACCCCACTACACAATATTTTAATCTTATACATTCCCTAATCTGGGGTTCAAGTTCATAGAATCATAGAATGTTTTGGGTTGGAAAAGAGCTTAAAGATCATTTAGTTCCAACCCCCTTGCCATGGACAGAGACACCTATCACTAGATCAAGTTGCTCAAATCCCCATCCAATCTGGCCTTGAACACTTCCAGGGATGGGGCATCCACAACTGCTCTGGGTAATCTTTTCCTGTGCCTCACCAGCCTCTGAGTAAAGAAATTCTTTCTTATATCTAATCTAAATCCTCCCACTTTTAGTTTAAAACCATTACCCGTTGTTCTATCACTACACTCCCTGATGAAGAGTCCCTCTCCATTTCTTGTACTTAATACACAGTTTGTAGTAAGACTGCAGGCCAAACTGCTCAAGTCCTGTGCACTGGTGCTTTTCCATATTTACCATCAAAAGTAAAATGTCTTGCAAAACATAAGAAGTGAAAAAAAAAAGAGAATAAATGAAAAGCGAATTCTTCGTTCTGTGTTCTTCAAGGCACAGGTATGTGCAGAGGTAGGAATGAGCAGTACAAGCATGTCTACTACCACAGGTAGTAGCCTAATCCAGATTCTCAGATTAAATTGTAAAGGAAAGTTTTACTCTAAAGAGAACTAGTTCCCCTCAGCACTGAAAGCACAAAATAAAGAGGCTTTTGTGTAAATGAAAAAATAAAAATAAAAATCCGATCACACATTATCTTCCAAAAACTTATAAAACATGAGGCAGGCATGGCAGAGTACTAAAGAAAACTGAAAAGCTTTGTAAATATTTGCACAGCACATTAGGATCTCTGCTACCACCATGATGACAGTAACAATGAAATACAAGATTGGTGTATATGCAGTGAGTCAGTCATATCAGCAGTCACATAAGACTTGAAAATAAAAAAATAAAATAAAAAATATTGAGTATTGGCAGGAATGTTCCCAAGCTTTTGATTCCTGATGAAGTTGAGCATCAGTGTTTGTTAATCTAAAATTTTATTTTAGAAGCACAGGACATGCTGATCTTTTTCATGTTATTCAATACATTACAGATCAAACACCACTAAGCATGGATAGAAATTGGTGGTGGTAGAGGGAAGGAATGTCAGTGTTTTTTTCTTAAGCAAACATTTAAATTTTAATAAAATATTTAGCATTTTTAATCAAGTCAATGTTATTGTTAATGATTATTTGCCATTATTCTGCTGTTTTAACCATACAACCAAAGAACAGAAGTATCGCACGATCTCCTACTTAAAGCCTAAGATGAACTGAAACTAATTAAAATGAATAATTCAAAAGCTATGCATCCTAAAACATTTTAAAGTCCAAAAACAGTTCAAAATTAAAAACAAACAAGGAAAGAAACACAACAGTAATCATGATTAACTCAAATGTCTTCAGTGATTTTTTTCAATCCTGAATAGTCATTGAAAGTTTTAGAATATTTATCAACTTCTATGTTATTTTAAAAATAAGTGAACAGATTTCTAACTGCTGCAACAGCATTTAAACAGTCAATCCAGACAGGATTCCCCTTGCTGTAAAAGCTGACAGGGCATTTTCTGTGAGATTTCCATGAAACAGCTCTCCGTCGTGGCTTGAGTAATCTAAATTTGGCAATATTGCAATGACACTGCAAAGGCATGAGTCAGGGAAGTAGCCTGAAATACCAGTAGCTTTAAAGTTTCCTCAATGAATTAAAATAACTATAGAAAAATGTATAATCAACTCAATAAGTAATTTAGAGTACAAAGTTTTGCTTGCAAGCTAGCAAGGGTTAATTGTGTTTATTGGCACAACTGTGATAGCCCTTTGGCACTGTGACCTTGCCTTCTTCTTGTATCCTACCAACAATTAATGTGGGAACTAGCCGCAATTCACAAGAGGAAAGGTAGTAGCAACTAATTGCCCTCCACTATTGTCCAGTATTATCAGTACTCCATCCAAAAATGCTAACTATATGCCTGTCTACACAGCACAAATCTCATGCATATGTGTAGGTAACCAGCCAGTATTTCTGAATGATAGTCTTGATGGTGTGATTGCTGCATAACAGGGAAGCATCTTTACAGGTTGCCAATCGACACTGCACTTACTAGTTCATCCCTGCATTGTGGCTTCCTCTTGGATATGACTCCATGACAGCTGGCTCCTCTGGCATGAAAAGAGGAGGCTATTATGAGAATGCTATGACATCACTTAAGCACCTGGCAAAGTCATCAGGGATTTTCAGTTAGTGACCACTAACTTCCATTTTTCTTGATAACATATAAATCAGAAACCATGAGATGGAAGGGTTGTGCTAGAAGTCTTTGTGCCAGCTGGACACTCAGATACAAAAGAAAAAAAAAAATAGTAATGTGTTTTAGAAGATTTGGGTTGAGGGACTTGTCTAAAACATCCAGAAACTTTATGGCATGGGCAAAGACAGCATACAGTTTGACATCAGCTTTCAGGTGCAGAAACTGGAGAAGTCAAGTTCTACAACTTGCAATCCAACCAGATACAGATGCCTTCATTTGTTCTTCAATAACTTTCCATCTTTTTTTTTTTTTTTTTAGATTATATTTTATTTTTAGCCTGAATCACCCACTTCTGAGTGCTCTTGAGGTAATATATGAAGATAGTTGGTATAGGTGTTTAATTGTTTAGGAATGCCCTACAAAGTTTTCCATTACACTTCAGAGAAGTAGCAAAATAAGGTCAGAACCAGAAAATACAGCCAGACAACGTACCAAGGAGGCAGGAATCATTGGTTCTGTAGTTGGTCCTCCTCAGCTGCTATGAAACGAGCAACTAAAGCCTTAACAAAGAAGGTACTGAAGTAACTCTTGGTACTGTGATAAAGCAAAATCTCAGAAAAAGAAAAAGAAAGAAAGAAAAAGAAAAAGGAAAAACCCTTTCTAAACTTAGCAAATGTTGCCATCTTTTGTGGCTGCAGCTTTAGGAGAAAGGATATTTTGGATTGGAATTGCACTATGGGGAGGAAAAGAGCAGGTCTGATAACTAAAGTAGCTGAATCCTAGATAAAACTAAGTGAAGTTTTGATTTCAGATGTCCTCAGGCTTATAATTGTCAAGGAAAGGACTGAATTACTGTGTATAAAGGTCAGTAACAGTGTATAAAAAGGGTTATAATGTCATTACCACAAACTGTGACAATCAGCCTATGTTCCTTTGCTGTTTTGTTTTGTTTTTGTTTGCTTGCTTTTGTTTTGTTGTTTGGGTGGGGGGAGGGTCTTGTTTAGTTTTTGTTTTTCTGAGATTTCTCTTGGCCCTTGGAATGACTTGTTACCTTTCAACATTAGTAGAGCCATACTAGTAGCTCATACACAGATTTTGAAAAATGATATCAGTTGAAGTTTATTCTTCTCTACTAGATTTCAGGGTACAATAGATTACTGCAACCAGATAGTAAAAATAAATAAATACATACATACATAAATCTGTTCTACAAATGCAGAAATGAGGCATGAGGATTGCTTCTACACCATGCCTTTTCTCTACTGCATTATTTGGCGTCTCTGAAAATTGAGCTTGGCTCACTGTAGAGTGAGATAGTAATAAAGTAGGAATAAGCAGGTAGTTTATATCACTGATTAACACTGCGCTTTCTGTCTGTGTTATATTTCTTGATAGCTCTAAGTTCCATCTCCACTGCAGCCCTGAGGCTGATAACTGTGAGTTTTTCCCCCGATAAAAAAAAAAAAAAAAAAAAAAAAAAAAAAAAAAAAAAACTACTTTCTGTGCTCACTGATCAGGAATTCCATTTGCTTTCAGGATGCATCAGAGCAGATTAGTCATCTACCACATCAAAAGAGTCAGCACTCAGATCATTACTCATTTTGTCCTGTCGTAGCTTCCACTTCCAGTCATCTAGGAATAATGTGCGAATGTATAAGAGAAGGCACAAGCAGATCATTGCCTATACCTGGCATTCAGGCCATATTCAGCACCAGACAAGTCAACAAACCATGTTTACTGTATACTCCTTAGCTGTACACATACAGAAACTGGATCTAGATTTTTTGAAAAAATAAATAAATAAAGTCCCAGCAATAGGAATAAATAAATAAAGACCCACTGGCAAAAAGAAGTGGCAACTGGGCCATATTCTGAAAAGATTAATTGCTTTTTATTCAGCCTACTTTATGGCTCCTCTCCCACTGAAATCAGGAAGTTTTCCTGTGAAAGCATTAGTTGAATAAATAAGGCCCAGAGTTCTCAGCCTCTAAGGCTGCCTGGCTACCACCTCATCTTCTCCCCTCACCATCTGTCTACTTCAGGGGTACTGGCCTGATGAGAGAAATGAAACAGCTCACCCAGCCAGCCCAGGAAAGTTATCCTAGCAGTAAATGTCTTTCTTTTCCCTAGCCATGCTGAAAAGGATTTGAATCCCAGCTGCAATTAGAAAACGAGTGTTTCCCTAAGAAGCATCAGACAACTTAGAAGGACAAGTGACAGACCCAGAAGACCCTGGTATGCTCTCAGCTGTTAAAACCATTTAAAAGAGTTAAGGGGAGCACTGCTTACCTCAGTGAGCGTAGCCAGGTCTCCCAGCTTCAAATGGACATGCAGTCATCAATTTTCAGGAGAGTGGGAAACAATCTAGGACCCTGCAGTGGCAGCAACAAGGAAAGGACAGAGGTAGATATAGAAATTTAATGTAAATAGATTACAAAACGTAGGAGGGTTTTGGGGAAGGTTTAGAGTCTCTTAGCATTTGTTTTTCTGTCACTTCTGAAGGGTTTTTAAGCATCCACGAAGAGAAATCTTTCCAGCAATGGCCCAGCCAGTCAATTAAAGTTATGATTCATTGCCATGGAGCTTATCTTGATGTTATCATCACAAGTCTCTGGTATGTTCAATGACTGCCTCCAGAGGAAAAGGATACACTGATTGGACATAATTAGTACTGCACCATAAATTCATATAGGGCTTTAAAAACATTAAGAAACAGTATGTCTCCTCCCCAGAGAGCAACTGCCTATAAATAAGTCATTTTCTCAGACATAGCACAAGCATGATTAATTTAGCTAATAGCCATCAAGGACATGTTAATTATTTCTCTCTGACTACCACTGACCCAAGTCACTGTGAGAAAACGCAATGTCTGGACACACAATTTTGAGGACAAGGCTAAAAGAAAGATGCAAGCTTGGAATCTGTAGGTCCAGCTGCAGTTGTTAAAGAGAGTACATGTATCAGTGTCACTTACAGAGGAAGCCAAATTAACAATATTTGGTAATTTGCCATGAGAGATCTAAATGTCTAAGACAGAAAAAAAGTTGGTCAGCTCTAGATTTGAGGTTTATAAGATAAAACAGTAAATTATGTTAAGTTACAGGGGAGTAGGGGAAGAGAAAAAAATAATGACTGTCACTATCTTTCTCTAGAAACATACTCCATACACAACTACATCATCAAAAAAAAAAAAGAAAAATCACAAAAAAATGTACTATTTTGCTAGAATATAATCTAGACAGCCCTCAGCAACTTCAGTCTTTTATCAACTCTTTGCTATTAATATATTTTTTAAACTCTAAACTAGCACACCACAGCCTTTGTAATCTAAGTTAACAGTCTCTATTTTATTTCCTAATCCCATATGGCTTCCTGGCAAAGATGTCGATCTTACCCTTTCATCCCAATTACTGTTATTACAACAGCTGATCCTGCCACTCATTAATTTACACATCATTGCTTGGCTGAATTCCAGCTCTACCTTACCCATTGCAAGACACTAGGTCAAATTAAATTTTGCTTCAGAAAAGATAGAACTAACTCATGCCCAAGTTTAGAGCCTCAGAATTCCTAGAGCACAGCTCTTGAGAAGTGAGCAGAGAAAGAACCCTTCACTTTTAAAGATGTTTCTGTGTTCCTCAGTTCCCTGCTTTCCTTCAAAGGCTTTTTTAGCTTAGCAAGAAGGCTCTTGCAGTTTAGAGTGAAGGGTAAGGATCAGTTCAATTTCTTAGATATATTCTTAAGCCTCGTGGCTGCCTGAGGTATTGTGTAGTGAAAGCAAACTACAAAGATGGAGACCTGTGGTTTATCAGCATTCTATACCACTTCATTCTGAAATTGGGCCGATCAAGAGATCCTACACACAACTACTGCTCTGATACAAGAGCTGAAAAAGAGCTGCCTTTTATCTGCAATTAGAGACAAGCGTTGAACACCAGAAAGCTTGTGCAAACTGGAATCTGGCTGGAAAAAAAATGTTTTTCTGTCAGCATAATACAGGCTCAGCAGTCTTCCGATTATTAATGAGCCTCAGAAATCTGTGGGGGCTGATTATACATAACCAATGGCTTACTTGGCTTTCACTTTCTTGGGAGATTGGACACGCCTTACCTCTGGAGCCATCCAGCTTTCAGCACTTAGTGAAGGCAAAACAAATGTAGTATGCACACAACCATAACTTCATGGCAAGATTATGCCTCTGAAAACTATCCCATCAGATATTCGGAAGTCACCAATCCTCGCATTCGCTGAAGGCAGAAGGACTGCATTTTGCAAGCTTTGTTGAATGCTAAGGTTACTAGAGTGTGAGAATTTTCCTGCCAGGAGTTTTTTATGAAATGATGTTGACTTTTTTTTTTTTAATTCTTGCTTAGAAAATATATATGTATATTATTATATATATATAGTTTGAGAGGATATGTATATATAATAATAATATATATATTATATATACATATCTTCTCAAACTGCCTGTGGCTGCCTCATCCTCCTTTGTTTCAGAGCTCAAAAGTCTGTCCTACGGGTCTTTCTCCTCTAACCATAGAAGACAAATTCCAGAGCAGATTTGAGAGGCTTCTCAGGGTTTTCCCTTTGCTAATTTATTCTAACTTTATTTGACCACAGCAGGGTTCCACTAGTAGAAAACTGTTTCTTGGTTTTCACTTACTCCAGTTCTGGAGCTTTCTTGGTCCTATAGAACCCCTGCACTACAAAGCCAATAGATTTCTGAACAGTACTTTACTTAACTTCATAATAGTGAGTCCTCAAGTATGTTGACCCTTTGTGGTTTGAAGCCCTTCTGGCTGATGGACATCTGCTTTCTCTAAGTTACTCTAAGGTACTTTGCAGGGTGGTCAACTTCAATTTGAGCCCCCTCACTGTTTAACATGCCAAACTTTCTAGGGCAAGAACTGTCTGCTTACATGTTTGCCCATATTAATCCACAGCTGGATCCTCTAAGGTGATGTCACAAAACTTTGGCTAAATTTTCATGTGGCGTTCTCTAGTTTCTCATTTATATATTTTAGGAATAAATGCCTCTGATACAATATCCAGAACCACCAGGTAGTCTCACCTCCCAGTAAAAACAGGAACAAGAAATATAAAGTATCACTGTTGAAGTGGATGCAAATGATTCAGAGGTAATGGCAAATGCCCCACCATGAGTAATAACAACAAAGGTTGATCTCTCATCTGATTCTCTTTTCAATTACAATGATCATTTATCAGTGAACAAATTACTTAAAATCAATAACATGTGTGGAAATGGTAAACCAACAGGGAAAAAAGATATATATAATAATTACATTATTCCACTATTTCCCTTTATTTGCAAGGAGTACCTCAAAGCCCACTGTGACCAGACAGAACGGACATTATTTTAATAGTGGTGGACAGAAAACATACTGAAAAAAACAGGGAACCTTACATATTGATCTAAAGGAAATTAGCTTTAACTATTAGGGACCTAAAGATTATGTAACACAACTCAACAATTCTTGCTTTTTTCTGTAAAGACCAGTGGCAATCAAAAACATAGCTTTTTTTTTAACATATTCATTTAACACAGTGATTTATCCACAATAATTAAGGATTGTGGTGAGCAGAGAAGGAATAGAGAAGAGGCATAAGTAATTCTTTACCATGGGATAATTTAGGTTAATTTTCTCAATGGGATTTCCATTTCAAAGACCATCCCAAGCAGACAAAATATATTTGTCAGGATGAATTATTTTACTGGTATAGAATCAAACTAAATAAAACTATATCCTCTAAAGAATCTAGAAAATGATTGCATACACTTGTGTTTTCAGTTTTTTTTCCCAAAGACCTCAGCCAGTTTGAAAAAAGACTAGAAAGAACTATGTGCTTCTCAGCTAAATCTCAGCTGAACTAAACAGCTGGCCAACATCAACATATTGCAGTCAGATTAGGACATCACAGGACAGAAGAAGAACACAAGGAGAGGTTGCTTTTTGGTGGGGGAGCACTTTAAATTGGAGGGGAAAATTATTCTCTAAGTAACTTTTGTTAGAAGTCAAATATGAAGTATTTTTCCAACTGGAAGTATGCAAAACTTCATTGACTGAACCAGTTGCCTGATGCAGGAGGTTAATTATTACTAGTATGGGTTAAAGATACTAGACCAAGTCTTAGTTATAAATTAATGTATCTCTGCTAATGGTGAAGGCATTGGATTGACTACTGGAATTATTAATTGTAAAGCTGAGGAAAATCATGGCAAATAATCTGAATCAGGAGAGCATTGTTTAGTGTAAAATCAAAGAGGCAGAGGTTGTTTTTGGCACTCCTTACACTTCTCTTTTTTTATTGGCAATCTTTACACTTCTCTTATCTTACTAATTGATTGGAGAGTAATTCAAATCTAAATTAAAGCATTAGTCAAGCAAGACTGGATTAAATAAGGATCCTGTAGCAAGGTATCCACAAAATTTAGCTTGTTTCCAAGTCTGTGACTTTACTTTAGCTATGTACTGAACATTAAAGCCTGTCTGGGAATTGTTTTCCCATGTAAAAAATGAAGGAAAAAAATATATAGCAAGCTTTTCACACTATCACTGTAAAAATTCCAAGATTAAAAATTACAGATAGTGTTTCCAAAGCCTACTGCCACAATGGTGTTGCATGGGCTGGATGTTAACACCGAAGCTGTTAATTTCAGTGCAGTTCATGAGACCTTCTGCAGGGACTGAATCACTTAAATACCCCTGTGGAGATGGGGAGAAAGGGCTAGGTCCAGAACCTGCCATATCAGGGAAAGTGCTCTAATTGCGGAATATAAAAGGTCAGTTATTGAGACCAATATACTGAAAGCAACAGTCTCACCCACACTGCTCTTAAAGCCTATTTGTTTGCAAAGTATTAGGAGACCTTTTTGTTTTACATGCAACAGATGGGAAGAAAACAGATACTACAGAATGGAAAGTCAACTACACATTCCTAGAAAACTGTCTTGGCAAGGGGTGGGTTTTCATTGTGGGTTTGCATATTCCTGTAACATTCCTCAAAAAAAATCAGGTTAATTTTATTTCTCTCTGCTGTTTTTTTCCCTTCTTTTTCCTTCTACCCCATCTTTTATCTGAAAATTCCACTCTTACGATTTTTTTTTTTCTGAAGAGGAGTAAATGAAAGGTCATCACTTCCCTTCCATCAAAGCTTCCCTCTCACAGTGATATTCTGCCACATCACATTCCAATAAGCATAATTGTGCAGCCATTGTGAGGAGGGAGAACAAGGAGATGGAAGAAAACAAAAAAAACCTCAGTGATGAGATTAAAATAACACAAGGAAATGAATTTTATTCTGAATACTGCATCAGATTTAGTGGAAGCTCCTCCAGTACCTTGTTTCCGCACTGCATTTAGACTGGGCATAATCCATGCAGAATTGGTACCTGATTAAAAAGGAAGAGTGATTTTTTTGTACACCAAGAGTGAAGTTGTAGGGTACAAGTCACGTAAACTGTGTCACTGTACTGAGACAGATCACGGTAGAAAAGCTAGGGAGGATCTGTGTGTTTCATCAGTAGAAGGAAATACTGGGATGAAGCCATAGAAGAAGGACAGTTGGGACAGCTCAGATATCCATTAACTCCTTCTGAATCAGGAAGGACATCATCTAGGAACTCTATGGGATTCACATGCGGTCAGGAATCAGAACTTCACTAATCTTATGTCCAACAGGGAATATGGGATAGTGCCTTCACAGTACTTCTGCTAGAGGAAAATGAAAACTCTCACTAGCTGTTGCTACTAGTGTGAAAAATAGCAACTAAATGGCAAGGCCTTGATAAGGATCTGGAGAAAGACATAAGGGGCAGTACTGGGAGAAAATACTAATACCATTGAACTTAAAGATTGTTCTGAGGAGTTCATTTAATAAGTACCTATGTTTCATGAAGGCATAGGCAAAAACAGCCAACTGATAGCTACTTTGTATGGAGGGAAGGCAATACCCAGAGACTGATTACAAATAAATCACTCTTGGAGATGGAAATTCTGAGAATCCCTTGTTAAAATACAAAGTGTTCTTCCCTGTGCAAAGCCATGCCTTTCATTTGAAAGAAGGATCAGCGCATAATAATGGAAGAAAAAGCTAATGTTTTTCTAACAGGTCTGACCTTACACCTTTACTTATATTAAATCTGAGCAGCAGTGATGGAACCTGCTGCATTGCGCTAATACACTGTGTATTTTGTTTACTTGGATAGAGGCAGTAGAGCCATGAAGACTGTTATACACATGTGAGGGGTTATTGCTCTTCTTTTTCTCTTTTTAATTCAATATGTAGTGAAGGAATTAATATATCAAATCAATGGCTTAAATTCAGGCACACCAGATATATGAAGCAAGTGACTGCAAACTGATCTGCCACTTCACTTCAGCCTTGCCTTTTGGTGCCCACTCCCCTGCCATTCTGCATGTCTCCTACCTCCTATCTCCACTGACGTCTGACTACACACCATGTGCTGCTTCCTCACCTCCCCCTCAAATCTCCAGCTGTCATCTAAATCCTTCCCCCCTCCTCCCTTCAATTCTCATACCGATTATTTCTGGCTGGCACACCACCCTTTCTTGCACTGATTTCTCATCCCTCCCCCTTTCCATCATGTTAAAGCTATATTTTGATAGAAGTCAGTGAAATCAATAATGAAACACAAAGGCATGTTTCACAATTTTCTATTACAAGATTAAATAGTGAAGATGAACATTTGGGAAATACAGACAACATTTTTATAAAGCATAATTTTGGACTTAAAATACATGAGATAAAAAATATTTAGGAATGTGGCATTAATTAAAAGCAAAATGAGATAAGTGCAGAAGAGTGTCCATTTCTATAAAAAAAAAAAAAAAAGATTAAATGAATAAAAAAAGATAAAAGGTTATTATTAAAGTCAAAATCTCACAATGTAATTATTTGGATATTGAACCAGAATAAGCAGTGAAGTGACAGAAAGGGTCACCAAGAGTTTAGACAAAAATCTGACCAGTGGCTCCTCGGATTATTGTTTTTATGACCAGGAAAGTCTTTTTGACTTATTTCCCATGCAAAATAAAATAAAAAATCAGAGACGTTTTCTTATTTGTCCTTGCAGAACCTCCCAGATGAGAGTTTCAAAAATTACTAATGATTTGATTCAGAGATGAGCATCAGAGACATTTTAGTGTACAGAGATAGATTACAGAAGTGGATCATTTTAACTAATGTTACATATACACAATGTCTCAGAGTGTGCCAAAAATATACTCTAGCAACTTAAAATTGCTATCTTGCCTTTAACTTTCTTGATTTTCTTTCTAAGTTTAGGATAGTGTCTTAAAGTCTTGGCTTGTTCCAGATCAGTCCCTTGGCTATTTAGATTCACACCATCTCTATATACATTCTCTAGAAAAGATTTGCTCTTTGAAATTCGAACAGCTTGTAGCATGAATTTTTTTTAGGGAAAGCATCTCTATAAAGTACTTTCTTCATGTTATTGATAAAGTGCAGTCTATAAAATCCATGCAAATTATGAGACAACAATGATTTTAACATTTTTTCCTTTCTTTGGCTCACTGATTTCAACCACCTTACATCACTTGCCCTTCTAATGCTGACTCAGTACCTGAAAATTAGTTTCAACTTCTGTTCCTGTCAGCTGAGGAAACCAAATTCAGTAACAAATGTGAAATCAATTGCACTAAGGACATATTTAGCACAGATTAGCAAATAGAGCAGCATACAGTCATATCTGGTTATACAAAGAGAAATACATAAGGAAAGTATGAGCTGGAGCTCGTTCACTCTGATGTAAAGCAGAAGTAAGTCTCTAGGTGAGTGGAGGTTTTAAGAAAGCAAGATCTGAATCGACCCCTCTACCTGAGGAAAGCAGGCATTTAAGATGTTTGTGACTGATGGAATAGTTACCAGGCGTTCAGTTATGATAAAGGTGAGTAATGATTTGTATGTCATTCTTCATGGACTGTTCCTATCTTCCTTCATCCTGTCCAAACAAGAGATCTACTATTCCACATAGCACCCAAATGCCTCAGTGATTTAGTAATAAAGTGATATGAACTCATGCTACCCCTGTCAGCCTGTGAAAGGCTGGCTCCAGAGCATGTGTGGGTTTCTCTTGCAGAGATCTTGGCCACTGTCAATAACAGCAGCAGGAAACCCTGAATGGCATGTTCTGTCAACAGCAGGCCCCTTAATAACCTCGAAGGGTTTTTACCCCTCCCCCGTAGCTGTATTTTATGTGGACTGACAGGAAAAAATCACCTCTTTCACCTTGTCTCCCTGTCTAAATAGAAATGAGTGATAAAATATTCATGAAATGCAAGGGTAAAAAAAAAAAAAAAAAAAAAAAAAAAAAAAACGGAGAGAGAAAAAAATCTCAAGTTATAATAATGTTAATAAAACAGTCAAAAGAACAGAATTCAGGGAAGGCAGAGATAACGGCATGTAGCTTATCTCAGCTGCCTCCTGGTCTGGCTTCTCCCTATGAATGTACAGAGTGATGGAGACTGAAAGAATAATGCTAAATACAGGCAAGCTCTGTGCCAATTGGTATTAAACAGGAGCTAAACAATGGGTTGGTAACCATGCCTCTGAAGTTGTCTCAGCCCACACCTGTACCTCTTACAGAGGAGATGCCCTTTGACGATTTGCTAAATGACAAAATATTGCATTTACTCATCTTGTAAACCTTCCAGTTTCTAAAGCTGCTGTGTATGGAAAAGTGCACACAAATGTGTACTATAGTGACAATATGATGTAATCTTTCAGTTTACAGGAGGATTTTGGATGAAAATTTGTTTAAAAAGTCCCCACTGTAAGGTATACATATGATATATGTAGTAAGGTAAATCTCTTATTTCTCAGTCAGTAAATTGGTGTTAACATCAGTGCTATCTTGAAGTTACTAAGTACACTGAAAGATTAGGTGTCCTGTATGTGTTATGCGAGTTGATTTAAATTCATTCATATTCATTCATGAATTAATAGAATTTGCAGATTAATACATTTATTTTTCATAAATCAACTGCATAACACTTTAGTTTACTTATAGTCTATCTACAAATAATTGCTCCTTTGAGTCTGACATAAAATTACAACAGGAGCTCTGTCTTTCTGAAAAGACATGACACTTGGCTTTGAAATGTCAACAGAGGTGCTGACATGACTGTGGTACAGATTTTGCCAAGAAACCTACCATAACCATACAACAGTGGTGTCCCTGGTTCAAAATGCATTTGTTAAAAATTCAGTGGCTAAATCTTTTAAATTTTCCTCTGTGCTGAGCATGCTCCGTCATCTCACAAATCCTCTATATCACTACAGACAGTAGAGAAAAGTGCACATTTTCAGAGAGTAGCTGGGCCTGTTTCAGAGGTGAGCAGAACTTCCCCTCTAATTGTGCTTCTGCATTGTTAGAAGCTGTTACGATGTAAGGGTGCTGGATTTGAAAGTAAGAAAACTGCTTCCCCTTATTCTCATTATTTCTCCCCTTGAGACACGTCTTCATAGAGGGAAAAAAAAAAAAAAAAAAAAAGGAACAATGCAATTAGACTGTGAGATCTGTAATATCTTACATGGACTGGATGGGGGAGAAAAGGTGAAGGAAATATGGTTGCTGGAGAAGTCAGGGATAGAAAGGAAAGGAAAGACTATTCAACCCCTCAGCAGTGCTCTGCTGTCAGCAACAGCTTTGAAAGCCACACTCAGAATGGGTCTAAGAGATGAGAAAACCATTTAGCAGACAATAGTGAATGCCAGTAGATACAGAAGAGGTCCATGTTATGAATGTGAAATATCTAGTTGGGCATTGCTGGTTGGTTTTGTTTTCCTGACAAAGGCCAATTTGTTGAATAGAATATCTTTCACAGGAACAGGACTTCCTTTCAGAGGATTCCTACAAAGCAAAAAGTTTGGGGAAAAAAGCTTTAGAATGATAAATGCCCATACTGACATTTTCAAAATTGAAAATCTTGGTTTTACGGAATGTAACAAGCTTTCATTTGAAAATGCAAGCTAACTATGATTAAAAAGAGACTAAAATGATCAGAAATAAAATGAAACAGAAAATTATATAGAAGGCCTACTTCAATTGAATAAGAATCATGCATTTAACTTTCAGACTATGAAAAATGTGACATTTTAACTTCTAAGCCTTATTTGTGGTGAATATTTTCTTTTAATTGGGACAATTTTCCTAAGAGGGAAAAAAACATCTGTTTCCCCCTCCTTCCAGCTGCAGCTTTGCTCTTTTACATTTCTGTGTCTCAGATCTTTATACACCGGGTAGCATTTCAATGGGAAATAAGGGAGGATGGAATTCAAAGGCTTCATTTTCTTTTTAACAGGAAAATCCTTCTAAAAATCTATTAAATGCTATAGTCATAAAATCAGAGCTCATAATACATGAAATGCCAGAATTTGATTGCCCTTTCAACCTTAGCTCAGTCATCTTCTGCTTATAGACTACAATATAGTTTTTCATTTTATGATAACCTCACTTTTTCCCTAGGGCCTTGTGCCACATAAATAGGTATTTTCCGAGTGAATAGGTTTTTTTTTGTTTTTTTGGTTTTTTTTGCTATTGTGCACTAGCACCATCATTTAACATGTTTACTTTGACACTTTGTCTGGACTGATGCCCCAAGGTCCTATTTATGCAGTCTTTCATTTGAAAGATGGCTATTTGCTATTTGTTGTTTGTATACTTTTTAGTACTCCAAAATCAAAAGGTCATATTCTGAAAGAATAACAATTCCTTACAAATTTGCAATCAACAGTCATCAAATTTACCTTGAATTCTGACATTTGAATTGTAGACACTATTCCAACTATTTATGTTTGCATCTCATGCAACTAAACATACAAGCCAAGAAATTAAGTAATTCTGTAAATAAATAAATAAAAATGTTTGTTTCTGCCTGCTAAAGAAGACAACTACAACATTTTGGTTTTGGTGGTGGTGGTGCTGAACCCTCATTATGGTAACTGGAATCAGCATCAAAATAGTTTTGCTTTGAACTTCTGTTTTTGCTTTTCTTGGCCAATAGTGTCAGGAAATTTTACCTTCCTTTTATTCCTTCCAAAGGAATGAAATATCCAAGAAGAATTCTATAAATGCACATCCAAGAGAAGCAAACAGACTTTTCAAGTAAAAACAAAGCAGAGGATTTCAAACAAAAGAAAGAAAATACACAAAAATCTGTGTTCTCATAGTGGGAAAGATTTTACATAGCATTCTCACAACTTGTATATATGCCCACCTCCTCCTTCACTGTTTCCTTTTTCCAAAACTAAGCTGTATTTCATTCAGGTTGTTTTGGAGGTTTCCAGATAATGTTGCCCACAAATCCATTGCATTTGGAATTCAGTGGTTCATGAATGACCTTTTCCTTATGTTCACTAAGCAGCATCTTGATCCAAGCATAGTCTTTGGTTTTGGCTCAATACACCCTCCCCTGTGCTTTAAACAAACCACTTCCCCAGGCTCAGAGGGCCATAAATTTAGCTGTTTGAAAAATTCATTTAACACAATTGATTGTAACATTCTCCCTCTCTTTTTCCCCAGTCATAACTTCCTGATTGCTGTTCATCTGTACCAGATGTGTGTTTTACATTTCCAAATTATATAAATATATTTCCCCAAATGGTTCTCCTCTCTTCCCATCTGCTGTATATATTCACAGTAGCAAGCTAACTTGTACACTACAGCATATATTTAATTTCAGGTCTAGAAAAGAAATGGGGAAGTCCCACCTGAGAGCTACAGCTCTTGCTGCTGGTAGCCATATTGGTCTTGTCTTCAAAAATATCTGAGTACGTAAACTACCTAAAGATGAGTTAGAGCAATCTCCAAGGAAAAACTGAGGTACTGCAGAGAGTAATAGTACCGACTAAGCAGATGTCACCATTTGCTCTGAATCAGTACTAAAGCCATACCATGATTCAAAGGTGAACTCTGTCAACCTGGATTTCACTCTTCTAATGAGATAAACAGCAGTGACAGTTGAAAATTATCAGTGCAGTCTGCAGCTCATTGTAGAACTGAGAGTATAAATGGGTTTGTGTGTGTGCACATCTACTTTCTATAGCATTTCTTCTGAGAAATGTTAACTGGAAGCAAAAAATGTTTGGTAATTTAACCAAAATAAGGATATATTCTGCAAAATCCACCTCCTTCATGTTCCTGTCTAGTAAAAAAGGAAAGGAAACTATTTTTCCTATCAAGAGACACAATTTAATGTATTTGCATGTGCTGAAAAATGATGTACCTGTCAGTGAAGAAGCTGCCTGTGCATGCACTAAGATCGTGTGTAAGTACAAGGACAATTTGTCCATTATGTAGTCTTTAGAACTTATCCCTGCATTCATTATGGTGTTTTTTATAAGTGCAAGGGAAAATACCGATCATATGCACAATTCAGAACTGAAAATAATAACTCTTTACTGCTTAAAACTGCTTAAGAAACTAAGAAGCTTTAAGAACTATTTCCAACAAAATTGTCTCCAAAAGTCTTTAATACATTTGTTCTGAAAACAAAGAAAGAAACAAACAAAAAAATGCCTTTCAATTTCTAGTTAAAACATACACTTTTTTTATGGTTCTTTTTCTCTTGTACAACTTCATACATTTCCAGTCTTGGCACTAGTGCTGTTTTTGTTATAGGATTAGGCATACTGATGTATCATCTCAAACCCAAGGCCTAAACACAATACAATAACAGGGCTATGATAACACTTTTGACTTTCTAGGTGCATTTATTCCATTAAAAGTCAAATGGTATTGTGTTTACCTCTGTGTGTGGCTGTACTTCCGGGCTTATATCCCTTGAATCCATTAAGCTGCTCTGATCTGGAATTGGAATGTGGCAGCTACAGGAAAAGGTAGATTGTGTAGAAGAGAAATTCCTGTAGAAAAAAAAAAAAAAAAACATAGCAAAAGACCAAATCTTAGAAAAGTCATATTAGCTCACAAGCATTTTGCTGTTTTGACTGGGTTCCTGTCACCTCCTGTCCCTGATTGCCATAGAGTTTTACAAGCCATTTTTAAGTAGATGTCCTATTTCTTTATGGATAATGCATTTTAATAATCTATATCCTTTAGCAGGTAAAGAGACTATGACAGAAATCAAATAATTAATTGCAAATTTACCATAATCCTTATCCATAGGTAAAGTGACGGGATTTATGTTTTTTATTGTTGTTGTTATTGCTGTGGGCTGTTCGTTTATTTTGTTGTTTGTTTGTTTGTTTTGTAGTTTATTAATTTTGTAGAAATATCTGTAAAAAAACAACATAGAAAGTGAAGAAAATGAGGAAAAGAAACACTTGGCTAGC
The DNA here is from genome assembly GCF_009769625.2 of Cygnus olor. Lineage (NCBI taxonomy): Eukaryota > Metazoa > Chordata > Aves > Anseriformes > Anatidae > Cygnus > Cygnus olor. Next base: position 20,916,826 of record NC_049173.1, read on the forward strand.
TTAACAGAGATTGCTGCTGCCAAGGAATTTTATCATAAACTACATATCAAGGGTTATTTGCTGAAGCCATCTGAATGTGAGATAGTTATAAACTTCTCACTAACACTATCCCAAAAGAAAAAAAAAGGGGGAATTTGCTGAGATCCCTACTGAATTACAGCACCTCTTTGGAACAGAGATCTCAGGAGAAATGTACGCAAAGATGTTTACAGAAGAAACTACAATTTATTGGGCTTTTTGCTTCGTTTAGTTTTTTCCCTAGGAACCTGAGCTAAAAGAGGGAGAAATCATCACACAGATATTTCACAGATGTGTTTAGCTTTATCTGCTTAGAATGACACCCCATGAATGTTCCTGAGTGTCCTGTGGCTCAGCAGTAACTCTACCAGCTTCTACACTGCCTGCAGGGTGCTCTTGTGAAAAAGTTTTCAACCAGTTAGAATGCCCGGTAAGAACTGGAGATGTTCAGCACTAATAAAGCCCTGACTGTAAACTCTATAAAGCCACCTTTTATACATATCTGCACTCTTCTTTGTGAGCCTTCTCTTAGCATATCTTCAGGAATGCCGAAAGAGAGCTCAGAGAGAGTGGCTTTTTATAGCTTGTATTTGTCACATTTCTGGATAGCTGAATTTGTTGGAGCTCCCTGTAGGTAAAGCAAATCCTTCATTTATATATAGCATTATTCTATTCAGATTACAATAGAGACTTCATCACCATAAGGTTAAGCACTATAATGAACAAACTCATGTTTTTCTCTTCCCCCAGAGGATTTTTGTGAAACCACAGTACAAAAAGGATGTGAAACTATTGGAGAGTGTCCAGAAAAGGGCTACAAAAATGGTGAAGGGCCTAGAGGGGAAGACACACAAGAAGTGGTTGAAGTCACTTGGTCTCTTCAGTCTGGAAAAAAGGAGGCTGAGGGGAGACCTCATTGCAGTCTGCAGCTTCCTCACGAGGGGGAGTGGAGGGGCAGACACCAATCTATTCTCTCTGGTGACCAGCAGTAGGACCTGAGGGAATGGAGTCAAGCTACGGCAAGGAGAGGTTCAGGCTGGATATAAAGAAAAGGTTCTTCACCAAGAAGGTCATTGCGCACTGGAACAGGTTCCCCAGGGATGTAGGCATGGTACCAAGCCTATTGGAGTTTAAGAAGCGTTTGGACTGTGCTCTCAGTCGTATGGTCTGAATTCTGATTTTTGGGTAAACCTGTGTGGAGCCAGGAGTTGGACTCAATGATACTTGTGGGTCCCTTCCAACTCGGGATATTCTATGATTTATTCTTGTGTTACATATCAAAGGGTAACTACATGAACACATAAATCATCTTACATGGCTTAAAATTTACATCAAAACAGAAATTTGCTGTTCTGGATGATTTCTGTACTCTCTAAGTTGTACTGCATTTAGAAATCAGGTCTCCCACCAGGTTCAGGAAATGGATGTTGTAGTTCTCATTTTGCACAGAGAAAAAAAGACTCAAAGCAGTGACTCGAGCCACATTATCAAGTACTTCTTTTGTAATAGGACAGTAAAGAATGTGTAAAACCACTATCAAAAAAAAAAAAAAAAAAAAAAACAACCAAAAAACTGTCCTCTGTCTTCTCCCCAAAGATGAAGAATTATTTGCTTCCTTACTCCTTTAAGTCCACTCTTGCATATTATAGTGTTTCTACACTGAGATGTTCAAATAGTATTATATTGAAACATATTTGGCAATATCAAACTTAAACCTTAAGACTAGCCTGAGAGACTAGTCACCTTCTACTGCCCATACAAAACTGCTTCCCACCAGCTTGGCTTACTTTCTCAGTTACCTCTTGTCAAACTTCTCTCTCTCTTCCCACCACCACTGACCTGCTGGTCAGTGAGTCCTAAAAAGACTTGGGATTTAGGCCTATCACCAAGGTTATGCCCACAATCTGGAGGTTGTGTCTGACTGGGGCGATGGAAGATGACTTAGCTGTTATTTTCCCTGCCCCTTCATCCACATCTGTGCACCTCTGAAGGTCAGAACACACAGCTCCATTGAATAACTGGATTTTCTCTGCTTCTTGAAGAAAGAATAGAGTCATTTTTACTTTAAATGTTAGTGTTAAGTTTTTCTCATAGCCCAGGATTCCGTGCTACTGATGAAAGACAAAAGCTGAGTTCTGTCCTCTGCCTTTCTTTTTATACATTCATTCTTAAGCAGTATAAAACATCTGCATACTTTGTATGCAGAGATGAGCAATAATTTATTCTAAGTACTTCACCTCCTCTTCTATTTCTGAACTAACTGTGGGTAAGTTAGCATTCAAGTGGATTTGGCAAATAAATCTGGCAATTGTTTCATGGAGAAATTGGAGCAAGTGTGGAATATTTGAAAAGGGAAATTGTTAATGCTGTGCCAGTGTCGTGAAAAGGCACATGATTTAGGTCATTTCATTTTAGTTATTCTAGAATCGTTCATGAGCAAAAATATGAAAGAAAAAGAGAGAGAGAGAAAGAGAAGGGTAGAGATGGACTTTAATCAGAAAAGAATTACAGATTGTTAAAATATTTATTTTTTCAATTATTCTTCCTGAAAACTTGTGGAAAAGGGAGAACTTTGTGGGGAGAGGGATTACTTCTTTGGCTAATCAACTTAAATGCAGAGATATAAGTTATATAATTCTGTAAGGGGGTTGAATTTGTACAGCATGGACTTCTGATTTAAAAACTCACAATATCCAGTTACCAGCAGAGCACACAGCAGATTAATAATTAGCTAAGTAACATATCTAAACTTGACTAGTTAATATAGAATTCTCATCAAAGGCAGTATCCCCAGTGGGTTTCTGTAAGGCCTTTTTTCTAGGGGGAAACATGAAGCTCTTGATGGCTAAATTTTCAGATGACAAAATGAGAGGCAAAGCAAGAAGTAATGAGAAGCAATTTGTATCATACAGTAAGTTGGACACAGTCTGTTAAAATGGACTGTAGAAAGTCTGAATGCTGTATAGACTGGCAGAATGTGCTTGTCTCTGTTATTTATTAGGGAAAGTAACCTCAAAGCTGGACACCACCACACTAGAGGACACCAACTCTAGTATTTGTTCTTTAAATGTTTCATTTTGAAAAGAGATCTAAATTAGTTCTTTCTACCCAGAGAAGAATAGATTCACATAATCTGCCTTTTTTTTTTTTTTTTTTTTCTTCAAGGAAGGCCCTAAAATGCAAGAATGGTAAAATCAATTAAAGCAATGTTTACTTTCTGTTTATACCACAACATAGTTGTCTAATTACCTTTTCCAGCTGGGCTTACTACTGATGTTGAATGGCATCAGTTTTTAAAACTAAATTCTCTGTCCAAACACCCGCCACCCCAAATTCAGTTTCTCCTTCTTGAATAAAATAAAGTTTTAGAAAAGGGCATTTTTCAAATCTGAATTTTTGTTAAAGGTCAAACAGCTATTCAAACATCTTAGTGATCTATTCACAACTCCTATGGTACTTTAAAATTATTTAATATAATTTTTATTTTTGTTTTTTTCCACCAAAAATAAGTCACTTAGAAAAAAATTGGGTAACAATGTGGGTTTTTTTGGTGGGAGGGGGGAATAATGACTGTAAAATGATCACAATTAAAAGAAATTTATTTAAAAACTGCAGACAACATTGTTACTTTATTAAAGAAAATTGATAATATATCTCTGTAACTATTGTTTAAGCAGTCTGATACAATATTACATTGGTTTTATGCAATTGGGAAATGAAATGCTTCTGAGTCATTTCTTTTAGTGCTCAAGTGGTCCTTCAGTATTTATTGCAATTTACTAGTCTTTCAAGGACTGTAATGGAATTTAAAGCTTATTGGCATGGTTCAAATAAGCTGTTTGCTCTTCTTCCATAACCTGGAGACTTCCTGCTACTGGCTACACATTGCAGAAATAAATGGCAATTTCACTTTACTATTATTCATAGGGTCATAACGCTCAAGGTTAATGTGTGCTGTGATGGCTTATTCATGAAACTTGCTCACAAAACCTGAAAGTTTCATAAATTTTAACACATGTAATCTGTCCAAAAATTCCTACCAGAAAGCATGGTTGGTCTTTATTCATTCTTCATCTTTTGTTTCTCTTTTAATATCTTTCATTCTGCCAATGTGGAAACAAACAATACAGAGTTTGCCAAAGTGACCAGTCACATGTTTATGACTACATAAAAATTTCAGTTCTTTTATAACCCTATCAACTAATATGTTCTATACACTACAAAATAAGATTAGTATTTACAAATTAGTAATTACCAACACAGCTCACTTTGAAAATTATTCTACAAGAAAAAGAAAATGCTAAGTGTACCATACTATTTATTCCAAGCAAATAATTCATATGATTCTATTTAACATATCCCAAGAAGTAGAATGTGGATAAGTGGAAATATGCATTAAATTTCTTGACTATGGTCATGGGAGCTCTAACTTTTATAAAGCACAGCTACTTATTTTTTGTAGTATGAAAGGACCTAACAGACTTCATAGTCATACAAATTTGCTGTATAAATCTATATACCCCAAATATACTTTCCTTCTTAATCATCACAGCCAATGGTGACATTGTCTTAGTGGAGATAGTTACGATCACCATTGCTGAAAAGGTCTCATTTCTAAACTGTCTTTTCTGTTTCCTGAAATGAAATGTTCACATACAGGTTTTGAATGTTTTTTCCTTGTCTTTAAGTTTTGTTTAGGAACTTAAAGTGGAAGCTAAGGATTCCTAGTGTATTATTCAAAGTGAGACAATCTCAGATTCTCACCTACATGCTTTTGTAAGTCTTCCCTTTTTTCTTATATATTTTCTGTTGTTTGAAAGCTGCTATAAGACCATAAATTATTCTTCATTTGCCTATGGAAATGCTGTGCTACTAGAATCTGATTATTTTTTTTCAAGAAATTGGAGGCACCTTTATTTTAAGTAGTAGCAGCCAGACTGTATTCAGTATGTCCAGACAGCGCAGAACTTCTGCAACAGCCAAACACTTAATGTATATCTTCTATTTAATCAGATTTATTTAAAGTACTACTGAGATATTATTTCTTCTTTTTACTTAGTTGGTGTCCGTCATGCCAGACACTTGCACACACAAGCAGTAGTGCATATGCATGAGTACATTTGCAAAGACCTGTAGATTGCATACTTAAAATGGCTTAGCATTTATATGCTTCCTCTCCCATTAAAGTCAATGATGAATGCTTTGGAGAATATCCACCCAACAGTTTGGTGTGTTTTCCATTCTTCTAATTGGCAAGTCATCAACAGAGAAAAACAATCTTCTGCTGCATCCACATAATGCAGCCTAGTACTCTTTCAAATCAAATGGCAGAAGCCTCTGCTCTGTTTTTCAAGGTCCCAGGTTCAGTTGCCTGCAAATTGCTTATTATGAGGCTCATTAGTTACAAGATTATTTTTCTGAGATGAATACAAAATAAAATGTATCTGTTCAAACTCATTAACTCAATTATTTTCTTAGAGAATTGTACTTTGGCAGCTGAACTGTGGGAAAAAAAAAAAAAAAGTAAAAAAAAAAAGTAGGGCTTTCAGAAGCTAGGCCCCTTGTTTTTAAATGAGTCAGAGACCTCTGAAAATGCCACACCAGAACCCTCTGGAGGGAAGGAGACACAGTCAGTGCAGAAAACCATGGGCAGGCACATTGTCTTCGAGATTCAAGAGACCAGCCCAATAGCACCATCTTTTCCAACAGGAAATAAGGAAAAAATTGTATATTACTACCAGCTGCAGTGGGAGGTTTCTCACTGTTATAGAATTGCACCTAAATTTCTGAATAACATACCACATCTGTTGTTTAAGAATTTTTTTTTTTTTAAGAATAATTTTATAGCAAAAGTGTTTGTGCCAAACCAGAACAATCAACTACTGAGAGAACTTTATCATGGACAAATTTTAATTATCCCCTTCCCAATATTCTTCTGCCTTTCATCCTTCACTGTTTGTTTCACTCTAGTTGCTTATGTGCAATGTTTTGTTTAGTCTGGATACTGTCAGGCCAACCTGATTTTCCTGTGGGAGGTCATTGAAGTACCTAAGTTGGTGCCTATTGCTATGATTTTGAATTCTATCTCTGTTATAGACTGACTACGGTATACAGTACTAGAGCTCTTTACTCAAGAGATGATTGCTGAAATTGTAGTAATAACATTTTTAACAAGAGCTGTTTTATTTCAGAGCCTCAGAAAATGGTCCACATAAGAGACACTGTAGGAACATGTCATACAATATTTCATTTCTAACATAGCTGTACAATTTTTTTCTGCTATGTCACTTTTATATAATGAATGTTTATCTTTACTGATGGCATCTCAGGGGATACTTTCATCAAAGGACAGTTATAAATAAAGTTACATTCCAATTGTATTTTAAAAGGCTAAAATGTAAAAGCACCCATATATTATAGGCGATGACATGATGTAATTATATTCATTTTGTAACCTGTTTACAGTTGAAGAATGTTTACCTTATAGATATATGAAGGCAGAAGTTCTCATTTCCGTAAGGAGACTTATGCATAGAATTTATGCAAGTGGATATATTAATACTATTACAGGGTACTGAAAAGTACTAAAGGAGATGTATTTTTAAGAATAGGTTGCCACAGAAGGGGAAATATCAAGCAGTTATTTTTCTTGCAGCTCTTGGTTACTCCTGACATATAAGTTTTACAGCATGTTCTTCACTTCCTCTATAACTGTTGTGCAACATAAACGTGCCAAGGTGTGAGCCCATATGATTGTCATTTTTGACCTTTTCCTCCTCCCTCTTCCCATTCATCTTTCTCCTAATATCATCTGTATACAAGGAAATGAAACAGAAACTCATAGTCTAAAAATCCATGTATTCACATCTTGGAAGGCACATCTGCCTTCCCCAGCACTAGCAGATGGATTCTTTTACCAAAATCATAGCTGGTTTCAGTTCTCAGCCTGTCTGTCAAAACATGTTCAGCTTTGCAGAAAGGGACGCCTGCATAATGTATTTTGTTCATGTAACCTGAATGAAAGGGTACTTAGCATTCTCTCACTAAAATCCAACAATTTTTCCCTGCTGATGACCACAAGGGTGTGGGATATTATATAGCTCCACCCCTTGTCCTGTTTATTTGTGGATTAGGAGTCAGAGAGCAGTATATTCTACAGTTGTTCCCCAAAAATCACAATTAACCATTACACAAATTTGAATATGAAAGAGTGGCACACAGTCTGCAGACTCTCTGGGAGGAATCAGGGTAGATCAAAGGCAAGGTTATGGGTCTTTTGACAGCAGTGGATTTAGGTAGAAGAAAATAAAATGTTTGCAGGTTTTATTTATACTACGAGGAAAGAACTGACGGAAAATAACATTGCCAGAAGGCAGCTCAGAGTAGCAATGAAATTACAATACTTGTGATTTTTTAAAAGAAGAATATAAAAAAATTAATGTCATGACCTTCAGGAAAATAGACTTTACTGAACTACATGACTGGTAGATAAGCTTCCATAAAGAGTTTGGTCTGAAAAAAAAAAATGTTAAGGAAAGCTGGACATTCAGTAAAGAAAATATATTGGAGCCACAAGTGCACTGTAAATTTGTCTCATCTCAAGTGAGAAACTGGAATCATAACACAACCATCTGGAAAAATTAGAAGTTTTTCATTGACCTGACTGCAAGAGACACACATGCACTGAAAATTAGACGAGGTTACAAAGGAAGAGTACAAAATTGCAGCAGAAACATATATGGGAAAATTCAGAAAGATAAAGACAGAAGATGAAGGTACTACAAAGAACACTAAAAGCAACAAGAAATCATTCTAAGTATTTATTTATTAAGAGGAAGGCTCAGGAAGGGATTACTCTCTTATTCTCCAAAGACTATTTTGCTCTCATGGATGGTTGCAATCAGGTGACTATCACTATATCCATGATAAAAGGGTAGTATCTCAAACTTAAATATTCAAAGGAACAATTTAGATAGCTGTTAGATATGTGAGAAGTTTTATATCAATTGGGATTGAAAAAAAATGACAGAAATCTCTAAAACATTATCATTAATCTGTGGAATGTTTTGAAGGATGGGGAAATTTTTGAAGGATTGGTGAGCTGTGAAAACCCTGGCAAATGGCAAATTCTGTTTAACTGGTCTTTTTAAACAAACAATCCAAAAAAGAAAATGTAGGTGAAGATTTATAGATTAGTCAGCTTAATTTTGATTCACAGGAAATTTATCTGAGAAAAGCTAAAAACTCCTGAGTATGTAGATGTTAATAAGCAAAGGTGTAATGGTCAATGTGGATTTGTCAAGAGCAAATCACGTGCAGGGAATTTAATTTTCTTTCCAAAACAAAATAAAACAAAAATAAAACAAAAGAGACGGCAGGGTGTTCCTTCCTATCATAAGGTGCTGTTTAACACAGCAGGCAGCTAAGTACCACACAGTCCACACACTTCTCACACACACACCCCACACCCTCCACACATACAGTGAGATGGAAACAAACAAACAAAGAAACAAACAAAAGGATTAAAAAAAAATAAAAAGAACAAATAATTCAGTGGTTGAGGTAAAGACAGTTTAATAGGACTGAAGAGGAAGGGAAAATACGAATAACAATAATGATTATCACAGAATCACTTTTATCACATGATCCAAGTGAAGAATATACAAAGCAAGTGATGCACAATGCAACTGCTTCCCACCTGCTGAACAATGCCCAGCAAGTCCCCAAGCAGCAGCAACACTCTTCCACCCACTCTTCTCCCCAGCCAACTCTTCCAGTTTATTGTTCACCACAACGCCATATGGTATGGGACATCCCTATGGTGAGTCTGGGTCAGCTGTCCCGGTTCTGTCCCCTCACGGTTCCTTGTGCACCCCTAGCCTCCTCACTGGCAGGGCAGCATAAGTATGAAAGTCCTTGGCTTAGTCACTGCTCTGAAACACCTAAAACATCTATGTGTTATCAATATTATTCTCATCCTAAAACCAAAACACAGCACCATACCAGCTACTGGAAAGAGAATGAACTATAGCCCAGCAGAAACCAGGACTTAAGGTTACTTCCATAAAAGTAAGTGGCATCTTTAACATGGACCGAGTCACTAAACAAATATAGACCAATGAGAGCTACAGCAATGTGGTAGGATCTGAACGCCAGAGGGTATGTTTAGCCAGCTGGCAATATTAGCATCTGCTCCAACCATAAGTATGAACAGGCAAATGGAGAGAGTTTAAATGTATCTTCTCTCCACAATAGGCAAACCCAACAGTAACAGATCTGCCAGTGGAAACCAAGACACTTCTAAACTAAAAGCATGGTTTAATTCTATAGGTAAAAGATCTGAGCCATGGAAAAATCACACATAACCAAACTCAGCAGAGGTATACTGGTATGAAAACAAAGAATGTCCAAAGAAAATCAAGTCTAAGCCGTACTGTAACCAAAATAGAGATATGTAAACCTGTGAATTCAAAATGTATTAATCAGGATTTAATTAATATTTACTCACTTTGAACCCAAATATAAATGACGTAAATAGTGTAACTATCAATAGCATGTAAGTATTTTATAACACTGTGGTGGCAATATCAGACACAATAAATAAGCTTTTTACATAAGCATGCAAGCAATGGGATCACCAAAGGGACGAGCATGGGTGTAATTGCACTAGAAACCATCCAAGAAACAAAAAGTTGCCAGACAGGGTAAGGTAGGTACAAGAGACTGCAAATCCTCCAGAGTACACAAGAAGGATGACAGGCAGGACCAAAGAAAACAATATAACCAGTAACAAGAGCAGAGGAGAACCCTTTATTTGGGAGGGGACAATAATATTAAAATATCAAGCAAGGAAAAAACAAGGAGATGAAAGAAGACAAGTCCACTTGAGTTTCAACTTGACCTGTAGACAGTCACACTGAGCTGATCACCTTCCTCCGCAGCTAGGAGCCACCAAGGACCACAGCTGTCAATGGTAACTGTACAGCATCAGCTCCGTGGCATTGTGTAGTTATAGCTAATTTGGAAGATCATTGTTAACAGTTTTGTATACATAGGATGATCAATATTGTGTGAGATTTAACTATTAGCACGATGTGATTTTAGTGATAAAATTTAGGAAAATTCAGTTTTTATAATTTTTTTTTAATATTTATATTAAATTTATATTTTTTAATATAAATTTATAAATTTTTTATAAAAAACCTTTATAATCGGCCAGATTTGTCAGTCCTCCAAATATTGCCATCACAGTAACCTCTTGTTATCTGACTATAGGTATACATACATACATATACATATATGTATGTATGCATTTTCAATAAGATCCAGCTTCTCCTACAAGCAGGCTTCTTCCAAATCATTATTCAGCTGCATTATTAGGGAAAGAGTGCAACGTTTGTTAATGTCTATAACAGAATATGTTTCAATATTGAGTTTTCTCCATTTATATCTGTGGCTTTGCATTTGAATTTCTGCACATGCCTCACCACCTTGTTTGCTGTGGCCCACAGTGTAGAACAAAGTTTTGTGCCACTTTGCAAATACACAAGAAAGCATCAAATTTGCCTCCATCTCCAGCTGAACTATCAGTTCCAGTCTGTGCTTATCATTACCCTCAGAAGCTGTGACTGACAGGCTGGGCTGACGTTTGGCAGAGAAGCTATAGAGAAACTAGGCAGCTTGATGTACAGGGTGGGAACTCTCCATGTGACAATTTCTCAGATGGTCAGGTCTGCATATTCTCCCTAAAGATAGCTAGCTGGAGTTAAAAAATAAATAAATAAATCCAAGAATCCACTTCATATACAATCAAAAGCAATACCTCCTGTCAGACTATCACACTTTCTCTCATTAGCTTGCCACTGACAGAGGAGCTCAGCAGCAATATACAATCTGTACCTACTGCTTGTGTTTATTTTCCTTTTGTTTGAACAATGAGAGGATATACATTACACCAAGTTTTGACTTTGTAGTGCTGCTAAATCACACATGAGGGAACAATGAAAACAGTGCCTGTTTAATAAATATATGTTGATATTTCATATCTAATTGCTTCCAATGGGATCCTAAATGCATCCCATGGAGGAGAGGGAGTACATAAGTCACAAAATGTAGTCAACATCTGAGTGATGCATATATTTCTCCTGAGTCATGGATAAAGCTCTGGAGCAACAGTTTTTCTTGTCACTTTGCTACCTACAGCTGCTGCCAGCTGGATGAGAGAACGAGAGGAATGAGGGACAAGCCCAAGGTGCAGCTGGCAAAAGAAAAATCAGTAGGAATTAAAATGCTACAAATTAAAGCATAAAGACATTTTATCCGTCGATGATTTCCAAACCACTTGATAAATAACTCATTTACATAGATATATATGGACAGAAAGGGTTATAGTTCCCACATTTCTTACAGAAACACGTTTACTCACGCTAGATCCATTCAGCTTTTTATTTATTTAGTTAGTTATTTACACACAGACACCAAAATAAATAAATAAATAAGAAAATAAATAAATTATAAATTATCAGATTCTATATCTACAAATGACAGGTAATGCCATGTCACAGGCTTCTGTAAATGCACCGAGTCCCAGGAGTCTGGTCTTATTTCAAGGCTAATGCGTTCAGTTTTTTGACTGCTTAATGACATTTGTGTTTCTCTCTATTGTAACATGTGAAACCTCTGCTATATTCCCAAGTTAACTGACATAGCCTGAGACTTTCACAGTTCTTCACAGAACTGATAAATATAAGCCCCTCACAGCTTCCTGACTCCAGTAGTTGTATAATATAGGCTTGCAGTGGGAGCTGAATCATGGAGATAGGCTTGGTGTTTTAAAGGGAAAGAGACTGACATCCATTTTGAATTCTTTCAGGAATGTCACAGTTAAGCCATATGAAGACAAGCCACAGTTCAGTCTCCCATCAGTAGCAGAAGTCTTTTTCTTCCAAGGGAGAGTATAGAAGATAGTTATGGGAAATGAGGTCGACTGCCAGAGAGCTTGTGCTGTACAGGGCTGAGGTATTTACCATAATAGGGTTCACCTGGGAAATAAGGCCAGAAACAAAGCTGATGCATGCCTGGCATCTGCATGGTCCTCTGTAAGTGTGCTGGATCCTGGGAGAGACATTTTAAAGTTTGGAAGTCATATTTCTGGAAAGGTCCTTTGTTGCAGTTAGAAATGTTCGGGCTCTGTGAATGTGAGGCTTACCCTAATTCTGAGATCCTCCATGAAAGAAGCCGAATGCTAAAGACTTGTAACTTTTTCATACCAATTTGCTATCTTTCCAAAGAAAGTTTAGAAAGAATTTCTGAGACAGAAAACTATGAAACCAGTACTTCCAGTCTTGAGGATTCCTTTTTCCTTATCTTATATCAGGGACTTAAGACCCTCTTAGGACTATAAAAAGTAGTCAGTCCTATATCATTAATTCTTTCTGTTATTGTTCTCATTCCCTTTCTCACTTACCGCACGTCATTTGCCAGCTTGAATTAATGAACACAAAGCTAGCGACTGAACTTCTTCACCGGGAGGTTTTGTTCTCAAGACCTCTCAAATCATGTAGCACAGGTTTGTTTTCAGTTGAGCAAATATATAGTTTGGTACCCCATTTATCTTCATTTGACAGCATTCAAATTCTACCAAAGGAATACAGTATTACACTGATCAGTAACAATGATGCTATCATTATGTTGTTCCAGTGGCTACAAGATAATTAATGTTTAGTGATAGACACATTCAAAATAACATTATGTTATTAATTATTTTAATTAACTTCAAATGCTTCTGTGTTTTCCAATAAGTTCCCCACATCTAGAAATAAAGCTGCACACACTTTTCAGCTCTCAGCTTCTTCCTGCTGTTTGTTTACCTCAAAGATTTAGCCTGAGCTGTGAAAATGCACCTCTGGAAGTTCATTTGAGTTCTGTTTTATTAATTATCTAGTTCTTTTTATTTTGGCTTTTTGTTTCCTTCTTTTAACTATATAACTGTAAAAGTTAATAACAAAATAATTATATGCATTTGTTTCAATATGTTTCACCATATGTCTTGTCTCCTGCATTAAATCAGCCTTGAACTGAGTTTTCACCATGAGCAGAGAATGAAGCTAAATGATGCCTCTCTAATAGCTTTAAAAAGTCATTTAATGATCTTCGGGAATTTTGTTTTTTGGTATTTTTTTCTTTCTTTTTTATCTTTTTTTTCCTAGTGTTGCAAGAATCAGGCTGAAATTGCAGTAGTCTTACCATATTATCTGCCTTTTGGGAAAGAAAATAGAGACAATTTTTCTTCTTGTCTTCCCATCACTTCTCATTTAGAAGTATACTTTTCTTTTTAAACAAAAATTTGTGTTGATTAAAATGGCTCTACTGACAGCACTATGGTGGTTCTTTATTGATACACGAAGGAGAACAGAGCTCCTAGGTAGTCCAAGCTCCTTTAAAACATATGCTTCAAACATGAGAGGAAAACTCTGTTGCTGTATCTTCTGATTATGGTTTCTCTAGCTATTAAGGCAGTATTTAAGCCACTGTGGTAATGGTGAGTGAGTCAGTGTTTTAGCAGCATTACAGACAGATTTGTCAAAATATACAAACAGCTGAATTTCATATTCCTTAGGACCAGCTCTGAGCTGAACTGAATTTAGTAACCTGAATTACAGAGACTTCCTCTTCTACTGCTATTCATCCCTCTATTTCATCTAGTTAGATAAAAGATTATGTCTGATGTTCTACATGGCATCACAACTCAATGAAGATGGACTTACCCTGTTTGAAATTGATAAGGTATGGAGATCAGCTGCAAGATGGTGCTGGCTTCAGTAAAGATCCTGTGCACCACAATTTCAGTTCTGCACAGTAAAAAGGAAGAGCTAAATACCTGAGAATAAAGATCCAGCATCATGACCAAAAGTAATCTCAATTTAATATACGACAGAGCGGAGAGAGAACCTCAAATTTTGCCCTACTTGCTCTCACTCAAATGATTTTTCAGGATGTTAGAAAAGTGTCTATCTACACACAGAATGCAACATCTAGAACTTTATTCCATCTAAAATGTTTAATTATTCATATGGATTAAGTAGCAAAGATAAAGCATACATGTATCCAAAGCAGTCTAAAGCTGATGGTGAGAGATGTCAGAGACATGTTTGCTGTAGTAAGAAACAATGCTCTGAAAGAGCCCTGGACCAGATCCCACAGTTATTCAAAGTGTGCACAGTGACGAAGTGTGCTCAGCACAAAAAGTGAACAGCAACCTGATTCCCCAACCAGAAAAGATCTGAAATCAAGATGAAAGCTAGAACTGTGGCTTGTTTCTCAATTCTAGTTAGGCTTAGGCATGTACTATATATCACAGGCTGCTTGGTTTGTCAAAATGAAGAGGTTTTGTACAAAAAAAGAAGCAAGACTTTCAAGTGCCATAAAACTACTGTCTATAGTATTTATAAGATATAAGAATATCCCAGGGGCAACAGAACTGAATAAGCCCAAATTTGAAATAGTATACCTAAAACAGCCTTTACAGGGTAAGTGCAGTGCCCATGTCCTTCATCAAATCCCCTGAAAGGACAGATGTTAGGTTCATTTAAGTATCAGGCTAAAGTTCCCAAAATAGTTTCTGTTCCACTGGTGAACAGTTTCCAGGAAAGTACTAATTTCAAACTAGAGAAGACAAAATAGTGGAAACCATCCCACAAGGAATAGAACTGTGTTGGCAGGGACCTGAACTATTGTACATGTTTCTTTGAGATGTGTGTGAAATCACAATGTATAGAGAAAAGTTCATCACAGAGGATGTCACACACCAAGAGAGGTTTCCTTCTTCAGAGGTTTTGCTCTAACTGCAAAGCCTTACCTAGGCTCAGGGTCTGCTGTCTCTTTCAGAAAATGGAAGCTCTTGAGATAAGGAGCTGCTTCCATTTTTTGTAAATGATCAGAGTATGAGGCAGGAAGAACATAAAGGAAAACTAAACTGCTGACACCCAGCTACATCAGTAGTTCAGTAATCACAAGCTCAAAGACACTAGAAATGTCACTGCCTCCTTTTTATCTGCAACTCCCAAAACTCAAGCAGGATACCACTTTCCTCTTGTGTCTAACTAAATACAAAAACATTGTAAGTACAGCTGCCTCACACCACCTTGATCATTTTGGATGCAAGTTACATGTAAGTGCTCTTCAACACCTAGTCCAGAGCCAAACTGATCCTCTAGGGGTACCTTTCCTTTCCCGGCAGAACAATTCAACAAGCCTTAGAATGAAATACTTGACTTATTAATTTAATGATCTTAGATGTGTAGGAGAGAACTACAGGTGAAATCCCAAAAGGAAAGTATAAATCATGAAAGCTATTATCTTTTTTTTTTTTTCTTTTTTTTTTTTTTCCTGTAATAATATTTTGTGCTCCAACAGAACCTACAGTTTTCCACTGTGCACAGCTAACAGCTGTGTTAGGGAACCTAGGTTTTCATAGCCACTCCCCATGTTATTTCTTAAATTAAGTCCTGATTCTTCAGATTTTCCCCTGTAAATGTAGTTTTGCATGGAATTCCACTGAAACTGAATTCATTTATATAAAATGAAGAGGCAACATCTATGATCTTTAACTGTTGGGAGGCAAAATCTACATTTTCAGATAGATCTGTACATGGCCACACAGAGAAACTCAGGACATGAATTTTACAATAACGTAACTAATGAATAACAAAAAAGAAAAAAAGTTTGAAACCTTGTTTAACAATGTTGGCCAGGTATTTATATTTTTCAGGTTAGCCATGAAAACAGACGAAATCAGTGCTTGTTTTTCTCTTTAATAGATTTATTCCTAGTTTTTTATTTATTTGGTTAGCCTTGTATTTTGGCACACAGAATAGAAGCAGAAGAGTTTGTAATTCCATCCTGATGCATTTTCAATGTTATTTTAATGTGTCTATTTCAGTGTTATCAACCTCAATATGTTCAGATTTCAGAAACCTTAGTTTTGCTTCACAGTTACAAAAGCAACATTTTGATGTTTTTGTCTGAAAAACTTACTCCACTGTTTTAGTTCAACAGTGTATGGTTAAGTGAGATTGAAATCATGAGTCATTTCCTGGTTTCAGCAAACATAGGTTTTGCTCTAATGCAAGCAGACACTGTACATTTCCCATAGACTTAACAGTGCACTTCGGTGTTCTTCTACAGATTTGCTGGCTGCACAAAACATGGAATTCCTAACCACTCTATCAATTATAACCTGCACCCGCAAATGCTGGGTTTGTAATGCAACTTCCTCTGGTTCCTCTTAAACCATACTCCTCTTCTAATGTCCACGCAACTTAACTTTCATGACAGAATCCATTGCTGTTCTAATCTTGGGGCTCTGCAAAAGATTATTTCTTGAATATGGCAAATACCATATGGCAATCTTTTTTACTAGTCCAGCCAAAAGCTAAACATGGATCCTTGCTGAGTTACTAGGCCAATCCTGTTACCTTTGGTTCCTCTAAGACTTTCTTTCCCTTCCAGGTTCCAGGGTCTTTCTTCACCTCTGATTAAGGTCCATGTTAGGCTGCTTTGTTAAACTGAGTGCATGAGTTCATTTAAGGTGTCCCATTTCATTACACACAACATTGTTTGAATAAAAAAATCCATATCACAAAGGGACCAACTTTCATTGCATCTTTCAAGGCATCCATGTCTCCAGTGCTTGTCTATCACTAGGAAATTTATCACTCCCAATGTTTTGAAAATAGCATTCATCACAGCACATCCCTGCCCCCCCCCCTCCCCCCCAGCTTTTGGCTGACAAACAATGGGATCTCAGGGGAGACAAAATTGACAGATAATAAAAGTTTAATTATTATAAGCAATGATGGTATTTAATAATTGTGATCTCACTGGGAGCAATTTCCAAGAAGATTCATTTTTGCTTCATTACAATGTGTGAGTGATGATACTAATAAAGGTTCACATGAGGAACTTCACAATTCTCAGCCTGGTTCCCCCAACAAACGTTAATTATTGTTCCACACAACACACTGGGAAGCCAGTGAGCAAGGATTTCAGTTGGATCAACCATGCACTGTAACATAGTAGATAATGAAGAAAATCAGATGCGAATACCTACAGGATGAGTGAGAGAGATGGCCCATGCTTTCTTAAGTTTCTTAGTTAGGGAAACAAAAGCAACCCAAACAAACTTGTTTGCTGGAGGTGAAGAAAGTAGCAAATTTGGGAAATCCATTGCCTTTACAATGAACAATTTCAGACTTCCTGTAAGTCTTTCCTTTTCTTCTTTTCCAGCTGAGCAGATACGTGACTAACATTGCTTTCTCTTCGATCAAATGGGAGAATAAACATATGAGTCTATTCAGTACGAGATGTAATCTGGAAAATAAAGCCTGCTGTTGTGAGTCCTGAAGGCTGGGAAAGGAGCCAAATGGGAACAGATCAGACCTAAACTTATATCAGGGACTGATTCAGATGTCCTGTTCAGTAAAGTGGAAGCTACCTGTTTTATTTTCTTGATTGTATGTAAATTTGCCTTTTTGGATAGGTAGCAGTATGAAGATGCTGTTATTGGACTTAAAAAAATGTAGGCAAGGTGCCTTAAAAATATGTAGCAGGGACACTTCTTAATGCACTAACGGTTTTGTTCTTTTTGAAATGTCTGGCTGCTTCTCTGCATATTTTTGAACTCCTTTGTGGAAAAAGACTGATGTAAAATCCTCTGCCAAAGCATTTTAAATGAGAACAAAATATGTTAATCAACATCTAGCCTGCAGGATTTCAGCTCAAAGAGAAAAAGTGAAAGATTGCTGTTGACCTGACTGTATAAAACTTTTCCATGGCTTTTATGGGAAGAGGCTGGTCTAGGCTCATACAATTGAAAAAAAAAAAAATATATATATATATATATATATATATATTTAAGAATGAACAGGGCCTGAAAGAAGAAAGAAACAGACAAATGAAAAAAAAAAAAGATGAGCTTTAAGATTGGTGTCAAATTTATATTCACAACCAAATTTTGTTGCTAATTGGACCTGGTCTTTTTGTTCAGTCTATTGTAAAAATAGACATTACTATCATAAGAAGATGGACTGATCTGAAGGAAGGTATGCTTCAGAGATGAACTGAGTGGGAAGGAGAGGAGACAGGATGCTTTTCTTCAGAGAATACAGGTTGGAGGAACTGGGCAATGGTGAATCTACTCTGAATAAAAATGGACAGCCTACATGCCACAAGTCAATTGAATCAAAATCTATGAGATCCAGTATCAGAAAAGCACATTTTTAATCTAGGACATAAGCCAGGCTCCGGCATAGAAAATTACATTTACAAGCAGAAGAGTTTTTTAAGTTCCTGTTAAATAGATGTTTGTTGCAGAAAGAAGCCATTTCAAACATTCTGAGCACATGCTGCATGTTGACCATTTTAAAATCAGCCATCTTGACATATGCTGTGAAGGAGAGCCATGTAGGAACTGGCCAGGCACACACGGAGCCAAAAAGCTGGCAACAGGACTATCCAGAGACTATGTTTATACCTATACCCAACTTTCTAAAAAGAACAAAAAATAAAGCAAATTACACACATTGAACCACATGGAGACATTTAAGCTTTTTGCTAAGAAATATGAAAGAAAATGAAATAGTAAATGAGGGTGAACTCACTGGCTCAAAAGCATTCTCAAAAAGAGCTTTGTGATTTTTTTTTTAATTTATGTTTTTGTTTGTTTGTTTTCCAGAGGATAAGGGAGTAACTATGATAATTTTCTGCAACAGTAAAAGCACTTTCAGTGAGTACTGCAGCTTTTATTCTTCTTTAAGACACAACAAAGCAAAATAAAGTTTTATACAATGGATGGATTTTCTTCCGAGTTAGAGAAACAATGAAAAGAGAGAAGACCAATTTTCTAAGAGTGAACATAAAGTGTGTGAGACAGAAAGTTGCTCATGGAGAAAGCTGCCCAAAGAGGCAGTTGATAAATGCCAAAAAAACAGAAAAACAAACAAACAAACAAAAAAATAAAGAACTAAATCATTATGACAACGAGAAAAACCCATGTTTGGGGCCATGTAGACCACATGGGCTTGTGTGAATGAATTTTCTGAGCAGCGTAAACCTTTCCTACTTCTCTTCCTACTACTCTTAATTAGCTGTTTCATTAATTCCCACACTAACAACTATCATGTGCTTCAGAAACACTTCCAGGTCATTTCTCAGTTCTTGTTTTCTTTATCAGATTAAGGATGAACTAAAGGACTAAATCTCTTTTTTGTTGTTGTTGCTTGGGTATTGTTTGATTGCTTTGACAGCTGTTTTCACAGGTAAAATGCATACAAGTGTGTATATATATATATATATGAAATTATTCTTAAAAATATTTATTTGTCTGTGTCACAGCATTGCAAAAATGTAATGGGTCTGACCCCATAAAACAGTGCTCTGTGTAGATATTTACATTTTTCAAATCACAACACATGAAGTAGAAAATTATCTAAATTAGCTGAAATTAACAGATGAGAGGAATGTAATAGATATATTGCAATATATTCTCAAGATCATAAAAGGTCAGTTTTTGTTTCAGTGGCTCAAGAAATCTTGCAAGAAAGATTAATTTCAATTGCTCTGGATTAGAAGCACTTCCATATGTACTGGAAACTGGCAGAAAGGCCATAAACAAAGGTCAGTGATAATTCAGATAAACATCACTACATCACAATGAGCAGGATGGGTCTAGCAATTACTTCATTGATCACTATTAGTCCTTTTCTCATTTAGCAACTTCATCAGCACAGGGAAAACAAGGCCAGGCATGTTCTGTATTTGTTTTCATTTTTAAGTAAACTTGTCTGGACACTTTTCATGACCCTGTTGCATTTGCCTCCTGCAAACATTCTAGGAAATGAGTTTACTGGAAGAAATATTCATGTAAATAGAGAATTTTAAATGGATATAAATGTTTACAGAATGCAAATCAGAATAAAAAATTCTGAGTGCTTGCACTAGCAAACAATTTCTAAAATCATTAATACCACAGACAAAATGAAAAATAAACTGACCTCTGAAAACAGCTTGCCAAATAATTCACCAAATATTTAAATGGAAAGAAACTGATCTTCGAGCAGTTTAGTTCTCCTCAAAGAACTTAAGAACAATAAATTACTAGAAATCTATGTCTGAGAAAACATTGTTCTGCTGGTTCCAAGCACTGGATTTTGTAATTCTGCTAAGTCATTCCTATTCACATGAAAAAAACAGAAGACAGTCAAAATATTGTTCAGTACAGACCTGTTACTTTACAACATTCTTACACTTCCAAACTAAAGGTAAAAAGGAAGAACACAGTTTTATTTATCACAACTTCAAAGCCTACCAACTAATAAATTGGGCAGAAATTACTTCTATTCCTTCACAAGGGCCCACTCTCCTTTGCCTTTAACTTCTAGTACATTCCTTTCTTACTATATTTTTTTTCCATAGTATTTGTCAAACATTACATACCGCCCAAGTTTGGACATTTGCTTGCTACTTCGGATGGTGCCTTCCAGAGTTTTACTCTATCTCTACTTAAGCAGTTTAACTGATCCTCCAATGATCCTGAAAGAAAGCTGCCTAGCACATTTTTCAGCTTTAACCAGGTCTGTAACTGTGAATAAATCAAAGGCCCATACTATGACAGTCATTACCATCTTCCAGAACAATGTTGTGTTCATGGATAATTCAGAGCAAAGAAAAAGGCAAAAATCATCCAATAAATTATTCACTTCAAATTATTCCCCCAGATGTTTTCACCAGTGACTAAATAGATCTCTCTATATAAGTCATTTTTCTAAACCTGTTGCTGTAGTACTTAAGAACTACAACAAACGATGATAGTTTAGCAAATTAAAGAACAAATTATGCCACCTGTGGTCACACTGAATTCTATCTGGCTGAACATAATGGCTTGGATTCATCCCATTTCACTTCCTTTTCTTAGCTGAAATACTCACATCAGAAGCTTAGCCACTCTCTATAATCAATGGGGGGTGGAATAGCAGTTCCAGATTATTCCACCTACCGAGTCTCACAAAAAATGCTTCCTAACGCCTCCTTCTCAGCCTAAAATCTCCACATTGCCTGCATTGTGAGGGCTCCCCATCCCTCAATAACATTTTCAACTAATCTTTCTGATAGATTTGTGAAAGGAGATGTTAAATCAACAATTTTCACTATCTGCTCAGGTAGGCTGGATCCTTCGTACCGCTATATTTTTTCCTAAGAAAGATTACACTGAGATCATTACTTATATCTAGTCAAGAGCAGAAAGTGCCTTAGATTTTCTTTCTCAGGCATGGACTTTCATAGACTTGATCCTGTCCACTGAGGTCAAAGGTGACTTCTCGTGGCAAGCTTTAGCTACAGTATACTGAGCGTAAAATAAATCAGTAAAATGAGCGTTGACTCAGGTACCATGTGGTACCATCTCTTCCTCTGAATATCACAGTTTGGCTCCATTCATAGTAGCCTGTAAGCCTTAGTTCTTTCAATCTTTACTAAATACAGTAGGAAATTATCTTCAGACATGTTTTGGAAACACCATGTTAGTTGTTAATCACCCATAGTAAGGAACAATATGGTTTTGGTCCATTCCAGCAGGAATTTTGAATGGACATTCAACAGCTGGGATTAATGCTGTGGTATTCACTTACATTGTATTGAGGCAGAAGCATCTGACTTCTGGTTTGCCATTCATAGTTTAAGTATGTGAGAATTCAGATACAGCCAAGCCAGATACTTCCTTCTGGTAATTCAATATCAGCTTCCATTTGGAATCAAATACATTTGCCAATAAAATTTTATTTTAAAATTTATCTGCTAATAAGTCTGTTCTCAAGACAAAATCTGCACTGAATTCTTTTGCAGCTGTATTATTTCCCTTTTCCTTCCAACAATTTTATGTCTTTGTTTTTAAACAGAGACAGGTTTTTCCGTAGTTAAGGTTAGATCTACTTGAACAATTTACTCTCAGACTTTTACCTACCACTTTAAGTGTTTTATAGAATTTGCAAAAGAATCTATGAAGAGAAGAATGTTTTTTTACTAACAATTGTTATTAAAAACTGTTCAACAAATAGTTTCTATTTTCACTTCTAAGGTAAAATATGAGCCCTACCAACTATTCCATGAGCTGCTTGAAAGCTGGAATTCATATTTTTCATTTGTTGTGGTAGGCCCCATATTTCTTTTCAGCTTTACCCTGAATTCAGAAAACATAATCCTCTACTATCATCCCTCTACATAAAATAGGCAGTACCAAAATAATCTTCAAGTTTCAACACACAAAGAACACATTGTTTTAACTACACCAGTCAGTTAAATGGCAATATTCTCACTCCCAGCATGGGTACAGCTGTAATGGTGCAAAGATGAGTAGCCCATCATAACACCTTCCCCATGGTAAGCAGAATATATTGCAGCAGCATAAGAAACCTTTCTACTGTGGTACATTCACAGTAAGATTTGTAGTGATCTAGTTACTTTAGCAGTCAACACACAAAATTGAAATACCCCTCACTTAACAACCAGTGAAGACTGACTGTTCATGAATATTAGGTCCTTCATGTTTAAATGTCTGTAAAAGAAATCAGAAGATCATTCAAAATAGAACTGGATGTTCAGAGAGGGAGGGAAACTGGGAGGATATTTTGTCTCTTTGTCCTTTGAAGGGTCAACCATCCCCAAACCATTCCCAATACAAGTTAGTTCAACATGTTCCTAATGATGTCCAACGTTCAATTATGCTGTCTCCTTAAGAAATCCATTCTGATTTTAATCTTTGCAGTTAGAGAGGTCTTATCTAAACCAATATTTAAACCTCATTTCAAGACATGGTAGACACTTCTTTGCAACATCTTGCTAGATGCTTGAAGAATATATATTCTCAAGTATATGAAAGTTGAAACATTTCTATCACTTTTTCTTCTGGTCTTTACTCCTCTAGTTTACACAGACCCAATACTGTCTCATTCCTCGACCTCTGCCTCACTGTTCTCTGGACTCTGTCAGTTGGTCTATCATCTAGAGATTAAGACTGCTAAAAGTAGGTATTGTTATGTATTTTACAGTGTTATAAATTCAGTTATAATTCTGTTAGGTGATACTCTTTAGGTAAAAATATAGCATCCATAAGTACAGTTTACTTGCATATATGTTAATTTAAACACTACTAATATAAACATCTTTTATAGATTAGTGAGAATGAATTTCTTTATTGTCGACAAGCTTTCAAGTGTAGCAGTAGGAGGGGGGAAGAAAGAATCTGGCAAACAATATGGGTCTATAAAAAGTGACTTATGGTCTGGAAAGTATGTTTCTGAAAATGCTGCTGAAGTTCTCCAGAATCAATTGAGAAGGTTGTTGTGGTTTGAAGCTAAATAATTTCATTGTGTAATCAGGGCCCTACAAATTCAATAATACTTAAAGATATTATTTGCTTTTTCTGTCTTTACTATTAAGAGACTGTGGAGAAAGCTCCAGTGCCTTTTAAATGCCATGAAATAATCATGTAAGAAAATGGTTGGAGTTGCTTTACTTAAGTTACTTAGAAATAAATATTGGTCTCTATACAATATAGAAGAATTGGCAGATAGACATATCTTATGTCCTAACTGATTGTTTCTACCTCTTGGATACATGAGTAAACACTAATATTAATAATTCAAGCATGAAAAATCTAATGCCAGCTAACAGTTTTGTTAAAGGGAGGCAGTACAGTTTAGTCTAATAGCTATGTCTGGCTTTAAATAGTAGTTGCCTTCTTAGAAAAAGGTTTCCCAACATGTTGCCTGCATGTAAGGTTTTTTTCATAGCCTGATACTTAAGACTTTTGGGTCTAGAACCTGAACGCTGTCTTTTGGGATCCAGATCACTGGTCATTTGACAAAGATTTGGAGCTATCAGTTTGCTGAAGAAGCTGCCAAACAAGTAAGTCTAATTTTGAGCTGTCATCCTGCCTAAGTAAGATTGATAGTATCATCAATAAGTCTGTAAGGTAAAAACAGAAATATGCCAATTGGTAGTTCCTGTGACAAAAAGACAGAATTGAGAACTGCAGGCAAGAGCCACTAAGGCATCTTACGAATGACATTGCTGATAAATGTTATCTCTAGCACTAAAATAGAACAAACTATGCACAAAGCTACAATTCCCTTCCTTAAAAAAATGTGGATATCAATGACAGTTCTTCTTGGGAAGACTAAAGGGTGTGAGGGGCATGTTACTTTATATGTGATAAATTAAAAAGTTTAAAATTAAGACAAGAGAACTGGTAACTCCCTTTCACACAAAGTGCAATAGAATCCTCAGCAGCTCATCAGTAAAGACTAGACATGCCTACAAATTTAAAGAGTGTTCCTACACAGTAAGTAAATATTAAGTAACATCTGTACGAGTCCTGGACCTGTAGTTTCACATTGAAACATGTGAAACTGTCATTGAGTTAACTAGATTTGCTGACAGCCTCGTCTTGCTGGTTCAGACATAAGGAGGTTTCACTAACATGGCTGACTTTGAGCACAAAAAAATGTTTTGTTGCAAAGGACATGGATGTTCCAGACTTTTTAATATGGATCACTGCACCAAGTTCCAGGTGAAGCATGTAGACATGCCCACAAATTAGATCAGCTTTAGTCCCATCCAGAAGAATGACAGGTTGTAAAGTCTTCACCCCTGGAGATCTGGACATGGTCCTGAGCAACCTGCTCTGGGTGTCCCTGCTTGAGCAGGGGGATTGGATCAGATGGCCTCCAGAGGTCAACCTCAACCATTCTGTAATTCCAGCGTGATATTTTCTCATCCCTATTAAATTTAAACTCCAAACTGCATACAGCATGTCAACGAACATCCTTATTCCTACACACAATAAATGGCTCGGCGTAGGTGTAAGTTTCAGTACTGTACAGTGCTAGAGGAAGACAATAAGGAATCAAGTTGCCTATTCTCTTGGTTAGGCTGCCTGAGTTCCAAGTAATGACAATATGACATTCACATGATTTCTACACATCATAAGTCAGCAAAGCAGTAAAATGAAAAGCAATCCCTGCAGTTTGAGGCCAATTAAGTTCTTCTAACAAGCTCACTGGCTGATTACACAAGCAGCACACTACCTCTGAGACCCCTTCCACAGTAAGGCGGTCAGCACCTAACACTGCTCTGCACTGGAAGCTCCTGTTTCATCGGCATCCCTCTCACGTGTCTCAATGTTTCCTGCAGAACACACTGTCCAGAACAACAACACAGAGAACTGGCTGTTTTAATCCTTTCAACCTGAAATGTTAGGTGATTTCACTTAGGCCAGAATGCTCTGCTCAATGTACAGACACCCTCTCTGCCCATTTAACTCCTCGCGGCCTCTCTTAGTTAGTTGTGATACACATATATAAAACAAAAATATTCACCTCTTAATGTTCTAAACCACCTACAGCTAAAATAAAGCACAACAAAATAGTGACATCACACCAACTGCTTCACTGTGTACAGGGGTAAGGCTACAATATCCTGTATCTTTGTTTCTCTCTTCTCTGCTCTTGGATGCCTTCTTTTGTCATGTTGTGAGAAGAGAGATAAAAAGCACCGGTATCCTGGAGAAATTCCAGATCAGAAAACTACAGTCTGACTACCTATATTCCCCAGGTGGCTTAAACTGGACAAGCTATTTTTTACCCACTGTGAAGAAATTTTGCTGTACTGCTCACTGAGGGAGGACCTTCAGGAAGAATGCATGAGGGACAGTTATAGATCAGAAAAGCTAGCAGACCATTATGCTGAGGAAGGAGAAATAAGAAGGCAATTCTTAATTAATTCTTAATGTCAATTTATTTGAAAAATGTGGATCTTTTTCTTTCCCAGTTTTCCCAGGAACAGTTGATGATTTTTTCAAATGTATCTGTTGTGTAGGTTTATTCACTGCAGACTTAATATGACTATTTCATGTACTTTAGCTCATTTGTAAGCACTCAAGTTTACAAAGCTGTAGAAGCATTGGCTGGTTTTGGCTAAGCCTACAATTACTGTTTTTTTCTGTTCCCTCATTATAGAGGAGTTTTAAAATTTGGTTTCTAGGGCTAATGTTCATATTCACAATGACATCATTTGCCTTTTGTGTTTTACCTTCCGTTTTTCCACCACGAAAATAATAATTTCCCATACATCCCTGTTTGCAAGCTCATTTACAAGAATATCTAAAAGAAACAAATATTTCACGAATGCCTTGGGCTGTGTTTGTTCCTGTGGTCTGCACCTAGCTTTGAGAAAGCAAACAGAAAGAAAGATTCTGTACAATGGAAAAAAAAAAAAGAGAGAGAGAGAAAGAGTAGGAGGGCAAGCATGGCAGGCTGGGATGTTACCTTAAGAGGTCCGTGTCAATAGCTTCATTTTTTGACTGTATAGTTTAAGAGAAGACACTGAGTGGAACTTGATATTATAGGCTATTTAATATTTAGCCTGATTCTGCAAAAGACAGAAAACACCACATGGTTTTGTCTGCATCTAAAGACAGCAGTAAAGAAACCACTTCACTGCTCTTTACAGATGCTTCCTATCTCTCTGTTACCATGTAGGGGTGGTCCAGGGTCCTGCTCCAAAGATTGTGATTACATTTGGATAACCTGGGGATTTAATGCAGGGAACTGTATGACACTTTGATATAAGATTGGCCAAGGTTTCTTGAAAACATTGATCTGTGGATGAGAGTCACAAAGTCAGAGGTCACAAGAATAAGTTAATTGTGATTAGCAAATTGTTATAGTTGGGAAAGGAGCCACCATTCAGAAGGTACTGTTAATGCAGAAAGCAGCAGCCCAAGCCGTACTAGGCACCAACATGTCACCTACATCTCCACTTCTCCAACAGAAAACAGCATGATCACCAAAATCTTGGCTCCGCTTTCCAAAATTCTCCATAATCTTGGACAACCTAAAGGACCAGCATTACCAGGGCTCCTTACACAAACTATACTTCCTCAAACAGTGGCTCTATGATTAGAAAAGCATCTCTATTCCTTTATAATTTAGAAATAAAACAAGTTGCGAGGTGTGGAAGGCATTTATGATTGAGAACATTTTGCTTATCCACTTTATAGCATGCTTTGCCAACATTGGTGTCAGCCTAGCTGAAAGGGCAGCAAACTGAGTGCAGAGCAGCTAGCAGACAGGAAGGGCTGAAACATCTCAATCTAGCTTTGCTGATGAAGAAAGGACAGAAAATTTAAAGTGAGGCCAGCTCCAATTGATCGTATTAGTACTGCTCCTGTGTCACTATTAGTACCTTGCCACCTGTTTTTTCACTGAACACTATTTCAGAAGTCAGCTAGAAGCGACCACACCTACCAGAGCCCTGTCTGTACCAGGATTTTAACCCAGGTTAATGTTAGTTAACCTTTGTTAATTTTTTCCCAGTAAAAGGATCATATTACAATTTACACGAATAGCAGACAAACAAAATCTGCCTTCCCAACTTTGGTGGTGCAAAACATAAAATTGTTCTCAGAGGAATAACTGTGCTATTTTGAGGAAAATGAAACCTGCCTGCAGAGCTCCAGACCTGTCACCATTTTGCAAAGCAGAAAGGTTTATCATGTCAGCTGAAAACAAGGGTGGAAGCTCAGTCTAACTAACACCTTATTTCTCCATTACACCTGTGCCTACATGTAGTCAGTCATGTTTATTTTCAGAGTTGTTGACTACATATATAGTCCTGACTACATATATAGTCCTAAAGAGAGGACTGTGTGCAATTGGTAGACCAGACCACATAAATTGCTTCTCCCAAGCTTGGAATGCAGCTACTGAGATGCAAAAAGACAGCAGCTCTCAGTCAGCAACCTGGAGCACTACACAAAAGTTTGGGAAAGGAAAAAACAAAAAACAACAACAACAAAAAATATGCCATATCCCTCACCAGATACACAGGGAATCTGAAAGACAGGTTTTTGGCAACTCCACTGAGAATTTAGCCTGGCACGTGAGGTCAAATGATCTTGCAAAATCAGAGCCAAAACTAGTTTTACATATCATCTAAAAGATAAAGATCTAAATTTATCCATTCCTGGAGATGAACTTGGCATTTTGACTGAGGAGTGACTGATGTAGATTTTCTGGAGAGATAACACAGCCTCTAGCTCCTCTTACAGCTGTCTGCTTATATTTTTGATCTAATGGATACATTATTGTATATACTGAGCCAAGCAGCAAGCTGAGAAGTAGAGAGACCTTGTCTGGTCCATTACACTTCCTGAAATCCCTTCTGTCTCACAGACAGCTGCTTGTGCTAGACAGAGGATTTTGTGATCACATTACATCAATTCTGCTGACAAACTGACTGCATTGTGCTTTGAATTCTTCTGAATATCACCACAAATGAGTGGTATGTGCAGTCCTGGATGTTTTTCATTCTTCTGTTTTCCTATGGCAGTCAAAGGGCCTTACATTTGGAGTATGAAAAATATTAGAATCTCTGCTCTGCATGTCCCATGTCTGTGCAACATCATTAAATGTGTAAACTATCTTTCTTTCTGAGTGTTTTTATCACAGTAGCTTGGTGCTAACCGGTCTTATGGCTTCTACCAGCCAGACCATACCTACAGCCTCATTTCAGCAAGGGACTAAGATATTACACAAGGTTTATGAATAATGATTTATACTGAGAATTGAACCCAGCAAAAGGGATATTTAAGAAGGGAAATGAAGCTGTCAAAAAGAGTTCCAGTGTTCAATGAAAAATGAAATGGTAACATTATAGCCTCATGACCTTCTGAGGGTGAAAAAAGGACTGCTGTTGACATCAGCATGTCTTCTCTGAAATTCTGAGTCAAATGAAAAATACATGACAAATTCATTTGATATTACAACAGAAATAAAGTTAAATACACTCCTGGCCTTTTGAAATCTGAACATGTCATTTGTAAACCATATTGGCTTTGTCCTATTTAGGAAAGAATTTTTTGTTCCAAGGATCCTTCTTGTGCTACCTACAAGATTTTCCTATTAATCAGATTAAAAAATAATAATAATAAAAAAATCTTACATTTAATTTTGTCAGAAATCTCCTTATAAATAGAGACATACATGAAAAACATACATGGTGATAAAGAGACATGCATGCCTAAATTTGCTTTACTAATCTAGATTATCAGTGAAAAATCTATGGCACATCAGGAGAGAATAAATGGGTAAGATCATTTAAATTATCAGAATTTCATGTCACCTTTATTCTTTTTTTTTTCTTTAAAAATAGAAAGGCAAAGTAATAAGATCACTCTCTGCAGCAAAACCAGGATCACAGTTTCAGGCAGCACATGCTGTCATTTAGCTTAACCCACAGTATTAAATGTGAGATTGCTCCTATCTTTAGCAGTGCAACATAGCTCCTGATTAGACCCTTAAAATACACAGCCACAGTCTGAGTCAAGGTAGGTCATACAGTTCATAAGAGATTTTGACAGCCATGTCAGTCACTGAAATTGAAAGAATGGCCACTTCAAATTCCTATATCCAACACCACATTCTCTTTCAGGGATGGGGGATTAGAGAGAGAGAGGGAGGGGGGAGAGAGAGATCTGAGATCTCTAAAACTACGACTGGGGGGAGACTAGGAGAGGGTAGCCTCAGGCCGAACTAAGGACATGCAGGACTGTTATGAGTCTCTGGGAAACTGCAGTCAGGTGGTGGTAGTCTTTGCTAGACAGCCCACAGACAACTTCAGATCCCTAACTGACTCTGGACTGCACATCTACCAGCCCCTCATATGCTCCTTTCTGCTTCTGGCAAGACTCCTGTGCGAGACTTATGCTGAAATGGTAAGAGCTAGCACCTCTGTGAGTCCCTATTCAGGGGAAGCAGTAACACACAGTTATCCTCTGTCCTTCTCACACAAGACAGGTACAGCAGACATACTCAATGGCTAATACCATCTTCTTCGTTGTTCTCTTGTTTTTCCAGGGCTGATCTTTCCAGATTTATGAGCATACAAATTGTGAGTTTTGCACGCAAATTGATGAAAGTTACTGCGTTGTTCTATTTACACTAGCTTAGGACAGTTTACACCCCATGCTGACTTGAATCTAACAAAGGAAGCACTTGGGTGATAAAGAAAAGGTGCCGAGTCACGCCCTGGAAAAAAGAATCTTCTCTGTTTTTCAGTATTAGCTTATTTGGATAAACATATACAGATACCAAATAAAGCAAGACATCTTAAAATGAAAGACAATTGTTCCTTCTCATCCTGATAGGACCCCTTTGTAATCTAACATTTCCTTTCACATTTGAAAACACCTGGAAATACCTGCACCTGCAGTTGATGATATTTAGGTTCTTGAAAGAGTAATGGGGGTGTGAATTACAGAGACATGTAGAAGGTCACTGTCTTCTGTAAATGATCTGCGTACAGTTCTGCTTCCTCTATAGCAGGATGGGGACCCAGTGATCTATGTCGTTCAGGAAAATTAGTGGGAAATACCCTACAGCATGCTTAGTTCACTCACATGTAACTAAGTTATAGGTGTCTCAATGACCCCTCAGAATGTAGGAAGACCCCAGATCATCTGTGGTAACTGATGTTACCTGGCACTCTCCATCTCCACATTTAACTGATCAGAAATTAGAATATTTAATTACTTAAGGATAAAGACACTCAGAATCCAGACAATTGCTTAGACTAGGTAGGAGGAAAAAAAAAAAAAAAATAGAAGGAGAATATGGACACTGCTGGTCAAAGAAAGGTTTCTTTCAGTATTTGGACTATTTTCCTGGAGTTAAACAAGCTTAAACTTGTGAATGTCTAATATAAGCAAAATCCATCGGAAAAACAGAATAAGGGCCACTAATGTTGTCAGGAGCCCAGTGCCTAAAGTGCTCCAAAGTGCCTGTATGTGTTCAAATG
Source organism: Cygnus olor (assembly GCF_009769625.2). Lineage (NCBI taxonomy): Eukaryota > Metazoa > Chordata > Aves > Anseriformes > Anatidae > Cygnus > Cygnus olor. The sequence goes on from NC_049173.1 coordinate 20,947,753, forward strand.
CAGGCACCTCCAACACCCCCAAGAAAGTACACTGAAAACCAAAGTTTAAGGGCATTAAACTATTGAGCAAATCTCTAGCATTTAGAAATCTGTGTTCCTATAGTGTCAGACATACTGGCTACATGTAAAGCATTTGGGAATATTCCCAAGCACTGGAACTCAACCATCCACACTAGAAAACTATTAAAACATTCCCTGTTACAATTCTGGCAGGTCATAACTAACTCTCTCCCAAGGATAGCTCATTCCAGGGACATTTCCCAATAGGCAGTTTGCATGCAGCCAGCCTGTTTTGGAGTTTACAGGAGTTTGTTAGCATGGTCAATAGGCCATTGTGTGCCAGTTGGCCTAATTGTCTGGGAATGTTCCTGGGAATGTTTAATATAATGTTTTATTTGTACCCATTATTTCTAAGCCAATGTAGCAGTTCAGCACTGTCAAAAAGGGGAGTACCTGTTCCTTCTCTTGACTACATGATTCAATGACCTCCTTTATACCAGTTCTGGTCCTTGTCAAGGCCTTTTTTGAGGCAATTAAACTCTGTAACCTGCAGAACTCTTTTTTTTTTTTTTTGGTGCAGGTGACTGTTGGTTTAGGAATTCAAATCAGCTCACTGTTGACTCTGGCAAGAACCAAAGCCAGCTCAAGAAAGTGGCATGGCTGGGCCTGGGAGGAAGAAAAGGGTGAAGCAGCAGGGTGGAGTAGGATCCCTCCCTAGCAATGCCAATGATGCATTAGGCTGTGCCTTATAACTGTGCTTCATGTGACTTACTGAAATTAATTTAGACTGTAGTTCCAAGAGTTTGAGCTGATATTTGCCATCACTGCTGCTGCAAGAGAAGGGTCTTTCTGGCTGCCTTTTTTCCAATTGTTCATTCCCATATCTTCTCCTTCTCTTGTGCCAGCACAGCAGTGTATATAGCAGTGAGTGAGCTGGACCGACGAAATGAGCCTCAGGAAAAAAAGTTAATCATAACTTGCTCTAGTTCACTGCATGGACACAAATGCTAATGCCAGAATGGGATCACAAGGGGGTGGGGGGGAAGGATGCAGAAATAAGACGGAGTACCCAGGATGAAGTAAAAGGTAGGACAGCAGTTTCAGAGTTCATTAACTTAATCTACTGATGAAACAGCAGTGTTGGTTAGCTAGAGGCACATGCATATCCAACAAGTTAAAGGTATTCAGATTAACAGTAGCAGAGAAGTGTTTAGAGGGGAATGTGTCTTGCTGGTACCCTAAATAAAGATAAGGGTTCAAATACCATTGTAAAACCAAAGACAACTTGTACAGATTTTCTTCTGTTTATTTTCTTCTGTCATAATAGCTGTTATCCCAACAGTGTTAGCTGTCAACTCTTTTTTTTTTAATCTATAACTGAATTTAAAATCATATGTAAAAAAAAAAAAAAAGCTTTAAAGTTGTTTTGTTCATTATGACAATTGAGAAATACTGAATTCAAACAGCTTTGTGCTGCAATAACTGAATTCAGCCTCATGTGTTATTATAACCTTTTTATTGTCAGTATGCCTTCTTTCAAAGTCTATTCCGAAAACACAAGTGGCAAGAGGCAGTGGAGGAGAAGCATTAACTTTCTGTTGCTGTCAGACTGATCTAATTTGTAGTATCCCTTACCACTAATTGCTTAAATAAATTGCATTTTGCAGCACAGACAGGAGCCATATTAGATTTTTGGAATTCTGATCCAACTCCAGAATGTCTCATGGAGCAGTTTTCATTACACTCTTGTGTAGGCTTTTTAATGGCTCTAAACAGTTAATTAAGTTATTCTAACAGGCATAACATCTTCCACAGAAAAAGCTTTTTAGTGCTTTTTCTTGCTCTTAAGTCTCCCATATAACTTTTCCACTGGGAGTTTTAAAACTTGGGAAAATTATGATATTGCTATTTGATGACTTAACTCTTCAATTTTTTCCCCAGTCCCTTTCCTCTCAAAGAACTTACCAGGCCATTTAAAATATTATTCAGTGCAAATTGTTATAGTTCTGTTGATCTAACTATCACTGTGCTGATTTACACCACTTGGGAAATATTAAGGACAATCTTCCAGTGCTTGCCACCCAGTGGTGTGCCATCAGTCGTCATTCACCACAACTGCAACTGCAACTGTGATGCAACTGCTTCAGAAATGGAGCACAGCTCAGGGCTTGAACAACATTGACAAACGTGCACATCAATTACCTTTACCAGTTATAAGTGATTTGAGCAAGGCAGGATCTGTAGGCAAAGGTAATATCTTTTTTTAATCCTCCCAATAAACTCTGGGAAATGTGGAAAAGGGAAACCAGAAAGTTTTCAGGCACCCAAGCCTTCTTCAAGCTGATCCTTTACATGGTTTAGATATGTGACTAGATTTGAATGAGATTTCTCCATACTAAGCCTTCTCTACCAGAGCATAAATCAGTGGAGATACAGATTTCCCACTGCACAACGATAACATTTATGGATTTGAGACTGCACACCAACACGGAGTGTAATTCTACTGTAAACACAATAAAAATTACAGAATCAGTGTTTGCTTTTATACTTTTGATATCAGAAACTAACACAATTCCTTTTCTATGTTTATTTTTTTCCCTTCCCTTCCCTTCCCTTCCCTTCCCTTCCCTTCCCTTCCCTTCCCTTCCCTTCCCTTCCCTTCCCTTCCCTTCCCTTCCCTTCCCTTCCTGTCCCGTTCCGTCCCGTTTCTGAAGTTCCCTACTTTCCCTCCATTTCAGAGATTATTTGTCAACATCTGTCTTCCTCTTCGGGCATCTACATGCACCAGTCCAGCTGAGTGTACACCCAGTATGCTCCTATACATAGCACAGGAGAGAGTGGTCCTGCAAACAGATCCAAAGATGGCCTCAGCAGCCATGCTCAGTTTTGTCGTTGTGCACACATTGCCTTCCTGCCGAAATAATTTCTCTTCATTATTTATTCAGATAAAAATAACCTGTGCAAGTACCTCTAGCAGTTCCCCCAGAAAGCACCACTTGGAAGCCTGTCTCAACACAGCTCACCAGATGTTCTATAGCAGCACCTGCTGAGCCCTTCAATCGCTGTCTGCACTCCTGCTGCTGTGAAGGTTCAGATGAGGGTGAAGGATAACATCATATCAATTCACTTGCTTTGATCCAAGAGACTGGCAAGGCAAGCACTATCAGATTTACAGACTTTAGGTGTAAACTGGTTTATCTGTTGCTGAAACGTAGTCATATCTGTGTTGGTGCAGAAGCAACTCTTTAACCACAAACAACATAACTACAGATTAAGCCAGGAAGATAAATAATATGATAGATGCCTTGAATGAATAGGAGAATTTCACTTGGTACAGATCAGCTCTCCAAGCTGGAATTGACCCAGGACACTGGATTTAACATCTGTGTTTTAAGAAAAAAATATAATAATAAAAAGTCAACAGATCCTTACTTGCTGGTTTTATCTAGCTATCCACTATTTTATCTCACTATCCAGCACATCATCTGATGTCAATGCATAAAAACAAATGCTAAGCATACATAGTTAGAGAGCACACAAAATGTAACTGTAGTGATAATCATACAATTTTGTGACAACCAAAAATAAAAAAATAGAATACAAAATCATTCTACATTTCCCTATTATTAAAAATGTTGCAGTAAATTTAAACCTAATTAAAATATCTGGTCTATCAAGCAAAACAGTTCCAGGTTGATTCCAATGCGAATTCACACATTCATTCACCCCTTCAAGCAAATTTGAATTCAGAGTCTTGCTGCTGTCCTTGTAAGGGAAAAGGCAATGCCTTTTTCCCTTCTGAGGCCAATAAATGCTGCCTTGTCAGTATTAGCAGGAAAGCAAGATGCACACAAACCAAGAGAAAAAAAAAAAAAAAAAAAGTGTTCCAACTTCTGCAGAACCCGAACTAAATTCAATTCAGCAGTTGAGAATGGCAGAGAAAGTAAAACTTGCATCTGTTACAGTTGCTACAGTTGGAGGTGTGAGTTACAAAGGAGATTTGCCAGACTCCTAGGCCTATGAGCAAACCAGAAGCGAGCAAGATGAACTGATGCCAAAGCATGAGCTTTTTCCAAATGCAGCAACCTGTGCAGAACCAGAAGGTCACAGACTGCAGCTGGCCCAACTGCAAACGAGGCAGAGGGAACAGTCTTAACAAGCACCAAAGTGCCAGACAGGAAAAAGAGGTTTGGGTGCTAATCTGTTCAAAATGAAGAGCTGGCCTGGGATAAGCTGAAGGAAAGGGTGAAGAACATGTGGGAACTGTTTTTGTCCCTCTACCTGATAGACACCCTTCTTCAGCATTCTGGTAGACTACTTAGTCTGCTCTATACATCTGGGATAGATTCGTCCCATGCTTCCTCTTATCAGGGGTGGGGGCAGGGCATGAGATGATAAGCATGGACATTGTCTTGTTTCCCGCAATGCTTTCTTCTGTTTTTTCCAGCATGGCTCCTTGTCTGAGGTTTTGGCCCCAGTCTGACTTCAGCATCGCACCAACTGCCACTGGCATCGCTGCCTAGCAAACTATGGTCTCCGTGAATTTCGCAGGGCGCTGCCTCTATTTGTCTATTATTCCTGTAAACACTTTGAAATTATACTAAAATTTTAGGAAACTAGAAAGTGTCTTCCAATTCCAGAGGTTGGAATAGGAGTGTCTCCTCTAAATATTTGCCAGAAGTAGAAGCTACAATTCCTAGTGAATTGGATGTTTTGCAAATTTCCCTCTAGTGATTCATCTTTAGAATTAGACTATGCTTGTTTTTCAAAGATAGCTGAAGTTCAAGAAAATAGATTTTACTCTCTCAAGGCCCTTGCTAAAATGTTAGTAACAGATCATTTAACTCACAGGAACACGGATTTTTAAAAGGACAGAAAAAATCTTTAAAGGAAACTGTTTTTCTTCCTCTTTAGGGAAGTTGTATACTGAATCCCAAGCACTCTTCAAAAGACTAGTAACAATGTTAGGTTTTAAAAATCTGTGTAATATATCCCACTCTTGGGGAAGTCTTAGTCCTGAAGCATAGTTATGCCTTGCTTCTTTTCAACCGTAGTTCTGTGCCACACTTTCAGGTTGATCAGACCTACATTCTTTGGGTTGATAATCATCCTCTGTTGGTCTGAAAAGTTAAGTGATATCTTTGGGAAACAAAGCCCACTAAAACTAGTGTGAGTTTGGCTGATTACCTGTGGGAACAGAACCATATGCTCAAGAAACATCCTGAGATCCACTTAGTAGCTGGTAAGTAAATACCACACAATCCTTTTGCCTGTGAGGACACCAGGAATATAAATGAATCAAGGGTCAATTGTTGTAAGAAACAAGCAGTTTGGTTTGAGGAACAATAAGATTAAATTACAGCAATAAATAAGGATTGGAGAAGTAAAGGAAGAGACAATGGATTTATGAATAAAGGCACATGTCTAAATGTGCTACATAATAACTATTCAACATTCTTTCAAGTAGCAATTAGACCTTGTTCTTTAATAAGAAAATGCAATCAAAATTCACGGACACAAGAAGAAAAGGAGAGGCAAAGCTGAATCCTACCAAGTGCCCCAGTGAATGGAATGCAGAATTCTCCACCAAGACTCTCCTTTGGGACCTTCACTGTGGGAAAAACCTCACATTGAGCAGGTCCTTTTTTGTCTATCCTATTTTGAAAGGTAGAGGTCTAACATCTGACATTTGCTGACAGCCTTAGTCTTCTGGATACGGTATGATTTCTTGGCCCTATCAATGGAAGCTATGGAAGCAATGAAAGCTATAGGATTAAAGGACTAGGTTTCACCAGCAAAGCCTAAGTGTCCAATTTTTCCCACTAAGTCTATCTATTACAAACAATATTTTGGCTGGAGAAGCAGTCCCCTCTGTCTGCACAAGACTTTCCACAAAGGCTGTTAGAGAAACAGATGGCAGAGTGCAATATCACTGTGAGCCTGGAGTGGGATGGAACTCTTTTGTCTACTGCTGAAAGCTTATGACTGCCAATGGGCACATTTCCCCTGAGCAATTTACTGATATTCAGTGAAAACATCCAGGGCATTATAATAAGGTGCAGGGGTTTATTTGGTTTCCCTGCCTCAACAGCCAGACTTTGGAGTATCTCTTAATTTTCTCTTTTACCCTAATCCCATCTGCAACCAGTGGTTGGTGCAGGGCTTTTAATCATAGGCTCACTGCTTGTGTAAGGTGCTGAGGCATGTATGTCAGAGTTCTTCCCTAAGGGTGGAGAGGTTGCCCATAGATTCAGGGTTTGATAATTAGAGATTTCTGAGAATGGCTCAGATTGCAAATACATATTATTTTGCAGAAAATACATCACATCTACGTGCTGAGAAAAGATACCTCTGCAGCAGCAACAAGCAATCAGTTCAAATTAAAAGCAAAGAGTGTATGTAATCCTCAGTTACACACAGTCAAGCTCAGTTCTTTTGTTATACCAGATGTATGCCATTGCACCTCTACTTAACATGGCAGAGTCATTTCTACAATAATATAGAGAACTAAAGCCAAACTCCAAGTAAAATAACTCAAGAATAGTTTGAGTGACCAGGATATAAACATCTCCCTCTCTCCAACCTCTGATAGAAGATTAGATATCACTAATATCTAATGATAATGGTAATAATAATGATAATGATAATAATGATAATAATAATCTAACGATAATAATCTCATAATAATAAGATAATGATATTATCTAATGATATTAGATATTATACTAATATCTAATGATATTAGTGACTGAGCTCAGCATGATCAGAAGAAGGCTGTAGATCTCTTATCCAAACACTTCTCACTTTCTTGCACCTGTCCCAGAAGCAACATGTTCTCACTGCAATTCTTTACAAACCTGTTATTTTTCACTTGAAAACTTAATTTGTGAGTTCTCATTTTCTTACTGAGATCCAAACTCTACATTTTAATAAGATGTGTCCTAAGCAATGCCCTTCACCTGTTTGCTGTAGTTCCCTATGAATATGAATCAGGTTATGAGATTTACCAGGCCTTGTATTGGGCTACCTTGCTGGAGTTTTGCTTTTCTAATCAGTTCTATGTCTTTTATCCATGTCCTCTTTTTTTTTTTTTTTTTTTTTTTTTTTTTTTTTAATCCTAGTCCGCTTTTTTGTCCATTGGCCTGGTTGGTACACCTAACACATCCTGCCTTTTAGCCAGTTTTCTGGAATAGAAGCTTTGTTACTTAACTGTAAAATTCCTGACACAACAGAGTGCCAATCCTTGACTGATTTCTGAAGTATCATGATAATGTCAGTAGCACAACCAATAAATGAATGACATCATATGAAATATTGACAAAATGCTACCTGACTATTATTTATGTAATGCACTAGTTAATAAATAAATAAATAAAAACATACTAAATGGAGCCCGGTATTTTGTTTCCTTTCAGATTAAAAAGAAAGCAGATTGCTCACTGTTTCTTCTGTTGCTAGCTGATTTGCAAGCATCACCACCTTCCCAAACACTCACAGCTTCTAAGGGTGATGGACCTCGTCAGGAAAGCGCAATCTGATATTGAGCTGCATAAATTGCTTTTTGCTTCCCCTCCCCTGAATGTGTACAAGTTACAGAGGGGGAAAAAAAATGATGAGAAAATGCTAAAAAATGTGCCTTTGCTGGGCACCCTCCATAGCACATTTCTGCTGTGCAGGCTTCTTTCACTCAAACAAACTCTTCATTTTCCCCATTTCCCTGGTATATCATTATTTTTCTCCCTACCCATTTTAATTCCTTTTCTTCCTACAGAGCTGTTTTTAACAGCTGCATCTCCAGCTGTCAAGTGAATAATTCAAGGGAAATTTCTCACCATTGCAAGAATTGTTCTACAAAATACTTTAAGCAGTCTTCAAGATTGTTAAAAAAAGCTTCACAGGACAGCCGCATGTATGGAGTGCTTTATTAGCGGACAATACAGCTCTTCACAATGTACACTTAACCTAGCAGTACTTTGAGCAAGCAGTTTATTGTGGACACATTTACCCTTGTTGACAAAGGTCCTGTCCTTGAAGGCTTTGGTTTTCAAAGCCTTCTTTCCAAAGGCTATTTGCCACTTGTCTGACTCTGGTTAAAATTTTCAAAATAGACCAGCCAGCACTATACACAGTGTTGCAATGTAAATAAATCCGAGCACTCTCTAAACAAGGTATTATGGCTAACCATGGCTGTCTAATCATGGGGAATCTGCTCTCAGAATTCAGTAGCTAGAAGGCTACTTCCAGTACCCTGTGAGCTTGTTCAGAGCTTGCTTGGTTATGCGGCAGTACTCTGAACAGCAGACATGCATGCTAGATGTTTCCCATGCATATTATATGGTTTAAAAAATAACTTATTTTAACAGTTGAAATATCCCAGAGATATTCAAACCCAAGATACTCAGATGGATAGAAATGCATCAGAAAAGAAGCTCTCATCATTTAGCAGAGAAGTATGGTGCATACGTAAACAGCATAGGTAAGAGATATCATGTAACATGAACATTTTTTGAATGATTGGAATATGGTGTGAATGTCAAATATGACACATTTTTCTTTTATTCATGATAAAGCTGATCCTCAGACACTGACACTTACCAAATTGTAGAGGCTTTTATTTTAAGTTTGACAAATCTGTGAAACTTTACTGTCTTTCAGTCTTCTTCCCAGCCACATCAAATGCTGTATCAAACAGGTAAAAATTCAGGATCTGTAATGACTGATGTCTTTTTCCTGAAATCAAATGCAAATAAAACTTAGTAAAAACAAAATTCAAACTGATTTCAGGTCAATTCCATCAACCATTGAATATGATATGCTAGCCAGAACAGGAAGGACTCTATTTAGTGATCCTTTATAGTCTTCATTTTCTGAGATAGTGATGTGACGCTTGTTAGCTGAACCTTTTAAATACATAAAGTTCTTTTGCTAGATCTCTTTCTCTTGTCGATGCTTAGCCTGATAATCCTGACCTTTATGTCTGAATATGAATTCCTTCAGCGATAGCTTGCTCATCTTGGGCTAGATATTCCAGAAGTTCTATTCTGTCAGTGATGGTGTAGACTCCTATTTCAGCAGTTATTTTAAAGCTGCACTGCTATCAAAGGCTCCTAAAGAAACACAGAGACATGTAGTCCTTTTTTGTTCTTAAATGTTTTCTGTAGCTATCATATAACACTGATCCGCAAGGCTGACAGTGATATGTCATCTTACTGCAGGTGATAAAGTATGCCTTGGAAGAGGGACTTTCAGCTACTTTTCAAAAAACAGTGAGCAATAGGTACTCTAAGAAAAACATTCTGCAGCATCTTAGGCCAACCTTAACAATCCTCAGCTATAACATGGATGGTGACCAAAGGAAAAAGCTATAAATATCTTCTTTTCTGCCCCTCTTCTCCAACCCCACATTGAGGCAAAAGCTGATCATTATCGTATTGATTTTGGCCAGCGATGGTGTAGAGTAAATCACAAAATCAGATAACCTTGTTTCCCAGCCTTTGTAAACTAATTATGTCTATTAATCACAGAAACCTCAGAACTTGTCCCTCACATTAAAAAAAATCCTGCAACAAAAACATCTTCCATTTTCTTTACACATTACTACTTCTTTGCTAAAGCAAAAGATACTTCATTATCTTTTCTCAGCAAGTTAATGAGACTAGCCAATCTGCTCCTTGGATTAATTAAGAAACTCGTGAAAAAGTTTTGAGAAATCAAAAATCACAGTAGAGTCACCCTTTTTTGACAAGTAAATTCACAAGAATCCACTGAAAATCAGAAGCAAAGGTCTAGGTAATATAGGGAAGGGGAAACAATTACAAAATCTCAACTCTGTTGATTTCACACTATGAGTGAAGTGATCCTTAATGAGGTCATGAGGATGATTCATGTCTGTCCTCAACTGCTAGATGACATTGATTAGTCCTGTATGACAAATTCCACTTCAGAAAAGACATTGTTTCGAAGCAAGCTGAAACACCTTGAGAAGAGCAGAGCAGAGAGGGAAGGGAAGGGAAGGGAAGGGAAGGGAAGGGAAGGGAAGGGAAGGGAAGGGAAGGGAAGGGAAGGGAAGGGAAGGGAAGGGAAGGGAAGGGAAGGGAAGGGAAGGGAAGGGAAGGGAAGGGAAGGGAAGGGAAGGGAAGGGAAGGGAAGGGAAGGGAAGGGAAGGGAAGGGAAGGGAAGGGAAGGGAAGGGAAGGGAGCAAGAGAGGATTTCTCTATACACATGTCCCAAGGTTTATCTTATATGTGGGAGTCCATATTTTCCACCTCTTAGTTTTCGCAGATTCTGTCCCTTTCCCTGTAAAAAAAAGTGCTGCCCAAAAGGAAAAATGCTAAAGTTCTTTACTAGTCCTCCAAGCCTGACCAGCTGTTCCAGTCAGGCTGTGGAGGTGCAGTTTGACGATGCCTGGTATAAGGAATGAAGTAGGTGACTCTTCAGAACCCTTTCCAGAGTTTCTTTGTTTTGTTTTGTTTGTTTAATACAACACCTATTAATATAAAACATAAGTTCCTGTCTTTCTCAGTTGGGCCCTTAACATAGATAAGATTATAATACACTGTCAGAAGTATCAGCGATTTCTTGTGTTTAGATTATGTGCTTTATTCAGTCTGTGATATTTATCATCAATGTGTCTAAGAACAAAGCAGACATTACTTAGCTTCCTTTCACTAAAAGCCTTTTTTTTCTCTTTTAAATACCAGTGGAGTATATCTCAGTTCTTGTGTTCAGCATCCAGAAATATTTCAATTCAAGTGATATATGATAATTTTTTTCCAGAAGTTGCTAAAGCTATTACCAAAGTAAAACAGGGCATCCTACGACATAAATCCAGTTATTTTACAACCATAAAGCAAGTGAAGGTTATTGTGTTTTTTCTAATACACTCAGAAGTATAATTCAAAATGAAATAAAATAATAAATAAAATAAAATAAAATAAAATAAAATAATAAATAAAATAAAGTAAAGTAAAATAAAATAAAATAAAATAAAATAAAATAAAATAAAATAAAATAAAATAAAATAAAATAAAACTAAGCTAGAGCTTTTAAGTCAGTGATGCAAGCTTTTGCCTAGCAGTATCATTTGCAGGAATATAAATATAATCTTGGAAATAAGTCAGTACACCATATGTGGTATAAAGGCATACAGATAAAATTTGAGTTGTGTACTTTAGATACATTCCTATTTTAATAGAAATGGCTGTAATGTGGTAAAAGAAACAGACTACAGAAACTTCTTTATATCTAGTGATTCATTACAAGTCCAAATAAGCAAGAAGTGTTGATAATTTGGAATTTGTTTGGCCATTCATCCTAACGTGTGGTAAAGATTTTCATTAACTATGAGCCTTATACTAAATTGTTATAATTTATTTAAATAATTAGGGTTGTTTTTGTGTAAAACTGGTATCAGTGAACTCTATATGTCTGTCCGTAGTACTGTGTAGACTTGGTCCACAATGCTCTTGGACCTCATAGAATTCCAAATAAATAATATTAATAACTCACATCAGGTCCTTTACACAGCACCTTTGAATGACAGTCACTCCTAGGCCATCCACAGGTTCTTGAAGTCTTCCATAGATAAAAAAGGAGTGATTATATTTGTTTTCCTTCTGGTTTAGAACAACACCAGGATCTTTCAAGTGTTTTCATGACAAGAACAAAGAACACAGAAATACAAAAATAGCCACGTGAAAAGTTGGAAAACATGAACCTGCTTTGCCTATCCCGATGACAAAGCTAGGTGACCAAAAGATGCAAATATGTTGAAAAGAGCTGGTTGTTGGAGAGGGAACAAGAAGGTCACTGCAAGCTGTCACATGCTGACTGAGAGGCAGAGTCTGCAATAAACAGGCTGTAATTAATTCTCAAGAGAATCAAGCTGCCTTGGAGAAATCATATCAAATTAGAGCCTTGAGGTGAACACCAGGTGTACCTGTAGGTCTCTTTGGTATTTCACTGCAGGTGTGTAGCACATAAATAATCATACTAACTTTAAAGTAGCTTTTAAATCTGTTTTTCCAAAGGATATGAATTCTTCAGGGAAAATTATTTTGAAAATCATATTCTCTGCAAAGCCTATCCCAAGGCTGTTGAGGGAAAACTTCAGAAAGTACAAAGCTTTCTGAGCTTGCCTGTTTGCTTGTATTAACAGCCAATTACATCCTATATTGTTAACGTCTTTACCTCAATTGTAGGATTGCAAAATATCTGTATGCCTCCATGCAGATCTAAGCATAATATTGTGTTTTTACTGAAGCTCACTATGATGTGATAACACAGTTGGACTAGAGCTTGCTTGCACTTTCTTGTACTGCATGTGCAACCTTAGCATTCATCTACATAAGGCAGAGGCTTTAGGGAAGAATTAGTTGTAGATGAGAGTGAAAAATATATGTGAAATATATTGCTTCTTATTAGAAAAAGTCTAGTTTAATAATAAATAAAAAAAAAATCCAGAATGGACTAATGATTGTAGTTGCTATTTTTTTTACAGTTGGCTTATGAGGTTTGGCTTTGTTGGGTTGGGGAGAGGTTGGTATACTATTGAATAGCAGAAAGCACATCCTTCAACAGTTTGTTCTCCTAAATACAAGAAAAGATCAGATTTACAAGATTCAGGAGCAGGAAAGTATGCTTTGTCTTTTCTCACCTTTCATTTCACAGCTCCATTAATACTGTGTCTGGATGCAGCCTCACAAACAAGTGTGATGTTTTTGCTGTTTGTTGAAATGCTTTAAGCATGTTGAGGGAAGGCATTGAAGGACAGGTGGTCAGAGCAGAGCCATGTGTGCAAAGAACAATTTAGACATAATCTCTTCTGTAAATAGTCTCCCTCATTACACTGAAAATGTATACCTTGGAAGAACTTGACTGGACTTGGAACTACTGTGCAGACCAGGCATCTAGTTATTTCCCCTCCTACACCCACACATAACGTGCAAGAAATCTGTATCATTCCCAGCTCCCTAAATCTCACTCCTTCATAGGCAAGATACAGGACCACTTTACATTCTTTCTGTCCAACTGGAGTGTAAGGAATATTATTAATCTACAGGGGACACTGCGTTGCCTTGTTTGGCTGTTAACCAGAAAAACAATCCAAAATTTTCACAGTGTGGTAAAGGGAAGGGTTTTGTGAGAAAAGATGGGACCAAGCTCAAGAAAAAAATAAACTAAGACAGAAACAAGAATCACAGTCTGGAAGCAAAAGTCAGGCAGTAAAGAAAAAAGCAAGGCAGTCAACAGTCAAAAGGCATGGGATGCAAAATCCAGGATCCAGGCAGAACAGTATGCACCAGCCAGAAGGCTAGAGTAGGGCAAGAAATGGTATCTAGCATTTACTAGAGATGCTCATTAGCTAAAGCTATACTGGAAAATTTTCTCGCTGAGCATTAAAAGCCTAATTCCAGTGTAACAAATGCCTGGCAAGGAATTGATCTACAGAAGCCTATAAAGATATGTTGGTAGCAGAGAAATTGTCAACTAGCTTATGGAAATTACTTTTACCCAGCTTCCTGAATCTAAAATCTCATAAATTAACAGTTAATTTAGGAAAAGGGAATATCATTTGCATCTATTAAAAAAAAAAAAAAAAAAAAAATAAATTAAGAGTGTGAACGAAAAGGAAAAAAAAAAGGAAAGATAAAAAAAAATGAGATATCATTGTGATATTGCCTGTTTCAAAGGAGGGCTCTTCACCCCTGCATAATAGCATCTTCATAGGCTGTGATCCAAGCAAATGTTATTCAAATAAGTTTTAGCAGCTCAGATAACTTTTGTTCAACTAAATATCCATAGCACTTTTGAAAAGAACAAGGATATTAATTCACCTTCTTAGTATATGACCAGCCAAGGTAGTTATAGTGTACTCTTGGCCCAAATTGCTCCTATGGTTTAAACTGCTATTTTTCATTCTGTCATGAACAGTTGTGCACAGTTATACTCTTATGAATTGCTATAGCAGTAGCTAAGTTTCAGTAATAAAAAAGAAGCACGCAAATTTTGTATGGTTGTTATCAGAACACATGTGAGTGCTGTGCGGTTTGTATGTCCGGTCGACATTGTCCTGTTAGAAACAGCCATGGCCTCCTTGGCACGTGCCTGTGTGTGCACGAGTGTAGGAAGTATACCAGATCCTGTCCTGGTCCCTGCTGCAAGCCACACCCTTACCGGTGCTGTTCAGAAAAGGTTGCAATTTGCTTTTAGGACAGATTTAGCCTACCATTTTGGAATGTAATTATCTACTACAGTTGTATTAAATCTGTTTTGAAACACACAAAAATACTAATTTTTCATACAAGAATCAAGACTAACAAAATGTTAGATTAGAGAGACTTGGTAGATAAAATTTTTTCAACTGCTGTTTCTTCCCATGTTATAAAACCACAGCACAAGGTATACAAGGAAAGCTACCTGAAATTTCTTTGCATTTACTGTACACAGAAGCTTGTTATTCTTACCACTCAAATGCACCCTCTTATCTTGCTGTAATACAAGGTGATTTATGGAGTCATGCCCTGCAGTGAAAGGCTATCCACCTGCTGCTGACAGCATGTTTTTGCCCCACTATAAGTCTGGGATAATTTCAAGTTTTTTACTCCTGGATGAGAACTTAAGATTTAAAATCTGTTAAGGACAGAGTAAAGGGAATGATTTTAGACGATGGGAAATATGGTGTAGGTCAGCTAACAGTCTCACACTAAATTCTGTCACATAAAAAAAAGAACAGGAGATGTGAGTTTGTTCATTTATAGCTGACAAAGCCTCCTACAGAAAACACAGAGTCCTGCAGACAGAAGGAACTTTAAAGAGAAAGATAGTACTTGATAATTTAATTTTAGCTTAACATCATATCACTTTGGTTACTGGCTTAGACAGATCTGTATGTCAGCAGACAGTGAATCCCAGACAACCTAGCCCCAGGGGAAACCTATGGACTCATACCAGTTCTGGATACTCCATACTCTTAACAGTGGATTCCCAAAGGACTTCTAAGACGTCTGCAGCTCAAGTGAAAAATTAGGCTATAGTGAAATACAGTGATGCAAGAATCGAAATTTAATAATTAATTTGTTGAATTCTGCTTCTTTTTTGTGTAGATTCACATAGTTGTTCATTCTTCAGAATCCACGGTGAACAATTTCTTATAAAGCTCCTTTTCATGCACGTGACTATTAGCTAACTTTAAGGTCTGCATTCTGCTGCATTTCACTAGTGTTTGTTTTCACTCCCAGAATATGAACAAAGTTCTCTCCTTTCCTCTTGTACCAGAAGGCAAGCAGGAGGACACCTGATACTAAATCAGATACACAGCTGAACAGTGGTTTCACCAAAAGGATCACTCTTCTGCTAAAATACTTGTGTTTATATTTTTATTTCAGTTATTTATATTGTTATGACTCTCAACTGAAACAGTTTATCAGAAACTCCTCAAACTCCTTGGCTTTTTGTATTCTTTCCTGGAATCTGAAAATTATCTTTTTAACTAAGTTCATTATGTCAAAATAGAGTGTGTTTGGCCTCTACTCCATGCCCAGCCATGGCTAGTGGTTTAGTACATCCCTAGCAGAGGAGACAATGTCAGACACAGCTCCAGCACAGGAAGGCAAAATTGTATTTGCCTGCATGTGAGTAATGATAGTTGTTTCCACACCTTTCAGGTGATATCTCAAGGAGCTTCAGTATAATTCATACAGGCATGGAACTCCTTCTGTTCTCACTTGTCAGGTTTCAGATGGTACTTTTGACTATGTGGTGCCAGCAGTTTGACTACCAAGCACTTGCTGAATTCTGCACACCATGTCTCCAGCTGGTATCAAGGGTCGTTGGCAGACGAGATCACAGGAGAAATCTGGTTCCCTATACCTACTCTTGCAGTTGATGAGTGCTTTCATGTCAACACCAATCTCACTTCACTAAATGTGTTTACTTAGTAATGCCAGTTTCTTTTTACAAATTTCCTTAACTATTTATTGTGTCCGCTTTATGACTGTGATGCACACTGTGATGAAGGATAGAATATCACTGCTTCATGGAAAAAGGATAATTACTGCTTTAATCTAAAACAAGCAGTCCGGGGTCATTTGGATATTTCAGATTTAGAGATTAAAACTGTCTCATGTTGTGAAATGTAATGTAAAAATAGCTGTCTCTGTCTTCCAGAGCTCATTTCCAAGGGATCTCATGACACATGCCCAATACAGGCAAAGTCCCTCTTTTCAACTTATAATCATAGTAAGAAGATATGTGTTCATGCTGTTTGCACACTGACAGTTACTGAAAATTAAATATATAATATGTCTGTCAAATATAAAATAAAATATATAAGTAAATGTGTATGTATTAAATATATAGTTCATGTATACAAATATATATGAAAAGCAGCTGATAATCTTTATTTGGTGTCTAATACATGCTCACTGAGGAAGTATGTGGGGAAGACAGGGTAAAAGAGAGGGAACTGTGAGCTATACAAGAATGTTTATATATTTTAGCACCATGAGGTCATTAGAACAACTGCAAAGTAGGAACATCTCAAATAACTTGCCAGCAGCACCACCAAAATCTAACTAAATGCAGTCTAAGCCTGAAAGCGGTTCATCCATTTCAACAGGCTTTTAATATTTCCAGCCTTCATCTACAACGAATAGCTAGTGGCTGGTCCCAGTTGTGGTTTAAAAGGAGAGAACATTCAGCAGATTTTTCTTCCAGTTCTTCTCACCATTGTGTGTGAAGGACAGTTACAGACCCAGCCTTTAAATTCTCTGGGCTATGGGAAGATTTTCAGCTGAAGTAACTTGGTATTGTGCCAGTGACTTTAATGAAGCTATTCTGATTTCTACCAGATGACAATTTGGCTCAGAAAAATCAAAGTCAGTGAAAGTCCCAGCACTTTCATAAGGAGGTGAGAAATCATGACTGGCAGGTTCAAGCTGGTGTAGTGAGGACTGCATGCATGCTGCACTCCTTTGATGGATGATTTCAGTATCACTCTGATTGACACATATCCAAATTATTTGGTGAGCAGAGGCAGTTCTGCCTAAATACTCGGATGATCACCCTGACTCACATCCAGTTGATTGGGATGGGAGGAAGGTCTGTCTAAATTCTAAAATGATGACAATGCCTCCCAAACTGCTTTTCTTTGCATCCCTGTGCTTCCCAAAAATCTGTCACTGAGCTTCAAATAGAAGCGTTCTTACCAGATACTTGGAATTGCTCTATGTAAGTACAAATATCTCATAACTATTATTTGCTGAGGAGAAAGAAGGTCTTTTCCTCTGTCCTTTGCACTGAATTAGCTGTAGGAAGGTAGTCAAAGTCAAGAAAGCCATATGAAAAAGACCCCTTTGTCTTTCTCCATGCTTGAAGGACTTGGCTTTTGTTTTAATTTTTCTAAAGGATGAAGCTCATTGCTACCTGTGGTGAATATAGCAGGGACTCTACTCATACCAAGTGCATTTTGCTTAAGCACATAATCTTCTTAAGCATGGTAGTTTCACATGTCTTTACTCTGTCCCATCAAATGCATGTGCTATTACAGGAATAAGCTTTGTATCAGTTGGTTGCATAATTCAATGATTAGACCAGACTGAGGTTCAAAGGCAGTTTTATTTCATAATCAAAAACAGTAAATGAGAGAGTTTTGCCTATCCACAAATTCTAATTTTAATTATCTGTAATAATCTGCTAATACATGCAGTAAAACATGAGAACAAAAATGTTGCTTGAAAAGGAGGTTGAGAGTTGGAAACAGTTGTTGGGTGTACTTGGAAAGCTTCCTGACAAATGCACATTCCACTGAAAAATCAAAGCATGTGTATGCACTACAGGCTGGATCCTAGTGCCACCATCAGCCAGCCTAGCTCTGGTACTGAGTTACACCAGAGAGCCCAGAGGAGGTAGTGCCATCTGACTTTGGCACAGTAAAGCAACTCTTCTGTTGATAGGACTCAGTCTCTCTGCAAATTTGTACATGTTCCAGCTTACTCAGATCTGGCTGGGGTACTGCAAATAGTGAAGTGTGTTGGTCTATAGAGACATAACAACAAGATTCATGTCTCTAGTCACTTAAGGTCAGGGTCTGATTTTTCATGCCCCTGAAGTTATTAATTCCAATTGAAATAAAAACAAGTTATGTTTTGAATATTTTAAAATATATGTGATTCTTCTTCCAATGAAAAATCTTATTTGTAATATTATGTAATATTATTTGTAATTCAACGACTAATATTTCAAATATTATGATTCTGCAGCCTAAAAGAAAACATAAATACTAAAGCAACAGACTCAAAAAAGATCACAGAATTGCATTTGTCAAGTCTTGAGGAGAGCCTTTACAAGTCCTAGCACTGAAAATGGGAAAATTGAGTGTTTCTGTTATATGAACAGGTCTCATACCCTTTGTTGTTGAAGTATGCATTAGACTGATGTCTGGAGAACACAGTGGACAACTGAAGGCCTGCAACCCTTTGAATTCAACCTCTCCCAAAGCTTGATGAAAGTTAGGAAGATCTTCATCCACCTAAGATACAAAATTGCCAATCACTAAAGAATGTATTGAACAAGTATGTAAGGAAGTCAGACAGGAAGGAACTACTGAAGCAAAAAAATCATCAAAAAAGAAAGTCTTGAAAGTCTTGAAGGTCCACAAATATCTGCTGTTCATAAACCCAGAATGCATTTCCACCCTTCCTCTAACAAAATCTAGAATTATAGTAAAAGTTTAAAAGGTATAACCAAGCCATGAAGAGAAAACACAAGAATCTCGTCCCCTGTATTCCTACACTACGAGAGACAGTCAATTTCCCAGATGGCTTTAACAAAAAACAACACTATAAGGGAAAGCAAAACAAAATTACCTGAGTTATGCCAGCCAGCCTGACTTTGGAGAAAGTGGTGTGTTAACCCTCAACACACAAATGAAAAATATTATCCAGACAACCAAGATATAATAATACAAAAAGAGTAACAGTGTTTCTCATTTTAGCTTATCTCTAATTGTGTTCAATTTCTAGTGCCTTAAAACAAGTCCAGAGCTGAGTTACACAACATGTGTAGCAAAGAACTCCTACCTTGCTTCTGGCAGGCGATCTAAGCCTACACTACCATTTCAGTCTTTTTGCATTCCTTATTTATGCACACCAAAGCCATCACCAGCTGTGGTTCATTTTCCTACTGTAAAGTGGACTTCAGGTGTAATAACTTGAATTGCAGACTGCAGAAAAAGTAATTGAAGACTGCACTTTATTCTCTTTCATTCAATATTTTTAAACTGTAGTGATTTGTCCCAATTTAATTTGTGTTTACTGCGAATTGAACTCCACTCAGGTTAATTTTTATTCTCTGTGGTTTTTTATTACTATGTTTGGTCTAGACACAATATGGATCTTTGGCAATAAACTTTCTAAGCCCTTCTTCTTTATGTCATTGGGAAGTTTACATCATTTACAAAGCCTTAATAACACATCCATCATAATAAAATCAAAGAAAATGTATGACCCTCATGCCACTCTAGCACCGACATCATAAAAAGATTAATATTAAAGAACTCATCGGAGATCATATAAAGAAAGTAGTTTCTCTTGACCAAAAAATTATCAGTTGCTACTGAAGTTTGCTGTATATTAATCCTAAATATCCATACTGAGATTAAAACATAATTGTCAAAAAATATGAATTTTGGAACTTGACATGAAAATAAATTACTACTTGTGTTGAAGAGTATTATCTGTTTCACTCTTTTGTTCCCAGAATACCCTCTGGTTACTAACAGTTTTCTTTGGGAGGTTGCAGAGAAGAGAAAGACATTGAGTCAGGGATATCCTCAGGTTGCTCCACCAAAGGACCAGGTGAGGATTCTGGACAGAGTTGAAAGAGAAGATGTACATGCAGCAGGTTCACTGGGACTAGGAGTCTCCTAAGACTGGGAAGAATATAAATTTGGGGTGTCACCTGGAAAAGGAACTTTTCTTCAGGACCCAGAGTGGCCTCATGAACATTATCACAATGGGAAAGCTCCTGAAAGCAAGTGCATGGCTGAAAAAAATAGGTCCAAATAACAAGGACACAGACAGAAGGGGAAACATGGATTCTCAGATCCTCTAGTTATGCCTGTCTCATCCCCTCAAACCTGAAAACTTTATTTCTTCTTCCAAGAATTTCTGTGTTGTGTTTTAGTTCATTGGTTTGTATTCTACTAAAACTTATGTTTAGAGATTGAAATACCATCTTTTATTTCTGGTTGTCCCATTTTAAGAAAAACATTCACTTCAGAACTCTTGCTGACTTGTGGTATTATCACACAACTCAAAATTTATTTTGACAAGGAGGCTGGGAAAAATGAAGTAAAATTTTCAGACAAGTGCCCTCATTAAAACACTGATCAGTGTACACTCTAAAACAAACCACTTTGCATGCCTAGGGTGTTCTTGCTCTAACCAAATCCAAAGTATTTTGCAAATTTTACATTAGACAGACACTTCACCTACTAAATAAAAATGCCAGATGCATGACACTTGGAGAAGGAACACAGAGCTTAGTAACATTGAATATAGACTAGGTCAGCTGAACCTAGGTGTTACTTGTCTTTATCAGTCCAGAAAACAATAGATGGAACATCTCTGCCATCTTCTTGCTCCCATCACTGTTTCTCCATACAAACCCAGCTTTATTGTCAGCCTCGGGCTCCTACAAAGAAAGATTCCAAAGTTGCGAATCGCAGTTTCCTTTCAGGCTTCACATTTTTCTTGCACAAAAGACTCTATTATTTTAAATATCAATATTTGCATTTTAAAAGGCTTGTTTATTCTCTTGACAGGGAGGGTGGAGAAGAAAGAAGACAAGGAGAAATGAGATGTAAACACAGGGACTATAATGTGTCAGGAAAACTCAAGTAATAATATATTTTCACATGTATCTGGTTAAAAGCCCTGGAAGGATAACATAAAGGAGATTGACTCTAATAAGAATATCTACTTACAAAAAAAATGAAGTGCACAATATATAAATAAGCTTTCAGGAAATGCTAAGAAATGATCTTTGAGCTGCTTTTCTCTAATAAACTTCATGTCATACTTGCTATCATGACCACTCCATGACCAGCTAACCATAAAAAGTCCAAAACTCACCAAACATATTATAGTTTTAATAAATACCGTATCAAAATCAGAAGTGGAACATAAGCTGTGTATGGGCTGAAATTTAACTAAATAAGTCAGTAATGAAGTAGAAGCCATAGGTGATACATTTGACGGGATGAACTAGAAATCTTGCAAAAATCATACAATTATATCTTTCCTTTAAGAGCATTGTTTAGATACAGCTAGGAGTTGCAATGGAGACAGGGATTCACATTTTTATTGGTATTACATTCAGATTCTTTGCTACTAATTATTTCTACAGAAGTGAAAATAGTGACTTATTTTGTATACTTAGTGGCTATTCCTTAGGCACTAATGAACTTAAAAATAAAAGAAAAAATAAAAATGAACAGTTTCTTACTGCACACAAAGTCAACCTGACAATGAAAAAGAAAACTAGTAAAACTACTGTATGACAAATAACCACATTTCAGCAAACATTTTTTATGTGTATGGGCATATATGGACATCCCAGAGTATGGGTGCACATTTGCAGCCTTGCTTGCTTGGATCCATTTAAAATAAACAAACATTATTGGAGATGACAATAGTAAGCTGAAGTGATTTGACCAAAACAGAAAGGGGGATATGTGAGAATGTGAGACACCAGGGAAAAATAGAGGAGGTTTGGGTTTATATCCCTAAATAGCAATGCTTCTTGTGCTATTCAACATTTTTTTTCTGTGCTAAAAGGCCACCCTAGATGCATAGCATATAAGGGTGTTTATAGCACACACTATAAACTGCTCTCAGAAACATTCACCACAAATGTATTTCCAAAAATGAAAAATGGCTTAGGACCAAAAAGAAATTTAGGGATTTGAGATCATTGTTTTTACATACCTCATAGTATCCTTGGCTTTATCTAAGCATGGGCTTGTGAGAAAACACTGAGGAAAAGCATATCAAACTTTAACTCTAAAAAATGATTTCTATCAGCTCATTCTTCACTCTTCTTCAGTTCTATTTCTTTCTAGAAAGAAAAATAAAAACTCTGTACAATTCTGTCTTCTATTTTTAGCTCCTGTAAATCACAGACCATAGAGGCTCAAGGAATGAACAGAGGAACTTCCCACGCTTATTCTGGGAACAATTAAGCACCAAATATTGAAATAACACTGTTCAATTTAAGCACAGAACCGTTCAACTGAAGAGTTTTTCAAAGATCGGTAAATGATGGCTCCATTAGGTCTAGAACTTCTGGCAAACCCAGAGTGAGATGTATTCTGGGTGGGGGCAGAGTCATGCGGTCTGAAGTGAGAAACTGGACAATATTTGTGCTGGTATGACACTTGTGAAGAGCTGTGCTTTTAGCACTGACTCCTTTTCATAAGGTTCTGTACTTGAGAGGATTTACCTAGTCATATAAAGGCAAATAATGTGTACCATTGGGATAGCCATAAAAAACTTCTTAGAACTTTTCATTCCAGAATTCCTGAAAGCTCTCAATGACTTTGAAGACTGGTCATCAGATGCTTTCCACATACAATAGCCTCAGGGATAAAATGCAGCAAGTACTTAGCAGACCCAGGAGTTTGGAACAAGAGATAATACACACAAACTAGAGGGCCAGGGTAGATGGCTGCTGCTCTGTGACTTTATTCAGAATCTAAGATTTGACCCCCAGCTGTTGCTGAAATGCCATGGGCTTCCATCAAAAACTCAGTGCCTTTCTTCCTGTTGTTAAGAACAGCTCAGGATCATGCCACTAAGAAAAGCAGATTCTTTTCTGTCTATACATCACCCATGTGTTTTGTATTTCACTTTAGAGTACTGTGGCTAGACTGCTTTTCTTACTAATACACTAACATACTCATTAAAAATAAAATTTTAAAAAATAGATAAAATAACAGCAAAGTCTTTGGAAGTTCCTTGTATGAGGCTTCAACAACCACTGTTTTGATAAAATTCTAGTGGATACCAGATTATCCCACAGTCCCAACCTGGTGACTCATTTCACCATTGTTGCACATCAAAGTGCACCCTTGTTAATCAGGCTAACCAAATTAATGCAGTTGTGTTATGACTTGCCAAGTCTGGAATCTTTTTTATTTTTAATATACAGTGTTGTATTTATTGTGATTGAGTCTGTAGAATGCTTTTATTGTCCAAATACACAGTGTATTCACGAAATACGAAGAAAGAACCTACATGAATATTAAAATTTATGATATTAAGAAGGAGAGGAGAATTAACATAGCAAAATCACTGTAGTAAAAATTTTTATGGACCATTTTAAAACTGCATGTTATTTCATATTTAGAGTTGTCCAGAAATGTACATGAAATGCCAAGCTCCTAGATATTAATATTCTTAACAGTCAAGATTTTCATTTCTCAGAGCTGCTGTGTTGGTATAAAGAAATAATAAAGAAACAGTTGGTACTGTTGACATAATTCTTGGGTAACGTTATATCTAAAGATTCTAAAACTTCATAAGGCCGATCTCGGGACAGGCAGATATAGATCCTCTAAGGAGCCTAGGCAGTTTCTGTTCCCCTCCATATGATTATAAAAAGGATCTCTCTTTTGACTTACCCTTTTGACATTTTTACTCTTTTGGGGAATTGTGGATCTGACAGAGGGTCACACTCAGTAAGCTATACACCAGATGATCCAATTAATGCTGCCCCTAATGTTGCCTGACTGTTTATCCCTGTTTGCACGATATGGTAAGTATTTGAGTACACCATAGCCACACAACCCTAAATACAAAACGAATATTGGTGCAGGCCAAAGCTCACTCCACATTATGTGAGCAGGTTATGTTTCCTAAATAACTACAGCCCAACCCTGATTTCTCCAAAGACAGCTTTCTTCTCTACCAGCATGATGGCTTTCAGCTTCAGGACCAGAAGCGCATTGGAGAAGCTGGATTATAATTGTTGATAAATGTATGTAGCTGTCACTGAGTTGTGAATCAGAAGCTATCAAATGAAACACTTTAAAGGAAATTAGGCTCCCAAGCATAAACTCAAAAGTAATTCACGTGACCATCAGATTAATCAAAAGTTTTTCCATCTCACTGTCTGTTTCGGGCTGAATTTAATCTCTCCAGGTTTTCTCAAGACCAGTGTTTGTTCAAGCCACATAGAGTGATACTTTCTCAGTAACTTTAATTTATCCTGGATCCTACTTACAGGCAAATGAAACTTGTCTAAACAGTAGGTACTGGAAAGCTGTCTGACCATGCCCAGGTAGCATACTTCATTTTCAGCAGGGAGATGCGTTAGCTGAGAGAGCAGTTTGCGTATTTCTTAAGATGATAAGAAGAGTAGGTTTAAGACCCAGTTTACCAGCCAGTAAGCCAGTACACCATAGTACTTACAAGAAGAGTAGGTTTACATGACCCAGTTTACCAACCAGTCGGTTTCATTTAGTGCCGTCCTTTTCAATAATAAAACCGTTATTTTTTCAAACAGCAATGTGATATTTTCAAGTACTTCATTCTCTTCTTTTTGAAGATATCTCTTTAGCTGCCAGTCAACATCAGTAAGTGCTAAGGCAGTAGGACATCTCACCCTGAAAAATGTTACAGAAGAGTCTTTAAACTCCTGGACATGCAAATTTGAATTCTGGAATACTTCATGTAATAGTGCAGGGTAAAGCATTGTGCTAATCCCTAGTGAAATGAAAACCCCATATGAAAAAGAATCAACAGGAAAAATCCTTTTGTTTTCTAAATATATTATGAAAATCTTAATTCAATGATATTTGACTTGGCATATTTTGTCTCCATTTCTGCTGAATATAGTCTCAGTAAACTCCACATAGTTTCACAATAACTCCATCATGATTTCTCTGCTATGGTTTAATATTTTATCCCATTTATTAAATACAGTATTAATTTCTGCTCATGTAAAATCTTATGCACAGTCTCTGCTTTTGTCCATCTGCTAGCACAGGAACACTGATGCAATTTGACGGTGTTGTAATCAATATTTTGTTTTTCCATATACCTGTAAAAGCTCAGACTTGAGCTTAAACCAAGATGGTAGATGGCTGGAATCAGAGGAAAGGAGGAGAAAGGAAGAGTTCTATATTTGAAATCAGAACTAGATTAAATACATAAAAGGCATTTTCATTTCTTTATTACAGCCAATGGTTATTCTTGATGCTGATCACACACAAACTCTGCCCTATGCAAAAAAACACAGCCAGGCCAGAATTTGATCTGGCACTACTACAGCACTTACAAGTAATTGAATAATCATTGTCGTATAATACACTGTATTATTACCATTCATTAAGGGTGGATTCCCATTCAAGTTTTTGATGTAGTTAATTTTAGTGCTAGAACACAATGCTTCACTTTAAAGGCATTTCAGGTGGGGTGATTTGTGTACTATTTTTGTTTCCTTTGCCCCAATTATATACCCCACAAACCACCTACCCAATTTGACAGGCTGAAATGTGCAGTTCCCTGTGATGTTTTACTCTGACAAAGGTAGTCAAAATGCATTTCAATTTGTAGAAACAATCTGCCAGTGTCTAATTGTGGAGGTAAATTTTTCAAGTTATGGAAACTGGGAAAGACCAATACATGTCTTAATGCATTCACACAGGACACTTTGGAGACTTGGTGTTTGGAAGATTAGCATAGCAGATGTCAAACGTATATTTTTAAATTATGCTTCCTAATTTGTAAATATAATTTTTCCCTTGGTCTTCAGTATACTAAACAAAACATTTATGAAGCTGGAATAAGAAAAAAAAAATAAATCTGAGCTGCATAGTTTCTGCTTTGCTGTTATTTAATTACCTGATCTCATTGAGCTTAATATTATGGTTGCTGGATTCTGACCAAGATCACATAAAGGTCATTACATTTTAAGCTTTCAGGCATCTATGAAATGTACTAAAATACACAATTTAAAGATTATCTTCCAAAAACCTTAAACCAAACAAGACAAAATAGGAAGCAGGTACCTGATCTAAATCTACTTTATATCCCCACCATCCCAAGACCATCAGCACCAGGCTCAGGGCTGTCAGGATAAACCCTTGTCTTTTCCAGAGTGTAAAATTTGTTTTGCAACTGGGCAATATGTATTTTCAGACAACAGGGGAGATGGACTTGCACAAGACAGTCAATGGGGCCATAGTTTTAGTCAGTTGCTGAAAAGCATTCATTCAGACAAAAAAGCCTCGTTAGACAACCCAGGTTCCTTTTTCAGGAGTGCAGTCAGCTCCTCACATGAGATACAGGGTACAAGTTTTTCTGACAGAAGTTAAATTTTTCTGTGTAACTGTATCACTAGTGGATTAAAATGGAAAAAGGAAAGGTATGTGAAATGTGACAGCGGCAGAGATTTCCCAGGCCACTAGCTATTCCTCAGTAATAGCAACAGTTTATGTTTTCAACCGGAGCTGTTCTAGTCAGATTTGTTCCCATTTTTCTTTCATACAGGGAATTACTTTTCCTAAATACTTGAAGATATAACATAAAATGTTAAGAGCTCCAGATTTAGTGTCCTCCAATTTGTTCTCCCAATGAACTTGTAACCCAGATAATAAAATATTATGACTTTTCCCAAAAGGAAGAATTTTGAATGAGTCAAAATATTATCCATGTATAAGAAAGAGAAATGGCTGAGCAGCATTCAGAAATGGACAATAGGCCATCGTCTAATGTTTTTCTTGAGTACACTGTTTTGTTCCTAATGCTTGATGCCTACCAAAAGAAAATGGGAGGACTGGTTTAGATAAGACAAAAATAAGTCTAAGTCTGTCCTCACTGTTGAACGTAAAATAAGATGAAATTTTTAAGGTTTAGAAAATATTGGAATAATGTTAAAAAAAAAATGTTTTAGTAATGTGCTCCATGTTGGAAACGAAAACAATGTTTTGGGTTTTTTCATTACTACAGCACAGTCCATTATTTTGTATGGATGGGAAGGGTTCAAAAAGCCCGAAATACAAAAAAGAATGTTTTAAAGCAATCCAAAGTATGTTTAAAGAGTGGGGTGGCACTCAAAAACAAGGATAAAAAATGGATAAATCAGAAATTAGACTAAAATGGGGACTGAAAGGCTAAGAGGGTAGACCATTGGGAAACTGGGAAAAGTGATCGGAACCAAAAGCAATTCTTGGAGGATCCTTTGGTGATGACACAACTGGTTTATCACTTCTCTCAATACTATATGTACTCAAAAGCCTTAAGAAATAAAATCTAAACCACTAAGATACTGAAGACCCCTGATAACCTTCATCAAAGAACAAGGATGAAATGCATCCTAATTTGTCTTCCTTTCTTTCTTTGTTCTTCTCCATGTATCTTCTTCATGTCCTCTTTTTTTATTTTATCAAGTAAGATTTTTCCTTTTTCTTTCTTTTTTTTTCCTTTTTTTTTAATTATTTTTTTTACACTGTTTTGAGAACAATTGCAAGGCATAAGACAAGCCTTCTTGAATGAGAATGTCCACTTCAGCCTAAAAATGCCCTCTAAAGGACAAGCATCCCCGTCAGCTAGGATGTCCTACAATGGGAAGTTTTGGACCTACTGTGCTTGTTCTATTTTGATGATCTCTACTTGTCCAGTAAATTCAATGTTTTGGGGAAATATTAAAGTTGTTTTCTATTTTACACTTGCCTCACGCCATTAAGCTGATGTATGTATGATCAATGCAGGCATCTGAGACCTTCAGATGGGCTAGAACTATTCTGCAGTAATTATAGATCTAGAAATCCTGCATAAATAAATAAATAAATAAATAAATAAAGGTCAAATTCCTTCAGACAGCATTTCCCATCAGGGAAAGAGAACATGTCCAGTGCTATTGCACTTGCTTCTCTCCCTGGTTTGTCAGAAGCTGGAAAGTATTCTTACACTCAGATGTCTGCAATAGAAATAATCCTCTGGTTTCCACAGAGAAAGATTCCTAGTTAAACAGGGAACTATTTTTTAACACTCTCTCTCTCAAAAAAAAAAAAAAAAAAAAGGCTCTAAGATGTTTTGATGAAATTTCTCTTAGAGAAACTGTGTGTCTGTCATGTTCTTAAGACAGAGAATTTGTGGCATTACATTTTTTTTGTGTGTGTGTGATATAGAAACACCAATTACCACATAAAAATTGAATTTTCTCTAACATTTTCCCAATTAGTTTTTCTATTGCTAAGACCCAGAATTAGCTTTTTTTTTGTGACTACAAAAAGCAAATGTCAACATCATTTCAGGCAGCTCAACAGAACTGTTCTTTATCCTTCATCTTTCCTCTTTATTTTTTTGTAACTGCTAAAATACATATCAGCCAGAATTTTAAAAATAATATGGTTTCTCCAGCTCTTAATATTATTTAATATTTTTGCTTTGTTCAGACAAGCACATGAGAAATTTTCTATAAAGTTCTGCAAATAGGCTTACTGGCTAAAAGTAACTGTGAATTTGACTCTTCACATTTACAAAATGCTTGACATAAAGCACAGAAGGCTGTACCCTGATGTGTTTTTTAGACTGAAGAAAGCAGCTGCAGGGGCTGCAGCTCTGGTTTGGAGTTTTTTTCCAGCAGGGAAACTTGTATCACTGAGAATCTATAGGACAGTACCAGTTTCCTACTTGACTTGAATGAGTTCAGCTTCTTCTTATAAACTTTTACTTCCTATAAAGGGATTTTAGCAATGGTTTCACCTACTAAAACCTGACCAATCCTGTTCTTTTTCAGCATAGTGTATCATTGTAAAACCATAAAAACAAACAAACTGACAGACACATGAGAAAAAGCACTTTAAAAGAACAGATTCATAATGCTTATAATGCTTGAGGTTTGGGGAGTTGTTCTGTTCTCCTTCCAAGGCTTTAAATGACATTTTCAGGCCAGAAGGGTTATTAACAACTTAGTTCTAAAGCTCTTAAAAATCCAAACACTGACTGGATTAACTACAAGGGTGCAAAGGACACGTTTCTGTTTCTGACTCCAGCCCCTCCCATGTCTGTCAGCATGTCTGAATTAGAGCTGAATCTGATTATTGTGTTAAAATGTAGAGTACCAATAGAAGCAGATGAACTGCTGGCTCCAGGTAGTCTCTGGAGTTACGTATACATCCACAGTCCTGCCATTGCATCTCTGTTTTTACAAAGCTCTGGCAATGTGAAAGAATCAAAAGTTCTGGGCCTACAACAATAGCAGTATCAGTGTCTTGTTTATGCTGATGCTCTCCTCTGACAGCTAGGTAAATCACAAATATCAGCAGCACTACCATTTGTCCAGTGATGGGATCAGATAGAGAAAAGGCACCCTTCCTACCACCAGCTTTTAGCACATTGTATGCAGTGTCTCACAAAGTTATTAAATTATAAGCCAGTATGATGGGTTTGGGTTTTTTTTCAGGAGGTTTTAACACTTCATGACTAGTCTTTCTAAGTATACTGTAAGGGTACATTTACACTGAAAAGAAAAAAATAGCAGGAATTTGAAGTTTTATTGCATGCTAAAATCAGCACAGATTGCAATGTAAGAGGTAACCCTGTACTCCATTCCTGCAGTGGAGAAGTAAATTTGGATTAGAAATTAGCAAGGCAGGACAGCTAAAGGAAAAAAAAAAAAAAAAGAGAAAAAAAAAACTTTCTGACATTCTGGCAAATGTGATAAACCATAGGGTAAGCTTTTTTTTTTTTCCTTTTAAGTATTGAACTGTGCCTATGTACACGTAAGCAAGATAAGATTTTGTAAGGAGAAGTGATATTAGATCAGCAAAATGCAGAAAGGACAGACATTTTCAGGTACACAAAACCCCCTTTTCAGGTCTGAAACAGCAAAGAGTTGAGGACTGTGAAGATATAATATATGTGAAGATATACAATTGGGAACAACTTCTAATGTGGTTATGCTACTTAATGAGGCAGGCTGACACAAAAAGATGTCTGGCACCTAGGGAGAAGAGGATGGTGTTATTTAGAGAAGAAATGATAGGGTAGGAAGCTACTGTGTGCCTGGGAGAATTAGGCTGTGCACAGATATTAAAAATGAAACACTTAATAGGCAAAAACTTTTAAGTGGATAGAAACTCAGAATTTGATTCGGTTGCTTGACTGGACCTAGTAATCTAGAAAATGGGCTGTAACCAAAATCCCTATACAAATACCCTTTTAGTTCATTCAAGGTCCTGGACGTATACACATATTTGGTGACTTACAATGCCTCTATTGAAAATGGAAGAAGGAAGATAAGCATCTAAACGACCATTAAAATTCACATTGGTGTCTTAATGTCAAGCGTGGGATTAATTGCAAACACTGTGGGTTAGATTTAGTTACACAAGATTAATTCTCTGGATTTGAAACATCAGTGAGGTCTTCCCACTGCTGGTTTCTTTGTGATCTAAGAGAGAGGAACAAATCTGTGCAGGAAGCTTTGGGGATAAACTGCACCTAAACTAGACTTTGAAAAATATGCTTGTTTCCCCTTGTTCCCACCCCCTCTGACAATTTGTGACAAGATGATGTAAAGCAGCATTTACCAACAACTTGTAAGAGATTAGGCAGTTGTCAAAAGAGATGTCAATACAGGCTTCAGCAATTGCTTCCTGATAGATTTCAGAGAGAACCACTAAGCTGCAGTTGGGTTTTGATAGCTCTCTACAGCTGTGCACAGCTGGTCAGATGTTATGTTTACCTGGATCTTTAGTTCTGGCTTGGTAAGTGATGGCTGGGGTGACAGTGAGGTATAATAACCATTCTTTATCTCTGTATATTATGAATTAGATGTCATCCATTATGAACCACCTCATCCCTCTCTCTAATTTTTCTTCATAACCGTATGTCGTGATTCCCACAAATAAAACCGTAATTACTGCTGCTTTTGTTTAACGTGATTTATAATTGCCATAATGGTAAGGTCTTCCCTGGTAACAGTAAGTGCTCACCACTGACTTGCAGTACAGTTTTTCTGCAGCAAGCTTTCCCTGCTTGAGACGCACTGTCTCTAAAACAAACCTTTTTCTATTGTATGACAACACCAAAAAAAGTAGATGACCAATGCAGTCTAATTTTTCCAGATGATGACAATAGTCTCATAAATACTTTGGTTTAAGCAATTAGTCAGAACATGGGATTGTTTGAAGTGAATGATACAAGATACTCTTTGAGAGAGGGACAGTTATTTACAAGGGAAGCACACCAGGTTCCATTTCCCCCAAAACAGTAGCAAAGAAGGCCAGTGTGGGGCTTACTTTCTGATTTTTACTTTTTTATTTATGTCTTGCTTATGATTTCCAGCTCTGCACAAGCTTGTGCCTAAGGAGGTCTGGCCACACATAGGATCACGTGTACATCTGTAACTTTAAATTGTCTGCTACCTTTCTTTCCAGTTTCCTAGTTCCTAGTATTCACAGCTCGCCAAGCACT
Source organism: Cygnus olor (assembly GCF_009769625.2). Taxonomy (NCBI): domain Eukaryota; kingdom Metazoa; phylum Chordata; class Aves; order Anseriformes; family Anatidae; genus Cygnus; species Cygnus olor. The sequence continues at coordinate 20,979,240 of NC_049173.1, forward strand.
CCCCAGACTCTGGGATTCTCAGCCAGTCCCACGAAAAAAAAAAAATGCATCTGGAAAACACAGCTAGGCTGATATAACTAACAGTTAGCTGCCCTCAAAAGGAGGTCCTATTTCGCTCACTTCCAGCTTCCAGCTGTCTGTTCTCATCCCTCCTTTACACTCAATCCATCACTCATCCAATCACACCGTGAGACTGTTCAAGGAGTCAAAGCAGTAGAAAACTGTTTACTTTCCTCTTCTACTTTTCTGCCATTTTGGATTCCTGAATCAGTTTACAGCATGGCTAGATAACCATCAACGGTGGCAAACGGGAATCCATGGGAACACATGGTTACAGTTTGAGGGTAGACAGGCTCAAACTTAACATAAGTAGTATTGCCCCCCTGGGCAATAGACATTTTGTAGCTTTCCCATTCCACAACACTCATTTCATTTAACAGAAAGAATATTTACCACTCTTCTCCGTTTCTGAAAAAGCACTGAGCATTGGAGGTCAATTGTTTTTGCTGTTGCTGCATTATTTTTTGGCCAGCTCAGTTCTCAGCCTGGTTCACCACTACTCCACACCAACGTGCTGTCCTAGGACAACAGAGAAGGTGAAGCAATAGAGGTAGTCAGTGGGAAGGAGGACAGAGGGAAGGGACACATCTTTTCATCAGTGCAGCCCAGGAGAATTAAAGGTGAAGTATTATACCCAACAAGGCAAGTGATAATATGAAAAGAAAATTTAAGAAATAGTTTGGAAAGTTCACTGTAATTCAAAATTTTTGGTGTTGAGTATAGGTGGGACCATACAAAATCACCACATTTGCAGGAAGAAAAGTAAATTTTATGATTCAAGCATGGATTCAAAGCCTTTTTTTTTTTTAGCCTGTTTTTATTACATACCCAACCAATATCCTTAAATTTCTCATTCTCTGTGTACAGAAGCTTGAAAGTCTACCGGTGAGCAGAGACACAGAAAGGAAACATCAAAGATTTTTCAAAGGAAAAAAAAAAAAAAAAAAAAAAGAAGGTTGGAGGGAAGGTGTAAGATTCTTTGTCACAATACTAATCATCAATACAATTGCATCATCATATGATGCAATTCCATAAATTTCTTTGGAAGTATGGCTATGGATAAGCTAAATGGGAAACTGACATGCTGAGGATTTGTCATTGCTGTACCTCAGGCATTTATTTTCAGTAACTCTAGACTTGAGTAAGATTTCAAAGAACAAATGAGATCCCACCTTTTCAGAGGATGTATTAGCAGTATTTAAATTATAGGACATTAGAACTTTTTAGCATATAGACCTAGTTTTATTTCTTCACATTTTTAGTTTCCCTCTTAAAGTATTTTACCACCCTACTTGGAGGAGATAATGATGAAATTAATCCTGTTATAGAGTTGCCACTCTCTGGAAAGATCATTTCACATTTGGGGAGGAGTGGGAACAAATCAATCTGCTTATCGATTGATTAAAGGTGGGTTTTTGTAAGCAGCATTTTTAGAGGGCAGAGAAGATCATAAGGACCTTGGGGAAGTCAGCATCTTCATCGCTGTCAAAGTGTCTACTCTTGTACCCTGACAGAGCTGAATTGTTAAGGAGCCAGTGTTCCTGTTCATTTATATATTTTTTTTTAAATGTCAGTGTTTCCTATTCTTTTATTAACGTTGTGGGTTAATACATTAAAATTAAATGTATCTGATTTTTTTTCCCCAGAAAAGACAAATATTCTACTGAACAGACTCACAAAGTATTTTTTTTATTTCAGCAGAAATTCATCATTTAAAGAGAAACTGAATTTTAAACACCTAGGCTCTGTCTATAGTCGTAGAAAGAGACAAACAGTCCATAAGTTATCTAAGACCTTCTGTGAAATTTATTAATCTTTGGAAGGGCATTATTAATTTTTTCCTTTCAAAATGTGAAAGAAAGCTAACTCGGATTAGCATGGCTCTTATAAATGCTCTAGTAAAATATTTAATTCTGATGAATTGGTACTTCATGATTTGGCATCACCTCTTCCTTTTCTCATTAGCAAATTATTTTCTATTTCTAAAATGTGATTGCTACAAGATGTCTGAGCATGTGTATCATTTTAAAGGACTCCACAACAGTCATTTTGATGCCATGCTGTACCTGTTATCGACCACAATTTTTTGTCTGTGGAATTTTAATTAACTTCTCAGAAAACTGGACAGTATTTTTATTCTCAAAGAACTAAATTTACAAAATATTTAACATCAAGTTTTATAACTAAGTTTAACATATGAAAAAACCTTGGGTTTTGGACTGTTCTATAATGATCCTCAGCTGATACTATGGTGATGTTGGCATTTTTGTCTCAGACTTGTATAGATTGTTAATGTACCTTGAAAATGAATGATTTGGTGAACAACCAAGATGAAGAATTGCTTGCTGAGTAATGAATTGAGTAGAATTGTTTTGGTCTGTGAAACCAAGATAAATTTCAAGGATAATATTATTTTCAACAGAGGACAGCCTATGTTGCACATAATCAATGCTCACAGGAAAACTTCACAGAATCACAGAATCGAAGGGGTTGGAAGGGACCTCAAAAGATCATCGGGTCCAACCCCCCTGCCAAAGCAGGCTCCTTAGAGCAGGCTGGCCAGGTAGGCGTCCAGATGGGCCTTGAATATCTCCAGAGAGGGAGACTCCACAACCTCCCTAGGCAGCCTGTTCCAGTGCTCTGTCACCCTCACTGTGAAGAAGTTATTTCGCATGCTGGTGCGGAACTTCCTGTGCTCTATCTTGTGACCATTGCCCCTTGTCCTATCCCCACAAACCACTGAGAAGAGGTTGGCCAAATCCGTCTGTCTCCCACACCTCAGGTATTTATACACATTGATAAGATCCCCTCTCAGTCTTCTCTTCTCCAGGCTGAACAGACCCAGGTCTCGCAGCCTTTCCTCATAGGGAAGATGCTCCAGGCCCCGTATCATATTTGTGGCCCTCCGCTGGACTCTTTCCAGGAGTTCCCTGTCTTTTTCGTACTGATAAACTTTGGATAAAATACTTACCTTGTTGCAGCCAGTGAGACTTTTTCTACAAAGTTCTGAGATGCATTCATTCCCTGAATCTACCACAGACTTCTAAGGCAATTCTTCAATAAGTCACTGACGCTCATTCAGTATAAAGCAGACGTTTAGCTGCAGCAACACGAAACTTTCATTATCTTCTTCCAGTACTGTTGTTTGTTTATGTTGCTCTTACTTGTACACGATGAAACAGATTAGAATACTGATCAAAGAGAAAAATAATATCCCTCCTCAAAAAAAAATAAAAAATCCATATGTGTGAAAAACACAGAACTGATTCATGACACAGGTGCCCAAATTACTGTGCTAGCACAGTGAAGACTTTGATGTAAAGGGAGAAGGGGAGTGCTTATACTAGGAATGTTATCTTCAAAAGCAGGTAAAACTATAACCTAATTTTCTCAAGAATAGCTTTGTTCTTGTCCTGATTTGAGGTCATCTAGCCTATCAATAGGAGCTTCAATTTTTACCCATTCTGGATGGCATTTGAGCTCACACTTATCTTTCAATATGTGGCTAAATACTATTACATTCAAATCCTGAGCCTTACTCCTCAACAGATCTTAAGCATGTGCTTTAAATATTGTCATATTTACAAATACTGTCGTGAGGGGAAATGTTTGTCTTAACTGTCAGTTGTAAGAGAAGAGATTTTTTTTTTCCCTGTCATCTTTGTAGAATGCTTTGCAAAAGGCAACTGATAATTGTATTTGGACTTTGGACATCTACGCAGTGCAGACTGAAATATGAGTAACACCACCATTTGCAATCAGCAACAATAATAAATTTTAAAAAACATACAATTAATATTACAGCTTAATATAAAGTATTGTAATCTTCAGAACTACACCTTTCTTCCTAAAATGCACAGCAAATATTCTGTCAAGAAGAAAATATATTACAGAAGACATAAAGGGAATATGCAGAGAAAGAACTGAGAATTACTGATCAAAGCAAAAGGCTTTACCTGGAAGTTGATGACTGGTAGGAAAATCTGAATGCTGGAAGCTTTGCCCCAGGCCAGCAACCTCCTCCAAGCATTATTTCCCTCAGGAAAGGTCCTGTTCCAGAGGATGTCATTCCTAGAGCACACTTGGGGTTGCTTTTTTGATCTAGGATAAAAAATTTATATGAATGTCTTTGAGTTGGTAATGACAGTGACACAAGGTCACCCACTCATGACATGAAGTTTCTGGGGAAAAAATTTATCTGAGAACACATCACGTCTCTTTATACAAAAATTAGCAAAATCAATTGTTTCAAATAGAATGAAATAAAAGAAAACTAAACATTTATCAATGTCTAAGCATTATCAGAATCCTTCTGGTGATGGAAGGGGATGTGTCATTGATTTTACTTTGAAGTAAATGTGATCAGAACTTCTAACTTCTGCATAACAAATCTGGAATCCTGCTTTCGCCAACTGTGGCTTTGAAAATATGTGTGTGTATATATATATGTATATGTGTATAAAGGTTCCATTTTATAGAATAAAGTGCACAGTTCTGAACTAATTCCGCTATGTAATAAGAGGTCAAACGTCCTTTCATAATTTCAATAAATGATCAGTTGGCTGCAAAGGGCTTTTTCTCCTTTTATCTTTCACAGCTTCTCCACTAATGACTCTGATAGTGCCTTTTCATGGAAGAATGCTGCAATATGATGGGTAACAGTAAATTTAGATTACTCCTGCAGAAATATGCTGCTTGGGAACAGAATTGAATTACGGTTTTGGATTCTGATCCAAATTTGCCAGTGGAAATATTTTTTATATAAAACCAATACTTTTTGACACAGAGTTTTCATGTGTCTCTATTTAAAAATAAAACAAATCTGTATTTAGTCTCAATACATTACTTCAAAATGAATAGCCAAAAGATTTTGCCTTGAAAATGTAAATTCATTATATAACCCTTTTTTTTTAGCCAAGTTTTAGTAACTAATTCAATGAAATGCTAATGCCATAAGTTCCAGTCATTAACTATAAATCATGAAATGACCAGGCTAACAATGTTTTGAACCTGAGTTTCAAACGTACTTATAGCATTTCAACAACTATAACTTTCAGCTGCTATTGAGAAGGGGAAAAGTTGAGGTGGGCAGGCAAGACAGAACAACAAAAATCTTTTCATCTCATTTTCAGATTTCTCTTTTTTTTTAAGTTATTTAGAGTATGTTTTTTTTTCTCATTAGAATAAAATAAAACAGAATTGACTACCTAAAAAAAAATAAACTGACAACTGGAAAAAAAAATGCTGAGAAAAGATAAAAATAAAAGGATATAAAAGCTGTAGGTACCTCATGTAAGTACTGTTAGCAAGAACTGCTAAGAAGTGTTATTAGCATAGGTAATACTAGCCAAAAAAGTAATATGACTAAATTTTTTTATTAAGATATGAAATACATACTAAAATTCACAGTATTTTTTTGTAATGCATTAAGAATCATTATATAAATGTAAGTTATTGTTTACTGTAGCAACATAGTCTCTTTTAAAGCTCACTTTTAAAAATATTTTCTATTTTAAATAGAAAAATCTTGCCAGAAAATTTTTAGTGGTTAATATTAAAAAGTAGAAAACCATCTCCCCACACTGGCTATTACATAGAATTAACTTTGGATATTATTGTGTTTAAATAGCTTTTTCCTAGGATTTTATGTTTCTTTTGCCCCACTAAACCTGGACCATATGCTGGATGCAATTAAAATATAATGCACTTCAAACTGAGACCTAACAACTGGAATTTAGTCACTGACAATATGGGATGGTGTTACATCTATTTGATGAGGCATTTTGTTTTAATTTCAAGTCGCCTGTACACAGGTGAAGCATTTTTTATGGGTAGTCCTGGAGAGGGAAAGCTTCTCTCTTTTGCCAGAACAGACACAATATACGTAAGTGCAGTATAAACATTTTCCACATCATCATGTTTCCCAGCAGGACCACTTCTGAGTTGAGGAATTTTGTCTTTTGGTCTTGATCTTGATTTTTACGCCAGAGTTTCCTGAAAAAAAAGCATTGCCTGCTGGATGCTATGTACAGGTGGGGTCCCTTCTTCCCAAGTATGGATCAAGAGCACCAGTTCCTAGTTCTTCTCAAATTCACATGCCTCAGGCCACACCTCCCTCTTCTTTCAAACCCACCCCAAGGAGAGCACTGAAAGAAAGGAAGACCCTCACTATCGAGAACATGGAACATACTTTGTTCCTGCCTCATTTAGACAGTAAATGTTTTTAGAAAGGACTATCTTTAAATGTCTTGTTTACTATTTAGCATGCTAGCAGAGCTTAAGCCCAAGTATTTATCCTATATCAATTACCACCACGTAATCATGAATATGGAATAGTGGACTTGGTTACTTGTCCACTGGACAGGACAGCTTTAGTCATGCTGTTTTAGGACTCTGCTGTCTTCCTCTTCTGGAGGCCACTGGGTCACTTTCTGATATGTATGAGAAGATTTCAGCAGGTCTCTGTAAGATTATCTTTATATTTCTTCCTGTGTAAATCTTGAATATCACCAGCTGCATAAGGCAAAAGATCATTTATAGTGTTAGGCATCAACATAGTCTGACTTACATTGCTCTGGAAGAGAAGAATCCCCAGTTCTTTGGGACTACAAATGCCCACACTGCAGTGGAAGGGGAGGTAAAATCCCTCAGGAAAACTTCATCAGTATTTTCAAGGATTAGAATTTAAACTTTGTTGCCTAAATCAGATATAAATTTCATGTGAATGTTCTTGCAAATCCATGTCGGAGTCCACCAACGTTACCCAGGGACTCTACTGCACAACAGTAACTAAATCCTAAGCTTCTAAAAACTGTATGGAGATACTGCATATAGTAGCTGGAAAATTGAACATATTTTTCAGTTTATCAGGGAAACAGAGGGGTGTGCAGCATGTATGTTGAGATGGAGCATGTCTTTCATTGACCTAAACCTTTCTCTCAATGGAAGACAAATTTTTCTGCCAAAGAAAAAGCTATTTACCATATTTTATGACTTCAGCTAATTTTAAAAGTCAAAATAAAAATACCATTTTAAAATGCCAAAACATTTTGTTTGAAAATTGTCAGAATGAAATATTTTGATCTTTTTTTTTTTTTTTAATTTTGTGAAAACCTATTAAAACAGGAAGCTGTACCCACAAACACTCTCATTTCCTAAAACTGATTAATCATTAATTTGGTAGTCTCTAAAGAAAATTCACTGTTCTGTGAGTCCAAAGACAGGTTCCTACCCATTGAACCATTCTTCCTCTCTAACAAGTTGTTGATATTACAGTTATCCTCCCCTCAAAAAAGTTCAGCTGTGCTTCCATCGCTAATATTGGCCTTAAAGGTCTTTTAACTTTTAAATTAAAGAGAAGCTTTTTGAAATGAAAAAGAAAATCACTCTTTAATGCATTTGAAATTTTCTTGAGGAAGCCTTATATTAACTAAGAGGAAAGAGTTCTTTTTTTTCTTTTTTTTTTTAAATTAAACCTAATTATAGTATCTGAAAGTATAGCTTCTTTGAACTCTCATTTCATACAGGAAGGGAGGAGGAGATCCTCACTATTTTTTTCATGCGAAAACAAGTCTTGATCTATACGCGTTTGGTTAACCAATTTTAATGGAGTTTGTGTTTCTTGTGTGTTCCTAAAGAGGCTCAAGAGAAAAATATTTGCGTAGCGCAAATGCCATCGAGGTGTATTATCCTAGGGTAAAGGGGGAGAAATGCAGTATCTATGAACTTTAAAGACTAAAATACTGTATTCAAACAAGTACTCTAAAGTTTTAGCAGACTTCTTTGGCTGGATATTAAGGGGATTATCTCAGAGAAAACAGGGTTACTCTTATCTGAAACTTCCAGATCTAGTCAGAATTCAAAGGTGATTGGAGGCTTCTTCTGCTGATACTGCACTGTGTTTACAATGGACATTATCTTGGCTTGCAGCTCCCCACACCACACAATGTGAGTTTTCATTGTTGTTCCAACGAAAAGGGAAATTTCAGGGGCAATGGCTGTGGTGCTGTGCAGTTTGCCCACCTCTGTAGAACAACTACTGCACTCAGAGCTCTACTGCAGCACCAGGCAGCAGCGAGGAGGTGTTTTATGATCATCTACAAAACTAGTTTTCTTACATTCAGCGCCAGAGCAATATCCCATCTGCACAGTTCTTTGCCAGCTACTAGGAGGAAAATTAACTCTGTCCTAACTGAAACCAGGACACCCTGCTAAATAGCCCATCTTACCACTTCCTAGCCCCAGTGCAGTGAAGCCTGTCTCCCTCCCAGGCAGGGATGTTCTATAGCCACCAGGGCAAAGAGCTTCACACACATTTCTCAGGAACCACCATGTGTTTATAATAACATCTACATTTCTTATCTGTTAACATTGTGGGAGAAAGCTATTACTGAAAGCCAAAGACTTCCACAGGAAGGAGCTCTGTGTTGAAACCCAAAAGGTGCTGAATGAAATGAACAACTGAGTCTGAAACACTCTGCTGAGCAGCAGGTGCGCTCAGTGGCAGAGGAGACCCTGCACTGCTGAAAGCTGGTGGAGTCCTTCGGCTCCTGTGCCTGACACATTCAAAAGTCACCTCGGATCAAGGCAGCAATTTGTGTTCCTAGAGTGCCAACAGCTACAGCCCAGACAAGAATTTAAAAGAGAAAATGCAGGGCAATCTGTATAAGAATTTATAAGCTAGGAGGAAGCAAAGTGTGCTCAAGAAGTAGACTGTATGTAATTCTCAATATGTCAGCATGTCATTACCTCAACAGGCCAACACGACTGTGCCATAGTTCTGCTCTTGCTCTGGGTGAAGGCTGGAAAACCTAGGTACTGTTAGCAAAACCATTGCAGACAGTGGGGTTTTGGGGGTGGCTACACACCTGGGCTTTCAGTGATGTTTCTGCGGGTGTCCCCATCTCCTGTCCCACCACCAGCCAGGTCTGCAGCAGGGACGTGCCTGCATCCACCAACAGTGAGGATCCTCCTGTGAATTGCAGATAGGAGTTCAGTGAGTAACACAGAGAGATGCTGGAATAGCCTTCAAATTATAGACATGTTATTAATGAACTTGAAAGGTAATTAACTTATTTCAGGCCTGGACGAAAATGTTACGTTTGAGTTGGGAAGTCCCTAGATGAATTCTTTCAGTGACTTTTTCTGCTGTAAGTGTGCTGTTAATTCACGTATGCCTGAGTTTACTCATCTGTGTCATGAGGTTGATGGTACTTAGAAATATATCCCCCAACAGCTTGGCAAGGGTCTTTTAAAATGTCACAATGCTGAAAAATGCTAATTATAATCATCCCCATCACTGTGCCCACCCCAAGTAATTATTACATTGCAGAAACAAAGTAATTCTACTGGAATAATGGCACAATCTATTTATGTAGGGATTGTTTTCTACATATGTCTCAATCTTCTCCACATATAAAAATAATGTGAGCTTAAATTATTCCTTATTTATCCAGTTTTGAATTTTAATGAACAAGAATGCCACAAGTTTATGAAATTTTTAAAACCAAAAGATGAATTAGATTAATAGGCTTCATAACCCTCCATATTCTGGCAAAAAGTACTGTGGAAACTTTTAGGTAAATAGCATTTAATTTAATTTAATTATTTAACGGTATAGTGCATCCATTTCAGCTCATAAGGGATAGTGGTTAAAATACGGAGGCTAGGAATTCTAATATCCCCATGCAAATTTTCAATATATTCTTAAGCAATTCAATTTTTAAAAGGGTATAAACCAACATAATTTTGCTGCAAAGCCTGATTTTATGCCAGTTTATAGATGCAGAAGCTGGTCTTGCAACACATGCATAGTTCTTTCTTCTTTAGCGTTGTCCTGGAGAGACATGAAACTAAACTAATATTGTAGCTTTCGTAAGTTCATCATTTAGAAGAATTGTGAGCAGATTCAGTTGCTGATAAAAGTAATAAAGCTGCAGATAAGGGGACAAATTCACTGCCTGGGCTGTGGGCAGACCCTACAGCTGGAACAGCAGAGGATACTGAAGGTTAGAAGCACTCTAGTCCATTAAATGTGTCTGGAGCCTGAAGGTCAAAATAACCTGTGCTTTCAACTAGTACCAAATGTGGGTTTACTGGGCGAAACGTGATGGGACTGCAACTACCACTGGTACTGCCAAGTGCGGTGAAGATGCTGTACCACATCCAAGGTGCAGCTGCTCACTGTCTGCCCGCTGCTGATATACATACACCATGGACATGAGCAGCAGGCAGGCTGCCACACTCATTGCCTTGTGCACCAGTGGGAGCATTTAGCATGAATCTACTGTAGAAAAGCTGTTTCAGGGAAAGGGGTTGTGAAATGCCTGGGGTCTTGTGCAGGAGGTCTGAGCTGCTGGGGAAGGTGGGTAAACAAAACTTTCCACTTTTTGTCTTCTGTCACTGTAACTGCCTCTGCCCAGTCTTTTGCTTTCATAAGCATAATGCCAACTCATTAAATTCTAATTAGAATTAAATGCTTTAACTCCTTCCTCACCACTCTGACCCTCCAGCTGTCTGGTTCTCATGTTGTTTTCAGCCCTACCTGGCTCCTCCTTGGATCCTCATCTTCTCCTCAGCAAGGTGAGAGGCCAGCAGGCTTTGCTGTTGAAAGCACTCTTTACCAGAACACTTCTAATAATCTTCTCATGTGCTGGTATTTTTAGATGCCAAACCAGAAGTTTCATTGCACAAGAAAAGAAAGTAATTTACAGCTTCGTGTAGAAACACAGCCACTTCCAGTTCATTTGTTTTTCATCTTGATTATCAACACGTTTGTCATATCTCTGTAATTTATTCATTATCTTTAGTCGAGGAATGTGAAAGGGAGGGGTAGGAGTGAAGGAGGAGATAAGTGCACTTGTCAAAATGTGAAACAGATGCTCTAACAATGATTGGAGACAATTAATGTTCTCAGTGAGCATCAACAGGCAAGGTCCGTGGATTGCCTCAAATTTCTGCAGCAAACAGCCTTTTGGAAAATGCAAATACGGAGCCTTTATTTTTCCAGGCACGTGAGAGGATGTTGTTGTTGCTAATGAGCTGTCCTAAGGAACTTCGCTTTGCTGCTTGACAGTGCGGCTGTTCTGATCACTGCCGGCCTGGATACGAGCACAGCACCAGGAGGGGACTGTAGGGCTGGTATCAGAACTAACAAACCTGTCACCACTCCCTCCCCCGGTTCAGGCTCAGCATGCAAAGCAAAGCACTTAGCACGTGTTTAACCTTGGGTTATTCAAAGTCAATAGCACATAAGAAGCAGGTAAAGCCGGGCACATGCACTGTGATTGCCAGGGTAGACAGGCAGCTAGCAAAGGTCTTTGCTGTGCTCGGGTCTTCTGTTACTCGCTGGGGAATGACCCCATTTTTAGAGAGCTCTAAAGGGAAGGTCGCTCATTTGGTCTTGCATCCAGCACCAGAGAAAAATCGGTACAGCCAAGGAGTCAGAGTCAGACTTCAGCCTGTATCGCTTTGGGGAATTGGCAATGAATTCCAATCACAATAAATAACTATAACAAGAAAGGGGAAAAAAATCAATAACAAATAGATGTGATCTAATTACTAACATTTGTAGTAATAGTTTATTGTTCCACGCCACACGTAACTTTCATCTTCCCTCTCTGCACTCTGTCAATTTAATTTTCCCTTCTGCTGTTCTGCTATCTAAAATGATCAAACACCTACCATGCCCTGGAAAGTACACCAATTAAGAGCTGCATTTAAATCTGCCTGAATGTGCCTGTCATAAAGTTAATTGGAATAAACACATATTTGATATGATATTGTTTGAATTCTGCTCCAAGCCAGAGTATTGCCCATCACAAACTTTCTTTTTATTGGTTTATATTCTTATTCTTCTCAGTTTTCCTCCTTTTATTTCATTCTTCCTATTCACAAGATTTTTCTTCCATCATTCCACAGCCCATAGATAACATCTGCATTTTGAAGGAGCTTTTAAAAGGAAGCTTTTAAAACCTGAATAATGGTTTATTTATAATACATTCAGTTACTTCTCTGCTAAATTTATTTGTAGTTGGGTCAGTAGCAAATGGATGTGTTTTTTTGTTTGTTTGTTTGTTTTGTTTTGTTTTGTTTTTTCATAGGAAAATAGTGCAAATGTAAGGTAACTCAGGCAGGGACCAAGGGTGAGAGGCGCAATTTAATAGCATCTCCCTAGGGACTGAAGGGGGTACCCCTGGTCATGCTTCTTCTGCCTACTCCTCCACAGCACAGGAGCATGCACGGAGCCACTCATGCCATCTTGTATCCTCTCACATACCCACATTGCTTAAGGAATGAAAGGGGTTTCTTCACCAAGGGCCCACACTCAGGCTCTCATATAACAGCCAGCAGGGGGCCTGTCCTCCAATGGCCTGTTACACACAGTATATGGCAATGGCTTCTGGGTCATACATAAACCAGCGTATTTTTACATGCCATGTAAAAGAACACTTGATTTCTGTTTGTCTCAAGCCTGCTACCATGTCTATTATAAGCAGAAAAAAAAACATACATCATCCAGCTAAAACTATAACCAGAGTTTACTTAATGGCTGTCATTTGTAATTTTCTTTTCAGTGTTCAATGACTTCAGTCCAGCGAAGTACCAACATTACAGGAATTTAAGGCAGCACGTATGTTAGCCTATGGCCACCATTCCATAAACTCTGAATAGATGCACAGCCAACTGATAAGAGAAATTGATGCCTGCAGCAATGGGAGCACAAAGATTTGATCAGCAAGCAAATCAATCGTTGCATGAGAAAAACATGTCAAAAAGAAATCCTCGTCCCTCTTCTACTACTGGGTTTTGAGTCTTGGGTGTTTCATAAGCTTACATGATTCAACCAATTTAAAAGGAGACACCACACTAATTTTTCTCTTCAGCACCTTATCTTCTGGAATTAATCAGCTACCCGAATGCATGGATTAAGCTGCATTGCTATCACTGGACCTATATTAGGAACGAATTTGATTCAGGGATGTATCGTTCATGTAAATGATGGGGTATGACATTTTTAACCATGCAGATGTGACTTTAAAATATTTATAGGGAAACCGTCTAGGAAAGAGTACAGGTTTCCCCAGTCATCAGATGTATGTAGCAACCAGGCATGACATGCAGCATGAATTCAGTGTGAAAAAAAACACCTCATCATTCGCAAAGGGCATGGCAGTTCCACTGCATGCATGAAATGTATATTTCTTCTCTAGCAGTAGCTCACGTTGAGGTAATCTATTTATCCTTTCCAGCACAGGCACATTTATTAGCAGAGCTAATAAGACAGTCTTTGTCAGAACATATTGTCTGTTGTCAAAAAATCTAAGGATTAACACTGTATTGCATGTCTGAATAGAATTGCTTTCCCATAAGATTTGTTATACCAAGGTAGTTACATGGTCCAGCAGGTCTGGTGCCCTGCCAGATGGCAATAAATAAATGGCAAACAAAATCTCACAGAAAAGTTTAATTCTGGGACACCATCTCACTCCTACATGTGTTATGTTCCCTGATAACTGTTGCAGCACAGCACGTGGGAGGAAACATTTCCTTCCGACCTCCACAGGCAATTAGTTTAAGCCCTGAAACCTGGCATTTGATTACCCTTATCATAGCTACAAGGACCATTATCAGAGATTCTTCCAGGATTTCTACAGCCTTATCACATCTCCGATTATGATAAGGCAACAGTAAAGCATTCAGAAGCCTCTGTAGTAAGATGAATTAGATGAAGTAGATTTCAGTACTAAGAGCTTGATAAAGGAATATGTTCTCCTACCCCTGATCATTTGTAAATATGTAGAATCTAATAACTAATTATATTTGATTTTCAGGAGATTATTTTTCTGGGATTCTGTCAACAAAGATTTTCTTTCAGATGTGCTCCTAACTTCTCGGAAACATTCAGTTCATGGTTTCTAGACATTCGGTAAATGCCCGGAGGAAGGTCTTTTTTACGTGATGTGTCCTCCCTCAGTCTGAACTAATTAACTGATACAAATGTGGAAAATATCCATTTTGCCATGGTGTTGAACTTTTCAAATCTTTCCATTTAGAAGATCAGAAACAATCCAATCAAACTGCTTGCCACCTGGCTTCTCCTCATCGCTTTTGCAGTGGAATTAAATAAAATTATCATTTCCAATTTGAAAATAGAAATGAAAACTAATTATTCAACAGTGACCTGGGTGGCCCTTCAATTAATGCTCTATGTTCGCCCAAAACACAACTGGTTTGAATTTTATGCCGGGTTTCTACTCCTAAAAGTGCTTTGTGCTCTCATGTAGAGGCCGGGAGGGAGCTGGGGGGGGCGGAAGCAGGGAGGATTGTTTTTTTACCCCACAGCATCCCCTACTGTTGCTTTTAGGAATGGTATTGATTCATTTAAAAGGCAATTTCACGCGGTTCTCATCCAGGAGGAAGGCAGCCCAGACCGGTCACAGGCTTTTCAGCCGAACTGCAGGAGCGGGAGTGGAAAAATAGAAATACTTAGTGTCCCCAGGAGACTCACAGGTGGTGCTTCAAGGGCAAACTACTGCCCCCAAAAATTATGTTTCACTAACAGAAAATCTCAGTGGCTAACTGGAGCAGCAATTTCCTAAGGAACCTTGACCACGACGACAAGGGGCAGTTTTTTGTTTTGTTTTGTAAGTACCTCTATGGCTATTCAAAAATTTGGAACATTCCTGAATGCCTTAAAACTGAAATGTACTCTCAGTAAACCCTTTTCTCCCAAAGGAACCAGTAAATACAACTTTTAATTTTCATTTCTAGGGGTATTTTTTTTTTCTATATGTATGAACAAAAATTTGAAAAAATATACATGCAGGTGGAGGCGGGGGTCTGAATATGCAGCTGCTGATTTCTCTGCATCTTTCTTTCCTTATCTATTAAATTGGGTTAACAGTACTTCTGCACCTCCCAGGAGTGTTGTGAAGCCCTACTCATTAAAGTTTGTAAAGTATTTTGAGATCCTTGATTGCTGATGCTACACAAGTGCAGAAATACATCACTTGATAGATATGAATGGCAATTCACCCTCAGACTCAACAGTGTTCAGTAAGGGAGCAACTGAAGAATATCAAATGCTGCAGGCTCAGATGAAAGTGAGCTCATCAAAATAAACGTTTTACCAGAGGTTTCCAAGCAGCTTGCTTCCTACAGATGAGACGAAGAGTTCATCCCCTTCTCTGCTTGACAACAGAGAATAAGCCACAGCATTGCACATCACAAACAGTGGCTGTAGCATTGTTCTCTGCTGGAGAGTTTCACTTTATTGTAGAGCCCCATTAACTGATGAATTGAGGTCAGAATGGTTCATGTTATCCCTGTGAGTATAGAAAAGAGCTAGGCCCAAACATGGAAACAAAACAGACTTTCATTATGAAAAAGGAATCAGGTATAGTCATATCTGTGAATATTGCCTTGTAAAAGGGTCCTTTTCCCCCATTTGCTATTCTAATTAAAGGAAGAAGCTTGTGAAGAAAACACTTTTGAATTTGGCTGGAGAGCTCACATACATTTCTATCTGATCTACAGAAGAGAGATTTCTGCATCTCCAGTTCTAGGAAAAGCAACACAAATCCATGAACTCTTCTCTAATTTTAGAATTTTATATTGACACAGTAACCTGTGCCCCCTCTGGAGATAATCTAGATCTCTGGAACAGCAAAGTCTCTAGTGCATTCATGAGTCCCCAGTAATCCTCAGTCTCTGGAATAAAAGGTGTTCATGAGATAGGACTTCTTGTTTTTGACCAACCTATTCAGATTTTCTATACCTGCAAACTTGAAACCTAGACCACACAAACTGACCCAATTTGGTTTTGGTCAAAAGAAGTCTGATGATGAAATCTCTTGCACATAGTTCAGCTGGTCAAGAACTAGTTCAATCATAGTTTATTTCAAGACAAGCCAACTGTCTTATATTTGAGCTCTAGGAAGCCTAAAGGAAGCAGAAGCAGTTAGTTCAGCTTCAGATCAGCCCTGACATCCTCCTCATACTGAGCACTACTGCACCCATCTAAGAGGGAAAATGCCATTCTATACCTTAAATAAAGATGCTGTGCCTAAAACCTGATCCAAACTACTTTTACATCTGAAGCAACATTTCAAACACTTTTGAATCAGCACTTCAGCTTGTAACAAGTTTGCTAAGCCTATGGAGGTTTAGAAGCCAAACTGACAGATGAGAGGCACAACTTATCTGCTAAGCACCTTCTACTCCATTGATTTACCAGGCCAGACTGAATGAATGCTTTTAGCTTGATTCTTACTCAAAATGCAAGTTGTCTGAATGATGGTTTAACCAGCAAGTTGACAGAAATGATTTGTAAACAAAAGAAAGTAATCTTGAAAACTGAGGAGGAAGATAGTATTTCCTTTCCCTTCTAGCTTTATTTTTGAGCCTGTTATTTATTTTCTTTCTTTCTTTTTTTTTTGTTTGTTTGATTCAAACAATATATGAGCAAGCAAACTATTCCTTTCTAGTCCTTTCTTTAAAAGAGATTAATTATTTCCATTGTTAACTAAAAGGCTTTCTTCTAATTAAATGAAATTATAAGGCATTCACCAGTGGCATTACAGTAGTCAATAAACTAATTAAGGTTGCGGCAAATTAGGGAAAAGTCATCAACTGATCTCAGGACCATGATTTAGAAAACTTTAAGAATGTGATTTTCTCATTCTTTGAGAAAGCAAGGAAGAGCTTGCACATACTTTTAGTCACTGTTTAGAATGCACAGAAAAAATATTTGTCCTTTGAAATGAGCATAGTGGCTCCAGAAATTTCTAGCTGCGTTACCTACATTCACTTGGTATATCTTTATGTCACTTGCTTTTTTCAATTGGAGTAGAAGGAAAAGAAAGGGTAGAATTTTCTTTTTCTATTTTTTTTTAATCGCACTACTGCCCTCTAAAATTCTATTTCAATTGAATCAAAATCATTCCAAATAATAAAAGTAGTATTTTTTCCTTTCATAATAATACGAAAAAAAAAAAGTGCTGTGAAGAGTTCCATGATTTCTCCCTTAGAAACAATATCATTATCCTCATCATCTTTACAGCAATGAAACAGATTCTTCACAACTCAGTGACGGGCTAAGAAAGTTGCATTAACTCTACTTTTCTCCTGTTTTTGTCCATCTTCAAGACATTTTTGGCCCAAGATGAATGAATGAGAACAGATTACATTATATAAGAACTTGTGATTCAATTCAACAGAGATGCATCAGCTGCTCAGACATAGGCTTGTAGTCCACTGCCATGTACAGCAGAACTGGCTAACTGCTGGGCTGTGCAAATGCATTATTTTCCTGTATTGTAGTGCAAATGCCAGCCTAGTCTACTACTGCCTCTCATCTGTGGTGGTACTTCCTGTTTAAAGTCATTTTGGTTGGGTTACAAGCTCTGACCTGATCATACTGTCAACCCTGGGGAAAGAAATAACTTTAAAAAAAGATGTGATGGAATAATAGAGTGGAAAATATCTAGTCTGCATTTTCAAGACAGACACTACAACCCAAATTATTCCTCATAATCCAAAGTATTTCAGCCATGCCACTAATACTTTTGTCTCCCTTTTTGATAGCTTACCTTCTCCATGACCTCATGAAAAAGTGAACTGCATTGAAAGGTATTTTAAGGTCATTTAAATTTCTGTCAGAGAACAGTAATAATATTTGAAATCATCAATAACATTTAATTTCTATTTGGTAATTTATGTCATCAAAGCAACTTTCATATGTATCATTGGGGTTTTCTGATGAAGTTTTAGAATTTCATTTTGAGACAACCAGATAGTAAGAATGAGGCGCTAAGGTTGTTAAAGCATTTCTGAAAATCTTTCAGGGTATCTAGCACAGTCTTTGACCCACTATCTGACTCTTCATTCCTATGCAAATGCATGGAATTTTTTCTGTAGTCATTATCTAAATTCTACAGTCTCACTCAGCTCAGCTCCTGTGTTCGTGGGTAGAGAGGGAGATTTGCTGCTGGTTGGCAGTGGACAGCTGGGCTGGACTGCTAGGGAGATCCTGGCAAACACAAAAGATGCAGTCCTGAACTTCTGGAGTCGCAGATTTCTCCTCCTCCTCCTCATATAGTCACCCCTCCCTGGTTGACCCACTGCCTTCCAAGTCTCTCTGGGGTAGTGATCAGGAGGGAAAGATGGAATGGGACACAAAGAGAAGAAAAAGAGGTCGTTACATTGGGATAACAGTGAAGGGATAGAGAGAGAAAGTGAAAGAGATTATGGAACTCTTGCTGGACTAATGCAAAACAAAAAGAGTGGAATAGAGAGGGAACCCAAACAGTTACTAGCTGAACATGCTATTTATAATAGCAACATTTACATTTTGCTGAATTTTCCAGAAAATGGAAAGGAACAGAACTTTCCTTCAGCCCATTTTCCTCCATCCCCCTCAGTTTTTCACTGCATTTGTCTTTCACGTTGTGTGGATTAATCCTTTCAACATTTATCTTATGCACATCAAACTTGCAGCAATGTTACAGTGTCTTTTCTGAAGCTGTTCATGTTGATCTCAAGGTTATCTTTTCTTAAGTGGACCAGGGCCTGTAATTTCAGCCTAGATTACTGGCCTTATTTATGGGGCAATGCCACACAACGTGGCCTTTGATATTAAGTAACCCCTTTGGAATGCTGTCAGTGAAAGTCTTTCTCCGTATTTATTGGCTTTCCTGTTTTCCTGTCAGAGCTCAGTTCTGACCTTTTCTGTACCTCAGCTCTCATCTATGTTTTTCTACTCCTTCCTACTGTTTGCTCACTTATTGTTAATCCTTAGTCTCTTCTTATTCACAATCTCTCACATCTTACTTTTTATACAGTCTCTCTGACCCTTTGACAAAAACCCGTCAACTCTGTCCTCAGGAGTTACAACTTTAAATCCCATCTAATCTAGTTCCCACTGACATAGCAGATCTCACCCCTGTTCTGACACAGTCGCCATTCCTCTCCCTGTTGTGTCTTGATTATTTCATTCTTGACTTCAGGGGGGAAGTGCAAGGACCTCACATGCAGGGAGAGAAGATTAGTGGGGATTTACATGTTTAAATTCAGACATGCTTCCCAAGATACACAGCCAGTTTGGACTGAACTTTGGAAGAGCACAGTCTCCTTTGGTGCCTCTGAATCAAACTGTGGAGATTCCCAGTAATTTCAAGCTTCATGCTACTCAGCTGAGTGAACTTGTCAAAAACTCTCAGGTAAGTTTAGGAAGATTCGCACACTGGATTTCTTGTCTTACCTTTCTTCCTCAAGCAATTCTGATCTACTTGAATTTCTGAGGGTCTACTGACCAGATCACAAATTCCAGGTTGCAATACTTTATCTTAAATAAAGAAATTCTGACTTCTCCTAGCTTTTATATAATACCAACAGGTGGAAGAAGTAAATTTAGCTTTGTACTCCACCTCAAGGAATCCAAAGCTACATTTCCCAGCCCTCAGAGACTGCCCTTACAGAGTTTAACATATTCAGAGTTGAAGAGAAATTAATTCCTGCCATTGTGTCAATCTGTTACATAATTTAAGAGATGATTCAAAACTTTTCCAAACAAAGCCTGAAAAGGCAAAGATGGAGATTGTTTTGAATACTGGTCCTGTTTGCAATGCAGCCTCATTGCAGTGCAGCCCCTTAGCATATCCAGCTGAGCAAGACAGACCCTTGTGCTGCAGAAATGAAAAGGAAATGGTGGAGAAGTGAGAAACTCCTGAAGCCCTGACACCCCAGAGCTATGGTTTGAGTTATACTTGCACAATGCCAGATATCCTTGAAGGTCTTTTATGTATATATTGACCAATTAATTTGATTTTCCAGCCTCTGACTATGCAGTTTCCTGCCCGCGTTTGTGTATGAGATTTCCGGTAGGCATCAGAGCGAGTATGAAACTGAAAGAAGGCTGTAACAGCAAAGGATCTGCTGACTGCTAGAATTGTTCTGTGGAAGAGTAGGAGAGTAAATGAAAGCATAGATGATTTTTTGTGGTTAAAAATCGGACAATCAAACCAGCATTAAGGAGCTATGCAAACTAGTAAGAGGTAAGATGGGTGACAGGGTAAAAGCAAGATGGGTTTCAATGGTTAGGACAAGAGGCTTAAAATCACACTGGAATATGGCTGGTCAGTGAAGGGTGTGAAGAAATTACATGATCTGAAAGACAGCACAGCCAAAATGTCCTGGCTTCTCAGAAACATTATTATTTGTATCACACTCCCACCCAGAGGCTCCATGTACATATCAGGGCCCCATTGTGCTACATATTGCACAAACACAGCAAATGACAGTCAAAGCCAAAATCACAGGAATAGCAGAGAAAAAGCATCAGCACTGCAGCATATAGGAGGCAGAGCTCTAGTTGAGTGGGGAGCAAAGTGAAAAGGTTTCATGCCAGAATGACTCTGGGTTTGCTCCAAAGGATCATGAACCTCTCAGTGAACTTGCAGCCCGGTGAGTTCTGTGTAGTTCCAGGTGCTGTAATGAATGTTTCACAGAGAGATAATTAACCCCCCTCACCCCAAAGCTCCACAGAGCTGATGCTTTCCAGCACAATCTGTCCGTGACACCATAGTAGAGTGCAGAGCCAGCTTTATTATTTCAGTTTGTTCTGTTCCTTTTTACTGCTACTGCTCTCTAAGGTTAATTGTATTCCCTGTGCTGATGCACAGTGGTATCTATACATAGACCTTGCTGTATGGATTCTTCCTTTTTTTTTTCTTTTTTTTTCTTTTCTGATTTTTAATCAATAAGAAGTTCAAACACTATGCAGCTTTCTCAATAAAATGCCAGGAGTCAACCAGTGAAGTGGGAGAGGGCAAAAGTAAAGAAACAAACCCTTGACCCGTTCCCACTCAGCCCACTCTTTTCTTGGTTTAGAAGAGGATTCAAAGGAGATGAAAAGCAAACAAACAAACAAACAAATAAAAGAATCACCCAAATGCAAACTTTTTTCCTTCTGGAAGATAAGAAGCAGTAAATTGTAGCATGTGTCCTTGCCCTTGTTCCTGTATCTCAGTCTGTTTTCAGACTGAAATCTGAAGAACAGATTGCCCAGAGAAGCAGCGGATGCCCCATCCCTGAAAATGTTTAAGGCCAGGTTGAATGGGGCTTTGAGCAACTTGGTCTAGTGGAATGTGTCCCTGCCCATGGCAAGGGGGTTGGAACTAGACAATCTTTGAAAGTCCTTTCCAACCCAAACCATTCTATGATTCTATGATCCAGCTAAGTAGTTAGGCCATTCCTTCCTTTTTCAGACTCCTAAGTTCATGTTCACTTCAGAGCTATTTTGGGAGACCAGACTGGTGGAAGCCTAAAAGAGTGACTAGGCACTGTATTGTTTCTGGGATGGACTGTGACTACATCCATACCAGCAGTAACACACAGACATGATCTTCCTCTGCCCCAACTAATCCTGCAACCAGAAGTATGGATAAGCACAAAGGACAAACCAGGTCCCTTACAAATGTGTTTCTGTTACATTAGCTCAGTGAAATTCCAGCCCTGTGTCTAAGGTAGAAGTTAATGTTCATCACATGCTAATGTAACATGCTAATGTAACTTACCCAGCTGAGTCTCTGCTGGCTCAGCTATCTTCTTGCAGTGATCTCATGAATGTGCATACATGATCATAGTATACAAGATTACAAGATGAAAGAGAATGAATAGTGTCTCAAGATTATAGGCATGAAAAACACAGAAGGACAAACAACTTCACATGCCAGCATGCAATGTTATTTGAAAGTCCAAAAATGTAAAGATTATGGCAGATCCTCTTCAGCACAGTGACTACTAGAGTACTTTTATGTGTCCTGTTTGGTCAGGAAAAAATATCTTCCTCTTACTGTTATAGCCCAAGAAGGTGCATTGTGAGAAATTTACTCCAGTCTCTAATAAAACTATCACTAGGGTCTGATGGAGGCTAAATGGACCATTACGCTGTTCTACTCTGATAACTGTTACAGTATATTTCCAAGATAATTATTTAACACTGTTCACCATTAGCAAGAACCTTTGATTTATATTTTAATTTCATTTTTGTGGGGGAGAAGATGATTGTAATTTAACAGAGATCCATAACACATTCATGGTGGTAAGTGGGGAAGAGAGAAATCAGATGATTCATTTCATACTGAAATCAACCCAAGCTGAAAGTAAATAACCACCCTTGCCCCCTTTTGGATGATCAAGCTCCCTTGTTTTGGAATAGTTAATACTGAACTTGAACAAATCTCTCCTTGTTTAAAAGTTTAGATTTGAGGAACAGACCAAGATAGATGGTTTCTTTCTCTGTAAGGTATTGATTAATGGATTGTACTAAATGGTGTGACATGCCCTTTAAATGGAATTTACAAGTAATATATCGTATGGCAACTGCATTATTAATGATTTTGATACCCAGTATTTGTGTCTTCCTACTCTGAGCTCTTCTTATTTATACTGGCAAAGGTGGAGGGCAAAAGCTGGCTCTCCTAGTTTGCTGGGCTTTGTTCTCACAATCATATATATTCGTAGGCTTATTCTCATTATTCACATTACATCTAGCCTGACAGCTTTACTGACTATATGCCAGCACTAGAAGGAGGAGAAAAAAAATAAAAAACATTATTTTCAGGAGAATCACCAAACCCTTTAGATAAATATATATATCAGTAAGAATTGAAGATGGCTGTAGAGCTCATTCCCCTCATTATTAAAAGATGTTTTCAGTCACAAATAAAGGAATCAGAGAGAATCAAATTTTACTATATTTTTTTTTTTTAGTTTATAAATTTCTCTGCTTATTTTTCCTGCACTTTGAGAGGTAGCCTGCACTGCATATGGACTGATGTGTTTACCAGGAGGTAGACGTGTGCATGGAAAACTGAAATGAAGAGCAAAGGGAAATTAAAAAGCAATTATACAAGAAGGCAAAGTCAAACAACAGTATTGTTCACTTCGTATTATTCAGTCTATCAAGAACCAGAGAATCATGAACTCCCAGAAACAGAGGGATAATTTACAGAAAATGAAGACATTGCAAGATTTTTTATTTTTTTTAGTCCTTGCCAGAGGAGGCATCAGGGAGATGTTTATGTCAGACCTTTTCCTTTCATAACAGTGAAAGATGCTGTTAGCAGCTGAGATTTTAGAAGAGAAAATATACTATCAAACTGAAAAATTAAACAACAATGAATCATCACAATTTAGTAGAACAGAACTCCTGAGGAAACTGGCAAAAACTGACTGAAGTATCTGGCAAAAATATCAGGGGCATAACCTTCTCATTAAGAGATTTTATTGTCACCCCATCAAAATCAAGAACCTGGCTTGCAACCACTTGGCAGTTTTACTGAATACTGACTGATATCAGATATTGAAATCTGTCTTTGATGCTAGGAATGACAGATTAGAGTTGCCACCTGTTCAAAGCATCCTAAGTTCAGCATAGGTATCAAGAGGAACAGGATGTTATAAGAGCTAGAGGTAACTGAAAATCACAAGTTCCATTTTTGGAAAGCTGTGGACTTGTAAAAATACCTTATCTAACTTCAGAATGAATGTTATAGCTTCCAGAATGAGAGAAATGGAAGTGAAGTCCACAACCAATGGTTTGAAATAATCAAACCACTCAGTGATGCAGTTTTCCAGGGGGACCCAGATTCGTACTCGGGCACTCTCAGTTCACTGCCATTTCCCAGTTTCAGCCCCATTGGACCTAGGGAACAGACTGGGACCCAGGTGTGCACAAACTCAGGGAGCTATATCCAAAGATGGATACCACAGTCAGGAAGTCAGAGCTCATCTCTGTGACAGGGAGCCAAGAAACCCTAGGCCTTGAGCCAGTTTGGCAGTGACTGCCTCAGAATGGAAGGTGCTTGAAGCTCCAGGTAAAGAAGCCAGACAAACTACTTTTTTTTTTTTTTAATGAAAACAATTTTTCAAAAAAAAAAAATCAGCAAATTATTTTAGATGGAAATAGCAAGTGTTATTGAACAACATGGCATTTTTTCACCTTTGCCAACCTCCCTGCAGTGCTTCTCTTGTTTTTTCCAATAGAGAAAGGGATAATGAGGAGAGAAATAATTACCATTTGTGACCAGCTAGTGTGAAAGTATGAGTGTGCTTTCTGCTGAGCACGGCAGTATACAAACTTAAATCCTATGTAATAATTACATTGTTCTATCTTTTGACATGGTGTGACATAAAAAATCTCAGGACATCAAAAGACCGCTAGAAGAAGAATAAACATTGAACAGGTCTGAAAAAGCTTTGAACAAGGCAGTAAAAGTAGGTACAATTCAACACTCATCAAAGTAATTTCAGGAACAATTGCTGCATTCCAAGAATAAATACTACTTACAAGCATTTAATTTGTCTAGTGAGAATTTTTAAACATTTTATGTCTTAGCAAAACCCATTGAAATTAAATCATTTAAAAATTAATTCAGAGAAGCTAGATTTTTCTCAACCAGTTCTTCTGCCTCCAATAGTTTGAACAGTCTACCAAAGACATTGGAAATGCTTCCATGAACTATGGTGTGCTTCTCTACCATTTACGTGCCACTGCAAACAAAGAAAGTTTGATAGCTAAACTAGTGGAAGATGTCTTTTTAAATCTAATTGGATTCCCAGGTACATTCATGCAAATTTGAATTTTCTTGAATCCATTTATTGAGTGGTATGTATCTTAAATTAGAGATTATTTTGGTCTTTGTTTTTGCATCATTAAGCGGGTTTCTTTTTTTTTCTGTTTAACATAGATTTTATGTCACTTTCAACAGCATTTTAAATGTCCTCTTTGTTCTAGTGCAACGTCAAACTGCCTGAGACATTAACTGTGTTTAGGTTCACAAAACCTGATCTTTAAGAGATATACACACCATCACAGTCAAAATGAAGTGTTATCCCCAAAGCTACACTGTACATGTGGTTATAGAGAAAAAAAGTCAAATTTGAAAGAACGTTACTGTTCTTGTAGACTCTGTAAGCACTGGGTAAAATAAGAAATTATCTCATATGTATGCCTAGAATTCAGAAACTGTTCAGAAACTGACCCAAACCCTTCTTTGAGGTTTGAAATATTAGTTAATATCTATCTGCAAATTATTTTAATTGGTCATTTGTTTACTTATCTATAAAGAAAAAAAAATCTTAGGATATTTTCATTCTTTTTGGAGACAGTAGGTATGAGAAGTCTTAAAAAAAAATCACAGGGAGGAGAGGAGAGGAGAGGACCTAAATGTCTAAACTTCTTGACAAGCATGTCAGTTTTTTTAGTGTTTATCTACTTATCTGCATTTTTTACAGTAACTCATTATTTTGAATAGATTTCATTGATCTCTGAATAAAGATAAATAGTGAAGTTGGAAACCTTCTTTTCCCTTCTTACATTGAGGTAATAATACTAATTGAGGAACATGATCATTTTCCAGAAGTGTGTTATTTCTTTTTTATTCAAAAGAGTGGTATAATGGGAACTAAGCTGACAAAGAAAAACATTGCAAAGCAATAAAGTAAAGTTGCCAATGGAATCACTTTCTGAAAGAAGCATAAACAGTCAGGTGTTTCTAATTGCTTTTTTCAGAGTCAGATAACAGAATGAAGAAGTTTCTTTCATTTACCTAGCCAGTCCTACACTGCAGATTACACCTAAATAGAGGCTACTGTAAGTATATGTATATGTTGATTTTATAGCTTATAAATGGCTGCACAGAAAAACAAGAAATAGTCTCCTCTACCTGAAGTTTTCTCATTTGCTTATCAAAACAATATGTGAAAAGTCAAACAATTGTCTTTAATAAGTTACCTGTTTAAAATTATTTCTAATGCTCCTGGTATAGCAGCAAGTTAAACATGCATGCAAATAAAACAAAATGAAGTTTACTATAGATCCCACTGTGATCACATTTCCATTCACCTATAATCCACTCCTTTGACCCAAATGGCCTCTTTCTAAACTGATTTTCTACAAACTATCTAAATACCTCTTTTTGAAGGAACTATACCTGTAAGGAAATGAAGTTTCAGAGGCTAAGATTACACAGCACAATAATATAAATGTTACACATCTATATATACAAAACCACATACATATACAGTCCTTCTGTGGACAAAGTCAATGGCTGTGAAAACAGAAACCCCACCATCATCACACCACTGGTAAATGTGGCACAGAGTAACCACAGGTCTCACCCCAGATAATCTTTGGTGGAATGTATGAAATGTGTCATACTATCATAGTACTATTCCCACTATACAGGTATATATCATAGTAAAGCATGACCATTTGTCAGCACCCTGGTGACAAGCCATTCTACACTGTGAAATGGCTGTCACAACTGGACTATCTTTCCAATTCTTCCTTTTACCTTGTCAAAAAATTCTCATCAAAGCATTTAGCAGAAAATGTTGTTCTGTGATTCTTTTTTCTTGATAAAAATGTTGATTTCAATAGGATTTCATTTTGAAAGGAAAAGAACCATCACAGTTTGATATGAGAATACCCCATTTCTTTCAGCATCTCCAGCGGGAAAAAGTTCATAATTAATATATTTTTGTGTACATTTAAAAGAAAAGAAAAAAAAACTACTAAAATTAACCTGAGACAGTCAGTTTCTCTCTCATGGAACAAATAAAAACAATATATATTTTATTCCCTTTGGGAATAAGAGAAAATTAGGAAATACAATCAATGCATAGCTAGCCATGATAATGCAGGAATGAGATAACTCTTACAAAGCAATGATACTTCACACAGATCCAAACACAATAATGCCAAACATGTGAAATAGGTGGTAAGAATTCACCACAAGAGCCAGTGGAGAAGATAGAGCTAGAGATCCCATGCAGTGCTGTCTGTGGAGCACAGAGGTACAGCTCTGACCAGGGCTGGCAATCACTCCCATAGCAGCATTGTTCAAAGGCAGCTTTAGAGATTCCTGACCTCAGCTGGCTCCTGTGGAGGTGACACAAAGTCATCAGCACCCGCCATATCATTCACACCCAGGCTGGATTATGAGCCCACCTGTAGAGAAGAGAGGATGAAGTACAGCAGAATCTCTGACAACATGGAAATCCTTCTTTGCTTTTCACTTGTCTGCTGCAAGCAATTAGATTCCACATTAGGTCTGAGAAAAGTTGTAGGTAGAGGTAGTTTAAATTCTGTATGTTATCAAGCCATGCTATACCAAGATCTATACGTAACAAATACTGTTCTTCAATGCATTTCAATTGAATTTAAAATATAAGTTCAGTTCTAGCTTTTTCAAGGCCTGAGGCAAAAGACATTTGGCCTTTCCTCTGTTCCACTACAATGCACTCATGCTGACCATTCAGCCATTGGCTTGTATAAACTGTCAGAAAGATATCCAGCAAATTACTGAAATGCCATCACAATCAACATTGCATTAACAGTGATGTGCCTACAATTGCTAATTAAAGCTAGGAATTGTGCTCTGCCCAGCTTGCCCTCAGTACTGTCCAGCCTTGTCAAAGTATTTGCTCTTTTCAGGGGAACATGACACGGCATGGTAGGGTGAAAATGGCCTGCCACATGGTGCTCTGTGCACAAGGACAGACTTTCTCCTTCCTCTGACTTTTATATGAAGGAGTTATCTCCCTTGCCACAGGAAGCAGAAGGTCAGGGAACATCTGCATTTAAATGGAAAAGAGTGCTAACACCAGGAGCAGCTCATAATTAGGGATTATTAGCCCAGCAATATGGAATGATTGATACAGAGTTAAAACTAATGACTTTAAAATGATTAGACCATTTTGTCATTTGTTGTTTACTCTGTCTAAAGACAAAAAAATCTGTTTACTTTAACCACTGAAGAGCTCTATATGATGCCATATGGGGTAGGAAGAGAGTACAAGCTGTGATGCTGTAATACAGTCTATGATATATGGTAAGCACGTAGGACATGTATGTTGAAACTGAAGAGAAAGCCTAGCATTTATTTAGGTAAGCAAGCTGCAGCACAACTGAGGATTGTTTTGACTGTTTATTTTAGAAATTCCTAAAACAGGAATTTCTACAGCAGACTTGAGTGCCACATCTGAAACCCGTAAGAGGTTTGAGATGAATTTACAGTTTTCAATGGTTGCAAGAACTTTTTTTCATTCTATATTTGTTTTTGAAACAAAGTTCAGAAAATACTTAGAGACAAAGATATGAAATTAAAAAGATAAAAATCTTTTCTGGGTAAAACTATCTGAATGTGCATAAATGAGGTGATGCAAGGCTATCACCTCTGTTGGCAATCAAGAACCTAATTCACTACAGAACCTGATTCACTACAGAACAAGAGCACCCACTTGTAGCTGCACAGGCAGCAGGCCTTAATCACTTGCTTGAGATAAGTATGTTCTTAATATGCTTCACTGAATAGAGGGGGAAAAAAACTTACTTCTTCAAGTGCCTTTCTAAATTAAATTTTCAGTAGAGACCTTTCGGCAATTGCAAGCAACTCCTGAGTGAATGCAGAGACAGAACTGCTGGGAATCCCAGGCCTGACGGCAGCATCCCACAGGAAGGAGTCTCCAGCCCAGCAGTGGGAGAACAGTCAGAGGGAGATGGCCCACCCAGGGCAGCCCCCAGGGGAAGAAGGGAAGAGGCAGGGAGGGAACACAGGGCCATGCCATAAGCCATTCGTCATTGCTGCAGCCGCCTTGCAGGAGACAACCCTGTAATAGTAGATGGCTAATTTCTTTAGAAATATCTCATTAGTCCCTCCCTTCCTGAGCTGCCTCGCTATTAAAATGTGATAAATGAATTCTGCCATTCCCAATTCCAGCCTGTCCCCTTAGTGAAATGAAGATGTGTCACGCTGGCCATGGCTCAAGACAGAGATAATTATACAGGGACCCGAGGAAATATCTCAGTTGCAGACTGCAGCGCTGCTGTATCAGCAGTAGAGATGGGCTCCTGCATCCTTCTGAATGCTTGAGGAGACCCTGGGAAAGAGTAAGGGGGTGGAAAATACATGTTGCCTACAGAAAATGTTCTATGCACGTTCCCCGTGCAACGCTTTATTGTAACCTACATGTGACTGATTGGGTGCAATGGGTTCTGATTTTAGTGCTGAGTAGGCCTTCCCATTTCAGTTCCATGCTGTGTGCAGGGCTGTGCCTACTAAAGCTACCCAAAGGTGTATGCACTGGCAAGGACTCATAAGGGTGTCTGGCCACTCCAGCTGTGCAGAAGAGACGTGCTGAAGGGCTGCAGCCGAGGCTTGGATCTCCCTCTCTTTAGTGAGTAGCCACTTCTGAGAGGACAACTTACCTGTGCATTGTGCAGGAGGCTTGATGAGGCAGTTGGCATAAGAGGAGATGGCTTCTGCATTTCTGAAGAAATAAAGGAGGATAAGTATTAAAACCTTCAGGTTAAGTTGCCTAAAGCACTGAAACACAATAAGAAAAACACCATTCAAGATTAAAGAAATCAGATTCTACCCTGCATATAGGATTGTCCTTTCTACCTCTCACCTGGCAACATGTAACCTCTCTGCCTGGTAATAGAGGGGAAGTCATGACTGAAATTTCATCTTCTGCTTTCCTTCCCCCACTTGTATACACAGAAATGCACTTCTGACTCCCATCACACACACGCACACACACACACTGCTGACTTCTACCGGGTGTTTCATTTCTGGCAGGCAGCTTATGGGTCATAATGAATCTGAGAATTTGACTGATTTTTCTTTTAGCACTTTGCCCTCTTAAACACAGAGAGCATTTCAGAGCCTCTGCTACTTTTCACAGACAGATAAGTAATGCACTGATATCTCGCCAGCATCATTTGAATTCAGCTTTGTGCAAGACAGAAGCATTTTCTACATGTGCTGGATTTTAATTTGGTAAAGAAAGAAAAACAGAAGGTTATGAAATGAGTGATTTGAGAAACAAATTGCCATATTTCATCCACCCTAACTTAAGTCAGTGATAGCATAACTAAATCAACCATGCTTTCCCCTAATCATTATCCTCACTTTTCTCAGAACAAGTACTAGCTAAGATTAAAATTAAAAGATACATACTTTTATTTTTATTGCTTAAATGTATATGCTATGTTTCATCTCTATGAGAAAGACAGGCACCTCAGGGAAGGTTTTGATATTTTCCATTGTTCTGCAGTGTAATAGGTGAGAGAAAATTAAAATAACACCAAATAAAATTCAAAATGTCATATGCGCTTGAATAATTCCAATTCCCCACACTTCCCACTCCCCAAACTTTGCCCTTAAGCAGAAGCAGAGTGTCATTCTGTGCATGTACAACATGACTAGTTAGGCAGAGCCATACCGTGTGTGTCAAACAGCATACACTGGCGGAATATCCCAAAGCAGAGTCTGCCCAGGAAACCTGGGCTTGTTGCAAAACTCTAGTAGAATTAACAAGCAGCTTTCAAGCATCAGCTAAGAGAAACCAATGCAAACCAAACCAAACCAATCCAAACCAACAACAGAAAAAAAAAAAAAAGAAAGAAAAAAAAAAACACAAGCAAACAAAACAAGCAAAAAACAACAGCACTGGTATCCCTCCTCCTTTCTGACATCCTCTATTATTATTATTTTGTTATATTGGATATATTCTTCCATACTGAAAGAGTATTTTCACACTAACAAAGTCACTGCATTCCAAAAGGAGATCAGCACATGTGAAAAGCAGAAGTGAGGTCTCTGCAAGGGAGCTCAGGTGAGTGATTCACAGAAAGAAAGAAGAAAAACTTGTAAAGGTAAATCTCTCTCATCCTCTCTCAAATGTCTCTCATCCTCTCTCGAAGACATCTCTCCACCTGTCTGTTCATCCTACTCATCGCATTTACCATCCAGACAGCTGCTTCAGAGAGCAAAGAGTAATTGTTCAGCTTGCAAAGAGTAACTGTACAGCTTGTCCAAGAATATACAAAGGTCAAACTCTCCCAAATATCCCCAAACTGGCTGGTTACTTCCTGGATGAACTGGGGTGACAGAAGAGAGATCTCATTGCTGCAATCTGTAGAAGAGAAGACCTGGCCCGCAAGTCCCAGGGAAGGGAGTCATAGGAAACAATGATATAATTTGTGAGCAAATATAAAATATAAAACTGCATAAATGATATCCAACACTGAGAACAGAAAGGACACAACACATTTAGAGGAAGAGTAGAAAAGAGGTATCAGACAAAAAGAAGTTGGTACCATGAAGATGATTCATCTTGCTCTCAAGATAACCCTTGAAATGTGCACAGCCCAGACAAATAGTTCCAGTGGCTGACATATTATTGACGTATGGTACTCAGATGCAAAGTTGAAGCAATGCTCTGCTGGTTTTAATTAAAGACTTGAAGATAGCTCCCATGTCCTTCAAAGTTAATAAAACCCTGGATTCTAGAAGAGCTCAACCTCCATCTCTGAACCTGTTCTAGACTGGATGAAATAGCCACTGTGGCCTGGAAATGAAATCTCCTTGTTTTAGTTTGCTAATTCCCAAGCTGCAGAGCTATTCACACTCCTTTCTGGGTTTTCTTTGATACTCTCTTTACACAGTGTTACACAATATGGCTTCTCTATGGATATTTGAAGGACTTGTTATCTTTTTGAATATGCTCCGAACTGAGGCCCACGTACTCACATTTACAAGAGAATGAAGGAAGTGGAAAGTGATGCATTACTGCAAAGGGTTCTCTAACTTGCACATACACTCAGCTTCGAAGGGGCTATGCTCAGAGGTGTTAAAATGTTGCTGGCTTCTGAGTGCAGTTGGGAAGTTTGCAACAGTTACTGTTTGATCTCTCCTTAACATGTCTTTTCTGTACTTAATAAAAGCAAAGCTATGCTAAGAATCTAGGTAGGTGATTTTTCAGTATACTGCTGCCTCTGTCAAACCTCTACAAGATCTGTACTTTTAGATTCTCTTCTCCTATTAACATTCCTGTGTGTATGGCATGACCCACAACTCAGTTTTAATTTAATGGTTTCACTCAATCATAGAATCAGAGAATCACAGAATAGCCTGGGTTGGAAGGGACCTTAAAAATCATCTAGTTCCATTTAGTTCATCCATATCCCTGTTCAAAAGGTTTCACCTAAAAGACATGCATACACAGAAAACTGCACAGAGATACATTTATCTGTCTCAGGAGGATGAAAAGCCAAGAAAATGATGACAGAATATGAATCAGTACTTCTGGAGTGGCTGAATATTTCAAATCTGATTGCTGAAATGGCTGCAGGTGCCAATACCTTTATTCAAAAGAGAATCTGCGCATTGCATTTGGGTTGTACATTTTGCTTTTATCCTCAGCTGCACAGAAAATATAATTGGAGAGGTGTGGAATTGAACACTTTTGATTCAAGCTTTTATAAGAAATCCTATATAAGAATTTGAGAGTTGTTTTTCCCATGTAGTGCAGTGGTCAAGAACATCCAAGTCCTGCATCCCTCTTATCCTCCAGTCCTGTCACAGAGACCTGTGACACTGAGGAAGCATAAAGAAAATGCTTATGAGCAGAAAGCTCTCCCAGTGTTATGAAACCCCCTTTAAGTTGCTATCATCACAAGCTGACTCTTGCCCTGGGCCTCCCCTGGCCTGGGGAAGGTGATATTTCGGGGCTAGAGGCCATGACATAGAGGAGTCACGATACACATTTTTCATTGTCATAGAGTCTATTAAGGGATTTCAGCTAAGTATTGGATTAGAGCAGCCCAGGTGAGTGACACCTGAATTTAGGCTGGTGCTGTTTTTGAAGGAAATGCAAGGTGATTTACCAACATTGCAGTAAGTTTACAGAGGGTGGGTGACATAAGCATGCCTTGATATGTCAAAGGAAATCCCTTTATTTCCATTTTTTGCCCAGAACTTGCATCAATATTTATAAGCAGTTCCATTTTTAAATTATCCTAAAATATTGTGACTAATATGGTCATGTTGATTTTGTTCTACCTCCATGCCTCCCTATGCTCTCATGGAGTAAGATCTAATCCTGAAGTGGGCATGATAACAGAGAATGGGCAGTGAATTAAAGGAGAGTTTCAAAACAAACAAACAAACAAGCTGATGTTCTGCTACATTTTGTCATTCTTACTCTTCAAATATATGCATATGCAAGTACTAGAAATGATATGTAGATCCTAAATAGAAATAAACCTTACATATGTATATGTAGGTGTTTATATGTATGTATGTGTACATTTATATTATAAGCAAAGCTGTCATCATTTGCATTAAACACAGCCATCCTGGGTGGAGGTTTAAGCTGTGGCCAATCCCACTCCAGGACAGCCTGCAGCTATTACCACCTTGAGAAATTACCATTGCCACAACCACTAACACATTTTTCCAATTAGTTTGAGGGAGGAAATGAGACATTTTTCTTCTTTAATGCCTCTCTCTCTTCCTCTCCTTGTCCATCCATTTTATGCTTCCTGATGGTGCTCAGGAGGCCGTCCGGTTCCCTCCAGCACACTTCCTGCTTCCACCCAGCAGGAATAAACTGTTACTGCTTTGTGTGAAATGATTCCTGAGAAGTCTGATTCCTCTCACCAAAACGTGAATAATTGTAGCATTTGACTCTTGGCTTCCTCCTCAGGGATCCTTCTGAGTTAAACAGTTATTGAATTTATCCTGACAAGGAATGCCAAAGAAAACTTTATTTGAAGGACAGAGGGGGGAACAAACTGTTTGCTGTACTGAAAAAAAGTTTGAAATACTGTAAAGGGAGAGAAAAAGTCCTGTAATGGAAGGTGGAAATCTGGGACAGACAAATCAGGCCATAAAGTGTAAGATAAACACAGCAGTGGGAAGCAGGAAAGCATACCCTGGGCCAAACATACCAAGGGAGACTATTACGCACACTGACCTCAGATGTCATATACAACATGTATCTGCAAACCACCTCATACTTCAAAGTCCCACATTACCCTAAGCTCAACAAGTCCATGCTGGAAGGGAAGAGGGCCTGAGTCAACCCTGTTAAATGTTCAGTGTATGAATCTAAGGCACAGGTATCTTCAAGTCTATGTATTCAGTCTTTCATTTCTGAACTAAGGCCACTGCCTTTACCATTTTAAACACCAAGAACGTGATTCTAAATCATAAAAATGGGGGTCATTTTGTTCAGCACATCTGTTTAAATGCATGCCTTTTAACCACACCATGCCTTTTTACCTCCAGACTGATGAAGATGGCAAAAAAACGTTGAAGAAGCAACACAGCTCTGAGAAAGGGAGCTTGACTCTCTTTTGGCCCATGCACCATCAAGTAACTAACAAGGCTCCTTGAATAACAGCTAAAGTGCTAGTGAGTTCCATCAAGACAAGTGACTTTAAATTTCACCTTCACTTACAAGTGCAAAGCTCAGATGTGATTTTCATCCCGTCTTGCTTCCAGTTGAACAAGACAAGCAAAAGTACGTGAGAGAAAGTTGCTCTCCAGGTGTTCCAGCAACACTTGTCTGTACAAGGTGTCAGAGATTTTACTACAAAGCCTGCTTTCCATTAGATTTTTGGCTTGGCTGTGAAATTGGTAGGTGGTCCCCTACACTGAGTAATGCCACACTTTGGCTTGCACATAAACTGAGTGTCACCTGACAACAGTAATGACGCAGTAGCAAAAGCCTACTAGAGGATCCCTTTTTTTCAAGTGAGATGGTCAAACAATAGCAGGTAACATACAGTCTTCTTGCTACAAGTGACTGGGAAGTGCAAGGCTTTCACCTTTATCTCAGCAGCCCATCTTTCCAGGTGTTTGCCATTAAATCAGTTACAAAATGTGCATATATACAACACTTCTCTCTGCTTTTGCAGGAATACTGTGATTCTTATACACATTCATACAGTAGCCATGAATGGCAGGTACCCTACTGAGATACTTCAGACCCAAATCACCACAGGATGTGAATGGCTCACAAACTGACTGCAGTATGTATCTTCACATTTCTCTAATAATAGGAAGAAACACCACTGCCACCCTGGAACTTAGTCTAATGAGAGAGCAACAAATCAAGCATGGGCACAATCATCTGCCCCTTTCTATGTACTAGAACATCAAATCTCTCCCCACACCCTGTTTGCAAGCACTCACAAAAACCCTGACCAATAATACCTGGGTCTCTGCTGGCAGCCAGATGTATTGTGTGATAAGAACCAAACCAACCTGGTGTACTCATCACCAGGAGAGCTGCCAACTTCACCACTGCCCTACTCTGTTCTCACGGCTTTCCAGAGACCTGACCTGGGCCAATATCTTCAAGCCAATGTCCTTCCCCCTGCACTCACAAGTGAGCCACTATGAAGAGTTATATTTGTGCATCAGGAACACTGGTGATGGTGATCAGAAAACGGAGGCCTTTGAGCTACTAATAGAAAGAAGGGAGGTAGGGAGATGGTAGACCAGATTTTGGCAGTCTGGTGGTAGAGTCTTATATGAAATCAAGATCAAGATGAAACATTTTCAAAAGAATCATTTCTCTATATACAGGGGCTATACTCTGCTGATAATCAGGTGATTTCCACAGAATAATCTTCCAGAGTATCCCTTACAATTTGGAGTTTCCTTTCCATGTTCACCTGTGAGAATGAATTGGAGTGTCAAGGTGGGCAAAGGGATTAGGTCTCATCTATGTCCCTGGCAAGTTTAGAGAATCCACGTTAGGGACATCCTCTTACCTCCCAGATATCCATGAATGAGAAGTACCTCTTTTACCAAATATGTGTGTTAAATGTTATTGTAAACTCTACTAACCAGGGTTGGCAGATGTCACCCTGGCAGCTGCAGGTGCATATTCTGTCTTTTTCCATGCTAGAGGTTGCCTTTGAAAGTACCGTCCCTTCCCAGTGCACCAGAGAACAACTGATCGTGGTCTGCAGATTAATCCAATGTACAGAATTATGCACAGCATCAGTTGGTATGGGCAGTATCTCACGAAATCTCCCAGCTACCCACTTCTGTCAGGTTTGGCAGACTGTGCACAAACAGTGATTTGATAAAATAAAGAACTGCCATAATATGTGGATCCTGGCATCTGTGGGCCACCCCTGCTGTGACCTACTCCCTATGTAGCCTTCTTTCCTCTATGGCTCAGCTCTGTGCTCCAAGGATTCAAGGCCCAACTCTGATCTGACATGTCTGTTTCACCTTGGCTTGGACTTCTCAGCAACCTCTGAAAAACAGCCATGAGAAAGCCTGTAAAACAGAGCCCTGCAGAATAAGAAAGCTATAATTACAGACAGAAGCAGGATTGTTGAGACATGGACTGCAGGTTGTTCAGAGATTCAAGAAGAAAAACACCAAAATGGAAAGTTATAAAATCCTTAGGGAAAAAAGAGGGAAATGGCATCTCATCAACACAGAGGACTGGCTTCAGGGAGCCACAGGAGCTGACCCTTCTCCTGCAGACTGATGTCTGCTTGGACAGGAAAGATGCTTTTGGTGCTTTCTCAGGGTGGAGAGCATGCTGACATTTAGCCTAGTACCTCTGTAAACCCTATCTATCTCTTATGTGTGTTATCCATAAATATTTCTATATATCTTACTTGTATTTTGGCTCTCAAGTAAGGTGCCAAAAAAAGTGTCTCAAAGAGGGAAGGTTGCATTGTTCAGGGTATGAGTAAGGCACTCAGAGGTACATGCCACACATTGGCAGACACATGGAAGTAAACCAAGCTTTAGCACTTAGAACTTTTTAAGTGGATGGTAAAATCTTCCTAATCCAGGATTTTTATCCAGTATCTCTTTGTTATTTTTATGTACAGCCACAGTGCACAAATTGCAGACTTACTCTTGGGCCGCTATCAAGACTGAGAACAGAGATGCACAATATGTTCAGAATTTAAGGACAAAATCTGTTTGCAGTGAACCAATACTGGTATGTAAGCAAATACAGTATTTTTGAGAATGAACACTACTTTCTTAAGGAAGAAAAAAGGAGGTAAGACACAGGGCAACTGTCACTCTAATGTACCCACATTCATCAGATGGAATTATCTCAGTCATTTGGGATAACATCATAATACAGCACTGTCAGAGGATCAGTGTCTGCTGTTCTGACAATAAATGCTTTGGCTGTTATGTAGCAGCAGGAGATGATCATCTGCCTCAGATACGTTAATGCCTTAGTCCATTCTCATTATCTCTCAACTCATAAAAACATTAGAGCTCTCCTCACGGCAACACTCATAGTGAAGTATCTGTGGGAGACAGAGGTGCACACGGGGCATGGTGGCAGAGAGAGGCAGGCACTGTTTCGTATGTCAGTAGGGAAACTACTTAGTCACATATGCCTAACGCATGTGGTAAATGTTGCTAAAAATGTCTTTCAGTAAGTAATTTTCCAAATATCTGCATGTTCTCTTCTCATAAGATAAATGACAATGTGTTCCCTGGAAAGCTCAAGCCTACTCAAAGCTTCCCCTTTATCATTCTTGTACATCTTGTCCACTGGAAATTTCTTGTAGCAGCAGCCTTCAAGCAAATATCCCTGTGTTGCAGTTGTCTGTATGTACACGGAGGATCACAACCAGCTGTTAGCCATGGAGGGCACATGTGATGTAGGGTAGGCATATAAACACTTGCCAAATCATTATGGTACCTGCCAGCTTGGTTTCATGTAATTCTCCAAAAACAATTCTTCAAGATGTCCCTGGATAATCACTGTATATATTCAACAGAAACCCACAGAAACATTACATGTTAGCCTCTGTACAAGCTTGGAAATGTTGTTACTGTCAGTACATACTGCTGGTAATTCCAGCAATAAAAGAAATAAAATCAACATGGTATTTAATGAGCTTTTGCCTTGTACAAACATATTGGAATGCAGATAGTGGACATGGAGAAGTATGTGAGACAAGCCACAAGCCTGCAAGCCCGTGGCAACCCACCTGGGGTTTCTGACTTTGATGGAAAGTAATGAGAGTTTGGCAGCTTTGGCCAAGCGTCCAAGTGCTCTTGTAATTGCTTCACAACCCCCCAGTCAATCTGCCACAAATGTGTGTCTGGAACAGCACAGTCCCAAAGCTAAAGCAACAGGGTTGATGTTAAGTCAAAATTGATTTTCACAGCTTCTGGCTACGTTGACCCTCTTTCTTGCAGCCAAGACTCAATGCCCTACCAATAAAAAGCACTAAAATTCATCTTCAAAGTGATAATGCAAACTGAAGGAAAAATGCCAGCACAGTAGACCCTCAGCACATTTAAAGAATACAACTTGCTTGACAGACTCCATGTACTACAGCTAGTGATCTCTTAATAGTCATTCTCCTGTATTTATGTTATGGAAAATAGGGTCCAATTATAAGGCGCCAAACATCATGACAGTCATCTTGAGTCCAACAGTTTCATTTACAGATTTGATTCACCTTATGTGAAGCATCTGGGTGTCCTCTGGGTCATGTAGTCTGAAGCAATGTTGAATCAAGGCTTCTTATTAGTGGTCCATCCCTCCTCCCAGAATGATAAACTGGAGATTGTCCAGGCCACTTCCTTTAAAACAGAGACAGAGATTATGCAATATGAGAAGAGATGAGGGAGAACTGGTATAGGATGGGGGGGCTAGAAGAGCAAGGCTTGCTGGTCCCCCAGGAGCATGGTGGCTGTCGCTGTGAAAAGTCACCAATCTACCAGGGGCATCTCTCTCAGCAGGGACATTTTCAGGCATCAAGCAACAGGCAACACAAGCAGCTGGGTTATGCTGTTGTCAACAACTGTTGCATTAGCAATTGCCAGTTTTTTATGTTCCTCCTTTTGAGCCTGCATGGATGTGTTTCTAACTCATCTGGAAGCACTGTTGAGAAGTAACTGAGTATTATTTCAAGTCCATGTAATATCATTGAGCAATGAATTTTTGTTGCCATATGAGGATGCTTAAGTTAGTGACAGAAACACAGGCTGACTAAGGTGCAGATATAAGCAGAAGACCTGGCAGACAACTAAGCTTGCTTATTTGGGGTCCTTAGAGTTCACAGTTCACAAGTCATCCTCATTTGAAAATTAATTTTATTTTCTACTGTTAATTTTCAGTCAGAACACTTCTGGTTCCCTGATGTGGCCACAGGAAAACTATATGCCAGCAGGGGAGAAAAGGCAGGAACATGTGTCATAATGGTAGTAGGAACTGCAGCAGCACCGACTTGTATCTGCTTAAGCTGCCATAGACATACATATGGTTACATATACAGCTTCACCTAATCGCTGTACTACAGTCTTAGATCAAATTTAAAAACATTCCCCACTAAAGTGGAAATCCCCCTTCTGCTCACCAGCACCAACAGACCTCAGACTGCCTGACAGAGAACACATGCTTTAGAGAAATGAAAATGTTTGTACACTCGATGAACATTTGATGAAACTATGCAAATATAGACCTTTAACTCTTGCAATCATTTCCATTTCAGAGCTTTATTAAGGGACAAATTTATTCTTAAAAATGAATACAGAATGCAATGTAGCATATTTGGTTGATAGATGAAGGTATCTGAGCCTGTCATAGGTGTTCAGTCTGTGCTCTGCTACTGGTGCATTTTGTACCTAAATAATTGGGGGGAAAAATCACAGATTTTTCATGGTAGGAGAATGTGAGACAGCTTAACTCTAGACTTTCTAAGAGGAAGAATACTGAGAGAAAGAAAGAAGATTGAACTGCAGGCACATCCCTCACCAGAAGAAGCTGCTTTTTATCAATAGAAAACCAGGATATACGGTTTGTAAAGCCGCTGCGTACTTATTAATTAAAGACACCATTCTCTGTACAAATCACTATGCTATCTTTCTTTCTGCTAATATGACCTCTTTCCACGTACAATATGTTTATTAAAGTAACATAATTGACCTCAATACATTAACTGGCCAAGGTAGGAACTTCTTTTTAAACTGATCTTGATTCCACAGATAAATCTGCACCTGAGTTGTATATAAGTTTCCCTTGATGCTTGTCATTCACAAGATGTGGTGGGTTACTTGAATCTCATGGCATTCTTTCTGATCCCTGACTGAGCGAAATTGTTTAAATATATGATAAAGGAATATAGAAAAATTTCTATGCACACACATGCTCTTACGCACAACCCCATCAATGACACTACCAACGATCATTGTAAGAGCAGCCTTTCTTCAGACATCCAGCTGCCTGAATATTCATGAACAGCAAGAAGTGATGCGAGTGAGCTAACCCGCCATCGTGAGTTTGAACACTTGTGACCCAGCTGCCTAGACTGGCACTGCATTTAACAGCTTCTCAATCTCATCGTTTTGTAACATGCTTATCACTGTGATATGCAAACCATTTTGGCATACTGCATTGCTGTGGAGTGAGTACATTCCTTGTTATGAAAGCCTTGCTGACATTTACATTTTTGCACTGAGTGGAATAAGCAGGAACATTACTAGCCAGATCCTAGTCAGGACATAACAAGGGAGGATATCTCTCTTCTTACAAGGTTCAGCTCTCTGGGAATTCATTTATTTCTTCCAAACCTAACCTGAAGCACAGGCAGCTACTTGAGGCTTGTAACAAAAATGGTTTGCAAATAATGACCCAGTTCTCCCTTTTCAACTTTTGGACCAAGTATAAGTGTGAGTGAATGTTGTTTCCTACCTCTTTTGGCATAGCTTGGCACTACAAATCACAACTTTCCTACTCCCTGTCTAAGCTCTCTTGTAGGCTGCTGGCAACAGGAATAAGAATCCTAGGGCTC
This sequence comes from Cygnus olor, assembly GCF_009769625.2. NCBI lineage: Eukaryota > Metazoa > Chordata > Aves > Anseriformes > Anatidae > Cygnus > Cygnus olor. The sequence goes on from NC_049173.1 coordinate 21,019,963, forward strand.
TTTACATATTTCTCACAATGTCAAAGGAGCATTAACAGAGACAGAAATTGTAATGGACTATTCTTTTCCAGCTGTGCCGGAAGCCTATATATCCTCCTGATGCATTAACTGTGGAGCAAGAGGATACTAAAGAAATCCATGGATTACAACTGTCAGAATGAAGCTGCTTTTAGGAAATGAAATGGCAGATCACTAAAAGTGGCCAGACTAGTTAGGCCAGAAAAATAAATTACTCAAACCTTCTTCACAAACCAACTGGGCTACGCACAGGGCTTTAGCAGGTTGGGAGACACTAAAAATAGGGAATGTGCATTAGGGCTGCCGGTGCATCACAGCTTCTATGCTCCAGCAGGATTGGTCCCTACACAAGACTCCCTACTGTATTAAGAAGTCCAGTTTTAAATGGGCCAAGTGATGAGGCTGCTGGTGAATCATTTGGGGAAATGATTTCACAGTCCCAGTAAATCTTACCATTAAGAGTTCTTCCTAAACTTCACGCTGAATTTTCACAGGCCTTCACCTTCATACACAAAAGTAAGTGAACTTGCTTTTTTTCTTTTCTTTCTTCTGCAAATAGCAGTCAAAACAAGAAGTATAGGTTGTAAAATCCTTATACGAAGGCTTTGGGGATTCTTTTTTTTTTAGAATCTCTAAACCCACAGAAATAGAGGAATTGTGTCTGACCATCTCCACTCTGTCATCTCTGCCTTCAAAGTTTAGCAAAGCTATTGCACATTTTATCCTCATTTTCTAAATTATGCTGCTGTCAGCAGCCCCTTACTTCTTTAACCCACTGTTATCAATACAGCTTGGCTTTAATATCCAAATAATTATTCATTCCCAAAGCTCTGGGCCTTCACCAAATACCATTCAAATCCTTCTTAAAGACTTATTTTCTTGTAAGAACATAAACCTTTATCTTTATCTTCATCATCATATGGCATGTACATAATTTGATATGACACACAGATAGATCTATAGCATCCCAAGTTAACACCTCCACAGGGACCTTCCCATGCAGCTTTCCTGTTTGTATGCACTGATTTTAAATTCTCCTGTGTGCAGCCTCTCATTATTTGTTACGTGCAGGGGACCAATAGGAACAGACTTTTACAAAAAATGGATGCAGCCAACTTGTTGTGTCTGCAACCAGTATTTGTCATGGGTGTCATGTCTGTCTCATTTCTTCTGTCTTCCAGGAGGATAAAAGTCACAAGCAACAAAACCAGATATTTCAGTTGTAACTGGCAGAAGAGTCTTTGCATTTCATGATCAGAACCTCTCTTCCCTTCCTGTTATTAAGAATACAAAAGATAATGATCTGCCCGTTGGGGAATATTAAACTGTTGTCACCCAAAAGTATCTGATCTTACATGCGTGCTATTACTCTCCATCTTTCTGTGTCTTCTCTCTCTGCACCCAAGGAATGCGTTTTGTGACTCCAGTGAAGTGAAACCCAAAGTGTCAGATGGATGGAGGCGGGGAGCAACACTGCCATCTACTCAGAAAGGCATATCTGAGCCTTCATTTAAAATTTGTCAGCAAACATAAAAGCTTCTCCATCATTTTGCAACTTTTCCTCCTGTATCTTTCTCAGTTATTCTGTTCTGCTCTTTTTCATGCACTTCTCTTCTTTCAGTGAAATTGGCAATAACTTTAAAAATAATATAACTATTTGATGTTTTGTACTGTTGTAACAGAAGAACAGATGGTAGCAGAGACTAACGCAAGACCTTAGAAGTCAGTTCTGTAAAAGAAAAAGGGGGCAAAAATGCTGTTAAAATCACCAGTATGAAGAGAAGAGAAGAGAAGAGAAGAGAAGAGAAGAGAAGAGAAGAGAAGAGAGAAGAGAAATCCTATAATCTGCCTCTAAAATAGATTGTTCACTGTAGTAGCATGTTTGCATTGTATTACCAATAGTTTCATGGTGGGCAAAGCTAAATGATCTCTGATTTGACACAGACTAAAAGCAAGAGTTACCATGGCTCAGATAACTTGTAGGAGCTTGTTCAGCTGCACTAAACCATGAGCTTAAATTCCAATACAGATTAGCTAATTCAATTCAACATTTTAATGCACAGAATTGTGCTGGACTAGAACAGAACAGAAGGAAAGGAGTTCTGTTGACCTCTGTGACTTATCATAGATCGTTGATCTATGATAAATACCTTTAAAATTGTCTGCTTAATTTCTTATACTGTGCAATGCAGCTCAGAAATCGTTGATCCTAAGACAGATTCCCATTATCTGAATCTAGCAAGAACATTATCACTACAGAAAAAAAAAAAACTACTTTCTAACAAAAAATTTTACATTTGTGCTACATGTAGTCTGATCATTCTTATTGTATACCCATGCTCATTTCTGCCATATTATTCTGAAGTGACTTCTTCTCAACATTATTTCTAGTTATAAGTATCATTTTAGACCTGGGAAGCTTCCCATTCCAAATTTCAATGAATCAGATAACTTTCTATGAGAACTTATGTCTAAAAGAATAAGCATATTCTGATCAATGGAGGATTTGTATGGGACCAGCTGTGTATTGGTGTCATAACTTCTCAGCCCTAAACTGTGATGAGGTAACATATCAGACCTTACATTGTGGATAAACATAAGGCTGCTAGGTATAACAGGTACACTAAAAAAGAAAGCTCAGAAGCTGACAGCCTGGGATTAGCTCTCTGAGAGAGAGAGCAAAACGTGTATGAAGTATCATGCCATAAAGACCTTTTCTTTCCATCTTTGGAATGACCTAAAAGAATATAACCTTCATAGATAATTTGATTGTATTATTATTGTTTTGATTTCCCCAAAATAAATCATTTTGCAGAAGATATTTAATCACATACAGTGACCCAAGATGCTTTCTCCACTTTCACTCCCTGTCAACTTCTAATCTGCACTCATATTACCAGCAAATACAACTATTTGCACCTGGCCAGAAGAGAAAAATGTTGCCTGAGATCCTCAGAGGTCACTTTCTTTGAACTTTACCAACAGAGATCTAGGGAAACAAATGTAAGGCAACAAATAACCTCCAAATTCCACAGGAAAACTCATGAATAGGTAACCTCCAGGTAACTAATGACTTCCAGGTGCACATCACCAACTAGCTCATCCTTAATTAATTAGCCAGCTGGCCTGGTTTGTCAGCAGCAGTAGAGCATTACACGCACAGCTTCAAGGTGGGTTGTTTGGTTGAACTTTCAGCTTTATCTTAGATCACAGAAAGCAGGCAAACTCCGGCTATGGAAAGTGCATGTCCTGCAAATACAGTCATGTTAAAATCCAGTTACATAATAAATTGAGCATTATACTTAAAAAGTACAGCAATATTTTTGGTCAAAGACAAATGCACTACTTTCATCTTTTTATCTCAGTAATCAGAACAAGGAACATAGAAATTGCAATAAAAGTAGTGGAATATCTTTCAATAAAAATAAAAATCTCCCTGCAGACAACTCAATTTTATTTAGAATGTGATTAATGAGAACATTTGTTGAGTATCTTCCTTGTGTAGTTTATTTTCTTTAGTTTTAAATGTTCACATTGTGATACAAGCTGAAACTAGAATGAAGTGATTACCACATTCACTAACGTTAGCAATGATCCACTAAGAACAGAGAAATATTACAGATCTTGCAAGTAAATGTTTTCTAGGATCCACTGCAACACTACCATCTGAAATAAGAACAGAGAAGAAGTGGAAGCACAATCAAAGTTTTTGGAGCATCCATGTTCATTACTGAAAGGGGAACATGTTGTTTAGAATTATCAGTCACTGGGTACCAGTGATTTACCCCCAGCCACAAATCAGAAACAAAGCAGTACCAGTTAGTTAGTAAAATGAGTTTGCTTAAGTATGAAGGATGCAGCTGGGTAGCATTAGAAATCAAAGAATGCAAAAGAGTCATGTTGCATCTTGTTTGAGACAACCAGAACCCTTTAAATATGGGAGATGGAAACATCTTTAGATTATTTAACCCTTTAGGGTTTCATTCCTTTCAGTCAATAGCTAAGAGGAAAGAAAAAGTAGATTTTGAGCTAAGCAGTGTATGACAACTGTTTTGTGTTTTTACCAAAACAGCTTCCATCAAAACAGAGACCTGGCTGTTCTATTTCTCCCAAGGTGTTTAGTTTCTGGTAAAGCAAATACCCTTTACTACTTATGGTTTTATTTTGGTCTGAAATAAATTTCAACAGCTTCTCTTAACTAAAACATATTTTTGTTAAAGATTCGTTCCAGAAAGGAATATAGTCTTGCTTTTGAGTAATAAAATAAAAAAATAAAATCCACCACTGTCCTTGGTTATTTTTTATGGGAGTTATTTTTTCCTACTGCTCAAGTTTTTGCTTTTTTTTTTTCTTTTTCTTCTTCTGGTTTCAGTTAATGCTTTCTGACTCTCATTATGTTTTTTTTCCACTAGATTAAAGAACCCTTTACCACCAGGCATTTTCTTCTCATGAAGGTACTTGCAAGCTGCAATCAAGTCAATCCTTTAGGAAAAACTAAAGAGAATGAGCTCTTAAGTCTCTTGATATAAGGTTTTTCTCCAGCACTTCAGTTATTTTTCAATGTTCTCTTTAAAACATAGACGCTCTGGCTAGACTCAATACTCTGGTATTGGCTCCTACTACACTGTGTACAGAGTAAATCCCTCCCCAATCCTACTTGTTACCCCTTCTCACATTTCCAGGGTCTGAGCTTCCCCCCCACCCCCCGGAGTGTTCTGGGAGTCTCATGTCACATTGCTTTTCAACTCTTAAGCCACGTGTCTTTGCCTGTGTCACTACTTTCCTGGGAACAGGTCCTGATTCTGTAATCTTTGCATGCATTCAGTTTCCTAGAGATAGAGCACTGACTTAGCTTATTTGAACTTTCTCTCTCTTGGGAATGGTACTGACCAGATAATCCAGACCACTTCTCATGACTGTCCTCTTCTTTCTGGTATTTACCACCAATCAGTCAGCATTTGTGTCATCTTTAAATTTGAAATCATCAAGGATTTAATATTTACTGCTGGAAGATTGAAAAAAATGCAATTGGCTTGCATCTAGTGCTGATCATCATACAAATCTACCAGATATCATCTAAATACAGATATAAGCTATAGGTGGGATAGTGACAAGATAAAGTGTCCTACCGTCCCCTTAAAAATGGAGTGGAGGCAAGGGAGAAGAAGGAGTTTATTTTAATCCATAGGAATCATGTCTTAAATGTGTTTTGATTTCAAAGCCTAAGTAAGCCAAAAGGGAAAAAAAAAAAAGGAAAACAAGTAACTACATTTTTTTCTTGTGTATCTCATTACCTCATGAAATTTCTCATGAAGTTTCTTCTCCATCACAATGATTCTGAGTTAGTGGAGGGTTTGAAAAATTCTTTCAGTCAATATTTTGCCTCTTGCATGTTTTCCACAAACAGCTGAATCAGAATCCCAGTTGTTCTCTCCTCTTCAGAAATCTGAATCTATGTTCTGTACCCTGTAGCACAGGGATGCTTTGTATAACAGAGCAACGTGTCATATGAATTAGAGACAGTAATTGGAGGATGTACCAGCTCTTTAAAATGAGAAACTGTGTATCTTCCGTCAATTTTGAGAGTCTACAACTCAGTGGTTATTCTTAATGGAGGTAGCTTGAAAGCAAAGGTAATTACGTATGGAAATTGTCATGCTTTTGGAATAAAATGTCTCAATTCACAGTGAAGATTTTGTAACTCCTTCTCATAATTCAGGAGGGGAAAAAAAAAAAAGGAAAAAAGGATTTAATATAGAAGCAACCAAAACAGAATCTTGTGGCCTGCCTGCTGCTTATCTAGAAGGAATTTCCAATATGATTATGCTTCCAAATGAGAGAAAATAAAACTGGCTCTTGCCTTTTAGCTCTGCTGCTGGAAATGTGGGGTCCTTCATCCTTCTTCTTCAAGTCTAGATGCAGATCCATGTCAGCTCCACTTGATCTGACCATGGGCTTTCTGTATCATCAGCAGGTCTTTGTGCAGTACTTTGACTATAAAGAAAACCAAGACTCCCATTTAAGCTTTCAAGTTATACATACAAGTAAATTGAGTATATCTCAGCCTGTCCCCCTCTCCCTCATCATCCAGCAGAACTTCTTCAAGAGTTATCAAATCCTGCAATAGAATTTTTAGTTCTTTCATCAGGTTTGGGACTCAGCCTGCAGTGAATCAGAAAGCATTTTTCATATCTTTTTGCAATATGCTTTTTTGTCATCACAGCCTAGCAAGTCCCTAGCTTAGCCAGTAGAAGAAATCTCCCTCGTGGTATCTTCACGGTGTAATATTAAAACCCTTTCTGAAGCATGAGATTTGGATGAAGCTATGTTCAACCCTGGCAGCAAGGGACCCTGTGAAAGTTTTAAAAGAATTGCCCCCAAAACACTTTTGGGGGTTATGTGTCCGAGCGCCTGTTTGTGAAGCTCTCTCAGCCCTGGGGAACAGAGGGAACTATACATTGATATCAAACGGGGTAAAAATACTTGTCAGATTTCAGGCAGACTGTGCTTTCCTGTCTTGTTTAATCTCTGATGGGGGAGAGAATGGAGATTTGTGCCTGAATTATTTGCTTTTCTCCTTGTCATTATCCATATAACATCTTAAACTCTTCCCTTCCTAATCTGAGGTGACTCACAGAGGTTCCCTATCAAACACAGACATGATACAAACACTGTATTAGATTACACACTTTGTCAGAAAATTGGCACTTTAGATACTAAACGGTAGCCTGTGCTCTGCAACCATGCTATCATTCTTGCTCAAAGATCTTGTCAGAGCCTATAAATTAAGCAGGATTTGGGCCTAGAGTTACATGAAAGAGACGGCTGTAGGAAACAGGGATGCTGTCTCAACTCTCAGGACTTGAATTTAAGGGAAAATTCTCTCCCATTTGACCCAGGATGTGACTTTTATCCCAGCATATGCTGTCTATTTTAACCCATGTATTACTGAATGAGCAGCATATGCTCAGGCATTGGGGTGTCAAGATGTCACATAAATGATCACTTCTACCTTCTGCAACCTGAAGGACACTACATAATGCCTGTTTCCATCCATATGAGCTGCATCCCCTACTGTGGTGTTACTGTACCCAAGCTATTAGAGATGCTGCCTGAATGTGTACTGACTCTAAAACAATAGCTCTGACAACAGCTCATCTCCACAGGGCAGAAGGTCACTGCTTTGAAAAGCTGAGCCAGCATTGCTCAGACACAGCACTTGAGTTACTACAGAAAAAGGAGGATATAATGAGCCAGCTCACCCCTCTGCCTTATTCCCATGTACACTTTAAACCTAGGGATGAGAACCAAGGAATCCTTATACCCCAGTCCCTTGCTACCCTGCTACTGAGGAGATGGAGGAAGCCCCCTGACACTGCCTGTAACAATGAGAAATAGTCAAAAAATTGCACAGAGAACAACAACATTCTGGTGTAGTGTTTCTGGGATCTCCTTTCATCCAGTGATGAATAGCCCACAACTATTATGCACAAAACCAAGGATTAATATCTGTTGGTGTTGTAGCCTTTCAAGAAGGAAATACCTAAAGGCTGTCTCCACATCTGCAGATATGTTATTTCAGGGCCAGGTACCATCTACAAAGGTCTCTGCCATCCCTAAAAAGGGAGATGCCCAATTTCAAAGTAATCATTAGGCCTGCATGGTACAATGGTTTCAGTCAGGCAAAATGCACACAAACCACATGAATGATCACAGAAGGCCAGCAGTGCTGTGCTCCTTAGATACGTCAGGACTGAAAGCATTGGTAGCTTTGCTGCAGCCGTGCTGTTAGAAGGATGTAAGTGAAGCTATATTTGTGTGGGAATGAAAGTAGAAAAAACACTCAAGTCCTTCAGGTCTGAAACAGAAGTAATAGGATTTCAAGTTAATGACAAATAGAGAACATTTGTTTTAAGTTTAAACAAGGTTGTTTTGAATAACAAACAGACAAACATTTTGTAGAAGAGGAGAGGGAGCAAAGTGAACTCCCTGCTTTAGGGTAGCTGCTACATTGCCCTTTCTTCTTGTGTTTGAGCAACAGCAAGGGATAGCAAGGGATAGTAGACAACAGAATAACAGCAGTGTCTTTTTTTTTTTTTTTTTTTTCCAGCCTGCAGGCAGATGCATTCAGGCTGTACACCCAGCTTAACACAAGGGGCTGTGCACGTGGTCAGCTGCCCTTTGACAAGGTGGAGTCCCTTCTTGCCTAGTGCTTGGGCGGGTGCTGACTCAACCCTGTCTGTGTGGACTCACAGAATAAAAGGATGGAGATAAAGCAGCATGGAAAAGCACAGGGCTGTCCTATGCAGGGTTTTCTTTAAGAACCTTTTTGCTCTAAGGGAAAGCTGATGAAAGAAACAGGCAGCATCAGGCAGAACCTGACCTGGAAATTGGGCCGGCTGGCTGGAGCGTATAGTTACAGTGCTCTCTGGTGGCAGATGAAATCCTCACCGACCTTCCCAGCCACAGTAATCCTGCAAGGAAAGGGGTGTGCTGAGCTTCGAGCCTCTTTTCCTGGAGCCATGTGAGTACTAGGTGATGAAGTCTAAGGGCATAAACACATAAACAGACAAGCACAGATAAGCATTTTAAAATCTGTGGAAGAACTGTGCAGATCCAACTCCATTTAAAATTCTCAGCACAGCAAAAGGATTTTTGATAGCTTTGTGAACACGCAGCTTTTCAGCTCTGTCACACGCACATTTTTTTAGTATGGAAATGGATGCCACAAGCAAAAAAAGAAATACCCTCCTGTCTCTAAGTGAATGCCCACACACCAGTTACACCAACATGAAAACCCCATGGCAAAGCATAATACAGACCAATCGTTCCCATAGTGCCTGTAATCTGCAGATCTTCAAACACGTCACACAGATCTCTGATGAAGTTCAGAGCATCACTGTTAAGGAAATATTCCTATACCTGGGGCACAGATGTAGAGAGGCAAAGATATTTGCAAGCTGAAATACAACTGCAAATACTGTTTTTTGGTCCCTGCCTCCAACCAGTGATGGCGGACTTCCAAGCACAAGAACCACATGCCAAACTCTTAGATTTTCTTCTAAATGAGTCAACTGGCCCCTAGGCCATGACGGGTTTATCAGCAGAGAATCACAGACTGGCTGAGGTTGGAAAGGACCTCGGGAGATACCCTGAACATCTGTTCTGCTCAAGCAGGGCCACCTAGAAAAGGTTACTCAGCACCATGTCCAGATGGTTTTTGGAGATCTCCAAGGAGGGAGACTCCACAGCCTCTCTGGACAACTTTGCTAGTCACCCTCATGGCAAAGAAGTGTTTCCTGATGTTCAGAAAGATATTTCTGTGTTTCAGTTTATGCCCATTACTTCTTACCCTGTCAATCATGTCCTTCCACTTTGCACATGTACACCAACATTTCATATTTCATAGCATACAAGTCTTTCCCACATCCAAAACCATCTGTACTGGCTACTGGGATGCTTGAAAGAAGTTACAGAAACAGTTGACCAACAGCCCATTGGAGCGAGTACCTGTCTGTCATCAGGGGTGTAACGTGCTTTGCTTCCTTTACACAGAATATAGGCAGAAAGGAAGATGTTACAACAACTGAATGCAAGCTGTACTTGCTACAATGCGGGAATATTTCTAATATATCAATAATCATGAGTAAGCATTTTCATTTCTCAGCACCCACTCTGGCACTTCTGCCAGGGCATTGTTAGCAGACCTGAGTTTATACTGACTATAGATTGAATCAAGCAAAGGCATGTGGAGCCACAAGCAGAGGCTGCATATAAATGCTTAGCAGAACACTAAACCTCAGCAAGTAGGATGTTGCCACAGGAATCTGTCTATATATGTTTCTGCCTGTTTGGAGGGTAGGCAGGCAGCACGTGCCCCAAGACTTCAGTCTGTGCAGAATACAGAATTAGACATTTTAAAATGAAGAAATTTCTGTAAGGACACAACCAACTAAACAATTTCTGAATTCAGTTATGTAAATGTTACACCTGAGAAACTCTGCTAAAGCTGTAAGGCTAACAACAGACATAATCTGGATTCACAAATGTGGAATAATGCAAAACTTGCTCTCTTCCCTCACCTGTGAGGGTGAATGAAGCAGGCTGGCTGGGGAGAGAAAATAACCATAATAAAATGTCTAAGGTACTTTCCAACTCTAGTACCCAGTCCAGCTCCCATTTTAAAAGTCCTGAGAGTTGAATCTAAAGACCTAGGCACAGAGTCAGTTCAGACTTAAGCTGCCACACAGCACCTGAGTCCCAGTGGCTGTTCAGATACAGGCTCTCAGCTCAAGGCAAATGAAACACAGCTCAATTTACCTCATAGAAAAGAACATTTCAACTACTCTGAAACATTTTGTGTTTGCTGTAGGCTAAAAGAATATCTAGCCCAGCTGGTCTTTGGTAACCTTAGCATACATGTGATTTTTTTCCCCTCAGCAGGTCAATCACATTCCCACTGAAACTCCCTAAAGGGGATCAAATTAAGCCAGGCAAATAATTCCACATAAGCTGTATGTCCCATTTTGCTCCCTGCAAAACACACACTACTTCAAGCATTTGTGCAGTTTGCTCTGAATACCCAATATTAAAAATTAAATATTTCATACTGATTTCTTTTAAATAAGTCATAGAAAAAATCCACAACCAATGCAAGAGCAATCTGATAAAAAGAAAACAGAAGAAAATTGCAGTACAAACTATTTGTCTGAAACTGTTCACTTGTTTTTATGTTCATCTCTCCAGTATTAACCTGGGAGTGATGGGACAGGGGGGAACAACAACACAGAAGCAATACCCTTCACTAACTCCTTGATCCCCAAAGGTAGATATCTCCAACACTTCATGCTGTAAGTTTCACAGCAGGTTTTACTGTTGCTATGGTTATTCAAAATCTTCTATTCAGTAAGAGAGAAAGAAATTCTCCAGGTCTCTGCAATACATAATAACACAAGCATCTCAGTGCCAAGCTCTCCACATGGGGTTAGGCTTCAACAGCATTGCCCTAAATCTAAACATACAACATCAAATTAAGGGTACTTAAATATTTAAAAAGAATTAAAAGTGACACTTATTTAATTTAGAAGATAAAGTTAGTGTGAGAAGAAAAGAAAGAAAAGGAGAGGGAGAAGGAAGGAAGGAGGAAAGGAGGGAAGGAAGAAGGGAAGGAGGGAAGGAAGGAATCCCATATCTTTAGAAAGTGTCCTTTTCTCAATTTTGCAGATATGGTTCCAAAACACTGAGTAGGGTACAGACTTCAGGAAATACAGAAACACATTTGAGTTCTGCCACTATCTGTAGTGTTTTCTTCAATATCTAATTTGTAAACTCAATAAAAATGCTAGCATCTAAATGACCAGTAAAGCCAGTACTGAGCAGGAAAAAGGCTCTCAATACATTTGTTATCCCCACAGGTAGCTGATTAGCAAGGTAATATGATGAATTATTTAGCCAATGCATGGTTTTATTCCCCATCCACTTTTTGATCTTCCCCACTCCATGAAATAGGCCATGGTCTTGAGGTTTCTGGAATATGAATCAAGTCACATTTCAGCACTTTCATAATTCAGCAGCATTCTATTCAGTGCTGGGCAGTTCTATTTGCTCCTCTCTAGCTGGGACTGATACATAAGAGCAAAAACATGAAGCAACTTGGATGCTACCATTTAAACAGTTTATACCGTGTCAAGAAAGCTTGCAACTCAAACAGATCTATGGGTGGCAGAGAACATCCTTTGGTGTCTTCACTTCAGCATGTCATATTCAGAGGGCTGTGCTGTGCAGTGTTTTCACCTCCCACAGGATAGGCTCAACTTCCAGCTCAGGGATGCACATAATGATCTCAGTCAAGACTCTGTAAGAGCACATCACTATGTAGAGCCATAGTCTCTGTCTTTCTGCTCCTATTCAATAATTTTCTGCTTATTCATTTGAGGATCGCATTAGTTTTCAGTCACAGCATTACACTGAGATGTTCAGCCAATTAGCTGACTTCTAACTCCTTTCAGGGTCACCGTTTCCCTGGAAGCAAGTACCCTGCTCTGTGTGTGTGCACTATCGTCTTTGTTCCCAAACACATGACCTTGCATCTGGCTACATTAACATTTATGCTGGTTAAACAAGCCCCACTTCCCTAATGAACTAGATTGATCTGTCAAACTGATCCAACTTTATCACTATTTACTCTTAGTAGTAATGTATCCTCTGCAAATTTTACCGGCACCAATTTCCTCATTTTTGAACCATTAATAATACCACAGATTTGTATTAGGCTAGAAAAGATCCCCATGGAACTCTGCTAGAAATACCCTCTATGGATGATGATTCCTCATTTACAATTCCTTTTTTTTTGAAACTCATGAGCCAATTTTAATCTATTTATTATGTGCTACATTAATTTTGCATAGTTCTAATTTTTTAATCGGAATGTCATGTGGTACTAAGTCAAATGTTTTTGAGAAGTGCAGGTAGATGTCAACACAGCTCCTCTTACCACCTAACCTTGTCAAAAACAAGGTTGTGTTTGCTTAAGCAGATCTGTTCCCCACAAAGTGAGATATGCAACAGTGACTGCTCAAGACCATAGGTTGAAACAAAATGCAGCATCCAGAGTCTTAATGAGCAATGAGGAACTGCAGCAGCCAGAAGGTTTTAACTGGGGAGCCAATCGGTTGCATTTTCTTACTGACAAGCCCAAAGGTTTTCAATCACTGTCTACTCCATTTATTTACAATATATAGTATGCTAAAATTCAACACGTACGTGGAGAAATGACTCATCGAGGATCTCTGAGCGCTTTGAGTCACAAACACTTACCTGCCTTTGTGCTACAAGATGAATTGAATGGCATGTTTTCTGACTTCCTCCTCATTCTGGTTCACTGGCTCCTGGTCTTCTTTCCGATTGAAACCTTGTGGAAGAGTCAATCTCAGCTTTTATCTCTGTGGTGAACACATCCTGGAAGGCACAAAGAAAGCATCGTGTCTTGAAGAGACTTGGTGAGAAATCTAGAAGGTAGTTTTCAGCTTTGAATTACTGTGTGAGAAACACAAAGGCAGGAACTTAGCTGTTCAGTTCTCTGGAGCTCTAATAGTCTGTCTCACGTATTTCTACATCACCTTCTAGAAGAACAGGTAGACTGTGCAGAGGCAGTTGTACAGTCTGAACCTCTCATAGAAGTCCTAGCATCTCAAAGAATAGTTACGTGAGATGGGGTGACAGAACACCCCATGTTGAAAGGATGGGCTCCCTCTCTTCCTTCTCACTCTACTCCACCCATCTACACACCCAAGAGCAGTGGTTGTTGGATTTGCAACAAGATGATTCAGATTTCAAAACTGCAAGACGTCTGTATCTCTCAATTTCTGTGCCTTATAATTGAATAATAATTTTCTCTTACTTCTCCAGTATCAGTAAATAATAAAGTTGGGTACAGTTTAGAATCTTCTGAATATACACTTTTTTTTTTAATATATATATAACAAGAGGCTGCTCTTCAACAGTAAATTAATCTCTATGAGCATGCATGTACTTCCATATACCAGTCATATATCAGTCAGATCCTCTTTCACTTCACAGATGCTGGGCTATAGATTGCAATATAATTTGGAATTCTTTCTCTGAAATTGCTAGGCAATCTATGAAGCAGCAAGGAGCAATAATGATAATAAATCAGCACATACAAATTTACGTAAAATGCTTTCAGTGATAATTTTAAGATGCTAGTTTTAAATACCAAAATAATTTCAATTATTTACCGTAATTACAAAATGCACATTTCCCGGTCCCAAAGTCAACATAAAACAAACTAACCAAAAGCAGTGTAAAGTATCTAAACAAAAGGGTGAATTTGTTGCTAGAATCCAATTTTGAACCCCCAACTCATTATACCTAACACCTCAGGTTCAATATCACATGGTTCTACATCCTAACAAAGGACCTCCATAAGAAATACTGTACCTCTCTTGATGAATAAGATTGTACCAGTTAGTTTGAATCCTTCTGTCTGATTTACTGTGTACAATTACATTCATACCTATGCAATCCCATTGAAATCAGTAATAGTAACACTCACCATATAAAAGATATTACTCACAGGCACTGTATATAAACTCAAAATAGATAGCCGTAACACAGGACAGATTGATATAGCCCTGCAAGGAACCCCTTCTAAATTTAACACCAGATCTGACTTTGATTTGCTTTAGTTCTGTTGGATATAATAGCAGCCTTGTGATCTCAAGCTCATGATGCTATTAACTCACTTAATACAGATTTACTCACTTTTAAGGATTCATAATAGCTCCCTGTGGTCATTTCGGTCACCTCTTAAAATCAAGGTCTCTCTGGACATTCCTTCAAGTAATTTATGAATGGGTCAATGAAACTGTTAATAATTCCAGCTGTCTTTTCTCACTCTCCTCATGTTTCAAGGCAGTAAGTTTTACTCCCTTCTTATGTGGATAGCAACACTTCTTGCTTGGCTTAGGTGGAGTGATTGCTATTGTTTCTGAATTAATGCACAGATGAGATATGGATTTGGAACAGACTTTTCTAACATGTCCTATAGAACACTATTTAAGAGGACAGAAATTGAAGATACACTTAATGAGGCATAATTCACTGAGATGCAATCCTGTACCTTGTACCTGCCTGCATAAACTGTGAGCTTTAGAAGTAAAGGGTTTTAACTCTCTGCTAACACACTGGTAATACAGCTACTACCACTATGTGTCAAATGCTGGTTCTGTAGTTTCAGCTACATTTGTAAATTACACACTCACAAAATACTGCGTTTGCTAATCCTTGGTAGAACCTACAAACTACTAGATGTGTACTTCTATAAAGAAACTGGTGTCTGATCTCTGACATAGTGCTGTATTAACCCAGTTCAGAAAGAAATGTTTCATATCATTTCAGTGACAGTGAACAGTCAGGTCGACTGAGCTAACAAGGAAACATGCCCTTTTTGCTTGATTTGCCAATTAAGACCTTGCGGATGTGATGATGAACACCTATAAGAATGGAAACTGCATTGTCTGGAGAATATATGCACAGAAGGGGAAACCAGCAGAAAACAAACTTTAACAATCTGAGAATGAAGGTACTCGTCCAAGCTAGTCCACTTAACTGTACAGTGAACTAGTTAGCTTGGCGTAGTCTCCTGCTGCTGCTTTGTTGACCTTGTAAGAGCAATAGATTTGAAACAAGTTCATGGCTCACAGTTGGAACGTTAAACTGTTTCAAGGTGAGTTAGGATTTAAACCATAGTTTCCCACTAAGACAATAAACAGATATGCATGTCCATGGCCATGTTACTTGCTATTCTGCTCAGGTTTACTTACTCTAAATCTGAGCTGCCCTGATGAATGTATAGAGACTTCTAATAGAAATATAGAGACTTGTAATGGAAATATCCATACAAATTAAGCATGAATTAAATTGAGTGTGTGTGTAAGCAACTGAAGAAACAGTAAAACAAGTGTTAAAAGAATGGTCTGCATTGACAACAAAGGACACTGTTCCCAGCAATAAAAATGAGAAGTGTGTTGTTCATGTCAAGACCAGAAAGCCTGCACCCTGGTAAAATCATAGCACAGACGAGTCATCGGGGGAGACCCTACACTAACAGCAGGAGGATGGCATCAAGGTCACAGGCCATTCCTTTTCTTGTTAGCTCACAAGGAAAACAGGCTATAGCTACACAGTTGTGTATATATTCCAAACATATATTACAAGCAAGAAGAAGAAAGAAAAAAAAAAAAAAAGGGAAAAAAAAGGAAATAATCAGTAGTCTTGCCTAAGATTCATGGACACTGATGCAAGATTCTGAATCAAAGGACAACACTATAATAACTGTTGGCTCCTAACAAGTATAAAAGATCAGTCCCCAGACTAATTCAGCATCATCAGACAAGAACTCTGGAATGTGATGAGCACACAACAGCTGGCACATCTTCCATGTGGCACAAGTGACCCCAGCCAGATCACTTGGGCACACCCATTCTAGAGTTTGTGTGTGGGTCTGAGAGTGTCAGTGGACAAAATCAACTTACTTAGAGCTCCTGAAAGTAAGTACCCACTTCCCCTTCCATAAGTTCTTTCACTGAGTTTTGTTACAGCAGCTTCCTTCAAGTGCAGATAGACTGCTTCTAGTAACAGCTACACAGTTTTTTAGGTATCTCTTCACGACATGACACTCCACTTTGAACTGGTGCAGCCTCACCTCAAGTATTATGTTTGGTACTGTGTTTGTGGTGCCATGATATAAGGACATAAAACTATTAGAGAGTGTCCAAAGGAGGAAAATAAAGATGGTGAAAGGGTGTAGAGGGCAAGAAGTATGAGGAGTGGCTAAAGTCACTTGCTTTGTTCATCTCAGAGAAGATAAGACCGCGGGGCAAACCTCATGGGCGGCCTACTGCTTCCTCAAGAGGGCAAGCAGAGGGGGAGACACTGATCTCTTCTGTCTGTTGACCAGCAATAGGACTCAAGGGAATGGCACGAAGCTGCATCAGGGAAGGTTCAGGTTGCATATTGGGAAAAGGCTCTTCACTGAGAGGGTGGTTGGGTGGTGAAACAGGCTCCCCAGGGAAGTGGTCACAGCACCAAACCTCCTGGAGTTCAGAAAACGCTCTCTGATTTTTTGGTGGTCTTATGTGGAGCCAGGATTTGGACTTGATGATCCTTATGGGTCCCTTCCAACTCGGGATATTCTATGATTTTATAACACTGGACTATACCATATGGATATGTCCTTTAGACCATCTGCTCCTGATGATTTAAATAGGAAATAAAGATAACGTTTAGCAAATGAGTAAGAACTCAGAGAAGACTAATCTTTTGTGTTAATCCTAGGCATCCTGAGTTTGGTTCTGGCCTTCTTACAGAGAAAGGGAAAACAAAGCTGAGTGGATATGGGCAAAAAACAGATGTACAAGTACGTCTGAGACTGTCCCCCAGCTAATCTTTCAGTACCTGATTATGGTTTCAGACGTCCTCTAGCCCTTTAGATAACCACGTTCTTACATTGCATAGATATTTGGCAACTATCACTACAGCTAGTTATTAAAAAAAAGAAGACAAAAAAAAGTAAAAAAAAAAGTAGATAAATAAGGCCTGGGATAAAGAAATACATCATCCACCCATTATCCCTTCAATGTATGTAGCCTGCTGGCACGGTTCAGAGTTAATTTACATGATAGATGCTTCTACTTCAGCCTAAAACAAGGCTGGTCTGCATGTCATTTCCTGTCAGGAGTTGCTGAACCTCAATTACTTATTTGAGATAAATGATGTAATAAAAACACACTTTACAGTCCGAAAGCCACCTCCATCTACAGTATAATGCCTGTTTTTTTGTTTGATTTTTTATCCCTAAGACACTAGCCACAGTACAAAAATTCTTCTGGTATTAAGCAACACAATATCCCTTTATTTTGCTCCTCGTAAATGACCTTGCTGTCTCAGTCATGACAGCTGTTCTGTTGTCTCCCAGATGTCCTAACAAAATGTGAAGTAAGGAAGAAGAGGAGGGTAACCTGTAAAGTCTGTGTCGAATGCACTAGCTACAGCAGCTAAAAATCCTTAGGCCTTATTTAACTGTTCCACGTTGCACATACTCCGCTGCTACGCTGATCAGAAAACAATCTAAGAAAAAGAGGGGCTAAAAAAAGAGTTATTTCATGACAATACCAACTTCTTCATTACCTTTTCTACTTTATCCAACCTGCATATGAAAAAATTAAGGGCTCCCAGAGCTGGCTGATTTCAGTAAGAAATTAAAATCACCAGAAAGCTTTTATTCCTTTCATAGAGCAATACTCAGTGCGATCAAGAGCTGTTATAACAACAAATTAAATTAGAGTCTGTCTCCTCTGTGTGCAGTTTCTCAGTTTACGTATATAAGAAATGCAAAGGAAAATACCCCATGGGGTGTGGCAAAGATCAATCCATTAATGTGTTGTATTTGAAAATGTAAAGTGCTATTAAGTGCTACACTGATTATTTTAATCAGCACTATTTTCACACCATCTGCAATGCTATGGCTACAAATGTGGCTGTGGAATTATATCCCAGGTATACAGAATCTCTCTACCTCTCAATTCATACTTCATCATTAGCACAGCATCCAAATGCTTCAGATGAGATCACATTCAACTGCAGAATGAAACATGAAAGAATAAGCAGTGTTATCAGAGTTCTACTTAAGGGCCCAGACTGGCATTGTCAGATAGTCAATTGAACATAAGACGTTTTTGATTTACTTAGTCTTGATATTCTGATGTAAGAACCAGATTTGGAGGGAGTGGGAGGGGGATAAATGCTGGATTTTTAATTTTCATTTTCCTCAGAGACATATGGTAACTGATATAGAAAAAGTGATAAAGCAAGCTTTAGATGGAAGACTTTCAGCTCTGAAAGTCACATACTTTATCTTTTTTACTTACACGTTAACAGTTTAAAAATAAAGAGGATGAAACGTTTTATTAATCACACATACTAAATACCTTTTGTAACCTTAAAAATAAAAGCAAGCAGTATAGAAATCAGTGAAGAGAGGGTTTAGCAAGAAATCTGATTGTGCTTGCTCAAGAAACAGCACTGAGGTGTTAAGGAATTCTGCACTATTCTTCATTACACCCTGATGTTTGTTTTCTGGTGTTACCCTGCACTGCTAAATAGCTTTGGAATATGCTCCTGCTGTCTTGTTACTGCTGTGGTTAAGATTAGCTTTTGACCTTGATACTAGAGGGTTATGTTACTTTTTACAAAGCAATCTCCTGACCAAAAGTCAGGCCCCTCTCTTTCTTTCTGTTACTTTATACTGGAGGACAAGAGTTCACTCCTTACTGAGTTCATCTCTGATTCAGCTGCCAGCAGCCAAGAATGTCACCTGCCATGAAGGACACCATGGCATTTGCACCGTCCCTTTCCATACAGGTCTGTGGCCTTGATGGGGAGCTACAGAGGACAAAACTGCCACACTGAGAGACACAGAGAGCCACAGTTACAAAGAAGGTAAAAAAGGTAAAGAAGGTAAAAAAAAAAATCAGCTTCCCAGCCTCAGAGTAGGCAAATAAAAGATGGTGCAGGGTGCCAGAAAGAGACAAGGTTTTTCTTCTTCCCTTCCATTCCTCTCTATTCTTCTGCCATAAAATATGCTCATCAAAGTCTCTAGAGTCTGAGTCATTTTTCTCCATGGACATCCATATCATGAAGGCTGAAGATTTCTGGCCAAAAAATGTAAAGTTAATTTGGTCCTGAATTTACATTTGCAGCCTTCATGGGAAGCAGTCCTGTGTAACCTCCATGAATTAAACACACCACAGTCAAAAGCCTTTGGCACCAGTGGGGGATTAATGACCAACTGAAAAGATGATGGCTTGAAGAAAGCTGAGCCATCATTAAGCTTGTGTTCTGTGCCAAGGTTATTGTCATTATAAACCTTTTTAAAAGCACAGAGGAAAATAAACATTACAGAGCAAATCACTGCTTGTATTGAGCCAATACTCCTCCTAAAAGGTTTTTGCAGTTTTGAAGGATGCTGCTTTTACTTTGGAAATACTCTTTTTCCAAAAGTCTTAGGAATCAATGCCTAGATTGCCTCATATTTTATGTAATTTGGGACACAGCCATGAACTTGGCAGCTCCTCCAAACATGCTGGAGGAAAGACCTCAGAAGTCAGCCAGCATTAGTTTTGGTTGAGATGGTTGACTCTAACTTATGGCCAATAGGTAACATTTGGAAAAGTACCACCTCTACACCCACTTTTTATACCTGAGCACATTATTACAGCCTAGAATGTCTGTTTATTGTTTGGAATGATTGCTAAGGAGACCTGTTATTCTGTGTAAAATTTACTAAAGCTATATATGCTAATAGGCCTAGCCTTTGTAAATGGTCCAATTTTGGCTGTATGGGTGAGAGCTGGATGACCAAAAGGAAAATACTTACTGATTTCATGTTGCAAAAGGCATGATCCTAATGTTACATAAATTTCTGTTGGCATAAATCTAAGGTAATTATTGTTTTTTCTGACCAATATAAACGAGAAAAACAGACATTCTTGTATATTCAGATTATTCTTTGTGTAGCTGAACTGTCTGTAACTCTTTATATACTCATTTTATGTATCTACTTTCCACACTGACATCTTGCATGAAGTAGAAAGGAACAACATAAGGTGCAAGAGCAGAGCCTGGGGAAGTGCTGGAGAAGCCAGTGGTATATGACCAGAATGCCTGTTGTGACCAGAATGCCTGTGTTCTATCACCAAAACAAGACATTAGCTCTAAAATAATGGAATCCACTTTTACTGAACTAGCATGTTACAAGTACCTCACTATGTCATATTCTCTCTCTTGCTCACTCTTGAACCAATTATTTTAACCTCTTGCTTTGCTGCTCCATTCTAATTTTTCTCTCCATATCTTAGCAAAACCAAGATTATATGAGAGGATTCTAATGGTATTTGTACAGCTTTGAATCCCAATCATAAAATTGGGTTCTAAATATCATAAATCAAGTAATTCAAATACATAGATAAAAAAAAATTAAAATGATCAGGTAGAGATAAAAAACAAAATCCTTACAGCAGTCCAAAAGCTTGAGCTTGAAGGAGAAATATGTAGCACTTTTAACATGCAGGCTTGCATGTTTCCCTGCAGCAGATATAGAAATAGATTTTTTTTTTTTTTTTTTACACTCGCAACAATTTACTAAACTCACAGGATTACACTGAATCTTTAAGGATTTTCCTTTTTATTTTTTCTTCCCACATGCAGTCTTCTCCCCAAGCTACTTACAGTTTTTTTTCCTATATTATTAGTCTCCCAGACCTACTCAATGAAGAAGAAATCATGCCTCAATAATGGGCAATACAGCAAGACACAAAACAAAGCAATAGTTAACATATTCTAGTCTCTCCTGAGCAGTTACAGCCATACCAGAATATTATATCTAGAGACAGCTTTATTATCCATGCTTAAATCAACTTAATCAAATAATTGAAGAACACAACTCAGACCTTTGATGTGGGAGAGGAAAAAAAATTGACATCAAGCCTCAGACTGAAAAACATATCTTTTTCTTCCGCTTTTGGGTCCACTGGCAGTTGCTTAATCAGCACCTCAGGTGCTGGCCAATACAAGGCTCCCTAACAATATACACATAAAGAATAAAAAAATAGTTTTATTTCAAGTAGAGCCAATGCCAAAGGTTCCACCCTTTTTCCCACCAGTTCTTCACCTATATTTAGTCCCACTTTTTTATCATAAAATTTTCCAGTGTCAATTGAGGACAAGAGTGGATAAAGAAATAAGTTAGTCTTCACTAAAGAGCTTTTGAGCTTTCCCCACATTTTTTTTAATATATTGCAAATCTTGACATGGGCAGGGCTAGGAAATGAGTCAGGTGGAATTTCTTCTGTCTGGAATACCATCAGGAGAAGAGTTTCTGGAGGAATGTAAGTAAAAGATTAATCTGACAGAAGGTGAGCATAATTTAAGCACAGTTTGTGTTTCTAGAGGAAATCTAGAATTTTGTGATATTTCATATTTTTTCAAAGCCCTTCATTAGACTTGTTAGCTGGCATATTCTTCCATAATATTCTATGCTGCCATCTTCTTCATTTTGCTTTACAGAAATGAAGAAAAATTGGTACTTCTTTAATCAGCTTCAGTACTGTAAGCAATAAAGCAAGAATTTCACTGACTTGATTGTATCATATCAGCTGGGGGAAAAAAAGAAGACCCAAAACTATGCAAAAATGAAAGGGTGTTAAACCACATGATGTATAATTCCTCCCAGTATGGGTAACTAAGTATTTTTAATCATTACTAATTATTATAAATATTTTGTTCTCGTTTTCCTTGTATATTACCGATCATTTTCAGTCTTGCAGAACTTGCATATAACTGAGTAGGATCAACCATGTTAATCCCTATAAAGTCCCTATAAAACCATGTATTTCTTACACTGTTTTCTGTTCCCTGTCCATCTTTTGAAAACCAAAGGAATTTCACATTCAGTCAAGGTATGCTTACATTAAAAACCATAGTCAGAAATTTTGTGCCAGTGACAGAAAGTAAGGGGAAGAAAAAAATCAAGAATCACAAATTCTAGCTGGCAGTTGAAACTCTAAGGGCTGCACTAGCAAAGTGACAAATGTAATCCACTACCACTTGTTTACTTTGCTTAAATCAGCTGTTGGAAGAAATCAGTGAGAGTGTGTACGAGCAAATAAAATGTCTATAATGGCCAGTTTCTGAAAAACGGTCACAACAATCACAATAGTCACAGAAATCATCAATAAAACCTCTTCCCCTCCACCCAAAAAAAAAAAAAAAAAACTTTTTGTGTATATTTTTTCTTCATCTGGATTAAATGTGGTCATTGCAACACAGCAGCTTGAAACTGGGCAAGTTAATGAATTCACTACAACCCTGTGAAGTAGGTAAGTATCATCAACACCAGATTCCAGACAGGGAAAATAAGGCACAGAGATGAGATGGTATATGAAAGTCAGTACCTAATCTGGAAGAACTGTCAAGCAATTCCTAGTCTTCTGCTTCAGCCACTAGGAAAATACGCCTTACTTCTTGATTAAAGACATGCCCTGGCTTCAGCCTCCAGGGGAAATGTGAAAGGGTAACTGTTACGAAGCAGGTTGAACAGCACAAATACTCAGTAAATACTATAACAGTTACTTCACAGTCTCTGCCCCCAAGTTCCATTCCATAAAGCCCCCACTGTCATTTCCCCCCCATTCCTTTTTCTCAGCATTCATTAAGTTTCAGTGGAACTTTACAAAAATCAATTTGTCTTACTTCTAATTTCTAATCTTCTATTAGGAAGACTTGATAGTTAACATTGACAAAAGATCTTTTAATGTAAACTGCTGTTATAATAGAATAATAATACCATCATTACATGATAGAAAAAGCCAACGCTGATGATACAGGACTCTAGCCCTTTTCATTATTTTCCCTCAATTTCACATTCCTATTTTTTTTTCTTTCCTGTGCTGTGTCCACTATGAATCCTATCTAATTCTGTCTTGAATACATCACTGATTCCAGTTCCAGTCACCTCTCCTGTTAAACTTTTTTTCATGTTTACTCCTCTTTTACATGAAATTGCATTCTTTGAAACTCCCAAGTTGCTTATTTTCAGGTGATTTTTTTCATGCTTTCTGTCAGTAACTGAAAATTGTCTTCCTTAAATTATGTACTGGAGTGTGCACTCAATTATTTAAGTTAGTGCAAGTGAGGGTCACCTTAAAATCCTCATTGTTCCAATTGGAAAAGAGACTAGATCTGATCACACCTCCTCTGTATTAGTCATGTCTTTGTGATTTGGTGTCATGCTCAAACCCTCATACTGTAAATTGTCTGCTACAGCAATTTCTTCTTGCTGTGGCTGTGCAATCTTATGCCATCCTGTACTAAGTAATATTGATAACACTATTCGCCCAGGCAAAAACTTGAGATTTCCTATCTGGGGGAAAAACTGTCTCAGAAACAAAGAGATAAATCCATTTGACTACAAAGCACTTATATAAAGTCATCTAAAACATACATCAGAGAAGCAAAGGGAAGCAGAGAAGAGTTCTCTTTTACTATTCCAGAAATCAGACTGAATGGCTATCATGGAACTTTCTAGCCCTTATGAAATGGAAAGTGAAAATATTGTGTTGAAGGGGGAAAAAAAAAAAGTGGGGTTTTCAGTGGGCTAATTATAGGATAAATTTGGTGTAGACATGAAAAAGTTTGCTATTTTACTTTTACTTCTAGTTCACTAATTCTGAAAGTCTCTTCCGCCTGAAGGCCCATTGGAGACCTCCATGAATAGCATTCCTGATGGACAAGCATTACAGCGAGCATCACTGGAGGTGAGAACACAAGCAAAACCATTAGATAGGAAAGCTTCACATGTGGAACTGCCATTGGTCTGCTACTTTAAAATACACAGCATCTTTGTACTGTTGTCAATAAGAATCTTCTCTCTTACAGCCTTTTGTTCCAAGAACAAACAATCCATAGGGCAGAAAGGTAGGTTATCAGTGCATTACAGCTTCCAAGAACAAAGTGAGACATCTATTTTATAGAAATACACATATATGTATGTATAATATAGTATTAAAGCATTTTATATCATAGGCAAATGTTGAAGATATTCTCACAGCCTGTAGCATCTCAAATTTTATCAGGAGGTCCCAAGGCAGAGCTGTTCTTTACAGGAAATTGTCACTCACGTCCCTCACATTTGAATGCAAAATGAAGGTCATAAGATTGCTTTAGTATCTGTTGGATTTTAGCTCATTTGCACTACCACTCAACTGAGCCACATTGTGTAAGACAGAGAACAGAAGAAATAATCGATTATAAAGAGTATGAACTTTCTGATTATTTCTTTAATTTCTAACATTTATTTTAATAAACAGAGTGATAAAACGCTGCAAAGGGACAGTGAGGTACACAAAACGTTTTACTGTTTATACATAGTAAATAATGCCTGGCATTCTTCTCCACCAGACAGGAAATAATAACTGGTGATAATTCATCATTTCAAAAGAAAAATGTCATATCAAATTTGAGACTATTTTATATATTTCCTAATAGATCATAAGGAGGAAAGAGAGATCACAAGGAGAAATCTTCTGCAAGTGAAGGTTAATCCTCTCAAAACTGACTGATCAAAACATGTCTAAATTAGGGTGAGACTTGTTTTTATCTCAGGAGACCAGAGAAAGTTGAAAAAAAAAAGGAACGATGATCGTCTCCTTATCTTAGAGCTATAAAAATTTCCTCTTGTGCTTTTCTTGTTTTTATGTTGAAGAGTATCTGTGAAATACACTGAACAAAAATAGCTACAGAGCCACTTCCTTTGCTAAAAGCACTTTACAAAGAAACTTTGCCAGCACAGCTGAATCACTAGAATGAAGTGGGACAATTATTTGTGCAAAACATTAAATCTGACCTTTATCCTTTTCACAAATTGCTCTTGACCCATCAGTTCTCTCTCTTACCTGAATAAATGTGTGGGCTGGCATAAATATATTATCATCAGAAAAAACAGTGAGGTTCTAGAACAATATTAGAGACAGAAGTACCAGAGGCAAGAATAAATAAATAAAACCTACTTCTAAGAAGCAGTTGATAAACACTTGAAATGGCAGAGGATTGCATTAGATGTCCTCCACACACAATGTACCTTCCAGTCTATTATTCACATATGTTCACCTCCAGCACGTTTACCAGACATCAGTTGTCTTTTAGTCCAGGACAGAAGTCTAGATAGTATATAGTTCCTACTTAGCAAAGAGAACATCAGAATAAATCCTGTGTAGAATATCAGTATTTATAGTTGTTGATTTCTTTAATAAATGCTATCCACTTAAGTAGAGTATTATTCCACAAATCAGTTCAAAATGTACTAATAAATAAGAAATATGTCCACAGACCACCTAGAATTTTTGTGATGTACTCTGCATTTTCCCCCATAAATTTACTGAAACTAATGACAGTTCTAGGGGAAAAAATACAAAAAAAAAAAAAAAAATCATAATGCAGATAATTAGTCCCCACACTTCTAAGCAATTTTATTAATTCTGGAAATCTCTGATCCTGACTCTAAGACTCTGAAATATTTTTTGCTTCTGTTTTATAATGGTCTTCTGAACTTTGACACTGCATTTACATGACAACTTCTAATTCAGATGTTGAACTAAGAACCCCCAGTTTTCATGAAACATTCCTTAATTATCTTAGTCAAAGCAAGCAAATTTTAGAAGTTAATTTGATTTAACAGATTACTATGTCTTTGATACAAGAGGTGCCTACTAGTCTTTGATCAATATAAATGACAATAATGTCTAAAATTATTTTTTCTTTTTCATGTGTTGCTTTAAGAGATTAATGAGATGATTCTAAATTGACTTTGAGAGTCTGCCAAAAATCAGAGAGCCTAGAAAAAGGACAAGCCATAAGCTACTGAGTGAACTAGCCAGTCAGCCAGAAGCCAGGCAAATAATCTAAGTACAATAGAGTTGTAAAAAAATCTGACATTATTCTTTCTTTTTAGTACTTGGTGGTATCAAGTAACAGGTATATATCAGAAGGAGATGCACTTGTCTCTGATTTTCTTCAGTCATGATTATGTTAGCTTCTAGGTGTTATTGTCTGGCCTTCCTGTCATATGATATTGACAAAATTGTTCACAGTAACTGAATGGCCTTTAAGCTCTAAAGCTGTTTTTTTTTTTTTTTTTCTTTTACCCCCAGTCCACATAAGTAACAGCCTTTCCTATTAAAAGGTCTGACAGCTATCTGGTGGACCCATCCAAGTGAAGAAAATTCTGCACTGACTATCACTCATTATTACTTTGTTGAGAGAGTAACATGTTAACTGAATTAATGGGTCAAACAGCAATTCTCTCATTTCTGGAAGCACTACCTTTGACTGAAAGGAATAACATCTTTACAAAGACTGTATATTTTGTGAGTTATTTTGAATACACTAGTAAGGCAGTTTGAGGAAGCTGTTTCCATTGCTATATTGCAGATACAAGATACTATTCTCTGGCTCTAAAATTTCAAACCGTAAGGCATTTGGAGAAAACATCTGAACTGTTCATGTTCTCAACATGGCACTCAAATATGAAAACTGAAAGAGGAAGTGAGAATAATTAGCAGTGAAAACTTTAGAGTAATCTAGAAGTGTAGAGAAACATAGAAGTTTAAAGAAATAATCCTGAGCTTTATTATTGAGTGAAACAGTCTTTTAAGCCAAAGGCTTCATGAATACAAGGAAAGCACTGAAGGAAGATACAGTTCATGGTAAAGAACCTGATAGAAACAGTGCTCTCTTCACATCCACATACTAAAATCCTTTGATGAAAATGCTTTTCTCACATTTAAGACACTGAAAACAGAAGATCTTCTTGAGTGAATATTTCCATATGTACACCATCGTCTCTAATACTACAGGCTTGGATGTCACAAGGGCATGCTTCCAAGTCAGGATCAGAAGCAATTAGTTTAGATCTGCCTTGGTTCTTATTCTACCTTCAAACACTCATGACTGACTTCCAACATGGGCAAGATAAGCAACAAGCGCTAGTAAGCCACTCTGCAGGAACCTGCCAAGAACAAGAGAGGGAACAACTCATGCCTTAATGCATTTTTCTGGCAGCAGAAAATCCAAAAGGGAAAGAACTGAACACAAATCAACTAGGCCTGCTATTCTCTAACAGGTGATCTGTATATTATAAGATTTCAAGCTTTATAACAAAGTTCACTTTGTGGATATAATTAAACAAACAAACAAAAACTCCGAGCAAACACATGGTTTCAAAAAATAATAAAAATGTACAACTAAAAATGCCCCAAATACATTGAAAATGCTGCTGTAATGCCTCAGGAAGTCTTAATGTTTTTCATTCCACAGATTTCTAAGGCTGAAGATTTTTCACGATGTACTACAATCTCAAATTTTCAAGAGGAAAAAGAGCCTCACAGGAGAAAACAGCCATGAGAAATACAGTCTAGGAGTCAAGATTTGAATAAAAAACATACACATTCTCCATGTAAAAGAAGTTCAGTTACATTCAATTTTCTTGCTAAGGAATTTTAGAAGAAAAAATATAAGCTATTTTATCATCAACTTTGATGTCAACTAAAGCAACAGGGGTCCTAAGCCAAGCCTATGAACAATCAGGAAATCCTAGGTTGTTGATTGAATGTTGATATCATAATTAGTGCAATTTTTCACCATTTTGATCCCACTTTTCAGAACGGGAGATACTGTAGTCTTTCACAGATACAGCCACACCTAAATACATTTATTAAGAATACAGAGGAACTGCCGTCTTGCAACATGCATGCTCATGCTGGTCCATTTCCAAATATTGTCTCGTTCTGAACAAATTTTTGAATCATGCTGAAAGAAAAGAAAACACTTATTTCAAAAGCTTTTTAAATCAACTGGTTTGTGCTGGGAAAAGCCTTTCAATTATCAGCTTAGTTCTACCTTGATGTACTGTATAATTACTGTCTGTTCTCCTCCCTGTACAATTAATATAATCAGCATCTGGATATTTTCTTGTTACTTTTATTAGCATTATTAAACAAAATAATCCTCAGAGCTGGTATTCCAGAACTGATTTAAGAACATTAAACAGCTCTTGTGACCATTAAGGACTGATCTGGATGATATTACAGCGCTCATATTTGTTATCACTATATGAAAGTTATTATAGTAATAAACCCACATAGTTTTCCAAGTGATTCCATTTAATCTCACAGCAAAAACAAGTAACTTGTCTTGTAGAGTACTTTACATTATTAATCCACTGCCGATGGAAAGCCAGAAAAGCCATAACAGCCGTCCCTCATTTACTTCATGCAGACAGATCAGGCTGCGCTCCTTGGAAAAGCAGCAGCCAGTGAGCCCCAGCAGGCCTAGAGGACCACTTGGAAAGCTCAGAGCACTTGAGAGCATTCTCCTAAAAAGAGATGTTTGTAACCATGCAATGAGAACTGGGACAGAGTTCAGTGACTGGATGCAAGCATTACCAAGGATAAACAAGGTGGTACTATGATTTTACAAATGCCACTCTTCTCATTTTACAGACAGGGACATTAAGCCACAGCTTCTTACACAATTTCTCTTGTATTTTGTGGCAAGTCTGAACGATATGAGGTTTCTACACTCAAAAAATGAAGATGTGTGTTCAGCACAGTGATACATGGATTTGACATCAGGACATTATTGCAACGTAAGTTTCTCATTATCATTGGCTTGTCCCAAGCTGTCTAATTTCTTCTGCTCCCTGCTCCTTCAAAGCAGGTACTTCCTAGAAATTCTTCTGAGCCTCAGAATACTTCATGTTTACAAATCCACGTGCCTTTCGTGTTCTATACCATGTTGCTTATAACTCAGGATTCACTGTCAAGTGCAATGTTGATCATCTGTCTGATAAACACACAGTACGATCAGGAGAATTGTATCATAAAAATAAATGTAAGTCTTCCTGAATTATTAATATCTATGTTTAATACAGGATGGTGTTTTGGTATTGTTGTGCTTGGGAGGAACAGCCTTTGAAAGACTTCTCAGCTATTATATGATGAAAAAGTTTTATAGGAAAAACTTGTTTCATTTCTGAGCCAAAGCTTATGGATACCTATAGCTTGATTTGAGCAGGAGAACATATTTAAACTGTACTATCTTGCATTTAAGATAATAAACTATGCCCTTCACATTTCATGAAAGTGTGACTTTGATTTTTCAGTCACCCATACCATTCATTATGTAGACGGACAGAGAGAGATTCTCTCAGAAGGCTGACTCTGAGGAACCTCTGAAGAAAGTGAGATTTGTGAAGCGGCACCATTTCTGGGGAGCAGTGACTTGCTTTAAGGTCATGTGTTGTCTCAATGGCACAGACAACACAGGAGCATTAAGACTTTCTGTCCAGTCCCTTATTCTAACTAGTGGACCATAGTCCCAAATTTCTAGAAGTTAGTTGGTTCCTGTTTTTCACAAATACTTTCATCCTTTTACGAATCAATGTCTTGTTCTTAAACTAATAAGCATGGCTGGAGTAGAGTTAGTAATTGAAATTTATGATTGTGTACCCTATTTTAACACTTTTCCAAAGACTCATTAAATCTCTTTTATGTCTATTTTTCCCTGCCTCACACTTTCATTAGCTGGAAAAGAGAGAATAAAGTCCCATTTACAACACTACTGCAGCCATGCAGGGTCCTTGCTTGACTGATGTTCTTCTAATGAATTATATGTATTGTAAACAAGTACTGCAAACCAGCCCAAGGTCTTCTCCATTAATTTTTCATTAATGAAATGCACCACTTAGCTTGTTTGACACTTAAGTGATTCCTGTAAGTTTAAAATAGAGGTCACCATAATGAAAGCATTTGAAAGTGTCATTGAGGGAACAAGCTAATGAACTATTCACCCCTCCCCAAACGCTTTTAAATTCACAAGCTAGTCAGTTGTAAAATTTGAAAACCAGTAATATTTTAGTTCTTAAAGTAGCTGCCAAGATTTAATGAAAAAATAAATACTCTAATAAGTGAGATTTTTGCTTAGGGGCTTTTTCTTCTCTTCTGCTTCTCTCTTTTTACATACTTTGGCAGGTAAGCTCTTATGCCTTATTTAACTTAGTATATCATTAAATATATATATATATATACGTACATATATATATATATATATAAGATAGAAGCAAAGGAAAGAGTGGAGTTAACCCCTGATATACTGTTTCTATTGACTGCAACTGATTGTGAGGAATGGCAGGACATGTTAGTAGACAATCACTCTTCCATGTTCCAGAAAGAGGAAAGCTCAGTCATGAATCTTTGATGCTACCTTCAGCCAGGAAAACTCTGCAATATAAGCCTTGATCCAGCCATCATTTTCTGCTAGTCAGCAACCGAACTGCTGAACAATAGTTTGTACTAGCTATATCAGGCAGGACACTTTGTGATTTAGTTGTAACTCTGCAACAATCAGGTAACAGAGCTGAATTGCAACCCCTGGGCTTGAAAATGAAGCTGGGACATTGATATTTCTCTCCAAATCAAAATCAAATCTGTCTACACAGCCAAAAAAAAAGTGTGTCGGGGGGGGGGGGGGGGGGGAGGCGCCAAGAAAGGGAGGAGAGCAACACAAGTAACCAAAAACCCTCTTAAACCCTCTTGACTGCTCGGTAAGGCTCTTGATGACTTTATTTGCTGAGAAGTTTGGCTTCTGAGACAGTGCACAGCCAGCCAACAGGCAGTCTGAAACCACCCCTGAGGCAAGCTCTGTACACCAAAGGCTGCAAACACACTACACCCCCAGCAGCTCCATGCTGCAGTGGCTGTGCAGAGATTTCTCCCCAGGAGGCATGGCAGAGAGAAGAATTTCACTGAGCTGTTTTCTATTTCCAGTCAGGATTTGGCTTTGGCATAAAATATGTGTGATGGATGAAGCCAAAAATACTGTGGTCCTCCTTTGGGGTTTTCTAAAGAACAAAATAAAGAAACGTAACTAGTCTAAATAAACCAGGTAAGCTGAATGAATGTATTAAACCTATCTCTAGTACTGGACAACACTAAAAGTTGCTGAAGTGTAAAATGAATACTTTGTAAGAATAGCACTTATAAAGCGGACATTTTTCTTCTGAAACTTTGGCAATATTAAATTTACACTACAAATACAGAGATCTGTAGTGTCCTTTATCTTGCCTGGCATAGCTACTGGATTTAAGAGACGCTGAATTGCTGGAAGCATTCTTTGTCAAGAGTTGTGAAATCAAGATCTTAAAACATATGAGAGATACTATACTGTGGATCATATCCTTATCTGTGTGAAGAAAGTGTTACTTTAAGCATCCCAGTAACATACAGCCTACACAAAACCCCTTGACTCCTTTTTTTCATTTTCCTTACAGTTTTCAAATTGTTCAGTCTCTATGCAAAGCCCATATTTTGTGTTGCTGCTGAGTGTTGTTCAGTCTTTCTCATCTTCCACCTGCGAGATACCCATATGGTTTCAGCATTCAATTAATGGTAGTAAGATTTAATGGTAATAAGATTTAAGAACCCTGAAATTAGTTTACATAGTGTATCAGACACAGTATAATCTATAAAGGATGAAAAAGTTGAATGAAATCTTATCCAAGTCTGATTCAGTTCACATGGTTTACTTAAATATTTTCTCTTTTATTTCTTAGGTTCATTTACAAGAATTGCAGTTCAAACATGGTTAACATATTTTCCCCTGAAAAAAGGAACTGCTCCCCTCTTTGTAGATGTGTGAAATATTGACAGAGAAAGTTCGAAAGCATATCTGTGCTTGCTCATACTTGAGTTTTCAACTCTTCTTATTAACTTTCATAAAATAGAACACTATCCAAAGGCAGATATCATTGGTAACCAAAAAGCAATATCTTAAGAAGATTGTGCACACAAGAAGGGTCACAGGCACAAAAAGTGATGACATTGCTTTTGCCACAAGAGTAAGATAGTAGAAGTGCAGTCAGCTCTTGGGGGAGGCATAAATTCTGTCTAACAGTGAAGTATGAAATATGAGGGCAAACTAATATAAAAAGAAATATGGTAGGAATGACTGCCTCTCACATTTACTGGTCATATTAGAATCTATCTTAGGTCATTTGTGAAAAATAATTGAAATGAAGTAAAATCATGAATAATTTCAGTGGCTCTCACAAAAGCTACATCTTGGTCACAACTTGTTTTCTTTAGACAGGTGTCCACCAGCTCAGAAATACCATGGCTGTAAATGCTAACTCAGTCTAGTTTCAAAGGTCTAGAATGTAAAGAAATAAATGCATCAGAAAATGAAAGAGTTCTCTAATCAAAGCCTTCTCATCTTCAACCCTTCAGTGTAGGACTGAGGCTTACCAATGACATGGATGGTGGTAACATGGTCTTTACTTGTGCTCTTTTTCTTCTAGGGTTAGTAAAGGAAAGTGTTCATAGCCCCAAGGGGGACTTTTGTACCACCAAGAAATTCTGAAAGCCGTGTAGAAATTGTAATGAATATTATTTTTCCATTCTCACCTTAAATGCAGAGCAGGACAATGGAGGCTAATCATCATCACCATCATCATATGCTAGTAGTCCAATGCCCTGTGTGAAACAAGGAGGTAGGTCTTCACCTTCCTGAGGGCTGAACAGGTGCCTCCATAAAAACAGATCACAGCCACAGGCAACACTAATTGGCTCCCCTGTTGGCACTTTTAGTAAAGAGACCAACTAATGAGCAGCAATGAATACTCTAATCCTTAAAAACAGATGCCTGCTAAGGCCTAGGCATGAACAACAGATATGGAGCATATAGAAAAAACTTGCCTTGCTAATTTCTGTACTCTGATTACAAACAGAGTACAGACTCTGATTTCCTTTTTGGGCTCCTTTCATTGACATGAAAGGATTTCAAACAAACCACTCAGTAAGTAGTTTGGGGGACAGGTATGTGCCCCTTATATTTGCATCCAGGTTGCTGCATGTAGACACTATGAAAGTTTAGAAATACCAGTGTTTATTTAGGTGATGTCTCATTTGACGTTTATGTCAGCAGAGAGGGGAGCTATCAGTGGGCATTCCAATGCACTGATAATTTTTCTGTCTCTGGAGATCAGTTGGTATGGTAATGCTGCTGGTATGAGGGCAACAAAGAAGGAAAAGCTCGTTTTAAGTTGCATCTTAATACCTCTGGGAAATAAACAAATACTAAATATTTTAAGTACATATTCTGTCCCTATCCATTTACCTCTGAGTTTTATAATACATCTGTCATCACTGCATGAATGTCTATTTACATTATTCTAAATCTACAGCACTTAAAAGCAACATTACCTTGGGAAAACATGGTACAAATCATAGTATTCCCTCTCACAGCTCACTGCACAGACTTAAGGAGAGACATCTCTTGATGAATGCCTCATATTACTTCATTTAAAGATAATGAGATGCAGTCTGCATATCCGACAGGAGACTACGGAGCAACAGATGACTTAGCCAAATGCTGTTGGCATACGAAACCTTACATATTAGGTCTAACAAAGTGCAGCCAGCTGGAAGAAGGCTGGCATACTATGTAAGTTGGGTAATGTTCATACTGAATGGTAGTATCTTCAGTCAGATTAACTGATTCAGTAAAAAACAGCAAAGAAGTTTTTGGTACACAAGTCTTCCTTCTGTAGCATTGCAGTTACTATGTACTAAACTGGTACAGTGGGGTTTCTGCTTTCATCTCCCCTAAAACACACCAACTCAAGACATATGATAAAAGAAAAACAGTGTTTTATCCTCTGCTCCCCTCCCAAATATATATTAACAGTGATGGGTTATGCTGGTAAGGCAGGAAAGCAGTTTAAAGGTCACATGCTCAAAAGTTACTTTTAAAGCAGGTCTTAAGTAACACTTAAGTAGCTTCTTTGCACAGAACTGGATTTGCTCTGAGAAGTAGCTTGTGGAGCCTGTATACTGTCCCAGCTATTCTTTGCTTGTGAAGAAAGGCATTCTTCAAGGCATTCAATTCAACATCTTTCTGCCAATTTCAAACTCA
Source organism: Cygnus olor (assembly GCF_009769625.2). Lineage (NCBI taxonomy): Eukaryota > Metazoa > Chordata > Aves > Anseriformes > Anatidae > Cygnus > Cygnus olor. The sequence continues at coordinate 21,054,085 of NC_049173.1, forward strand.
CCAACACAAAAACAAACAAACAAACGAAAAACGTATTTAAAAAAAAAAAAAAAAAAAAAGGAAAGGACTGTACCCTGTAGATTTGGGAACAATGTGGAGGAGCTGAAAGGTAGTGCATCACTCAGCACCACCCTGAAGATAAAGAATAAGGTGTATACTGTGGAACTTCTCACAGTGGAATGAGCACATGCTTGCATGTTACAGTGGATCATGCGTCAAAGCAGCTGACAATGCCTGTGAAAGTTACAGGGATTACTCTTAGTACTTGAAAGCAATACAACTAGGCTGACTACAAAGAGGAAAAAAGCACTGACAGAGCTGAGAAGCAAGATCTGGGTCTAAACATACAATGCTTTAGCCTGCAGATCTCCTTGAAGCAAGCCTCTCCTTCTCTAAGGTATAAAAGGCAGCTAACAATAAGCACTTTACTAGAAGGAGAGCCAACGTTTTACATTTTAATGAATTCAATTCATGCTGCAATTGGGTCACATCAGTAAAAATGTATGCAAATTTATGGGCTTTCAATGAGTTTGGCAGTAACGAATGCCTAATAAATCATTTGTGAAAAACAGTGGTTTTGTATTCTCACCCCAAACACCCGACCTGTCATTACACAACCCTACAAATGCCCTGCTGAGGTCTGATATCAAGTATGCACAGTACACATGCAGGATGTAGCTCAAGATTGTTTTTCTTGGAGCTGCCTGCATTGATGGGAGGAGGTGAGGACATAAACTCTTAATTAAAAATGTAACAAAATAAGTACTTGAGAAATTAGTGCTTTGGTGGGTTGATGGCATTCAGTGAAAAACTCCACTGAAAAGCAAGGGGCAACGTGGGTTTTGCTTCAAGAAACACAGCACTGTAAAAAGATGTCCAAGTCCAACCAGCATTTCACAAAGAGGAAGAAATTACTCAAGGCCCTTTCAAAATGATTTTTTTTTCAACCAGAAAGGAAGCCATTTTCTCCAAAGACTTTGGAATGGAGATCTCAATGAAGCAGAAAGTGTTTTCTGAGATGACTCAATTACTTACAAAAATGTTAATTTAACAGGAATTAAAAGCACTTAGTGTGGAAATCTCCTGTTCTGCCATGCATTTAAATAGAAACTGAACCCTGTGTTTGAATTTATACCACCAGAGACTAGTACTTCTTGGAAGGTTCCAGTGTTTTCATTAGCACAGTGCATTTGTATCAGTCTAAGTATTTCTAATAAGAGTACAGTGTCTGGATCAAACATCTGAGTAAGGGTAACTCTCCCTGCTGATGAACTTGCAGCAGTAGCAAGCTGCCACACTCTGTATGAGGATGACCTTTGCCAGCCTCCTCTCTGTTGATGGTGTCATCAACATGTCCCAGGAAAGTCAGATCAAAACAAGTCCAAGTGTGGACACTGTGCAGGTGCCCTTTACCAGCATAAGTTATTTCCATTCCCACACAAATAATCACACTTACCCTGGAGGGTCAAGCACACAACTAAGATCAAGATCTTGTTTCTACTGTGGGTTACACCACTGGCCTCCTAGATGTCAAGTCGTTTCAGTGACACTTGGTCCATGTCTCTACAAACACAGTAATGCTGCTAACATCCTTCCTAAAAACACTCCAAAGAACTACTCATGAAATGCACTCTAAGACATAAATACTACCATATTTGAAAACAACAACCCATGTGGAAAGACAAGCCAGAAGATTCCAGAAGTTAAGTACAAGCTCTATTAATGATGATATAAATGCTACGTTTTTTGGGATTGTGCTACTTTCATTACCCTGTCAGTTAACATCAGACAACTTTCAGGTATAAACACAGTTATGGTATAATGAATGACATGAAGCAATCAAATCCATTTAAAGAAATTGATACATATATATATAACCTTATTCATTTAAGAGCAAAACTAGCTATAGTCTTGATGATGCATGTGCATATTCACGCAATCCTATGCTCCCAATTCCATTTCACTGAGTTTTCCTGAGAAATTCCAAGGCATTCTTAACATGAGGGGGTGAGGTGAGGGGACAAGTCAAGCAAAAAAAAACCTTTATATTTCCACAATTATAGTATCCCTTCACCATATTATTTGTAATATATTCAGATGTAAACTTCCAGCTCTCATCAATTATAATTTGTTTGTTCATGGCATAGTTGAAAATTACCTATACATAACAGTTGTCACCAACTTTCTCTTGAAATGTATGTCTGTTGTTTTGGTAACCTTTCTCACATGGCTCTCCAATCAAGATCCATGAAGAGGCTCTCAGGAAGCACCATGTAATCAGTCTCAGTGTCTTTAAGCAAGGAATCAAAGTCCTGTTATATGAATTTTGCTCAGCTAAATCTCCTTGCCACCAAGAGACACCTTTTAGCTCTAATTTAGGCATTCAGGATGAACCTATGTAGAGAAGAAGCATAACAATTCAAATTCACACTGATAAGGCCAATACATTAAAGAAGGGAGGTTTAAAGAGTTGATAGTATTTAATGTCTCTTTAGACAACAGTCAAGAACTAAGAAGGAGAAACAGAAGAACGGGCATAAAGATTTTACTGCTGGTATATAGAATTTGGAAACAGTCCACATAGTCTATAGTTCTGACAGTTCTCTAAAGCTGTGAGTTATATCTGTATACACATTTTAATATATGTACATATATATTTTTATAAAAAAAGCATCCATTGAGCTGAAGCTGAACAAATTCAATGGGGAAAGATAAGCAAGTCCCCTTTGAGAACACTTAAAATTTGATGATCAGGCTATTTAGGAGGAAACCAAAGCTAGTGTCAGTTCTGTTCTTTAGGGCAGAAAAAGAATGGACTGATCTTGAATGTCCCATAGCTCAGAAAACTTTCCCAAGCATGGTTCTGCTGAGTATTGAGTGCCTACGGCACACATACTGACCCAGACTTCGTGGTGAAGTCCATGGGACGTGGTCTGAGAAAACCTGCTGCCTAAAATTCTAAGATGATCGTTCAAGATATGACACTGTCTGGATTATTGTGTGTGAACTTGCACCAGCATGTTTATTTCATCATTTGGAAAACTCAGCAACTCATGCTGGGAGAACAGACTGATTCCACTAACTTGAAGGTAGTAGCCAATTAATTTTAGAAAGCAATATAGGCTGTTAAAAAAAAAAAAAAAAAGCCAGAATTACAGTACAGAGGAAACAATGAAAATCCATTATGGACCTTCCCATCTAGAAAGGCCAGAAATTTCAAAGGCTTACAGTGTATTTCAAATTAACACATTTTGTCGCCCATGCAGAGTCTACCATGCTAGGCACAGTTTGAGTTAAACCAGTCATTTAACTTTTCATTATTGAGTTTTCTTATTACTCCTTTTCTGTATTCACACTTGTGTCTGTCCAACTTCCCAACATGACTAGGCTGAAAAACATCAGAATTTAACAAGAAAAGCTGAATCTCAACAATTTGTTTTATAAAGAAAAAAAAAAATCTCCTGGGTATTTCCTGTAAAATTCAGACTGAAGAGCAATTAAAACTCCTAATATTGTTAGGGTCCACACAACACACTTCAAGGCACTTACAGTGGTTCTTGGAGGAAAAAAAAGAGCTTAATCACAACCACTATTCCTTTGGGAGTTTCACCTCAGGAGACTCAAGTTCAGAAAATCAAATACTGGAAACTTAAAAAGAGCATAGAGAGCCAGATCCTCAAGCAACTTTTATTACTACCATTCCTTGCACTTCTGAGGTGTCAGTTACCTCCAGCTCAAGTCATTCTGAAAGCAAGATTAGTCCTGCTGCTGGATCTGCAACGAATCTGCAGAAGCGGACGGCAGAGAGGACTGGTAACATCCTTCTGTACTGCTAATGTGAAATGTGTTCTGTGACACATTACTCTGCATTTATTCCTCAATCTGTACCATATGAACTTCACTAAATCACAGTAATGTTTTGCTATCCCAAACTTCCTGTGTAAATAAATATTTACACAGTTTATTTACTTGGCTATGAACTGTATGACTGCAATACATATTTTCCACTGTTCCAGCAGAGTGACATTCAAGTAGGGCCTTGGGGTTGTGTTCCTTGATCTAAATCTGACTTGCTGTGTCACTGGGGACTAGTCATCTAACTTTTTTTCTGCCTGTGTTTAATGTAAATGTAAAATGGAACGATATTATAAACTTGCCTGAAATGTTTCCATCCCAGGTGTGTTGTAAGACTTAATCGGTGTCTGTGAAGAACTTCAAGCTCTTCATGTGAAAGACAGTATATGCTGAGGTGCTACGATTGCATATTGTGTTTACTAATGCTTTACAGTGCCAGAAACCAATTAAAAAAATATATATTTTCCTTGTGTTTTAGTATCTTATTAGGGAGAATTTCCATAGGGAAATTGATATACACAAGGCTAATTCACACTGTTTCTTTCAAACCTCTGTCTCAGTTCTTGAAGGCTTCCTTTTAGGCACGGGCTCCTCAGCCTGCTCTCCTGGATCCAGTGTGCCCCTAAAAACCTTAGTACTTGAGTCTGAATTGAATCAAGGGTCTGCTTATGGCCAGACCTCAAAGTATTTTCACAGGAAACTGTCTAGATAACCTAGAAATGTGCTAAATCCCAGGGCTTTTATATTATTTAAGGGCATCTTTTCCAGGAATAAGGATGGTTTGAATTCACAGACTTGCATGTCAGGGTATGGACATAGGATTTCTACAGTATGTAGGATTCAAATATCCTAAGGGATAAAATAAATAAATAATAATTAGAGAAAATCTTTCATGGACTTCTTTGCTTCATTAATGCAGTGGAATTCACTGGTCTGCACCCTAAAGCAGTTGCATTCAGGGCAGTCAAACAATGCAATAGATTGCCCAGAAAAGTTTGTCAGTGTCCATCTACAGGTGTTTGCTAGACCAGGTTGGAAAAAACCCTGAATAACCTGGTCTGACTTCTTGCCCACGATTCACGTGTATCTGTCCATGCTGACATGTACCCTTACACCAGTCCTGGTAATTACCTATCTGCCTCACAGGGTACCGGAAACCTTCCCAGTACGTTTATTGTTCAGTCACTGCAGTTAACATGACTTTTTGGTTCTGAAGTGGCAGAGATGTCCTGGATTCTCCAGTGGAGGATGATTTCACATCCTCACAGAAGCACTCCATGGTACATTTTTATAAACAACTACACAAAATCTACCAGAATTTACAAGAAGTGCATAGGCTTCCTCATATCATCTCAGCCATATCATAATTTTTTTCAGATACCAGATAAGCGAAACTTCCATTATTAAGCTTTTTGTTCCCTAATCTGTTCTATGGATCATATAATTTTACTCAGTGCAGTAAACAAACTTAGAAGAACAAAGAATATTAAAGTACATAAAATTAGGCCATAAACTAAGGATTACCACAATGGCAGGCTGCAGTTCTATCCACTGACAAATCAGAGATTTAAACAAGTAATAATTCTGGTATGCAGTATATATAGATTTTAAAAAATGTTTTGCGCAGATGAATTGTCTGCAGTCATTAAATATTCACCAGATACTAGTAGATATATTCTAGAACTACGAAAAAAACTTTAAGGACTCTATGAATTTGTACAAAAAAAAACATAATACACACAATGCTACTTTTTATGTAGACAAGGTCAAAGTGCGAAGACATGGCAGCTATTTAAGAAAAAGACAACAGAACCCTACAAGAAAAGCCTATGCTGAAATTTCAGTCATTGCTACTAAGCAAAATGGCCTGATCTTGCAAATATGGAGGCATAGAGCATCTCACTGACTTCATTCTTTTATTTTGCAGTAAATCAGAATTCAAATGTGAGTATGTGTTTATTCTGAATTAATCATGTCAGTGTAGGTTTGAAAAAAGTGAAAAGCCACACCTTTCATCACTTTGTGTATTTCATCTAAAATTGATATGACATTGGTTCCAACAAGTTAATGAGTATTTTGGCTATTGGTTTCAGCAGGAACAAACTCATTTTTTTCAATGATATCTTATTAGAATAAAACCTCTCCCAAACTGTCTATAATTATTAGTAAATTAATACGATAAATACTTTCAAAATATTTTAGTTAAGCTAAAACTACTGTGTTTTCATCTAGTATTTTGCTAGGATTTTAATTCTTTTCTTTTAGTTTTCTTCAAAACCTCAATTAAGTTAAATGCTTGCTATGTTAAAAGGACTGAGTATCTGCAGCCATTTAACAAACGGTAGCAGCAATTCAGCCCCTGCAGATTATATGTATGTATGTGTGCATACGCACAAATGTACTGGCCATGTAAATGGACACAGTCACAACTTGACATGCCTGAGACATGAAAGAACTCAAGAATCCTGAACTGCAATTTGAACTCCAGGCACAAACAAAACTAATCCCAGGAAATCATTAAACACCTTTTGAAGGTCACTGCTTTAAATGTCATCCAAATATTCTATACATATTGGTTTACTTATATGACTACTTGTTTTGTGATATTCAGAACTAGCCTGAATAAAGCACTAACAAACACACAGTAGGTGACAGTAGTATTACCATTGAATGACCTATGAACACAACTTCCATTTTTATGTAACTAATTCTGAAAATACAATCAAATTTCAGAGCTGCCAGAAATGCTACAGTAGCTCCTGCAGAAAAGGAAAAGCAGTATTTAGTTTTTTGTTTTGTTTTGTTTTGGTTCTGAAAAATCTGTATAATGAAAGGTTTTTCCCTTACATGGGATATCAGTCTGACATCTTGTAATCACCTGAACTCCTGTTCTGTACTGCTATGGCATCTCTCATCAGATAAAGGTACTGAAGACCTTCTGTTCCTGCAACAGATCAGGATTCCTGCATTACATTCTGTGTTCCTGTTCCTTAGAGTAAGCCTCTTGATTCCCATGCTTCAACTGCAGAAAAAAAGCTCAAAAGTCAAGATGAGAATCAACATTAATAGAAAAGATATTTTGCCATGAGAGTAGACAGACTGAATCAGCTAATATTCCTTAAGTGCTCTCAGATGTTCAAATAAAAGTTGCCAGCACAGCCAAATATGAGTTGTATTATTATTAATACCATCTAATGAAGACTGGTGTTTTAAGAAATGGGTTTTGCTATTCCTTACAGTTAAGCTACCAGCAGGATTGTCTAAGAGTAAAAAAGCTAAGGGAATACAGCCTCAGAACTAGCCAGTGTACACAGCATACAACTGACTCAAAGAATTACTAGAAAACATTCCACTGAGAGATTTTGGTGAAATCTTTAACCATATATAGCTCTACTTACACACAGTTTCTAAATATTTATAACAACCCAAGGAGATTAATGCTATGCAAATCTCTGCAGAGTATTTATTTTGCCGGAAATTATTATATTGGAATAAGAAATTCTAATTTTGTAATATGTATGTATGAAAATGAAAGCATTAATTATTCACACAAATAAAATGAGAAAATTCATGTAGGACATATACTGCAGTTCCGGTACGATATAACCCGATCCCCTCTTCCATGGACACAGAATTTGCTGCTTTTGCAGCTAACTGTGCAAAATAGCCACACAAAGGTCAGATATTTTCAAGCTGTGAAAATTTTCTCAGCAATCCAGGATGTGGATATAAGGGCTTCATGAGTACAAACCTGTTCTGTTCATTTTTTTGCATAGTAATGCACAAGGCTGAGCCGCTACTATTCTTCCTGGTCCTCATCTTATCCAAATACTTAGAGGTTTATTTGAAAAACCTGACCCCAGCCATAACATTTCACAAGAAAACACGATTTGCAATATTACCAAAGCTTGCAGTTTTAACACAGCCTCCAGCAGCATTCTCTTTAAGCTGAAACATCTGGAAAGCAGGTAATTACATGAGATTTTTCAAGTTTAAAAGGAAAAAAAAAAAAAAGAACTAAAAGAATAAGTTTGTATTCTTAATAGAGAATAAAATTAAATGCCCCTCATGCAGCTAAAAGCAAGAAAAATACACATAATAGCATCTTCGTTTCCCTGCCCAATGAGATTTGATTTCAACAATTTTAAACCTGTCTTATTAATTTAAGAGGTCTGAATTCTTGCAATTAACAATACTGGATTAATTCCTGTAAAATTAAGACACGAGTTTAAGCATGCTATTAATTTGTTTTTTTCTGAATTAACAGTTATGTTATGTAATCTGCATGATCTAAAACATCATTTTCACCTTGAAGGACAAAAAGCCAGAACGTTTAAGACCAGGCTGGATGGAGCTTTGAGCAACCTGATCTAGTGGGAGGTGTCCCTGCCCACGGCAAGGGGGATTGGAATTAGATTATCTTTAAGGTTCCTTCCAACCCAAACCATTCTATGATTCTGTGAAGAGTGGTCTTTAGTCCTAGCTCCAATTCTGAATGTCTTATACCTCTGTCTACTGCAGTGAGGCAAGCAGCTCAGATAATTGCCTTAGATCCCACGGTAGCTTCATTAGACAGCACTGCAAATCATTAGTGAATATGTAGATGGAGGACGGACCCCCACATAGGATTTATCATCATGTTGACTGCTTTCCCGTGGCCCTGCAAGGGTTAGATACAATGCTCGAGAAAACATTTTCTCCTGCATTTATTGTTTTGATCCCTGGACAGATTCAGAACAAAATTGCTAATGCTGGCATAATAACAGTCTTTTGCTAAACGGTGGCTGAGGCTCAAGTCCCTGTGGTATCGGCTGTGTTTTAAGCAACCGACTCTTGTGGAAAGCTGTGCAGTTAGCCTGTATGAAAGAACAAAATTCCAGAGCGATGCGTCTGTACTCCTACCCAGCCAGGTGGAAGGGGAGAAGTACTGGATCAGTGATCCTGGCTTGCTCTGTCTGAAGATGACCACAACCCATGCAGCTTTGCATCAATCACAACTGACTGATCATCCACTACTGTCACATCCATACATTATTTCTAATACATTTACCTTTGCTCCAGCAGAGTGTCATTTCACAGGGCACAAGCAAAGCTCAGGAAGTCCTAGGAGCAACTCAAGTGGCACCCTCAGCACTGAGAGCTGTTATTGTCTTAAATGGGTTGTGATTAAGACCTGTCTGGTTCTCTTACAGCAGGTCTCCTCAGTCTGAAAGGATACCAAATTTGCCAAAAGCAAGGACTGAGGAAAGGATACCAAATTTGCCAAAAGCAAGGACTGAGGTGACAGGATAGAGCTGTAAGGGGAACAGAGCTGACCCTCTGCTTTTGAATCTGAAATGTCAGCCAACACTTCTGCCATGAGCAGTGCTCCGTCACAACTTCATTTCCACCAATCTGTTTTGAACATTCCACAGCAGTATCATCGTGAACTTTCCTCAGCAATCAGTGAAAAGCTTTCCAATCATTCTGACTAGTAGATCATAAACATTTTCCAGTAGACAGAACTATACCTCCACAAAGAACTACTAGTAACAGGAGGTCTCCTTTTCTAGAACATGATTTGCCATCCAAACAGCAGTATTTCTTAAACTGACTTTAGTACCCTCTGCTTTTGCCCCCATCCCTGAATCACTCTCTATATAATGCAAAAACATTTATGTAATCAAGTTGCAAATCAGAGTGAGAACCTGATCCAGCTGATTATGTTCAACTAGGCTGGAAACTACTATTACTGCTTTTATTGCTGTACTATTATTGCTGTTATGACTGTTCTTTCTTAAATGGATCAGTTTTCCAATCCAGTTCACAGAATGGCTGCACAATCACACACGAGAGCCAACACAGTGCCCAGAAAGCACAGCAGAGTGACAACTACCCAGGAGAGAACTGTGGCTAAAAAGCAGTTCATTGGACTGCCCTCTTGGCTTGACGGGTTGCAGTCTGAAAGCCACAGTACACACATGAATACAATGCTTTCTAACACAGCCCAGCCAAAATCCAATGGGAAAAAAGACCAACCAGCTGAACTTGTTGACTCTCATGCTATGGTCCATATGTAACTTTAAGCTTGAGACAACAGAGAAACATATGCATGATTTAAACCTTCTTGTTATCCACTATGCGCTCTGTTTAGTAAGAGAAAAGAAATGGGGGGGGGGGGGGGGTGGAGAAAGAGAGAGAAAGGAATGATCTCTTAACTTCTGTTCTGTTTTGTTTACAGGGGATTATAATTATTTTACCTATTGCACATGGCTGGGAATTTAACATCAGGGAGCTTGACCATTTTGCACTGCTCTGACATTACTGTGTTTCTCAACAACTCAAGACCAGTATTGCATTGTTGGCCCTCAGTAAATGCTGGATTAAAGTCTTCTACTGTGTTGCTAGCATGCTGAGTAAGCCTCGCCATTAGTTTGAGCTGTTTAATTTTTTAGTTTTGTATATCTTGCCTTTACTAAACTGATTTGTTCGATCAGGCTGATGGTCACCTGCCGCCTCTACTCTAAAGTGTCATGCTTGGCCTTGGACGTGATCTCTTTGGCACTTCTGCTCACAGCACTTCTAACAGTGGGGTACTTTCCCTTTGTGGTATTTTTTACATGCTTCTAGAAACACTCTGAAAGTGTGTGGATGAACAGTTTCCAGTTTCTGCCAGCTTCCTTCCAACCTTCTTGTGCTGCTCCCAAACTAAAAGGACCTTATCGGAAAAGCCTGGAAAAACTGAATAGAAAATGAAACTCTTCCTCTGAAGTAAGCTGTGAATTTTAATAGACATACTGGCTATCTGCTGTAGATATTCCCTTTCCAACAGGCTTTGAATCAGGCCATGAAAAGAGATACTTCTCTGTATCAGTGTATTTGAGATGGTTACCTCTTTGGGGCCAGAACTATTCCAGTGTAAATAAACAGAGCTACTTTGGATTAAAATTAGACTAACAGAGTGATAGTCTCCTGAGCAAAATATTTGAAAATAAAATAAAATAAAAAAGTGAAGGGCACACATTTGCTTATTTTCTAAAAGCTTATAGAGCCCCTTACATCATAAAAGCAAAATGGCACGGAGACAAGAAGGAAAAACAAACGGGGTAATTTTCACCTCCGTTCTTGAAACTCCAGCACTCACACAGATAGGTGAGCATTATTAAAGAAAAACATGAATCACAAACAAAGTATACTGCTGTGGAAGTGACCAGCCTCCACTAAAACTGTTGGTATCCCTTATGAGTTGTCTACTTTGACAAAGGTCACTGTATTCCCACAGAAAATACTCAAGGCCTATAACCAATGTATGAGTAACATAACCAGCATTATTTTTATCACTGTAAGAGCACAAGTTTGATATAAGGGGACATAAGTCTTCATAAAGGAGACATAAGCAAGTCTCACTTTCTTTGAAAATATTTTAATCTTTTACTTGGCAGGCTAAGGTTTTATTTTAAACACATAAACCTATCTCTATTCGCTAAGCGTGTGCTTACTCACATATTTCCAGGTATCACACATACACATCAGTTCATATTTAACTGTGTGCTTGACTCACGCCTAGAAATTCAGTCCTAACACAAACCAGTGCTACACTTGTGATCTCCACAGCCTTTGCTTTCTCACATTAGCTCTTTATGTGGGTCATGACTACAAACCCACTAGTTCCCTAGCATAAGAACTGCGCACTGTGTACTGTTACACTTTTTCATAGAGTTCATCCTGTAATGTGTGAACATTACTAAAGTCGTTACTAAGTCAAACATTACAAAGTCAAGCTCAGGCATAGCTGATCTGCCAGTGACATTGCTGCTGTTCTCACATCTCACATGTACCCTCTGCAAGACTACAACTTGCTACAACTTCAACCTGACCTACCTTTTATTTCCCAGTACCATAATGCCATGTCATGCCTCTCCCTTACATAACCTTGGACAACTTTGAACAATTCCTTTCGCTACCTGACTTGTCCACCTGCCAAGTTCTCACATTCGCTCAATAATGTATATGAAAGTGCAGAGTCTTCTGATAATGGTTTACCACATTTAATTTCTAGGGAATGTCAGCTTCCATCGAGTGATGCACAAACTGCACATTAATCAATAAATTCCATGTCTATAGGGGCCTGAATGTATCTACCTCATGAATATGCAAGCAGCCCTGTATCTTTGAGTAAGACACAAACATATTTCTTGTCAGATAGGAAGTGCTGTTATGTGTATATATTTTCTTCCTTCTTGTTCTTTTTGCATAAAGCAGATGAGATTCAGTGTTTGCCAGAGCAGACGTATTTTTTCCAGGGTACAACAGCAGCCTAGTGCTAGACAATAAACACTTCTCTGCCATCTATACAATGCAATTGCTGTTTGATTGTTCAGGTCCCTGTATTTCTGTGTTGCACTTCACAAGCATACTGCCGAAGTCACAGACAGGGTGATAAATGTTAACAATTTATTCAGCATTTCAGAAGACTGAGAACAAGCTATCTCCCTTGGTCTGCTTTCGCTCAGATGTTTAAGGCCAGAAAGAGCTATCAGACCACCTTGTCTGACCTTGTGTATAATACATGCCCACAAATTTTATCGTCACCTGTTTATTGAGTTTAGTGATTTTTTTCTTTTTAACAAAATATATCTAAAAATATACTTTTCAGTGCCCTGTCTGAAGTAAAGACTCCCTGTGATCCCTTAATCTCACTCCTAGAAACGAGGCACCAATTCTTAATTTGAATGTGTCTGGATGAAACATTCAGTTATTTTTTTCTCCCTTTCCCTGCTAGATTAAACAGGCCTTTATTAGTTGGTAGTTTTGACTTTGGAAAGCACTGATATCTCATAATCGAGTCTTTTCTGAGGAGTAGGCTAAATAGACCTAGCTTTTCAAGCTCTTTCTGCAATGAATTTGCCATCCCTTGAACCTTATTGTGGTAAAGATTCTTCTTCTACAGTCTCTAAACCAGGGAATTTATATTTTAAAAACAGTTGTCTTGTTACATGCCAATATAATGTCCTCTTATCTCAGTTACACACATGTATTCTGAATTAATGCCTGTACAGATGCCTTACTTACACACACTTATGGCAGTTGTATGCACTTCCATAAGAGCAGAGCTTGCCATTTTAGGAACAATTTAGTTATAAACACTGGTAATACATTCATATTGTATCATGCATTCATTATATAAATCAAGGCTGACTGTACACTGAAAGCGAAGGACAAAAGAATTACGGATCTTTCCTAAGCTGAGAATTAGAGCTAGGTAGACATAGGCTTTGGACACTATACTCTAAGCTACATGCCTTTCCCAAACCTCTTCTATTTTTCAAAAAAATATTTTAAATGCATTTAGTGATAAAAAAGATCCTGAAATCTGGAGTGTCCTTCTGATATTTGGCATCCACAGACCTTGCACAAAATGGGCCAAAATACGGTACATTTCTGTAATTTTTCTGCAATCATCTCCTAGTGTCCAGTGCCCAAAGAAAGAATTTCCTAAAAGTGTTAGAAAATGTTATTCCCCTTAGACTGTTCAGTCCTTACCCTCTTTAACTGTGACTGCCAAAACAGCATTTAATGCCATTTTTAATAGCAAATGATATATTGCTAACATTTTTGCTATTAACTAGAATTCACTTCCTCTGTTCATGAGATGCCAAATGGCACAGTATTTTGACTGCTTTCTTCCTTCAACCTAAGACCAACCCCTCTTCATTGTGAACAATGGTGTTCTCAAAGGAAGACAGCACAGAGACATGGTACCATGAGCAGATGCCATTTCCCCAGCTGCAGGTGCTGCAGAGCTGGATGCAGTCTACACCTTTTCCTGGAGGGAAGCAAGGCCATAACTTCCATGGATGAGGAGCAGCAAGAAACAAGCAGCTCCTCATCACTTACAGAAAGTGAGCAGGAGCTAAGGGCTGCTGCGAGGCTCTATCCCACCTCACTGTGTGGGGATGATGTGCAGCTCCCACCCACTACCCTCTTCCAAGCATGGTAAAAATTCCTGGCTCTGCGTAACTTCTGGGTCAACAAGAGCTCCCACCTCCACTGGAGCCCAGATGGTCAGAGACAGTGTTTTGCTGATGAGGAAAGAAAGGGCTCTCTTTTTCACACTCCCATTTATTTACCTACCTCAGAGTGGTCTTGTGAGGATTATCACATTCCCTCGCAATCTGCTAGGTATAAATTAGATAATAGGCAAGAAGAACTTTTTAATCTCTGTTTCTGTTGAAGGAAACAGGTGTGGGAGGGGAACCTGCCTGTAACAGAATGTCTGAATGAAATCCCATAACTTTGGTTCTTTTCTTTCTGAAAACAGAAAGACTTAGCTGGTCCATAAGCTTTAAAAACAGCAATAAATTATTCTATCTGCTGTGTCCAGTTCTGTTCTTTTAGTAGCAAACTGACTGTTCCACAACTAGAGGAAGGTGATACTCACACACGTGTATTTGCTATTTGCATGGCAGACGACCTACCTCTCAGAAAATGCATTTGGCTAACACTCAGCATAGAAACGCTCCTTACTGGATACATATTTTTCTATCAGAAAAAAAAATACTAAATTAAAAGAGAATAATATTTTAAATTCGTTAATTTTGTGGGTTAAAACCCAATTCCACTGCTAGAAGCAGAGCTCAAAATGAAATTCTTATACAGAGCTAAGCAAATAAAGGGGGTTATATTTGATCTGACCCAGCTCAAAGAAATTCCATAATGGATAACCAATGAAACGTTTCTGACAGCAAATCTGACCTCAGGTCTATTCTCTGCATACCAGGTTTTGCTAAGCAGGCTGGGAAACAGCTTTGCTTATTTGTCATTTTCTTTATTCGTGGGCCTTGATCCTTGACAGAGAGTGTTCAAATGAACTCTAATGTTACAGTGGAGCTCCTACAAGATAAATTTTTAGCTTGTGGGACTTGAAGAGTGTCCTTTGGCAAATTCAGAGCCCAAACAGTGGTTATATGATAAAATTCACCTTTCCTCTGTGCTGAATTTGGACAGCTGAATATCTTGTTCTTTCCACAGCAATCACTATTTTTTCCCCTTCTTCATACTTCATACTATGTTGGCATGTCTAGTTTCACTGCCTCTGCACTACACAGTGCTACTATCATCAAAAGAAAGAGCTGTAAAATAAGTCTTCATCTCACCAGGTGAATTTATTGCTGTCATAAAAATAAAGGCCCCCAAGGTTCACTGAGTCCACTGTACTGAAGACACAGAGTGCAAGCTTAGGGAATTTACTATAGTATACCACTGGGTCATTGTACCTATCTGAAAACTTGACTCAGCTGACATCTGGAAGCATTAATAAAGAAAATGCAACCTAAGGGGAAAGAACCAGGGGTGTTTGATTTGTTGAAAGAAAAATGTGCATTATTATGGAGTTGGAAAGCAAGTTATAAGCTAGAGTTTGTATTTTACATAGTGAAGATGTTAGCTGGGTTTTATTAATGTTTGCATAAATTATTTGCTGAAACAGAATGCCCTACACCAACTGCATACTTATTTATCTGGCTTGGGAGTTTGCTCCTTACAATAAACACTGCCATTTAAGCAGGAATTTGCAAACAGTTGCACTGCTTGTTCTTTAAAGGTTGTTAGACTGAAAGTGTCAGCTTTATCCTCTGAGTTCATGGGAGGCAGAGACAGGAATCCCAGAGTGCCCATAGAAAGAGAACAAGACGGAGGGCAGCATGTGTCAGTTGAGGTGGTGAACAGCTTTAGCACCTACAACAAATAGTCTTGGTCAGAAATGTTACAAGACTAGAGATGCTTGCTTAAGAAAATGGGTTCACAAGGAACACTCTGCCCAGGTTGCTCTGTGGGTGATGTAGGTAATTAGAGGGCCCAACAAATGATAAGACCCAACTCCGCAAATTGCTGGAAGATCCCAGAAATAATCCCAGCCCTGAAGAAACTGAATAGCCTAAAGAAATAGGAAAGGAATTTTAGGCAAACAGGAGTAAACAAGATAAAATGAATCTCCCAAACTTGTACAAGAGGTCAGTTCTGCAGCTGGAAAAACAGACAAACCAAAGACAAATCAAGTCCACTCCCTGTACAATGCATGCCGTTCTCTTGATCAACAACAGCCTCCCTTGGAGGATTAATCCTCACCTTGAGAATTGACCTCATCTAATTTAAAAACCTATTTCTGAAGCAGTTGGTTAGATGGCCTTTATAATGAATAGGGAAATATCAGCTTAATCACCCCTCATTTTTATGTGTGTGTCTTTGGCTAGGAGGAATCACAACATGGAATTCCCCATGGTTTTCTAAATGCAGTGAGAAGAAACCACTCAACACAGTTAGGAAAATCACCACTGGAATTCTTTTTTCATGTTGTGGTTGAACATGAAAAACAAACAAACAAACAAACAAAACTAAAAAACGGTTAATTCCAGAAAAAAAAAAAAGGCAAAGAGGAAATGCTTTACAGTAAAATACTCTATTTTCTGTTGACAGTAACTGAAATCGTGCATGCTGTCCAGAGAAAAGTTATAATTCCTGATGGTTTCACACAATTATATGTACTATCAACAAACAAAAATTAAGGGCTATCAGTGAAGTTGCTGGAAAACTTCCTTGGTGATTCTAATGTAAATACAGTCCTACTGTATGTTCTCAAAATAAACCTACAATTGACAGATCATACCGCATGAGAACACAGCTTTTAAAGGTCTAGCAGTTCCACACATTCCTTGCATGAGAGATTTCTGGGGTAGGAATGGGGAAACAGTTTTGCTATTGTTCTGAATTTGTTGTAGAAATGTAGTCTAGCCAGTGAGAGGATTGTACAATATCCTGTGTGGAGAATGCGTAAGAGAGAATATTTTCCATTTTTCAATATATCACCTTTCATTATGGCAGAATCAGTAATCACCATTTAAAACACTTTGTAAAAGTTAAACAATTTCCAAATCTGAACATACACTGATGAGGTCATTCTCAAGACACCTTTCTCCTTTTTTTCCCCTCTGCTTATCCGCCTTTAGAGAAGGAAGCTTCCTACATTCTTCCATGTCTAAAACACCTACCCTGAAATCTTCAAATAAAATGAACAGAAATGTGCAGAGACTGAGATCCATAGATCCCTCGTGCCTGCCAATGTATGCAACACATAGATGGAGCCAAACCACAGAGGTGAACATCTGCAGAAAGCATGCATATGAGTGATATTACCTAATGGAAATGTCTGCATTATGCTACTTCATCATCCCCTAGCTGTAAACGGTGACCCTAGCTGTCATGTGAAAATCTCACAGACAAAGCTGGTCAGCTTTGCAAACCAGCTGCAGAAAGCCTATGGGTTTCCAGAGAAAAAGGGGCATTGTGCAACACCTCACTGAAGCTAGGGAATGGGCCAGAAGCATGAGAAGGAAAGCCTCATTTGAGTTGTGATGGGTCTAGACACTTCACCATCTCTTTACATAGCAGGAAGGAAGCAGAATGACTTATTACAAGGTGGACATAAATGGCAAACCACTTCAAAAGCTTCAGACATTAAATCTAAGTCTTCATAAAGGTAGTTCAAGTTGGAATGAAAGTAACTTCTGGAGAAGAAGCCTGGTAAAAACAGAGAGAAATTCAAAGTATGTGTTGTCAGATGAATTTTCATTTCTCGTTTGGGGATAAATCAGGGTAAGCCTGTATCAGTTCAGGTGCATATGCCACAACCAGCAGGACTGAGATTACTATTGTGCTCTCACACCGCAGAGCAGACATCAAATCTTGTGCTTCCCCTTGCCCATATTTGGTCAGACAGAGAGGACAGAGAGGTCTCAGGCTGGGGTTTAACATTTAAGGTGCTATAAATACAAGTTATGAATACTGCAGAATATGGGAGAAGACAAAGACCCATTTTTTTCAGCACTAGCTAGTAAAAAGTACTTAAGAACTTAGTGTCTTGAAAGGTCATACCAGAGCACCTGTTATAAATAAGTTGTGAAGCCTTTCTCTATTAAAAATCTGTTTTCAAAGTGCTCCAAAATTTGCATGCTTTCTTAAAATGCCCCTACATTAGTGCTTTGACTTCAGCTAAGGCATAGTTTTGATTCAGCTCTACCACCTTCCTGCCAACTGTCTCCATTTGTTTGTCATTGATCTCAGTTTGAGTGGTTTTGGTGCTTACAAGCTAAATTCCATTCAGAAGGAACTAAATGAACAGCTCAGCTCCACACAGTGGTGGTTTTACCCAGCTGGGCAGCCAAGCTCCACCACAACCGCTCTCTCACTCCCCCTTCCCAGGCAAAGGGGGCGAAAATACAGTGGAAAGGGCTCGAGGGTTGAGATAAGGACAGGGAGATCACTCAACAATTACCATCACAAGCAAAACATAACCAGCATAGGGAGATTAGAGAAATTTATTACGTACTACTAACACGGAAGAGAAGTGAGAAAGAAAGAAAACAAACTAAAAACACCTTCCCTCCATCCAGCCTCTTCCACCTCCTCCCCCTGAGCGGTTCAGGGGAATGGGGGCTGCGGTTAGTGCCTGACACTTCATCTCCGCCGCTCCTTCGCAGTCACTCTCTGCCCCTGCTCCATGTGGAGTCCCTCCCACGGGACACCATCCTTCCCAAACTGATACTGCGGGGGCTTCCCACAGACAGCAGCTCTTCAAGAACTGCTCCAACGTGGGTCCGTACCACGGGGTCCATGCCCCAGGAGCAAACTGCTCCAGCACAGGTCCCCCACGGGTGGCAGCTCCCCCAGGCTCCCTGCTCCTGCATGGGCTCCTCTCCATGGGCTGCAGCTCCGGCCCGGGGCCTGCTCCTGCGGGGGCTCTCCATGGGCCGCAGCCTCCTCCAGGCCACATCCACCTGCTCCACCGGGGGCTCCTCCACAGGCTGCAGCATGGAGATCTGCTCCATGTGGGACACATGGGCTGCAGGGGGACAGTTAGAATAACAGCATTGTGCTCAAAAATGCAATGAAGAGGTATATATCAGCATGCAGACTGATGGCACGGGCTATCAGCATTCTAAAAGCTACTACCTATGTCGGAAACTACCCACCCACCCACTCTCCATCTTCTTTGAATGCTAAGATCAGTCTCAACATCAAAATAAGCCACAAATGTGGCGTGCCATGATAAAACAGCCCTGCTAGACTTCCACAATGACCTCACACATTGAATGCCCTGTCCCTCACAGATAGCAGTGGTGAGAGCACTGGTAAAAGCACAGTTTAACCCTCAGTTATGGCTTGTTCTGACCCCCAAAAGCAGCAGGATTAGGCAAGAACTTTAAGGAAGTTTATGGGAATGTGGATGTGCTGCTGTGCTTGAATGTCTGCTGTATGCGTTCACCTCTTATCTGAGAGTGACCTGCAATCACTGGGAGTTTTGCCAAGCACATTCAGTTGTTTTCCTTTCCTTTTTATTTCTTCTAAAGGGCAAATACTTTTTTTTTTTTTTTTTTGTAACTGCAGCCCTGATAGTTTTTCCAGTCAATGGAAAAGGGGATGATTTATTTATCTGAAAATAGATCAAGTTACCTAAGGTATTTGAAAAAACACACAAGAATGACCTATCAGATCATGGGACATAACAGTGGAAATTATAGGAGCCCACAATGTCTCTCCAAACTCCAGCCCCCATGTTCCTAGGCATCTGCAACAGCAGGGCATGGTGCCATTTTCCTATTTAGAGGTCTATCAGACCGCAATGCCAATGCTGCCTAAGTGGTTTGCACTATCTGGAACACAGCTATGGTAATGTGAATGTGTGTCCATGAACGAGGCGTATATGCATCACCACGTACCACAGCCATGGCTCTGACAGCCTCCTCCTGTTAAAACCTGCATCATTCATTATGTTGCCACTTAACAGAGGTACCCTAATACAGACAAGTGAGACATCATCCAAGTATGTCCTAGTAACTATCTCCAGCTCCAGGAATGAAGTTAAGATTCAACATGAATACTCTAACTGTATCTCCTGGTTGTCAAGAGATGGTGTGGAAAGTAACTTAACTTTCATTTGTTTCCTGATTTTCATAGGTGTAGATTTTGCTGAATCTGATATTTTAGAAGAAATTGCATACCACTTGGCAACTATAACCTTATACTAATGACTTGTTTCAGCAACATTTAGGCAGAGGCAGATATTGCAAAAGAGAAGCTCATAACTAGCAATAAGTTCATTGAGCTCAGTGCACTTGGTCATTATCAGTATTATTAATGATTTGGGCTGATAAGAAAGAAAAGAGTTTTATGCTATAGCCTACGCTCTTAGCACAAAATTTTTCTAAGAAACAGAGGTAGACCACAGGTCTAGATAGCTAAATGCAGCAGTGATAAGTGCTTCTAAAACTGTGAAAGGAAAAAGAATAAAGGAGATATTCAGTCCTAATAAATACTCCAAATGATGCCATACGACAATAGGGTTTAAGGAAGTATAAGATGACATACACACACACAAAAAAAAAAAATACAGAAGTACAAAGAACTTTGGCATATGGAACTTGGTTAAGATTTTAAGAGGAAGTGAAAGCAAAACAGAAAGTAATAATGAAAAACCAAATTAAGATGGAGCTGCTCAGATTTTTCCAAGGAGCACTGAATGTTTTGAAGTATATCCATTCAGCACACCTTGCAGGGTCCTCTCCAGGATGAGAGTGCAGAAAAGAAGAGGGATAAAATGCAATGAAATGAAGGTACTGTGGAGAGATTACCTTATAAATGGAGAAGGGAAGAGATTTGTCATAACCAAAAGTCAGGTGCCTGCAAGCAGCAGGAGGAAACAATGATATGAATGAGAACTCTCTGATCATTTCTGAACAAGCAGAAAGGACTTTCAATTTAATAAAGACAGCAGCACCAAGAGAGCATGCCAAGATATTCTGCAGCCCTAGAAAGCATCTGGCAGGCAATTCCATTGCATTTGAGACAGAAACCAAAGACATTACAATACTAATAACAGTTGTAGCATACATTAGGAGACAAGGGCTAACAGAGGCTCACATCACATGGAGAAATTTTGACAATGATTGAATTTCAGTAATCAAACCACTCTATATAAAAATAAAGAACCTAGGCAGTTTAATATCCCAGGCAGAGGATTGGTGTCAAACCCAGCATCACCAGTTTTTAAGGAAGAAATACAGCATCTGTAAGTGGCATGTGAAGAAAACAGGGCATTGAAAACAGAACCAGTCACCTGAGGTCCATAATAGGAAAGATGTTTTACTACACTGCCCTCTCTTTCATTCCCCACCTTACAATCCATCCTGCAAGCTTCATCTAACCCTGACTTCAGTGACATCAGTCTACCTTAAAGGAAGGAATACTAGCAGGAAAGTCCAGAGAATTTGAACTACTCAGCATGCAAGATTTGCTTCTTAAGAAATAGCTCCCACCTGTGAGCTCTAAGGAATGATTACAGCATTTAAGCAACTTAGGAGAGACAAAGTATATTTTTAGTGTTAATGTATAACAAGTATAAGATACATGCCATTGATAAGCAAGACAGGAAGGCTGTACAAAAGCGCAGTACTGCTGATGTAGTCTTCACCTAGCTACGCTTCCCTTGTTCTTTTTTTTTCCCCTACTGTCACTGATTCAATTGTGTTATCTATTCAGTGCAAGCAGTTCGTATTAGAAGATATATTTTCATCCACTGCATGTTCTATTTGTACATGTACAGGTTGTGATCAAAAGCAGCAGGGCTGAAGACAGCATTCAAAATCCTTAGAAAAGTAAGTTAGCACCGGCTTTCGAGAATGGAGCTGGTTAGTAAGGTGTTCCTACGTGTGTTTTAGCAATGAGGAAACATTGTCTTCCTAAAATCCAACCTATTTTATCCTTCCCATGTTCAAGGCCATTCTTATGATGGAAACAAGGAAATTTCAGCAACAAGCATGTGGCTGGCTCATGTGGTATTTCAGCCTGTAATACTAAATAGGTCAGACAATTCTTCCAGAACCCATTCCCAACACTTCGCCGTGTATGCTAGTTAAGTTGACAGATCTTTTCTTCATGTAGCCTGGGGTTCCTGTTTTGTGCTTCAAAACCCTGGAAAATTTGATTGCCCTTTTCTCTCCAGGATCCATGTATATTCCTCAACCCACCACAGAATTGTTTGTACTCAGTTCAGGATGATCTAGTTCTGTATTTCTTTGCTGGTGGGTTTGGGGAGTGAGCCCAAGGTTAATGAAGAGAAAATTCTGTATTATATCTGTAACTCAAGAAAATTCTGTATTTAAGCTGGAGAAAACTACTGAAGGTTTAGTCAACAATATGACTCTCCACATCAAGAATTTTCTACACATGACCAGAAATATCTCAGGAAGTGATGACTTTGCACAAGAAGTTTCCTTGCATTTATCTGTTCATTATAAACTGGAAGTATGAATCATCTTTAAGGTTTGACTTTGATTTTTCATTTACAAATGGAATAAGAATTCTTCAAAATTTTCTAGTGAATTTCCACTTTCATTTTTATATATTTCTAACAGCTATTTGGTATTATTTATTATCAGACTCCCTTGACAACTCTTAGCAGTGTTTAAAGCTTATTAAATTAAGTTTGCTTATTATGCTAAACAAGAATTTAACAAAAGCTGTCATATAAACCAGGGCTAAGGGAATAGTCACCTTGCACTGAACACAGCCTTCATTAGGAATTATCAGCCATTCCTTTTTAATCTTTTATGACAGGAAAAAGAATTTGTCTATGAAGCATTGAACAGAGTTTGAGAAACTTCTCACATACCCCTTTTGCTGATATAATGATGCTGTCATTCTTCTCTTTTTCTGAAACAGACAACCTCCTCCCTCATCATGTATTTAAGCATCAGTAACCCAAAGGTTCCTCTCCCCGGAACACCTCAGTCATGCCAGCCTTGACCCAACAGCAGATATATCACTCTCTTTGAAGACACTCCTTCACCCCCCATGCCCCCAACCACATATTTAATGCATCTTCAGTTACAGATTTAAGTAGATGAAGGCTTCAGAAACTGTTAGCACCTGTTTACAAATCCTAATTTGGCAGTACATCCAAGCAAATCCAAACTGTTTTTTAAGCCTTCCTTGACTGATATAGAGCCAATGAAATATGCCTGATTAGTAGCCCCTCTTACTACAAAGAAATACCAGGCTAAGGATGGCTCTGCAACATTTCACTGCAATCATCATTTTGCTTATAAAGCGTATCCTATAAAGAGTGAAGTAGAGATTGACCTTTTCGACTGGCATCAAGTTCTCCTCTGGTCTTTCTGGTAAATGACATTTTTAATGTTTTTTTTTTTTTGTGATGCTGACATCAGACTACTCATTCTGGTTCTGACAAAAGCCTCCTCTTTCACATAGGTCACTGGAAGTTATGCTACCTTTCATGTAGCAACACTTGGTCACGTAACCAGATTTATATAAACAACGTAAAATTCCATTTCCAAAATAGTGGGCTCATTGGGCATGATATATGTCACATATGGATATGGCCAAAAGCAAAAAAGCTTAGAAAGTCATGAATCTTAAAGGGGAAAAAAAATCACAAAAATGTCATTTCTGATAAACTTGACTGTTTTATCAACACTGAAAATTGGAAAGAAACTGTCCACATTAAATTTAATGAGACCACACTGCAGTCCTTAAAATCTGTCTCACTCAGATCATTTTACAGACTACTTTGTCTTTTCACCCTGCTGTTTGCAAAATATGGCTGAAGACATGAGTGAAAAGGAATTTTGTTACCTTATTTCTAATAGAACGTATCACCTGAACATATGACTTACCAGCTTTGTTTAGCATTTGAAAGGTAGACTGCATATAGAAGAGCTCACCTAACCCAATGTGCTACTAAGGACGGTGGGAAAAATGCTCCTTACTATCAGGATTCTAACATTAAGACATGTCGACAAACTTAAGTGGAGCAACATAGATTAGTGTATGACAACATTAAACCTGCTTGCTTATTTAGGGTCTGTTAAGCCATCAGTCTATTTCACACAATATAAGTTAATACTTATTAAAAAAAGCTATTGTAAAAGTGATAGGGCAAACTCCATGTTCTTGAACCTCTGGAACAGCTACCATCAAATGAGAAATGCTGGTGGGGTTCTGGCTTTGTAGGTCTCATTAATTAACATTAAATAAAATATTTGGTCCTGGGACAGCTGGAGTCTACATTTTGCATTAAAAGAGTAGCTTGATGAATTCTTCCTCCTCTTTCCGTATGTTAGCGCCTTTGAACCTGAATAAGCCTGAAGTTGGCTAGTAGAGCTGCAATTTAGAGAAAACTAACACAGTAGAAGGAAGAGAATAATACATTTTTCTTGGGCAAGTCTCTGTTCCTGTTGCCATTCAGGTTTGCTTTTGTTTTCACACTTTTCAAGAATAGCCTTGAAAGATTTGTCAAGTGTCTCTGAGGCAAAATGACACATTTGTCTGAAATTCCTTAAACTCAAATTTGAAGAGCTGACTGCTCCTTTGGGACAACCAGAATCATTCTGCATTTCACTGCATGAGCTGATTATTGTTACAAATGCCAGTACACGCTGAAAGAAGACAGCAGAGGGAATGCTTGAATACAACACAAAGGGGGAAGCAGTAGGATGCACAAAGGTGATTCAGGACTTGGTGTGAGTCAGCAATTGAAAAATAGAGACAACATGCTATTTGAAAATACATCCTGAAAAAGATATGTCAGATCTTGGATTTCAGCTTTCTTATCTTGTCACGGCTCCTTCTCACTACTTGAGCTACTATGACTTCAGTATGAAGTGATTGCTTCCTTAGAGCAAAAGCAAAAGAAAAAAACAAACAAACAAACAAAAACATGAATACTCAGTTCTGTACGAGCATCCCTCAAACTAATTATAGGACTTTGTCCACATAATACTCTCATAAAGCCTATTTTTTAAGTGGATTATCTCTCTTCTCCCACAAAAGAGAGCTGAAACTAGGTGCCGTATAGTGAAAAGGCATCTTAAACAACTGACATGTTCTCAGAGCAGGTGACACTATGGAGCCTTTCAGAATGGCACTGTGCAACTAAATCACACAAAAATTCAGAATTGATCATTGCGACATCCAGTTTGTCTGTGGATCTCCTCCATAGATCTTCACATCTTAATAAGCATTGCCAGTTTGTCCATGGGTACATGATTTGATTAACTGCCTCAAAGATTCTGCCTACTTATCAGTACAATTAGTAGCACTTTTCAATTTTTAACTGAAATTGAAATAAATGTTCTATTTTAGAGTAGAAAGTTTCAAGCAGAAAGTAGAAAAATTCATTACTGATTTTTTGGTTTCTTCACTGTGAAATTTCAAACACTGAAACATGTTGATAAATTGGCATTTGCCAGAGGAAATGCATTCAGTTGTGTAGAACTAAGGTCAATTTAACACAGGCATACCTCAAGATAGCTATCATATTTCCCCTTCCTAATCTGTCACATAACAACACTTATTCAGGAGGAAAAAAAAAAAAAAATTAGAGTAAGTGTTGTCACTGCACCCGAAATCTGAAAAAATAGAGTGAAGGCAGCAAGTGCCCTTTCAGCCAAGGACGGCACAATTGAGACATTGTGATATATATGGATAAAATAATGGATAACTGTACAAATATGTTTTTCCCTTGGTTTCGTTCAGTCAGTTTTTGTTTATTTTCTTTTTGTTGTTGACTGGAACAATAAAGAAGATGGAACATATAATATAAGCCTGAGGGGTATAGTAATAAACCCACAGTTATTAATGGTCTGTCCTGGTTCTAGCAATGAGACCCTGACAGCTGTCAGGTTTCAGGCACATCAGACACCTATTGTGAAATGTAGTGAGAATATCTGAGGCCTGTTATGATTCTCAGTGTTGCATATGCCTGGCCTTGGGAAGTCTGACTGGCTCTTTGGAATCAAGGATCATGCATTAATATGACAGAATTTTTGTAGAGAAGAAAAGATCACCTTAACATGGTCTTTGTGTCCTTCCTTGTTTGCAGCCTCCAGCTTTACAGTGATCATGCGTTTGCACATTCTTCCAGTGGGGCACTGGGGCTACCTCCAGGATCAAAATTTAGGGTATTTATGATCCATTTAGTCCAAATTGTAGGGACATTACCTAGCCAGCTGGCTGGAACGCAGTGTTGTTAATGCAACAGTGAACCAATATTGACAACAAAAAAGGACATACCTCAAAATTAGTATCCAGTCTAGAGAAGCACTTTAAGGACTTGCTGCAAAACTGCTTGTTTCTCTGCTGGAACAAGCTATTAGTTGCGCAGAATTCCCTGCACAGTCACATATCTACTTCAGTTCATAGTGGAGGCCACTCAATGCTTGTTGCATACACCCCATGCTTACTAGAGTTGCCAGGAAAACAAGTATAGTTCACTCAAAACCCTTCTTTCCGTTGTGAAGCTGTCCATTATGAAAGACCTAACTGCAAGATTAGTCAAAATCTCAACTCAATATGGGTATTTTTAAATAATCCATTGGAACAGATAATGTTTTTCTCCTCACTGTGCTTTCAACTGAAATGTTGCAACAGTAAGTTGATAACTGAAGTCTTAGAAATGGCAGTAAAAAAATCTAAATGCAATTTCGTCCTGTGTACAGTACCTAGTGTAATGTAATTCTGGTCAGTGTCTCCAGTTTATCACAGGCCCAAGCTTAATACTGACAGCAAACTGTAATAGAAGTATAGGCAACCCTTAGGAAAAGTAGAACTTCTGATTCAGCTGATCAAATGAAGTAGTCTGGAAAAATTAAAAAGACTATTTGTATTGGCAAAGAAAAAATAGACTATTAAAACCTGAAAATAATAATCTAACTGTAAGTAGCCTAAGGAAAGAAATTTCAGATGTTTATGATTTGTAACTTCATGACTAACTTAGGCTATAGGAAATCACTTCTGTTCATGTGGGAAACAGCAGAGTATGCGATAGGATTATTAATGCACTTGTTTACTATATATATGTGAGATTATGCATGCTAGTTTGTATGAAAAAATAACTTATCTGTGTTTAAATAAATGGTGTAAGTTACAAGGTGCCTTAGCAAATGTATTTACCAAGGTGCCTTTAAATATAAATGGATTAACTAACACACTTCAAAGATTAACAGAATTACAATAAAGATGTATGTTGAGGATCTTTTCAAAAAGCATTGGGGAATGGGAGTTCCAGATGTTACAGTTACTGTTCCCACTGGATACATGAAAGACTAGATTCCTGGGTAGTAAAACCAAAGCTGTCTTGCGCATATACAGCACATAATAAAATTTGTGTTCTCTTACTCGTGAATGGGTAGAATATTATTTAGTGTCAAAATGTCAAGACAAAGTCTTTTTATCCAGAATTTCAATGGGCATTTTGCCCAGTGTGGTGGAATAGGATTTCTCCTTTCTAATTCTTCTGCAGTCACAATGGCCAAAAGCACTTATCTCAGAGAAGCAGAGTGAGAGTGGAACAGCCTTTTCTGAAATTAAAGAGGAGGAATATATTGAATTTTGTGTGGAAAATGACAACACAAAATAGAGTCCATATACCAGTAGAAAATCAAATGTGTCTCAGTGCACTGTCAAAAGAAAAAGACCAGCCTAAAGCAGGAAGTGTTTGTCTCAGCCTGGGAACGTACTTGAAATAGGAAAAAATTAGGATGAGGACAAAGTGAGCTGGATAAGAATGTTCAAGTAAAGCTAAGAATGTGCAAGTAAAGCAGAAGGATGGAAGTTTGAAAGAAGAGCCTGAATATCTCCTGGAACAATGGCCCAGAGCAGAAGAATCCTAATCACCTAATTTTAGAACACACTTGTAGAAAAATCCTGTCACCAGTATTTGGACTAGGTCACGCAAGCCTGATCCTTTCCTCTCCACAGGAGAAGCATGTTAAATGAAACTGATGTCTGCTTGTTCTGCACACAATACAGCTGCAAACTTTATCCTTCCCTTTCAACTGCAGCAACTATGGACCTGCATCTACTTAGGAGTATCATACTTATGGTGAACTCAGGTTCACCTTCTCTACTCATTTTCTTACTTCATTCACAGAGAAATAGCTTGAAATGAAAGAGAATAAGAATACATAATTTCTACCACTTGGGATCCCTTACAGCTAGTGCATTAAATGTTTGCCTTAGGGATGGGAAAGATAAGTTCAAGTCTCATCAGGTGGAAGAGAGGCAAAGAGATTCCTCTGTGCTGGACAAGTACCTTTGCCACAGAGCTGCTGGATAAACTTTCTCCTCAAGTGCTCTGTGCGGTGTCCAGTACTTGAGCTTAGATATGATCCAGATAAGCAGTGCAGTGAGACAAGAGAAGGATTCCTATCTGAAGAACCCAAAGAAAGAACAGGTGTAAAGAAAACTGTATGGTCTTGTCATGACTGGGAAACTTCATGATATGACTAATTCTATTAAAGCACAAAAGAGTTAGACATACTCAAGGTTAGGTAGAAGGTCACTGATATTCCTGATGACTTAAATTTTCCACCGTTAACCAACAATGCCAGGCAACTCCTTTCTGAATCAACTCCTTGGTGATAATGCACCAGAGATTATAGAGGACAAGTCCCACAGACTGAAATGGCAGTTAGGAGGCTAATTCTCATGACCATTTCTGAAAATCAGTCCACCAGTTTTGTAAACTCTGGCCTTAATTTTTCTGCTGGAGTTTTATTACTAGCTAATGATGGATCACAGTTTCTTTATCCATCAAATCAGGAGTACCAATATATGAGCACTGTCTCCACTTCTGCTTCCACATACCTACACAAAAGCAGCGACCTTAATTAGTTAAATTAAAACAGCAAGACATATACGATCATTCCTCTTTAGACCAAACCAGCTCCTAAAATGACAACTGATGCAAAAATAATTAAACCTAGACAGATGTGGGGGAGAAAAGGAGAAATAATGCATTTAGAATTTGAAGAGAAGTAATTAGTTTTGGCAGGTTATTTATTTATGTAAATTGAAAAATTAGCTGTACTAGGCACAGGCAGCATACACAGTGTCTGCTTTGCTGCCTACAAAAAAAAAGAAACAAAAGTTATGGCAAAATAGCCTACTGTATTTCAAAGTTTGCTATACTTCCTCAGACAATATGTAAGAGAGTGTTTTCCATAATGAAACATCCCAAGCTGACTACAGACAGAAAACGGTATGCCAAGAGGCAAACCTACTAATCTTAAAGTTCGGTATTTTGTTTGTTTGCATTTGTTTTGGTTTGTTTTTTAACTACAGACACTTCCTGGATTTCATTCATGTAGCAATTTTTTCAGTTCCTGAATCACGCTGCAGTAGACATCTCAAAATTTCCTACAGTTTAGAAAATAAATCGAAGTGCGACAGTAATATAGCTCGGCAACTGGATTACTACTGCTATCTGGAGCAAAATAGGTGGTTGTAAAGCATTTTGTTTTAAGGTTTAATGATACTAGCATCTTATTCTTACACTTCCCAACCCCTTTGACTGATGTGTCCTCTGGAGACATCATTGATGCCAATATTAGAAAATTATTCAACTTCTTGAAATCAGGTGCTACTCTTTGTATGCTTACAGAGGCACAGTATCATTTAGCAAGCAAAATTGAAAGGCTGTCGTAAAGTCTATACAGTCATTTGGTGGTTTGTAACACACCATTCACTGGCTTCCTTCAGTCATTCTTCACAGCTTCCACAAATATTCTTCAGGCCACTTACTTACAAAGTAGGGTTGGCCATTTTTAGTTTTTTTTTACATCTGTGTTTTGAACCCATCCACACCATCATCTTCCCATCTTCATTCTTATTCTAGTAGCTGCGTCTTAACAGTTTTACCTAAGTTTTTCACCTGCTTACGAAAAGGAGAAAGAAGAAATAACAAAAGAAACCAAAACATAACTGAAAACTATAACCTCAGTCCTGGCAGGATGACTGGCAGAATGAATATCCACTGAAGCCAACAGAAACTCTGCTATTGACTTCAACAGAAATGAAATTTCTCTTACAAACTGTAATTTGTCATGCTTCTACTGCAAGAAGTCTCAAAAGGATTTTAAGAATTCAAGAAGGAATATTGATCTGTTGGACTTTTAAGCTTCATATAAAATAATTTCTACATAACCTATATATGAATGTGGAGGTGAAATTACGTGCAAGAATGATCAGAGTTGTTTCAGAGCTACACCGCTGTAGAATATCATAAGGACATATCTATATCAGCAATTGGACACAAAGCAATGATAATTCTTTTATGTAAATACACTGATACCTTCCAATTATTTCTGTGATGATTCAACTTTTGTAGGAAGCCTCAAATATTTGGAGGGTTTGGGGAACACAGGCATTCAGCCTATTTTAAGAGGTTTGCAGTGACCCATGTAGCTACCAACATACACAAATCATATCTGATCTGTATGTGAAGACCTATGCACAACACCACTGTCAGAAGGTGTCATGACCCTCGTACAGAGGGTAAGGTCTTATCTCCTGTGATTGAGGCAGGGTCAAATACCAGGAATGATCTTGCCCATTTTCAACATCTAGCATCTTTGTCCTCAGAGGTTTCCAAGCCTGCGTTGCAGAAAACACAACTTTCTAATGATAATAACATTGACTGGTAAAGTCAGACAAAAAAAAAAAAACTATAAAACAACTCCCTCCGTGGTTCATACAGCACTGCACAGCAATGTATAACACTAATGAGAAGGCCTAAGGACCCCTGGCCAGGCACCAAATGAGAATGTAGATCCTCTTAACAGCCCTGCAGTTTGAGGACCTGTGGAAAGGAGAAGCTTACAGTATTTCAACTGGGTTACAGAGACAATCAAAGCAAAAGAAAAGTTGTGTGGAGGTCAGAGTCCCAACTATGACTTTGCCTTCAGTAGAGTTTCCCACTCTGAAATGGGTCATAATCAACGGTGGCATGGAGTAAGTAACCCCATAGGGTAACAGCCACTCTTAAATACTGGTTTTCAAGGCATTTTGTTAAGGTGAAAAAAGCAGATCATCAGCTCCTGTCAAGAGAGCCTTGAAAGTTTCCTCTCCATATACAGAAGTTGAATGTCCATTTCTGGTCACCCTGCAATGAAGGTATGACATATCTCTATCAATTTCTCCTAAACTTACTGGAAGGATAATATTAAGGAGCCCCAAAACCAGTTCTGATAATTCTTTTTATCACAAATAGAGGTTCAGGATGGCCATCAGTTTACACAAAGCATCCTACCACTATTGCAGCTTTATATCTAAGCCCATCCATTAGAACTATGCAATGTTTGCAGGACACGGGAAACAAGTTATCCAGCAGCTATCAACCTTGCAGGCCCTAAAATCAGGAAAGGTTTCTTCCAAATACAAACTCAAATACCTGTTGATGCCACAGCTATAGACATGTTTACATGCTTAGCCTGAGGCAGTAAAAAAAATAGCCTGGTGCTTAAAGTATTCCATCGGAGTTGAAACAGAGGCTTATGTGATAATTTCTATTAAATAAATATAAAACCATCCATACAATAAAGGTGTGCAACCACTTCAGATTTAATATTGAATCTAAATACCCCATCCCAAAAAATTGCAGTAATACAAAGGATCTCAGCAGTAACTGCTTTGAACCACTTACCAAAGGGAGTGCTAGAAATAGCCACAGAGCAATCAATATGAAGAAAGTGTCCTGAGATTAGACACCCAATTATACCTTCAAAATAAGTTTGATTCTTACTCTCTGGTTGTGTTCACCACACTCCCTCCCAATTGCCCATGTGTTCTGTTGGATCATTCAGGATACCTGATTATTTTCACAGAGTACATCCTAGCATTCTCAGAAAATAAATAAATAATGCATGGCATTCTGCAAAGCGATGTATTTTTCATTTGAGAAGTGTGAATGGGTTAACAGCAAGACCAGTGATCTTTTTGATACCTAGCCGTTTTAAAACAGAGAAACCCAAAAAATCATGCAGGTTACTTGACAAGATACATAAAACAATTAACCTCAATCAGCCTCAAATTATTAATCCAGCTCCACAGACATAACCAATGTATTAGAAGTACAGGCCTTCAAGTGCTATCCAAAATATTTAACATATTCTGCAGTGAGCTGTCTAGAGAAAGCAAGAACTAAATTGCTCTGCTGCCTGGGCATTTGATTCAAATTTGAAGAGAAATACATCTTGAATAGGTACAAAGATTCATTTTCCCCTAAACTGGGAAGCTCTGTGTATTTAGATGTTTTAGGGAGTCCATATCACTCTTCTCACCTTTTAGAGAAACACTACTATTAAATGTTAGGTTAGCTTCAGTGTCCAGGCAGATTCACTCTTTTATATTTAAGCTATATGTGCAAGGCTGAGGATACCAACAACTAAAAGAGTTTGTAATCCAGAGGCTGTGCACTTACTTTGGTGGTAAGAGTCTTGAGTTCAGTTTATATCTGGAAGGGAGGTCAGTTTGTTTCAAATCATTCAGGGACATCTAACATAAAATGGCGCAATCTTTAACAAAAGGAAAGAAACCACATTTCCCTGTTTAAACATATCACTAAGCTCCAACATTAGTTTGAGTAAAAGTCATCTAATACTTCCAGATTTACAAAGACTAGAACAGAATATTGAGTAGCATCTTCAGACAGATCCAAGGACTTCAGTTCTGCTTTTGGCACCCACAGTCTTGTAGGGGACACAGCCTGTCACCACAGCACCTCCATTTCCTGATTTGCAGACCTACCAAACGTGCATACTGCAAGTCATACTTAACACCTGCAGTCCCAAGGAAATCAGCAGTCCAAAGGCAAAGTTTGAGGTACATGGTAACAAAAAAGTGTAGTTATTTCTGCTATTCACATTGTTCTCTTTGACCCAAGAAAGCCTTTGAACCTCTGAAGCACCCATGAGTTGCATTTTAAGTCATTGCAGTCCACTTTTCTCCTCAGAAGCACAAAATAACAGGCAGCAGAAGGACTATAAATTGCTTTATGGATGCTATAAATACAAATAACCCTCACTCATAAACTTGCATTGGCATTAGAAAGATCTAGTCATTATTTAATGCATGGCATAACCCACTCGCAGCACTCAAAGGAGGTGGATGATCATGCTGTCAGAGGGATTCTGCCTTCGCATATGAAATGTTACTTTGACTCAAGTAATGCAGGTAAGAGGAAAAAATTCAACTGATCATACCGTGTGCTGACATCACTGCAAAGCAGAAGCTGCCACATCCAAAGATTACAAACAAACAAAAAATAGCTAACACACCTCAGAAAATCCTCCATAAGCACAAAGACACAAATTGTAAAATGAAATTGAATACACCTGTGTGTGCATTCACTCAGCAAAATAGAGATGGATTTTAAACTAATTGTACTGTTAAGACCCTTCTATTTTAGAATAAATCTCTGATTTGTTACTCCATGGTCAGATTAAGACAATTCAAGACTTCTCGGTACACCGCAGAATGAGATTCCTCTTCTACATGAAGGAAAGCAGCACAATACACTCTTCCTCTCAGATTAGATATAACCTATGCCTTCCTGGGAGCAGCAGGGAGGTATCATAAATCATACATGTCTATATACATTTTGAGAGTAAGAATATCTCTGATGCTAGTTCATCTGGATGCATATTCAACTCCCAGTAGTGTAGTCTCCATCCGACCTTTCCAGTCGACATTCTTTCCTGATTGCTTTATTTATGCATTCAGATTAGCATATTCACCACAACTTTTCCCTAGATATCAGTACAGGATTTAAAATCTTCATGTGCAACTAATATGATGGCAAATTGAATATAATTTAATGAACAACACAATTCTTGGCCTGCAAGAATCAAGTTTATAACAGGGAGGAATTACCTTGCTTACTCTCAATTCTTATTTTCCTTTAAAAAGCCAGATATTTCACTCTTCTTTCAATTCAGATGAAGGTCTTTAACAACCTTTTAAAACAGTAGCATCTTTCTTCTGGACAGTTAGATAAGGTCATGGTTTAAGAGTTAGTAATAGAAATGGCATTACTCTAGGAGACTGAGTAATAAGAGCGTCACAAGTGAATGCTGTCATTTTTTCTGTCTCAAATTAATGTTTTTGGCAACGTGGGTGGCATAACATCATGACTTTAGGAGGAGATTGCCAGCCAGGATATGTGGCCCCACATGTGATAACACATGTCACTTCAGGTGGCCACAGGGAAGTCATTCTTTAAAGAAAAGCCACTCTCTTTTGGTTTTCCCACTGTAAAATAGTTATTACAAGGCTTAACTATTTTGCAGTTGAAAGGAGTTGTTCAAAGAAACTCCAAGCCAAGAAATTCTGGCTCAGGTTAGGAATCAGAAACTTAACTGCTATTTAGATGCTAGGCACATACCAGTTCTGGCTCCATACTGATGTCTTGTGTTTATACTGAATGAAGTGTTTTTTAATGCTCTTAATTAATTTTATCAACTAAAAAAAAAAAAAATTATGGTCCAAGCGTAAAGGCTTAAAATCAGTATTTTACTGCCTGTGTTCGACCATTTTGCCTCGATCTTTACTGCAGTCTACATAGTGTGTAATCAGATAAAAGACAAGACTTGAGGGAAAAAAAAAAAAGGCAATCCGTAGAATTCAAATATTGTGTTAATAACCCAAAATTATTCCTGTGAAAAGTAAGTTCAATTATCATTCAGGTTTTTGGCTAAATTGTACCAATACTGTCACAAAGAGCTACACATACACACACACAGCAAATCTCCTAGGAGTCATCACTGACATATTGGTATGGTTTCTACAGTGCACTCATTTGTTTGGTTTCCTGATAAATTAAACAACCCTGAATGACTTTGATGCCTATTAGGAAAGAAAGAAATACATGTAAAGGACACATTTGTCCTGTAACATTGTCTTCACAGCCCTAGTGTTGCCCACAGCTAGCGGTATGCTTGAGAAGACAAGGAGGTGCTAAGAAATCACGAGGAACGCAGGGGCAAGTGTGCTGCTTTGCCTCCAAACCTCCCTGAGGAGAGCCAAGTCAATCTACAGGCAACATCACAGGTATTGGTGGAGAGCACTAACTCCTATAATGCTGCTGGTTTCACTGGAGCTTCCTCATATGACCTAGTGACAGCTGCAGCCTGTGACCATTAAGCATCTTCACGGCTTCCTTTTATGAATAACCAAATTACTCAAAGATGAAGGCCTGGAAAGAGAATGCAATATTCCCACTGAAATTCGACAGTCTTTGCTGAGCCCATAGACTCAGTAACATTCTATTAATGGATCTGCATAGAATTTTTTTTGTTCGTGTTTTTTTCTTTTAAAATATTTGAATTTGTCTTCGGCCTCTAGTGAACCTGGTTTAGGCAAGGATTTAAAAAAGAAAAGAATGGACTCTTTTCAGAGTCATTTTTATAATCGCTACACAATGAGACAAGTGCCCAGCACAATTCAAAGTGAATCATTTAACTGGGCTCCCAGGATAAAGAACTGCCTAATTAACCACCTAAGCACATTTGTGAATGAACAAACACCTTAATCATTTAAAGAAAAAGAACAGAGAATACAGACTGAGATACAGTATGTACTAAAATCCTGTGACTAGAAATTCCTGTGGCTGCTGAAGTTACTAACTAAAAGGTGAGACTGGACAGTAAAGTGGCACCCAGGAATCTGACGTGTTTTGTAGTTCGAGCTTCAGTATTCAATATTCTGAATGTTAGAACCACTTTCTTGGATAGAATTCAGCTACCATAATCAAGACACCATGCTTTTTTTTTCCTGCTGTCCCCGATCTCATTTGCCAGCCACCACCCAATATCTTTGAGGTTTTACAAAGAAAAACAAAAACACTGTTGTACAATGTTGTGTTGTAAATGCAACATTACTACTACTACAAAAAAACAAAACAAAACAAACAAAAAAAAAAAAAAACAGCATCACAATGTTTAAGATCACGTCTCTGGAATTGAAATGCATCTAATCAAGGGGAATGAATTGCACAGGCAACTTAAATTGCCTCACTCCCCTGTTGCTTAGTGATTGCCAGGCTTACCCAAGTGTTTGCATGTAGACCACATATCACTTGCAGCATTTTAAAGTTTAAATTGTAGATGAGGTCCTGATTGTCTCTCATATGGGTATTCTTACTGCGGACACAGAAGTTAGTGGCAAATTTCTGGCCAAAGCCTGGATAAAATGTGTAAAGACTTCACTGTGCAGCCAAATATTAATTTCTTCCTCCAAAGCAGCACGGTGTTTAAAGCAACTAGCCAACTATATTTTCCCTATTATCATTGTCAAAAATATTGAGTCATTTAGGACAATGTATTCAAAAACAATATCTGCACTAAGCTGACATTCAGCATTGGAATTTCTGGGGCAAAGTGGTTAATTCTGGCAACTGACAAAATGGATCTTTTAAAGGAACTGACCTTTAAATAATATATGGTTCTTAACCTTAACTATCGTGGAGCTGTTATAATTGGCAGTCTAATCATGCCCTCCTACAATAAGGGCTAATGTTTAATGTAAATTGGTAACGGTTAATTCTCTCCCTTGCTTTCTGTGTCATTATGCTTTAAACTGTTATCACCAAATATAAAGAAATAAGCAAACTTGAATATTAAGCATCAGGAAGAAAGTGAGTAGCAGTCTGAGACATGAAGCCTGCATTTCTCATGTACACTACTGAAAAAGGTCAATTTTTCTCTAAGCTACCTGTACCAACCTAGGTAGAGCTTTACATAAGAAATGATCTGATGAGTGGTAACATGCTGATGACTACAAAGTATTCCTGCTCCAAAAGGTGATGGCATACTTTTTATCCCCCATTTTAGCAATTACACAGGGAGAGATAGAGAGAAGGGGAGGTGAATAAAATAAAAAGGGCAGAGAAAGGAAGAAAGATTGCTTTCCTGGAGTGGTTTCCACCACGTTAGGATCATTTCTGAGTTTCAAACCAATTTTTAAAATGCTATCTTTTCATCTCTAGGGAATATTGCCTTAATATTCCATTCTAGAGAGATCATTTGGATAAAGGAAAAAATAGAGACACCAACGTGGTTAGAAAAGGTTTTTAAAGGGCTGGAAGTTAAAGCCAGTAATTATATCCAGTCCCTGTCAGGATCCAGATCTCTGCCTGAATGTTGCTCAGTCAAACATGCATACAGCAGTTCCCGCAATGAAAGGCCAGCCTGTAGCAACTGTGGAAACTGCTCACCTGCAGAGGGAGGAAGACAGTTGCTGAGAAGCAAAATAAGCATGTAAGGCATAATGGAAGAGGAAGAGTTGGTCAGAAAGATGTACCACTTTCTGTGGTACAGGGTTTACTGAGCATTTAGCAAGTGAGCTAAGCTCTAGTCACAAACTGAAATCCTCAACTCAGATCTAATAGTTTTTATCTGTAAAAAGGTTCAGCACAGTGCCAATTCCAATCAGAGAACGATTTCTATACAACAGCTGCCTGGTATCCTATTAAAACACTGTAGCAGACCATGTTAGGGCTTAGAAAAAAAAGATTGTTTCCTAGGCAGAAACTCCATGCTCACAAAACAGTGCCAGCAAGCTCGCAGAGAATTAAGCTGTTCTTCAGCAGGTACCTTTGGCCTCCTCAAAACTGAGAAGGTAGAAGAAAAAGGGGGCTAGGGAGTGTGAATAGCCCCACAGTGTTTGCCTGAGATCTGTTAGCATACGTCACGTGAGCAGAAGTCACTACACTGCTTGACCCAAGTGGCAGCAGCCTTTCTACAGGGCTACCACAGCTGCAGTGCCAGGGCCTGCTGCGAGTCAGGGCCGAACTGGGCATCCTCCTACCTGAAACGACAGGTCGCACATGGGATGCCCGAACCTAGCCCTGTTGGGAGGCAGTGCCCCACATCCCAGCCTCACAGGCATTTATCTTCCTCCATGCCTCCAGCCCAGGGAGAACTCCTTCCCCCATTAATATCTCCCCACCATAACAACTTATAACACATCAGTGAGAGATGAAGCTCAGCAAACACCAGAAAGCTATTATGAGGCAATTGCGATGCATTGAACATAGCTCAGGAGTGTGAGGCTCTTAAAAGATAGTAGCATTTGTTTTGGGACATTTGCCTGCAAACGTTAGAAGATCTCTTAATAAATGTACTGAATAAGATGCATAATTTAGCTCCTTCTCAGCAGAACGCTGGCTAGCTGCCAGCTCCACTCTCAGGCTTGACTCCACGTCAGGGCTACCCGCTGGCCCAGTACAAATAGACTCATTAAAAAATGGTTGCTGCTGTGTGCTCAGGCTTTATTTCTCCCACTAATGGCTCAGTTTATGCCTCCCCCTCTTGAACAAATAGAGGAGCAGCCTCCAGAGAGGACAATATCCTTTCTTACACACATTCCACACATACGAATGAAGGCAACATGCTGTGAGGTGAAGGAAAGCAGAGGAGAAACAGCTTCCCCCATGCAGGAAAGGGAAGACATTCAAGCTTGTTGTATCACATAACATGGATGCTGAGTGAGTGCACTATTTATTAATTGGAACAGAGAAAAATCACAGCCTCAATTATGTCTTCGTTCTGCTAGACATACTCAGAGGCAGACCCACAGGCAGAGCCTGACATCTAAACAGCAACACAGCCAAAGCTGGGAGGCAACAAAGACACTGAAGGATGCAGTTACCCAGGGACAATATGGCTATGTTCAAGTCCCATTAAGCCTCGGTTCTTTTCTGGATTCAACAGAGATTATGACTATTGCTGAGCATAACAGAGCTTCTCAGCAGTCAGTTGTTTTCACATTTGCTTTACAAAGTTTCCTTTCAAATTTGCTTTCTGGTTGTTAGTGAAAGTAGCGGTATAGGTAAAGCTGGCTCTGAATCATTTGTATCAGGAGAGCAAGGGAATCTTACTTTATGCTTTACCTGGACCTCTTGCAATGTCTAATAACATGACTGTGTTTCTTTGACTTAAAGCTTTTGGTTTCTTTGACTTAAAGCTTTGTTCTGTTCTAAGGGCTGACAAAAGGCTGATCCTTGCACTGGAGAGCACAGCATCAAATAACATTAGCAGTATATATTATCAGAGGTGGCATAAAACACATAGTTTAAAAGGAAATATAAAGTCATAGGCCTAAACAAGTCTTAAAACATTTCTGTCTCCTCACCAAAACTAAACACCCATCACAGTCCAGAATGATGTTTAACTCTACAAGCTTTGATAACTCCTGAAATGGCTTTAAAACAAGCAAATTAAGAATCAGGCAAGGAGAAATTAAAGGCAGTCTCCAAGCTTACGTGCCTAGAGTCACTGTTTATTATTTGTCAGATTCATGTTCAGGTACCGGACAGATCAGGGCACTGCACGCCCACAGAACTGAGAGGCCCTGTGAAATAAAGTACTGTTCCCACATTTAACTCAGTGGCTGTATTTCACAAAACTTGATCAGGTCTCTAACTGTGAGGCTAGAGAAAACTGTTATTCTACCCACCCCTGGTTCAGTAAATTGTGTCTTCTTTCTTCCATAACGTCTCATCAATAGCCAGAAGAACCTGCTGTCTCTCCCCACATTGCTGCCTCCTGATGTAGTCTGTACCCACATACTCCTTCCACAGCAATGCTTACATTTCCAGCAGCTTCTACTCAAGCATTACTTGCAACATATTGGTCTAATAAGTTGAAGTCTAACAAAAATCTCTTTTTAAATGCACGTGAGTGCTCTAACCAGATGTTTGCAGTATAATACAACAATATTGCAAGAGCCCAGGTTTCACTGTCCTTTCAATAACACGATGTTGTAATTATCAAGACATTCACATGTGGTAGTCCCTACAGCCAGCACTTCCTGTGTTTTTAAGTCCAGCGATCACATAGCACGTACTAGCACACCATGAGAAACAGGAACTAGATCCACAAACTCTTCTCTCCTTTACTACCAGTGATTTAGGCTCCCTCCAGTGCATGTTCTCTCTCTCTCAAGTCTTCCATTTTTGGCATAGTGCAACAACTTCAGTAAACTAGATAAGCCGTTCCATCCCAAGGTCTACTGATCATTAAATCCCCATTTAAAACACCTCAGGTTAACTGAGGCCTAAAATTCAAATCTCACATTACCACTATGCTAATCGAGAAAAACAGGCAGGCACATGAAATAAAAATTACACTTACTCTTCAAAAAGAAGCACATAATAGGCACCTCTTTTCAAGAAAGAATTCTGAAGCAGAAACCAAGATACTCAGCCCTCAAATTTTGGGGACACCCTTGTACTTAGTGTTTCCTACCTACTTGCTCTGGACTGTGATTTGTAACCTACATGTGTCCCAAGATACCTAACTTTCTTAGAGACACCTGTAAAGAATCTAGGCACCCAAACCAGGCTTCTGCCAGAATTCACAATAATTTTAGTTTTGGATGTTATTTATGTAGCAAGACATAAATCAGCAATAAAACAAATATATTTCACAAATGCTCTCTTGCTCTGCACAAGCCTGTAGTGATATTCCACTACGCTGAGCTTTAGAATTTATCTTACAAAATTTGCATATAGCTTTCAAAAGCCATACAGCCTCCTGCCTGAATCACAACCATATTAATTCTTCTCCAAGAGCATTACAACCCTGCTGAATGAAGTTAACACTGGACTGAACGAGCCCCTAGAGTTTTAGATTATTTCTTCTCTGACTATACACATCCCAAGTGTATGCTGTTTATTTACAGTCAAACCTGAGGTCTCTAGATAGCCCATTAGCAATCACGTTTCATTCCTTTTCCCAGGCCTCCCTTTCCTCTCTCAGAATTTAACCTCTGCTGAAAGCACTCCTTAAAACTCCTTCTATATTTTCTTAACATTAAATAAAAAAACAAAAACAAAAAAAAAAAAAAACAGCCCCATTTTAGCTTTCAAAAGAAGCTGAACTGGCACACCTGGTAATCATTAGTATTTTTCAATTACATCTGACCTTCTCTTTCTCATAAAGGGCCTCATCTTAGCCATATCTAATCTATTTAGGATAAATAAATAAATAAATAATGACACGTTATTAACATAGTTACAGACAATTGCCATGTAGGACATATTAGAGTTAAGTATTTCGGGGGGGGGCATTATTCATTTAGAACATGTAATGATAGCAAGTATAGTTATGAAGGCTTATAAATGTATATGGGATGAAAGATAGGTGAACATGTAACAGGAAATACATGTTCTGCAGCTTTTTCACTACATATTGAAATATGTCAATTCTACAAAGCTAAAAAAAAAAAGAAAAAATTCAAAACTGCACAAGGAGATTATTAGAACTGGTTAGCTATCTGAGTAAATTGAAGAAATATAGGCAAAGTATAGGTTAAGGATTCTGACACCTGAAGTACACTCTTATCAACTGTTCGGACAGATAATCTGTTTCACCACCATAAGACAAGCTTGCTCACATCCTAGTCTTCCTATAATGGTGTGAACTAGTTTATCTAAATTTCTTTACATAAGCAAAATTGTTCAAAACTGTAAGCAATTCTGTGCAAGTAGTGTTTGATCCCTATACAGCTCAGAAAAGACTTTAAATTCTGTGGTGATTGGAGTTCTGCCATCACAAAAGTTTGCATGTGTACTGTCAGGTACCAGTTCTTCATTTTAAGACTACATAGTACATTGTTTCCCAATTAGACGCTACACCAAAATCAATGGATTCCTCCTTTGCAGCAAGATAACAAAGCAATGTTCCAAAGCCTTATTGATTTTAAGAGGGTTTTGCTAAGACAGAAAGACCTACTGTGTGAAATACTTTGTTGGAGTGGAGGCTGGAGTTTTGAAAAAGTCTCAAAGGAAATGGCATTCCTCTGACGGTTATATGCATTTGTGAGGTCTAAGAAGGATGGTTTGTGGTTCAAGTATTACTGCTGCAGCTTTCTATTCTGCTTGTCAGTGTGAATTAAAGGCCTTATTGACACAAATGTACGGTGTTTCACAACTGGGATTTTAAAGGTGAGCTTAAAAAAAAAAAGGGCTTATCTGATGTGTGCCCAAATGCTCCCAACTCTCAATATGCTAAACCTGCTTCCCTCAGTCTCTCTCCTCCAAAGGATGTAATTTCTGAGTCAAATTGTAGAAAATTCCCTCTCATCCAAGATGCATCAAATTATCCATCATGATTCTGAGGGGAAAATATGATGCTTCTGCTGTGCCAGCATCTGGAAAGCAGCCTGATTGGCAAGACTGAGAAGCAGTCTTTCTAATTGCATGTTCAAATATTTTAACTCTATCCTTCTGTATGGATTAATCATTCCATCAAGAACAAACGGCAAAAGTTCCCCATGACTGAGGTGTTGAAAAGATCACCCTTCACCAGTGTTAGGATATCTGAGCTAAAAATGCCATAGGTTTGAAAGCCTCTAGTGTTACAAAGCTTTCAGATCCAGACAGGTTGAGTTCAAACAAGAAAAAGATACATTGCAAAGCTGAACAAATGATTTAATAAGCTATATGTGCTTGCACTGATTAGCTGAATAGACTGAGCAGTTCCAGTACACATAATGTTATGTACTCAAGTATTCACAGAAATAATACACGGCCACAAAACTTATTCTTTTTCATTACAAGGGCATCCTGGGACAACTCCTAAGAGAAGAGAACAACAGCAAGGCACTTTACTTTGCCAAATGCTATAGAATAGTCACAGGAAATCTGGAGTTGTATAGCATAAATATCCCTCAGCATACCCGGTACTCTGATTAGTAGGAAATGAATGACAGCAGTGGAGCTACTCAGTCTAATTATCAGTTTTGCTGCATTTCTAATAAGCTCTTAAAATCTAATTTTGGAAGCAGGAGTTTTGTCTCCTGCAGGGAAAGGTGTTAGAAATGAGCAAAATTCCAGTTTGTCAAGCCTGGTCATTTCTCTGGAAGTTCAGAGTGAATCAATAGGTGAGGGGCAGAGGAGCATTTGCGTAAACTCTAATGCACTTTACCAGTGATATTCTACACTTTTCTAGTGATGCAAACCATTTCCACATTTAGTCACGGCTCTGCTAATTCAAAGCTCCCCTGTTAAGGTTGAGGTATTAACGAGAATGACTCTATGATTTCATGGCTGTCAGTTAGGAAGTAGACTGACCATCAATTAATTTCTGACAGCCACTGTGCAGTAACAGTTTTCAGCCAATGACTGTGTTGTAAAGATCAGAGCTTGTGACTTAGCTACCAAATCAATGCTTCATTAAGCTACAGGAACCATTCAGTCGCTATTTTAAGTACGCATACATAATTACACTTGCTGTAGCAACAGGAATTAGGCTTTTGTCTGCTCTCAGCTCTCAGCTCTAGGTCCCCTTCCCTCAGGCTCTACTTTATCACTCAGATAGAAAGAAAAGGCATTAAGCCCTTTCCTCTGGCCAGCTAGAGATCTTGGGAAGATGTGTCTGGGGATACAAACCAGTTAATGACTCCTGACGTGGACTAATTTCTGAAGGACATTTGCAAAAGTAATTCCCTATTAAAAATGGTAATTTATTACAAAGAAAGCTGGGATTCCAAGACCAAAGGGGAGGT
Source organism: Cygnus olor (assembly GCF_009769625.2). Lineage (NCBI taxonomy): Eukaryota > Metazoa > Chordata > Aves > Anseriformes > Anatidae > Cygnus > Cygnus olor. The sequence continues at coordinate 21,097,339 of NC_049173.1, forward strand.
CAGGTTGCTGACTCTTTCCAGCACACATGTATTTTCTTTGTCTTATTAGACCACAGGAGATCAAATAGTTGTTGGATTAAAGCTCTGTGTTTGTTATTCAAATCCAAATGCAAGCAAGGTATGGGAGGGAGGGGAAGAGAGTAAGCAAGTCTTCAAAATCTCCCCTTTCTTTTTCCTGCTCTCTCGTTTTTCACAAAACTCTACAGTTCACAAGGCATGGTTCTGTGATGGCAGTCCTGGGGAGAATGGGTGAAGAGGAGGAGGAAGAAGATACGGGTCATAACAGGTCATTTATCAGGTTTAATTTGCAAGCCATGGGAAGGTCTGAATTGGTAACTGTTAATGGAGAAAGAGTGAGGAAAAAAAAAAAAAGCTGTATGCAGTAGGTGCTGTTTATGTTGCTGAAGGCACTTCTCAAAATGAATTGCATTATAGCAATAAGAAAATAAAGCTGACTAGAATAGGTAAAACCAATGTATCACTTTCACTAATGAATATTTCATTGTCACATGCCTATGTTGCCTCCTTTCAGGGAAGAACGTTACTGAGAGCTTCACTGTGTGCAAGAGAAACCCCAGCAGATTGTCCTTGATGTCTTACAGTAAGGGACCTTTTTGGATGAAGGACTTATACAGGCTACAGGCAGAAACAGGGCTTATGTGTAAATTAGACTAAATATATTTTCCCCATTGATGAGAGTAATTTCCTCTCACATATAATTAGAACTGAGTAGAGAGAGAGACTGCAACCCAGAAAAAAATGCTGAGATTACAAAATATTTTCTGTTCCAAAATATTTCAATTTGGTAACTTCAAATGATCTTTCTTTAGTACTTTACAATAATTATAATTTAAATTTACAAATGGAATAAGCATTTAAAAAGTAAAATAGAAACCTTTCCATCTGAAAATACTGAATGGTGTACTCAGAGTTTTTCATCTCTATTTTTAGAAACAAAAGAACCAGAATTTACAATTTCCTCCTTTTCAATCTCAAAAGAATTGCCCTTTTTTAGAATGTCTCTGTTCTTAAAGAGATAGGGCAGACAGAGGGACAGACGGCTGAAGACTTCAAACCATCTCAAGAAAACATTTTTAGAACTCTTCTTGATAGATACGAAATATCCCACATGCCTTCCCACTGGAAGGCAGAGAGAGAGGTTGGGGATGCCCCATCCCTGGGGGTGTTTAAGACCAGGTTAGATGAGGCCCTAAGCAACCTGATCTAGTGAGCGGTGTCCCTTCCTATGGCAGGGGGGTTGGAACTAGATGATTTTTGAGGTCCCTTCCAACCTGAGCCATTCTATCATTCTATGATAATTCCATGAATCTCTTTCCTTCCTCTAGCTCGCTGCCACTTTGAGGTCAATGTCAGATACTGGGAGCTGCTATGGGGTCAAGCTATCTAGTCTGTAACCTGTGGGGTTACAGCCCCCTCACAGGGGCTCACTCATATTTTTGTAGCTGTGGAGAGCTATGTGATTACTTTCTCTTTGTTCTTCTCTTCCACGTGAAGTAAACTACAGGGATGCATCTGATTCTGTCTCCTGGTGAGACTCAGGAGTCTGATGCCTCCAGTTGCCCCTTTTCCTTTACTACAGGCCCAGTCTTTCTCCATCTTTCTTACAACCCCTCTTTATATATTGAAAAGCTGCAAATAAGATCCCCAGAGCCTTCTCTACAGGCTAAACAACTCCAGCTTTCCTTTGCAGGAAAAGTGTTCCACCCCTCTGATGATTTTTGTGACCTTCCTCTGGACCCACTGTAACAGTCCATGGCTTTCTTGTGCTGGGGATCCCAGAGTTGGATGCAGAAGGCTAGAGGGGTCTCATGAGAGTGGAGTAGAGGTGGAGAATCAACTCACTCAACCTGCTGCTCATGCTTCTGTTTATGCAGCCCATTACTATCATACCTTGGGAATATTATAGATGAATCACTTAAAAATCTAAACTGGGCTTCAAAATAACAATTGAGAACAGCGCTAGAAAAACAAAGTGGCCAAATAACTTGGGTCTCAAAAATCAAAGGGAAGTCTGATGAAATGTGAGGATGAAACACCCATATTTACCCTGTACCTTTTGCATTGATTTGTTCTAGAAAATATTGGCTAGTAGTTCAGATACTTGCTTTTCTGAATACCTGGGCCTGATCATTCTGATTGATCCAAAAAGGGAAAGTGGCATTTAAGTCATCCCAGTTATTTGTTTATTAGATGTCTGGTTCCCATGTGGAATCCAGAACTTCTCTCTAAACTTTACATTCAGGGCCCTCCGTACTTAGTGTGGTGAAGCTCAAACCAAATAGGGCAGCCATTCAAAAACCAGTTCTTACCCCAATTGCCATGAAAACAGTTTGTAACTTTGAGGATTCCTGTTCTCTTTGTTTATGTTAAGCACATCTGAGAATGTCCACCAAAGTCAAAGACTGAAGTGACACCTACTTCCTAAAGCCCCATTACACTTCGTGTTATCTGTTCATTACACTCCTGACCATAGCGCTCTTATGCATGAATAGGACAATATCAGATGCCTGGAGAACTGATAAGCAGAATATTTGGGGAATTTAAAGCCTTCTGAAATTAAATGGCAGTGGAATAGGATTTTCGGGATTGCAAGCTTGATCTTAAATTTCACTTTCCTGCCTCAAGCCTGTTCTGGACATTGATACTCGAAAATACAATTTCTACAAATACAAATCTACAAAACAATGGGTAGCAAAGAGATTTTGTAAGGATGACAGCACGATATTTAGTAAATAGCAGAAGGACTAGAAGTAGCTATGACATCTTTGTTTAACAACTTCTGTCTGTACAGCATAGCTGATTAATGTACTTCTCAGGTGAGCTGGAAGCAATAAATGCATGCACCTAAACTGCAAATTAATCAGCACTGCACCAGGGTTCTCTATGCCATATTGATTAATTATATTACATAATTGATGCAGATTTAATCACTCTATCTGATGGATTTTGGTAGGACAACCGTACTGAAAAGGTGTGTTTTACAAAATTTAGGAATGTTCTGCAGTCACTTAAACTGTCAAATATTCCACAGCATGCTTTCTCTGACAGATCTCAAGGAAATTCTTCACCATTAATTAGCAAGTTTGTGCGTCTTGATTGAGGTATTTTGATGCAGTATTTTCAGTGGTCATAGTTAGGAGTTCTTAGTATTACAAATGATAAGTTCAAAAATACTATGAGATACATCTCCTAAGAAAGAAAGAGATCTTTGCCTAGATCTGTCAGACTGTTTACTTTAACTCACTACAAAATTGATTTTATTTCATACTGACAATTTTTTTTTCAACAAAATCTACGTGAAAATCTTCATATTTTCTTTTGCTTCTTACGAATATACAGGCTTCTTTACGAGGTCATAGAGTCACAGACTCATAGAATGGTTTGGGTTGGAAGGGACCTTAAAGGTCCCCTAGTTCCAATCCCCCTGTCATGGGCAGGGACACCTCCACCAGACCAGGTTGCTCAAAGCCCTGTCCAACCTGGCCTTGAACAACTCCGGGGATGGGGCATCCACAGCTTCTCTGGGCAACCTGTTCCAGAGCCTCATAACGCTTGGAGTAAAGAATTTCCTCCTTATATCAAATCTAAATCTGCCCTCTTTTAGTTTAAAGCCTTTACTCCCTGTCCTATCACTCCACTCCCTGACAAAGAGTCCCTCCCCAGCTTTCCTGTAGGCCCCCTTAGGTACTAGAAGGCCACTATAAGGTCTCCCTGGTGCCTTCTCCAGGCTGAACAACCTCAACTCCCTCAGCCTGTCTTCATAGGAGAGGTGCTTCTGCCCTTTGATCATCCTTGTGGCCCTCCTCTGGACTCGTCCTAATACTTCTGTGTCCTTCTTGTGCTGGGGGCCCAGAGCTGAATGCAGTATTCCGGGGGGGGTCTCACAAGAGCAGAGTAGAGGGGGAGAATCACCTCCGAGCTGCTGGCCATGCTTCTTTTGATGTAGTCCAGGATATGGTGGGCTTTCTGGTCTGCAAGCACATGTTGCCAGCTCATGTTGAGCTTCTTGTCAACCAACAACCCCAGGTCCTCCTCCTCAGGCCTGCTCTGAATCTGTTCTCTGCTCAGCCTGTATTTTTGCTTGGGATTGCCCCAGCCCAGATGCAGCACCTTGCACTTGGCCTTGTCGAACTTGTTTGCTCAGGCCCACCTCTCAAGGTGGTTTCATCTTAGGAACCCCAGAACAGTGGTCCTTAAAATGAACGGTCACTTGAAAGTGAATTTTCATTTCCCTTGCCATGCAATTAGTACTTTTTCAGACAGTACATAAAAATCAATGCTCAGGTATTTTACTAGGGACTCTCCACTTGGCCAGTCAGCAGTCTATAGTTAGCTCATTAACAAAATACAAGAAGAGCTAAGTTGAAAGGAAGGAAATGAAAATTGTGTCTTTTTTTTTTTAAGAAGATTTGTAACTATGATTTCTGATAAATATAAGTATTATATCAAATAAAAAAGCACAGATAGTTACAACCAGTAAAATAATGACCTGAACCTAAACTCCATACAATTCCAAGTATTCCCACCTGTGAAAAATGCTACAAACTGAACAGAGTACAGCAAAATCCTTTCCTAGATCTGCACAGTAGCTCTCATTTCTTTTACCTTGTTCTCCTTCCAATTCAATTCCCTACTGTGTACCTCACGTTTGATAGAGGAACAGGTTCTCTACTACTGTTCTTGGTTAACAGTCAATAACTTATCACTTTTACTGACTGCTCCATTTTTTCTCTTTTATGCAACGAATCTATGACTACCTGGTTCATACTGAGTAGCCCAGTAGTCATTTGTGGCTCCACAATGACATCTTTTGTTCAGTTTCTCCTGCTTCGAGAAACCAATTCCCTGTCACTTTAACTCAAATTCTGCTTCCTGTCTAACAGGGATTTAGGAAACACACAGCTTTTTTGATCAAATAAAAACAGCTATGGTGATGGGCTTGCATTTAATTGTACGTATTCTCTCCAACTGTGCCTTTAGAAAATATCCTTTGTAGACCAGGGAAGTTTAGAATATCAGACACATTCAAGAGCAATGAAAAATTCTAGCTTGTTTGTTCAAACCTCTTTTTCTGGTCTCTGACTGGCTGAGAGAGCTTCTCATTACACCACTGAGTAATGAGAGAATCTTCATAACAGTTCCTAAACTATATTCTGAAGGTGGCAAGCTGCAATAAATTTCACTGAATAGCTGAAAATGAGCCCCTAATGATTTGGAAATGCATTTTCTCATAGTAGGCTCTGTCTCTATTTGCTGTCATTGGATAGAATCTGCAGTTGTGGCAGCTGAAATGAAAAACAGGAATGCAGGAAAGGAAAAGGAGCATATGGAGAAGTTTTGTATTATAAAGCAAAGAGTTAATAGCTTCTTTCTCTGTTGTTTCAGTCAAACCACATTGAGAGTACCAGATTTAGTTCTGGAGTGCTTAGTAACAAAAAAGACCTGAAAGAACAAAGGGAACCTAGGAAAAGATGAAAACTAAACAGATGGAGAGACTGATTTAAAGACAAAGATTTGATGAATGGACTAATATCAGTGTTAGAATTCTTGGAACTACTTAATTATGTATCAGTCACAGGCAAAAATGCTCCAAAGAATACGCTGACAAGTATTCTTTTTCCCCATTTCTGACTTGACAAGCAGATCATGATTCTGTTGAATTAATTTGCTATTCAAACTTATTTCCCAGATAAATTTAGTGGCTCATCCACAAGTACTTAGCTGTAAGGATTTGCTATTTGAAATTCCAGCTGTGCTGTTCAGATTTGATAGGCTACAGCAAACACATGGTGTGTATTTGTTCCCGGGAGGATGCATGTAACATCTCCACTGGCAAGCTTGCCTCCTAGAATATTTTTGGAAGACAGGCACAAAAGGGGCAATAACAGTCACAGAACATCGTGTTCAGAAATGCAAGGGATGTTTTCAGGGAATGGTTCTATTTCAGGACCCCATTTTCAAGAAGAAAACATCTTTTAGGTCAGGGGGTGTCAGCCAGCCAGCACACTGAGCAGAAGGATCTGAATTCTAACCTGTTAACAGTAGAAAGGTCCATATGGCCAGGATGCGAAGTGTAACAGGTACTGGTTACAGAGCTATCGGCCATATGGCAACTGAAGTTGAAGGAAGACAGCATATGAAAACCAATAATGAGCACTAAATGTATTGGGATAAGGACTCATTTGCAGAATAGAAATAAAAAGTGAAACTAAGCAAAGGAAAACTAAATGAGATAGCAGGAATAATGTACAAATATGCTGTATGTTGGACCATAGAATTAGCATTTTCAAGGGAAAAAAAAAAGGCTTAAATGCCATCACTTCAGAAACTAAGACTGGACATACATACTACAAGGAAATACTCATGTTTTTATCACTGTGAGAGGGATGGGCAAGAGATAATGAAATATCTTTGCACCAGATTTGCATTCAAGTATACAAAGTAATCAATATTTACAGGTTTTGTTTTCAGGCTCCATCTCCACACCGTTACTGAGAGAGTGGAATCTGCATGCAGCAAGCACATATAAATGACTTGCAGCTCATTTCCATTTAAAATGTCTGTTTAAATACTGATTTGACCTCTGGCTGTATTTGGTGTTGAGTAATACATGTAAAATTGTTACCCAGAATTGTGTGTGAAGCAGAAGTTGAAAGGAACATATTATACCCTCTTGCCTTTTTTGCCTGCTTGTTTTTTCTTTCTCTTTCAGGATGCCAAAGGAAGAGGTGATATAGAAAGAAAAAAAAAAGGCAAAGAAGAATTGGGATATTACAATAGAACATGAGGGAAAAGAAAACTGTGCACTTCTCATTACATCATGTTAAAAATGTGGGTTTTGATCACCCTACTGGAAGCTGGAACCATATTTGGTGTTGAGGTACCATGCTGATCAGTTGCTTTAAATACTTTGCTTGACAAAATAAATAGACTCTAAAGTAGCTCAGATATAAATTAAATTTTGCTGAAAAACTGTTACAACCAAATGTGATGTGCTGCTTTTTTGTTATTTTTAATAAAGCTTTGGGAAAAGTCTTGTTTTCGTTAATGTTGACTTCCCATGTAATACTGGAAGCCAAAACATCATGGGAGGGAATGAGAAGTGATTATGCCTATGTGTAACAAGTGAAATTTTGTGAGACAAATACCTCTTGCAAAATAAATAGCTTTTTTGTTTTGTATTGTATTTTTTTAAAACTGTCTTTACTTTAAATTCCTCCATTTAAAAATTTTATATGAGCCATATATCAAGGTAAGATGCATTTGTAACTATATTGCTGTAGCATGGCAAATATATGATGGTGTCTCTATGCCGGCCAGTGCTAAATACAGTATTGCATAATATAGCAAAAAGGAGATTCTCACTTGTGTTTAGGTTCAGAATTAATCAAGGAATTTCTGCTTCTGATTTTGCAGTATAATTGAATTGCATGGCCAAAAAAAATGTGCACATTCAAGATAAATTGATATTGCTTCCTCCTTAGACCCACACTTTCCAGAAATTGTTTATTTAAAGGACCATAAATAATAAATAGGGGTTTTGATGAATGGCTGCCCAAATGGAAAGGAGCTCAGCATATTATTGTATGCTCCACTTCTACAATATCTTTAGCAGATCGCCTGACAAACTGTGATCTACTTCTGTTTGTAACATTTTTATAGGGCAAGTGCCCCCACCTGTAACACAAGTGGCATAAATCACTATTATGTACCCTAGTTTCCCCTGATAGTGAAGTGAAGCTGAATTTAGTAATGTTTGCTGCATACCGTTCAGATCTGATTTCTGTGAAAGTTGGTGCAGCAGAGTAACGGACTGTTACATATAAAAGTTGTCACAGTTCTTATACAAGTTAAATATTTACGCTTTCTAGTCAAAAACAGATTTATGTAGACCTATTCTGCTGTGTGTATACACTACAAAATACATTAAGGGTGTGTATTCAAAATATTCCAAATGAGTGCAGGTGTCTCAGTCGTTACATTATTCCATTTAAAGTTTAGTTGAGCCAAAAAGGTTCTTTGGCCGTAGGAATCAACACTTTCATTTAGAGGTAGAACTCAATTGCAGTTTTTCCTATATGAGGCAAGTCATTAACCTTTGCCAAATCATTACCTCCAGAGATAATTAACAGTGATCTCACAAAAAACCTACCTAATAAAGTAAGCACTTGAAAAATAATAGGAAGAGATTTGTGGTCTACCTCCTAGCTATGGGACACATGTCCCTGGAGAAAGCAAGTTTCTGTGGACTTAAAAGAAGAGTAGGTGAAGGAAGAGAGGATTATTTTAATCTAATAAACCCCTAAGCACAGGTGATGTTAAAATCAGCTATGATATTAGAGTGGACATTTTATCTCAATATCAAGTATACCTCAGGTTATTTTAATTAAATATAATAGGATTCAGTTCCATTAGACAATAATTCAATTAAACAATAATAAAACTTTTCACCAATGTTAGTTTCAGTAACTTACCTGTCCTGAACCTGATGAAATATGAATTCGCCTAGTTACAGAAGAAAGTTAAAGCCTTAATCTAGGAAGCCAATGTTCCCGTCATGTCTATTGACTTCAGCGCTCACTTCATCTCTTTTCTTCCCTTACTTCTCTCTAAAATACACATAAAAATACTGAACTAGTTTACAGGAGCATTGTGAAGATAAATATACAAAAGAGTACAGCAAGTTTAGCATGCTTTAAATTCTCTCTGAGCTCCTTGTAGTTGCATGTTCTTTATCAAGCTGCAGAAAATAAATCACCATAATTTTATCACTCTGTGCAATCCTCCTGTACATTATTTATAAGAATCTAGCAATATGTCATATTGATTCATGCTGCAAGCCTATAAATAATAAAATAAAATATAAAACTCTATACGAATCAGAATCAAGCAAATTAAAATGAATATTTACTACTGTCACAAAGGCTTAGGCAACTGGTTTCTGACAGTAGATTGGAAGACCTGGTTTCAGAACCGTTTCACAACAGCCTTTTCCTTCTAATGAATTAACTCAAATGATGGGAGCTATGGTACCAAGAAAGACCAACAGCCTATCTCATTTACTGTGGTTTCTTCTGTTACCACGTCTGTCAGTTCCTTAAGGGAAAAATAAGTCGAAATTAGGCTATTCATACAAGATAGGTAAATACTTCTTGTTAATTCCTCATTCTGTTACTGGACCCCTTGGGGAGCAATATGAAACTTCTCCCTCAGTTCATCTACTTGATGAATCATTGTCCTTCCTGTATTTGGAGCCAGTTACTTTTTGAGTGTAGGGCTGACAGCAGCAAAGGGATTAGCTGGGCATCTAATGCATCTCTTCTCCATACAGGGTATGTAGCACAATGTTCTGAGCAGTATTAACATGGCTAGAGAGGCAACGGTCACCCTCCGTCTATGCTCATGCTTTAATGAACTCCATGTCAACAGATAACAGCAACAGCCAGCAGTAAGCTATGCATTTATAGGAAACCAAGATTTGTACCTACGACCATTTAAAATAAAAACAGGTGCTGAGGCTTCTGCCACTTCTGTTTTAAGCAGACCATCTTCAGCAGATAGGACCAAGTCCATCTCTTGCAGAATCAGAAATAGCAAACTTCATTTATAAAACCAGCACAACAGAAAATAAGCTCTGCTAATGACCCAAGCCTAAGAAACATCTGTTCTCCAACTTTTCTGTCACTGACTCTTCTGTCTAGAGTAGATACTGGGATATTTCTTTTCCCCATTTCATGCATGCCTACCTCAGTGAGCCCTTTACTTGATTTGGGCCTTTTTCCTCCTTTCATTACAATAAAAGTGAAACAGATTTCTTTATGCTGCCCCTTGTATTGTCTGCCTTTAGGAGAGTTGGGCATGTCCAAAGGTAAGTCTAAAAAATAAACAGAAATGAGTACTATCAGACATCTCTTGCGAATGGAACAGCAGTGACAATGATGGCAGAGTTCCCCTGAATCTGCTAAAAAAAAAATATGTGTAATCAATAACTGCAGAACTTTCAAGCTCCTTAAACTGGGCTGAGTAGTTTTCTGTGAGCATTTTGGTATTTGTTATAGTTCCAAATCAGGAAAGTACCAAAGATGGAGCTTGATAGATTTTTGTGCTTGGGGTTATTCACATGTGCAAGTTCTTTAAGCTGGGGCTTACTGAACTGTTGACTAGCTAATTGTTCCGATAAGCTACATGAGATCTTTATTCCCAGACTGGATAAATGTTTACATACTTCTGGATTAAAGAGTTGTATTACCAAATTTAACTTTCATTTTCTTTTAAAGCTTATGTATGTAATACCATACATAGTACCTTCATGCCAGTCAGCTGAATCTCTAGAACATTCACAGAAAACTATGCAAGAGGTGTGTGAGCATGTGAAAAGTGAGTGCATTTGAAATATGAGCATATATTGGCAGAAATATCTTGTGATATTTTACCCATATATATGGCAGAAAAATATGTAGTCAAGGAGAAATTGTTGTCTGAGGCAGCACAAGTGAAAAGAAGATACCAAGTGCAGGAGAGTCACATTGATGGACAGAAACAGAATGACCTTATGAAATAAGCTTAACGGTCAGAAGGAAGATGCACATGTATATTAAATGCTTACAGCTAGACCATAACATATGGAGGAAATCTAAAAATCCAGGAGACCAGTTCTGAAAATTTTCAGCTGATTGTAATCTGTAGGGCTGGCCTCAAAACACCCTGAATATGCAATTGGCCTGAAACATGTTCCACATCTAGCTTCTCACAGTTTTAAGTGTCCCTTTCCTATTTATCTGAAAAATTATTGTATTTGAGTCTCAGAATTTAATTCAGTGTTACATCAACTGTTAGTACATAAATAAGAGTTCAATCAGTGTCAATATTAAGACATAAACTCACTAATGATAAAAAGCAGCTAATTATGTGAATATGGGATTAGGAAGGAAAATAATACATTCAGTAGGACTTAAGAGAGAATAATAGAAAAACAAGGCTGTAAGGAAGCTCAAGGGGCCAGCTATTCCATCCATGATAACAAGAATCATGTCATGGTCACTGTTCAGCCTCCAATGAAAGGAAACTGTGTTTCCCACTCACAAATTTTGGTAAGAAATTTTCGAGTAAACTTCAAGTTCTATGTTCTGATGACATCAGGATCCTCAAAATTCTCTCCAGAAAGAAAAGCCTGATGCAGCCCAACAACTGCTGAGCTAAGAAAGACACAATTTCAGACATTAATCCACATTCTGATTAATTACCTATTTGGAAAAAACCTCCTTCAAGTTGTCCTGTTTAAGCCTCATTAATTCCCTCATTCCTAAGCCACAATACTGAAGATGTCCATCTCTCCTGTTTGTATCTTTTTTTCACAGTGTAGAACTACTCCAGCATAATTATCTGGTTGAGCTTCAGCATAAAATAAACAGATGTTTTCGGAAGTCACTACAGTGAATAAAGTCACTTAGTACTGAATAAGTTTATTGGTCTGAAACCAATAGTAGAGATGAGGCTTCAATATCATTTCCTTTTTGCACTATCCCACAAAAATTTATCCTATACTCAGTAACACTTCTTCTAATCTAATTTATACCCAGCCACTTAAGATTCTAACTGAAAATGAATGTTTTGACTAGCAAATATTTTTCTGATGACAGTGTTTCATGAAAAGTATCTTGAACTCCATTGCATCTATGTATTATGAGCAGTTTTCAGACTTGAAATATGTCTTCCCCAGACTATCAGAACTGCTCTCATCCCAGTGAAAGAACATTCATGAATTGTTTAAATCAGCACTTTTTGGTGGTGCTTTTCTATGTCATCTGCACAGGCATATACTTCACTGCTGTATGGTGTTTTTTTCTTTCTAAAAAAATGTCGCTGCGTAAAGTAAAGGAACAACACAGATTTCATGGCAGGGCTAACACACAGTGATGAACAGAACTAATAGACTCGCTCCAAATTTGGTATCCGATCTGGGCACATAGAACTGTCTGTCTGTTCTAATCAAACCAGCTCTGGGCTGATATTCTCAGGAATAAAGAGTCAAAATAAGGTGAAAGTTATTCTCTCTATGCAGAAAAAGATGGCATAATCTTGAAATGACCAATGTGAACATAAAAGAGGGTTTACAGTAAAGAAGAAATAGGACACCTGATAGGTCTATGTTGGAAGTAAATCACTTCAGTAGAACCATCTGTAAAAATCTCAGCTTTCTTCCAGAGCAGCTTCTAATGGAATCTGTCAGCAGGAACAGCATCTCTGCTCCCCACTTCTTGACTGAGAGAGAAGCTCCTTCTTATTCCCTCATTCTGCTCAGATTATGAACAAGAGAAAAAGCAGTGCCCAGTCATGTTCTCCCTTCTGTTCCTGGCTGCAGTTCTGGATGGCGGTGGCATGTATGACAACATTCACCTGGCAATATAGACAGAGACCTAAGAAGGGCTTAAGGTTTTTTAGGTGACAACTTCTTTCCTGGAGACATTAATTCAAACCACTCATTCATACAGAATACATTAGTTCCTACCTGGAAAACTACATCATCAATAGAAAATCTAATTGACTTCAGATACACCAAGGGATATAGAGATAGTCAGCAACTTTTGACAGCTATTGCATTCAGTCATGGGGTTCCAAGTAGTTTGGTTTAAAGCAGAAAACTAAGTATGCTTTGGTGACTCTTTTTTAACTTCTAAGACATCTCATGATTTTGGACATTGTGGAAATTTCTTTGAAACTCCTGTATTTGCAAGTGTAGAAGGTGAAGACCTGTGAAATAATAACAGAAACACACCAAACGGGACATACAGAAAGAACCATTGTCTTGAAACCAGTCTGTAAGATACTGGCACATTTTTTTTAAAAAAGACCAAATGCGCTGGGACATTTGGCAGCAATGGAAAAGTGTGTGACAAGAAAAGCAGTATGCAGTGGAAAATGGGAAACTAGTAAGTAGACTGCACAAATGCATCAGGTCCATCAACTCCATCAACTTTCCATATGTCTAATTCAGCTTTTAACTTTTTGTCATTTGGGCCCAAATTCTTAAATTCTGGTATAGATCCAGGTGAGAAAATTTAGTTGGATATCGAATCTGACTTGACAAAATGAAGCAAGCCAATTTTTTTCCAGTCCCTGAATATTCAAGAGGGAAAACATGGAAGACTTAAAAGGGACTGTACACTTAGCGCTTTGCACTATTAGATAACCACAGGACAAAACTATCCCCCCAGCTGTTGCTAGGATGCAAAAAGCTAAAATACAGGTTAATCAGCAGCAGCAGCATTCCAGAGCTAATGGTTAGCACAAAAATGGTGTCATACAAAATACACAAACCGATGCCTCCACAGAACGACTAGCTCATCCTAAACATTGCAGACAGCAGTGCAGTTGTTGGGAGAAGTGTACAACACACATAAACTACCTAAAGATAACCCCTACCCACCAAGACAGTGGGTAATCTCTAACAGACTACTTTGAGTAAAGTTCTCCTTAGTGTACATAATCATATTATAAGCCTTACCACATACTACCCTAGCCAGGGACATGTACAGAAAGTCAATCCTCAAACTATAAATTGTTCTGGAAGAAGACCTGAACTTGAATCTGTCTTTCAAATTCTCTTCTTCAAATAAAGCTCTTCTTTTTCAAACTGCACAGAAACAGATTTCTGCACACGCACTCATACCAAATTGAATCAGACCATGCCTAAAGAACAATTGCAACACCTTACAATGCATTTCTCATACCCACCTCACTCCCATCTCAAAGCTTTTCCACAGTGTAATGTGCTTTATTCAGTGCATTACATGCCATCACAGAAGCTCTGTGATGATAACAACTGCTTATATAGCAGAGTAAACCTTTCTCAGCGTAATCAGTAAGTCAGAAATACCCATTTACCATGTGGATAATACTCTTTCCAAACCATTCATTTTGTCTTACCTTTCAGCCCAGATCTACCACAGAAACCTAAAAAACACTGTCAAAAGACGAGACTGGGAACAAAAAATCACGCTTACTGGTACTTGTACCATGGTTTTAAATCATGGTTTTAAACCCTCTACTTGGGTCCATTTCCAAATGCAGCTGCTACTGTACACAGTGATGTGATAGTTCAACCCCCATATTAGAAATTTCAGAGCATCATGTTTATCATCTACAACAAAGTCACCATCAGCTCAAACAACAAAGGCATCATTGGTTCAGACAAAACATTTCCAAACTGACTGACTTTGATAGCTTGTACTCAATGGTTTTCAGGAGCAGTGAGGGCTGGCTGCCCTGCATGGGAAGGTAAGTCATGAGCTGAACGTGACCGTGGTTCTGGTGGAAGCACCGACCCCACTGACCAAGAAGCAGGATGCAGAGCAAGTCTAGGTCAGGACTGAGTCCAGAGACTGGTCAGGGTCAGACAGCGCAGTGCTCACCCAGACAGCCAGGAGCAGGGAGGCAGATCCAAGGCCAACCAGGAAGCAAAAACAGCAGGTCTGGGTCAGAATCACAGAGATAGCAGGCGCAGACATAGCTGCTGCACAGTTGTGGTGTAGCATGGGTGGGGACAGCAGTAAAGTCTCCACTAAAAGCAGCTCCCAAGGGAAAGGAGGGGCAGGGTCTCACTTACAGCTTTATTGACAACAGCTCTTATCAGCAAAGGAGCTGATCTTGGACTCAACCAGCTGAACTTCTAGAAGGGAGATGCACTCGAGGACCTGACAGCAGTCTTACCAGAATCAGTGTAAGTGTTTTTCTAAACTGTAAATGCCAATTAGTAATCATTTCTGAAAACTGAAGAAAAATCAAAGGGTAAAGAATTGCAACTAAAATCTCAATAATCACAATAAGAAATCTTGACCAGGCAGCCTCAGACATCCTCAGCAAAACACTAGAATGCTATGATGTAAAAATCTCTCAACAGAAATGAAAAATGGGTTTCAGGGAAGGCAGACAGAACTTGTCAGATAAAACATCCACTTCCTGTAACTTTTACTAGGTTGCTTGTTTAAACGCAAATTAATTTATATATTTGGATTTTTCCACAGCATTTATGTAGCATTGTAAGAAATTCTAATGTAATGTTTTATTTTATAAGCATCAATTTCAGAAGTAAACTGAACATTGTAAAGTTAAGTGTACTTAAATAATCTTAAAGAAACAAATCTAAGCAAAAAATCGTACCCCAAGAAAGTTGGGTTTGTCTTTGATACCTTCAAGAAAAAAATAAATGCAAAAATGTACTTTGTGGAGAAGACATGCAGACAGACAGACATGAAGCACTTCAACTAAAGCTCTTTGATTAAGAAAATATTTTTCTTCTCCTTCTTTCTGGAAGATGATACGTTTTCCTTTTTCACTTTCATTTCTTTCACAGTTTTTCAGAGGGACATATGATATAGTCACCTCAGTGTTATTCTTTCTTTTTTTAAAATGAAGTACAGTATGGCATATGCTCATCACAAGCATGCAATAGAGACATTTGTTTCAGTGCACTCCTTTGAGACATTCAGACTCCAGCTCTGTACAACACAGTATCATAATATATCCTTTGCATACCATACAACTCAGGAAGGCTCAAACTCAGGCTAACAAGACCAGTTGCAGTAAATGTTTTGTAGTTAAATATCTAGAGTAGGAGACTAGAGTAGGAGACTAAAGTAGGCACTGTTAGGTGAGAAAGAGGTAAATAAATAAATAAATAAATAAACACTCTTTTCAGCAATAAATAAGGTCATGCAGGGGAACTAAGCTGTATCACACCAGCAGTTTACCTAGTCCAATATCCTGATTCTGGAAAAAGCCCACACTTAGTACTTCAAGAGAATGGAAAGCTATTGACCAAGTCCATCACTGTATGACGGATTATTCTTTTCTGGTCTGTATAAACAACATACTTGCAGATGCATGCTGACCTCAGCATGACTAAAGGGCAAAGTTCAAAATGTTTCAGGTGTTACTTGTTCCAATTTCATGACCTAGTTCTACTGTATGCTTTCTCTTCCTACATTTTTCAAATACCTGTAAGCTCATTATATAAGTCATTACAGCAAATTAATCAGCTCCTAGTGAAAAAAAGAAGAAAAAAGAAGAAAAAAAAAAAGCAGGAAGTGTTAGCAATCAGAAACTCTTAAAGGCTAGACCCTTTTCTCTGCTTTTAGCCATATTGCTCTTGGCATGCAAGTTAGCATACTCCAAACTGCAAGCTTGGTCTTGTCAACATATCAAACTAGAGTGCTAATCATTAATAACTCATTCTGAGATAATATTGACAGCTGCTTTGCTTTATTATCAATGCCATCTGTGCCCAGCTCCCCATCTTCTCCTTTCTAATCCTCCTAAGCTTGCTCTCTAAATGTTTTTCAGGCTGCAACAAGCAGAATAGAAATAACAGCTTGAGCTTCTTGAGAAATATTACCAGCCAACTAAGGGAGTGCAGAAAAGAAGGAATAACATGATTGTAGAGTCCTGCTGAGTTTTCAGCATAAGTCAGCTTTATGAATAACATGCTGCCAGATGACACTTCCTCACAGTGATCGCCTCCACTGGCTTGAAAAACCAATGTCATACATGTAATATGATCAACTGGTCTTATTCTATCTTGAGCAGCACAAAAGCCTCAATAAGACTGATTGGCAGATAACACCACCTGTAGCATTTCTGAGTGTTCTTAATAAATAATTTCTGATTTGATCACAAACCTCGCAATCACCTAAGGCTGAAATCACCAAATGTTATAAAAAAGGTAGCTCTCAGTCTTCTTCTGTGACACTTGAAGATTTTTCATTTGTGAGTTTTCAAGGTGTTTGCATTTCAGTACAGCATTGATAATGAGGGAAAAAAAAAATGTCCTTGTTAACTAAAACGTATTCCTGTGAACAAATGAAAAACTTCAGTCTTCAAAAATAAATTTAGCATAACTCATCAAGGACAAGTCAATTTTAAACAGATACTTAACTTGCAAAATTAATATATATTAAAACAATCCTAAAGAAAAAGAACTGAGTGTGTTAATTCAAGCTTCACTTCTGGATCAGCTCAATTCTGATGAAAATGCAGAGATAAACAGTATAAATAGACATGAGATTTGATTGCTCTCTGCTAACATTTTTGGAAGAAGGAGGGAAAAACAGGAAGATTTTCAAAAGAACCATTAAAAACTTTTAAATGTGGATTTTTTTATTATTTTTTTTTTTAAGTAGATGTATTTCAGATCATCCAGTAATTCTATTTTGAGCAGAGGTAGAAGAAGCCTGGAGGTCTAATGCTTCTCTTGGAAGAAAAAAAAAAAAAAAAGATCTGAAAAAGAACTGTCTTTTTTTCTAAGTGAATTTTATCACTTGCAATATTTAATTCAGGGGAAGGAAAATGATAAACTGTGCTTTCTTCATATGAGCTCATTCTGAATGCAAAAATTCAAATGCAAATTCTGTCCAAAGCAGAAAGGTCTGGAACAGATGGCAGAGAGTCTTCTGAATGTCAGTTGAAAAGAAGCTGTCAGCAGCAGACAATGATACCTTCAGCAAATAATAAAGAAAAACTCTACAATGAAGGAGAAGTTAGGTAGCTTGTTAAGAGTACTTGCCAGGAAAAGGAGGGAGTGCTTCCTAGCTGAAGAAGATACAGTTCTAATGACCTATGGAAGACATTAGGAGCTCAGCAAGCTTGTCTGCTTTTCCCAACCACATCACTGATCTAATAAAAGACACTATTGGCACAAAACTTGCCTCTGTTACATTCTTAGACAAACGTAGGTTCAGGAACCTCACTACTACCATGCACAAGATACAATTCAGCATAAGGAGAGAGGCTTCAGAATGATGATTAGAGGCTGTCACTTCAAGGCAAGAATTTGGCAGATCAGTGGTGGCCAGACTACAAAGGATGATGAAGGAGGGGAATTAGTGCAAGTTCTGTGTTTGCAATTGTCTCACATGGATAACTGACTGGGGCTGATAACATGCTAGGAAACCCAACACGGCATTTATTTATTTTTTTTTTTAGCTCAAGTAGTGGAGGTTTGCATCTGTGGAATTCGGTTCTCAATGAATGACCGTGATTTCTGTTTTAGTTAGTGTATTGTTCATTGTGCTTCCACAGCACGCTTCACCCTTGACTGTATCCATTAGTAGTCAGCAGCAAGCAAGCTGATCAGAGTAACCCTGACTCCTGTGGTATCACAGACCCAATCTCAAAAGAAACAAGACCTGTCAGAGGGATATAATGCTTTGGAAACTGGATTTTGTGTCTCCACCCATCTGTAACAAGACTGAATCCTGCAAAATCAATGTCTGCTTCATGTTACCCAGGCTCTCTGGTCCACAATGGGTGACATAAGGAAGAAAGAACATACAAGGAGAAGCTGGGCTGATGAGAACTAACCGTTTAACAGGGCACAAAGTGTGCCCAGGAGTTACTTCTCTCTGACCCTGATTTAGGACTCTGCATGAGACTGCAGCTGCTTGTGAACAGTGTGAGACCTGACAGGTCTGCTTTGAAAAAGAAATAAAAGAAAAGCTCTTTTTTGTTTGGTCCTTACACTGTCTAGCTGCAAAACACTGCTCCCCTGGATCATGTTTTCAATACCACACACAAAGTCATCGATATTCGTTGTTAGTTTTCATAGGTTAAGCACTGGGAACATTTGATCTTATCTCTCAGCTCTCCATCCCTTCTTGCTATTCAGAGAATTAAAAAAATAAATAAATAAAAATAAAAGCCAGCTCAGTCTTTCCAACAACTAAAAGCAGGAAAAGAAATCTAACTGATGATTTTCAATAATACTGAAAACACATAGGAATAAGGACTAAAAAACATTTTATTGAATAGAATTCTAATTAAGATACTGATTTACATGTTAATGACCAGGTGGAAATCTTTAGTTTGGTCTTTTTTTATTGTTATCATTGCTCTAGTGTATTTTAAATAAAAGCAGCTTTATTTATAAATTCTAGTAGCCTCTGACATGCATCACTTAGTTACATTTCCACTAAGCTATCCCTTTATTTCATGACACTTGCAGTCTCAGGTATAACTATTATTCCCTCCCTTTTGTCAAAACAAAAGGCTTAAACAATTGTTTTCAGATCTTTAAACATGGAACTAGGCTTCTGAAATCATACTGGATGACATATATGGAAAAGAGAGTGCTGACTGTCTGTATCTCAGCTAGCCCAAATGGCGTGTTAAGGATGTGGTTATTGCACTTGGAATTTGCAAAACACAGAGACTGACAATAAGGTTCAACACCAGGTGTCAAATAGAACTACAGGCTGAACTGCAAAGATGCAGAAAGGATATTTTTTTCTTCTCATTTTAAAACAAACAAACAAAGCTTTTTGACCTGAATGAACATTTACTTCAAAAACAGCAACTGAAAGAACTGCCGGTTTTTGCTGGAGGATGTCTGAAAAGGTCAGTGAAAGTCAGACCATCTCAGTTAACAAAATACAGATCAGTCACTGTACGGAATCTCTTCCCTGTGTAGGCTCTTTAATGTAAAGGAAAGTTGAATGTAGGCAAATCGACCTTGTATCAATATATGGTAGAACTGACATGCATTAGATCTGACCTGCCCCAGAGAACTCCCCAAACCTGAGATTTTCCATCTACGCTGTGTTAGAGGCAAGTTAAGCTTGGCCTGTGCTCAGAGAGCTTAGAAACTCCTCCTATCCTTGTTGCAGCTGATGCTGGGACTCTTCTAGGGAAGTACTCAATACCATCTGGCCTGCTGGCTATCAGCCATGCAATACCTCTGTGAGAGCAGATGGACTAGACGGGAGCTGCTCATCTGGGCAGAGTCCTGGAGCTTATGTGTACAACAGCCAAGTGCACCCTCGAGTGGCATGCCCTCCGAGTTTGTTCTGGCTTGCTCCAGAGACAGCCCTGACAGCACACCCAGCAACAAATTCAGTAACAAATTACATGCATGGTTGATTGATATGAGTGTGTGTTGGGCCTTGGGGCCAGGAAAGCATAGATGCAGAAACTCAGACTACAAATAAGGCACCCAGCAGTTTTGGGCTTGCTGGAATCTTCTGTCTGTTTCAGTGGGTGAAATGATGGTAATGGTAGAAAATAGGTCTGGAAGGAAAACCCAGAAAAGAGATCCAAATCAAAGCAGGATCAAGCCATGTTTGCAATTATAAAGATTTCACAATTATTTTTCCAGTGCTTCGTTTTCCTTTACTTTTACTAAGTAGTAAGGTTCTACTACTGACTCACTTCTTTGTCCCTTCTCACCATAACCGTCACTAGTCATCAGTTGACTATTTCTTAGTTGTTTTCTCTTTTTTTAATTCTAAGTATCTTTCATTTTCTCAAGTAGATTTTGTCTTTGACTAGAACCTTTTGGTTAAGTGACTCAACAGGCCAGGAAAGAGTAAATCCACTCCATATTTAAGAAGACTAGATGGATCTCATGAGGGACAAGGTGAATAACCAAAGGGCAGCTACCACATTTTTTGTACCTGAGCTTTGATAAAGTTTTCTCTGGAAGCCTGCTGATTACAACCATGCGTAACAGCCTGTCCTACACTGTGCACAGCACTGCTACATGAAACAATGCTAATTGCTTGCTGTTTGTCTTCGTTATCCAGAGCACCTCTGATTCTCTGATTTGCAACTCATCTCATAAAGATGTTGAAATTCCCCGTCTACAAGAGGTTTTAAGACTATCTTTCCCATAGGCTATGCTAATAATATGTCTATCACTAAATTGCCATTAAAAAAAAAAAGCCTAACACAAACGCTCATATTTTGCATTATATTTTGAAAATCTGTGTAGAAAAAAAAAAAAATACTCATTTTTGCTACCATTTGATTAGTGATTGGTAGTGAACTACTGCTGAGGCTGAATACATTTAAGCTGGAAACTAAGGAATATGTAACTCCACATATCAAGCATTTGGGCTATCCAGTACATATTCACCTACAGAGGTTGATCAATTCTCTGTGCTAAGACTTCAGTCCAAAAAAAAATCTATGCTCTTCAGGAAAGTAAATCAGTCCCAAGCAAAAAATATATATATAAATAAAATAAAAAATAAAAAAATGGAACTGCTGTTGAATGAATGGAAATATACTAACTCTTTTTTATTTAGGAACAGAAACTGTACACAAAAAGCTGGAAAAATGACTGCATAGAACTGGTTCCATGCCAAGATCTTCTGCTTACTTCCATTGGCATAATGGCCTTTTTGGTCAGGATGCCAAGTCTGCTATAATCAGCGGAGTTAAGGGCTCTCAACACTTCACAAGATTGGGCCCTAATTGCTGCAAATCTAGTTAATGCCAAGGGGGAGACACAGGCATCAGGATTTGGGCCTTTGCCCCAAAAGAGCAGCACAAATAACATCCATATTCATTAGACAGTTGACAAGAGAATGCTGAGCGCTGGACTGTACAGCAGTCTGCCTGCAAATTTGATGAATTAAAAAAAAATAATGAGCTTAGGGTTCAAAAGGTTTCCTTTCATGTGCATCAAGCATTTCATGAAACACAAGTAACTACACAAATTTGCTATTTAGTAATAACGGGTCATGTCAGAGCTGGGCATCTCTTGATCTCCTGTTGAGATGACAGCATGCACCACAAACCAGTCTTCTGCCAGCATGAAACAAGTGTTAGCAGATTTACCCTTAATGAGCTCATCACACTGAAGTACCAGTTAAAGGGAGCAGGTCACAGATTATGTTTGTTTAGTTGCCCTGACGCGTCTTGCTTGTTAATTCAACACACAATTGTGGTGGTGTTAGTAGGAAGCACCCCCAATCCACTGTGCCTGACCAACCTCTGCAGTGACATTTACAAACTTTCTCTCTGCCAGAACCTGGGGTAAATCGACACTACTCCAAGTTCTGCAGTTGAACAAATTTGATCTGTGCCAACTTTGGATATGGCCATATATATTTTCTACTCTCACCATCTTTTCCGATCTTTTTCTCTATTGAAAAATGTTGACCAAAGCTTGGGGTATGAGAACAGTTTCCAGCTCTATTATACACATACTTTCAGATCATGTTACTGTTTATATTTACCATTCTCTTGCATGTTGTATGTGGCAGAAACCTCATTCGTACAAGCCCTTTGGATCCAAGGATGATTACAGCATGAGGAAGATTAGAAATGAGAGGGGACAGCCCTATCATGCAATGATACTACAAAATCTGCTGAAAGACCCACATTATATAGTCTTCGAGGTATGTAAGAAAAGTGGGGTCAGCCAGTCGGTATTACCACATCACATAATAGCATGCACAACATTAGCAGATATTAATGCATAGAGAACAGCTCAACCCTTCATTTCCTCCCCCATGCAATGAACCCATGCCCACCTTTTTCTGTAACGCCTTCTGCACTGCAGAACACCCTCTACGTGAAAGCAGGTGACTTCTTAGAGGAAGATCTTCAAGACTCATCCAGCTCACTTTTAAATATTTTGTCTTGGATTTCATAGATGAAGCAGAATGCTATATAGCTGTATGAGCATTTAACAGCAAATGCAATTTTCACTGAAATCCATTTTGGGTTATAGCCCATTTGGTATTTCAAGGCAATGCACCATTTGAAACTGCAAAAGCTTTAGTAGGGCATATAGATCACACAGTAGAATCTCCTCTGTGTCAAGATAAGCTTAAGCTGTAACTCTGATGGTGAAGATAGCTAAAAGGTCTTCTATTCCCCCCTTCGCTTCAGTTTTGTTCATAGAGCTATTTGGGAAATCACATTACAAATTGATTCTTTGAAACAATTCAGCTTGAAGATAACCGTTTTTAGGTGAAGAGGAGCTGAATCCAGAACACACAGTGTATAACTGTGTGTATAACAGTTGAGCTGGCGCAAAGAAGGGGTAACATGGTGTTGCATGACAAGTCTAGCAAGCAATGGAAATCGAGAACTTCTTAACTAATATTTAGTACTTGTAGTCAGTGTCTTGTACAACTCTACACTTCCTTGAAAACTATTTCTATTAATGACTAGTTCTTGTGATTCAAAGTATATTACCGCCAATGATCTGTTCCCTTACAGTTTGTCCCTTGAGATTCTAATAGAATAAAGGGATTTTTCATCACCTTCAGACTAAGTTGTACTCTACAAGAGGCAATTATTTGTAAAGCAGGTAAAACACAAGAAAAACCTAAATAGTAATGGTGTCAGAGCTGGCTTCCATCTGAAAGCAAGGAAGTGAAGACAAGAATGAATTGTCATTACTGGTAAATGATAAACTCCATGCCAACAGAAAATGCATTTAACTGATAGAAAGAGGGGCAATACCCACACAAGACACCTGCAGAGCAGATTTTGTTGGCTATACAGGTAGCCACAAGATAGAGTTCAGTAATACTGAGTAGACCAATGAGAATGCCAGTACCATGCAAGCGCTTCAGAAAAAAAGTGTAAACTCTCACCTGGAAGTACAGGTTGTGCAGAAAAGCTGTTTTGAGCAACTTTTGTTGTTGTTGTTCTGTTTGTGTGTGTGTGTGTGATGAAAAAGCTGTACTGGCAATATTACTTACCAAGTATTGCCCCTGCTTCAAATAAGATGGCTAGGTCCATCTTCACTTTAGACAGCATGAGACTTCACTCTTCACTTCCATAATCTTCATCCCGATTATCCCTTCATGTATTTTCCTTCTTTCTTGCCCCAGAGTTGATTGGTTTGACTCTTAAAAGACTTCTCTTTTGCAGCTCTTAGTTTGCGCTTACCAATAATCCCCTCCACTGCTGCTTCAGACACCACAGAACATGTCCGGTCATTACCTCACCTCTTTCCAGATGTCTTAGATCTTCTGTGTTTAGTTTTTGCTTAATTGCAGGGACTGAATAAAAACAAGCATCCACCACTTTCTTCCTCTCTTTGTACTTAACAGAAATATAAGCATCACTGCAGTACAAACATGGAAGTTAAGTCTGTGTTTAACAAATAACACTGCCAAAACTTGAGGGCTTTGTTCTGTCCTTACTTTTGCACAAATGAAAAGGAATTTGGCCAGCGTATAAGTAAAAACTGAGGATTAAATTCTGTTTCATTCACTGAGTTCCAATAGTTCTATTTATTTCAAGCTACTACTTAAGAGTACAAGAATACAGGACTCTGGATGCAAGCAAAAATGGCAGATCTGGTTTTTAGTGCAGGAAGTTTTGTTGAGACCTATAAGAAATAAAGATTGTGGGAAAATACTGGGTATTATCTTGTCATCTATTTCATGATTTTAGCAACCCCCAATTGCCTCAGATTACATAGTTTTTGATGTATTTCTTTAAGGCAACAACCCTTAGAAGTATTTTTTCAAACACATCCTCCTTAGCTTTTGCCTACTTGTTACCTAAATCAATATCCAAGTAATTAATCCTACAATCAAAGCCTTAGACCTTCTTACTGTCTTTTATCTGTAAATAAATTTCCCAATCCTCTCCTTTCTCTAATTGCTCCAGAGGTGTCCAGGGAGACATCATCCAGCTCCTTTCAATGCCCTTAATTTCTTCTCAAACTGTGTTATTTGACAAAGTTATGCTGTTTCTCCTTACAGATTCAGTAATCAGCCCTCTCCAGGATACACCATCCTTTCTTCTGCTTTATTTGGTTTCTCGGTTTTGGCAACTCTTGTATTCTGCTTAGTCCCTTGATGTTTTCCAGGCTTGTCTGTGATGCTATATGAATACTGTATATGCCTTAGAAACAAGTAACTCCTTAATTCTGTAGTTTTGAGCTATGTGCTTTAAGAACTTGTTTGGAATGTATTTACCTTGTACTTTGACATTTAACAGGCTTCTAAGACACAAACTTGAACACTGACTACAAGAACCTAAAAACAAGAAAAACTTTCTATAAAAGAAAAGATCATGACTCTGGACTTGGACTTAAAAGATCTGAGATTACTTCTTGCTTCATAAATTCTGCATGTGATCATCAGTTACAGCTACATTATAAAACAGAAGTCTCTAAAGGCATAATGAAGTTCTGCCTCAGACCATTCCCTCTTCAAATCATTGTCTTGGAGATGAATTGGAGAGATGCTGTATGTCCTAGGGTGTTCATGTACTAGCAGTATATTTGACGACATTACTCCTTGTGTGCTTCAAAAAATATAGCCTAGATCCATATATAGTCTTCATTTGCCCATTTGCAATCTGCACTTGCAGCCTCTTAGAACTTCCCTTACCTAGCAGTGTAGACAGAACATTATTGACTTTTAGCTCTATTTCTTGCCTTCAGCAACTCTTTTTCTCCTGTTCTTAATCTTAACTATTGAGATTGTAACTTACTATAGGCACAAAATGCTTAATGAGCAAACTGTTAGGGTATACACACAAGTAACAGTAATTAGGACTCTGCAAACTGTTCAAACAAATGTCTTATAATCTGCAAAAATTCAACAAAGTTTCAGCAGGAAAAAATCCAATGACCTTTGTCTTTTAATATTTTCTGTGCAAATTTGGAGCCCTTTATATTAAGAAACCATTTTGTTATGAAGATTCCTCACCTGTGTGTCAACAGAATTATCAAGAAACCTTTTTCTAAGAAAATTTCTGTGGGATTGCCAGGGATGATGCAATTCCAAAATGCTTTCAATCCACCTTACAAGTTAAATGAATCTATAAAATTTTGCCCCTTTTGTACTGTTATTATTTGGTGTCAGTCAACTGCTTGGGTTTTTAGCAGCCACTCTATGGCATATCTTAGAGGAGTTTTCCTTACATTTGTACTGTGTATTATTTGAATTCATTAAATATTCTTAGAGTTGTGCTGATGCCAAAAGAACCACTTACAGTCTAAACAGAAACTTAGTTAAAAATGCAGGCTGCTCTGATTAGGTCCCAGAGATCTCACCAGGATGTCAACACAACAGGAGACACTAGCAATTTCTTGGTGATAATCATCAGTCCTCAAAAAAAGTAAAACCAGAGCCTCTTTAACCATTCCTAAATCTGGTAAGTGGGGAACAGGGTAGAGAAGTAAAAACTAAACAAATCACTTGAGGCACGTCAGAGGTTCTTGAGGCTTCTGCAGCCCTCTGGCGATTAATGCAGTGGATCTGTGCCTTAGGAGACTTCCTCTTGGTGCCTGCCAGGCAGTCACCACAATGTGCCCCAGCATCAAGGACACAAAGGTAAAGCAGGCAGTGGGATCTGAGTTACTGGAATTAATTTCACCAATCATCTTAATTAATTTTAATTGATTAATTAATTGATTGATTTAATTAATTTAAATGTCATTAATCACTTCATTTCTCCAATGACAGAATCACGGTGGGAGCCAAAGCAGCACAAAGCAGACAGGCAATCTGGAGATTAATGTTAAATGCAAAGCAGTTAAAGCTAAATTAATGGTGTAAACATGGCACATTGCTATATTACATGGTCATGGCTGCTCTGTCAGACCAGGACTGCAGCCACCTTCATTGTTCTCACAGCCAAGGGCTGTATCCACCTCCCATTCCCTTCACTAGGCTTGATCCCAATTTGCATTTCCAGCTTGACCCTGGACCTGTCTCCTAGTCGTGGACTTCATGATGGTCTGGACTGCTGCCTGATGCCTTGTGTGGTGCTGAAGCTGAATCAGAGGAGCAAGGGAGGTTGCCTCAGACCTACAGCCTCTCTCAGTGGCTGGTGAGGACAGTTCCAGCTTGCCACTTTCAGGGGAGTTTTGTTTGTTTACTTCTTTGTTTTCTCTAATAGGATGCCATTCCCATCAAGACTTGCTAAAGCCTCATCTTCATCTGAATAACATGGTTGCAATCCCACAGTTATGATCTAGGTGCTCCTGTTGCTTTGTCACCTTCTGAGGATCACAGGCGACTGAGGGGAAGTTGGCAGAATGCTCTGTGCCAAATGTGTTAAAATGGATCCAGACTCATCTTTCTTCAGGTTCCATAAAAGCTGCACACTTACATTGTCTGTTTCAGCTTACTTCTGTGACTTGATCTTTGTTCTTCTGTTATTCCCACTACCCTGTAAATCAAGCTGTTCATTTAAATCTGCCATAATCTGCTTCATATGTTCTACTTCAGAGTCTCCAGTCTATGGAATAAACTGCCTGAGCTGATTTTCAGGACACCAGTATGCCCATTTAAGTCTTTTTAAAAGATGTACAGACTGTACCTGCCAAAGCAGCTCGGTAATTGTGTTGATTTAAAGTTCAAGTCTCAGCACAGAGTTGTTCCACCTCTCCCCCCCAGGAAAGTAATCCTCACATAAAATACAGCTGTATTTCTAAAACACAATGCTCTTTTCTCCTACTCTCCCCAAACTCTGTCTTTCAATTGCCATCACTAAATGAACCATATAATCTTAATTCCTTGTGCATACCATCAAAACACATTAATGAGTCATCTCAGAAGCCAGGTAAACTGATTTTGAGTACACTCTAAGAGGAGATCTCTTAGGATGATGCCATCATTATTCAGATTAATTTCACACTTTAAATCTTTGGACATAAATACAGGGATATTTTTTTCTGTAGTGGATAGCCACAAATGTCATACTAAATACTAACACAGAATTGCATTTTTACACGTAATTAATCATTCACTTGGCCTGAATTCCATTTCTGCCTTGTGGATCAAAAATAGTCCAGGAGTTACAATACTTTGAACAGTAAAGTACCTGGTTCTTGTGTGACCTGTAGCCTATACCCTTGTTCCAACTTTAATCATGCAGACAAGTACATGGTAATTTTCTACACATCAGTGAAGGATACAGAGCAGAACCTTATTACTTGGTAATTTAATGTGACATTTTCACGGAAAATAAAAGATGAAGCCTTTTTCTCTCTTCCCGCATCCCCTCCCTGCTTTTATTTTTGTCAAAACTACGCTATGTGGTTTGACTTGAAATTTAACCAGGGGACAGCCAACTGGAAATAGGTGTTTTGGATTTTCTTTAACTGTAACTAAACCTGGAAACTGTGTTGAGCCTTACTTCTCAGAAGTGGAAATATATCCTAATTACTGCAAAGTTAAAAGAAAGTTCAAGTTTGGATATGAAAACAAGGAACAATTTCAGCATCTAGGTAAGTCTCAGTCTTGGTTAGTCAACACTTCCCTACGTAGCTTTAGTGATCTTGATAGCACTGTCTTACAACTCATTAAAAGGACAGTGAAATTGCATTTGACAAAGTACATAGGTAGTGGGAGTCTCAAGTTAAAGTTTGTGTTGCAGAACTGAAATCAAAGGACTTGGGAGCTGTCTTGGGCAGAGTGACCACGAAATGGTTTAGTTCTCTATTCTTGGTGAAGTCAGGAAGGGGACCAGTAAAACCGCTGTCTTGGACTTCCGGAGGGCTGACTTTAAGCTGTTCAGGTCACTGGTTGGCAGAGTCCCTTGGGAGGAGGTTCTGAAGGGCAAAGGAGTCCAGGAAGGCTGGGTGCTCCTCAAGAAGGAAATCTTAACGGCTCAGGAGCGGTCTGTCCCCACGTGCCCAAAGATGAGCCGACGCGGAACTAGACCGGCCTGGCTGAGCAGAGAGTTGTGGCTCGAGCTTAGGAGAAAAAGGAGGGTTTATAATCTTTGGAAAAGAGGGCGGGCTACTCAGGAGGACTATAAGGATGTTGCGAGGCTGTGCAGGGACAAAATTAGAAAGGCCAAAACTCATCTGGAGCTCAATCTGGCTACTGCCATTAAAGATAACAAAAAACGTTTTTACAAATACATCAACGCAAAAAGGAGGACTAAGGAGAATCTCCATCCTTTACTGGATGCGGGGGAAAACTTAGTTACAAAAGATGAGGAAAAGGCTGAGGTGCTCAATGCTTTATTTGCCTCAGTCTTTAGTGGCAAGACCGGTTGTTCTCTGGATACCTGGTACCCTGAGCTGGTGGAAGGGGATGGGGAGCAGGATGTGGCCCTCGCTATCCATGAAGAAATGGTTGGCGACCTGCTACAACACTTGGATGTACGCAAGTCGATGGGGCCAGATGGGATCCACCCGAGGGTACTGAGCGAACTGGCGGAGGAGCTGGCCAAGCCGCTTTCCATTATTTATCGGCAGTCCTGGCTATCAGGGGAGGTTCCAGTTGACTGGCGGCTAGCAAACGTGACGCCCATCTATAAGAAGGGCCGGAGGGTAGACCCGGGGAACTATAGGCCTGTTAGTTTGACCTCGGTGCCAGGGAAGCTCATGGAGCAGATTATCTTGAGTGTCATCACACGGCACTTGCAGGGCAACCAGGCGATCAGGCCCAGTCAGTATGGGTTTATGAAAGGTAGGTCCTGCTTGACGAACCTGATCTCCTTCTATGACAAAGTGACGCGCTTGGTGGATGAGGGGAAGGCTGTGGATGTGGTCTACCTTGACTTCAGTAAGGCTTTTGACACCGTTTCCCACAACATTCTCCTCGAGAAACTGGCTGCTCGTGGCTTGGACTGGCGTACGCTTTGTTGGGTTAAAAACTGGCTGGATGGCCGGGCCCAAAGAGTTGTGGTGAATGGAGCCAAATCCGGTTGGAGGCCGGTTACTAGTGGAGTCCCCCAGGGCTTAGTGCTGGGGCCGGTCCTCTTTAATATCTTTATCGATGACCTGGATGAGGGGATCGAGTGCACCCTCAGTAAGTTTGCAGATGACACCAAGTTAGGTGCGTGTGTTGATCTGCTCGAGGGAAAGAAGGCTCTGCAGGAAGATCTGGATAGGCTGGAGCGATGGGCTGAGGTCAACTGCATGAAGTTCAACAAGGCCAAGTGCCGGGTCCTGCACCTGGGGCACAACAACCCCAAGCAGCGCTACAGGCTGGGAGATGAGTGGCTGGAAAGCTGCCTGGCGGAGAAGGACCTGGGAGTATTGGTTGATAGTCGGCTGAGTATGAGCCAGCAGTGTGCTCAGGTGGCCAAGAAGGCCAACAGCATCCTGGCTTGCATAAGAAACAGTGTGGCCAGCAGGTCTAAGGAGGTGATTGTCCCCCTGTACTCGGCTCTGGTGAGGCTGCACCTTGAGTACTGTGTTCAGTTTTGGGCCCCTCACTACAAGAAGGACATGGAGGTGCTCGAGAGAGTCCAGAGAAGGGCAACGAAGCTGGTGAGGGGTCTGGAGAACAAGTCTTACGAGGAGCAGCTGAGGGAGCTGGGATTGTTTAGCCTGGAGAAGAGGAGGCTCAGGGGAGACCTCATCGCTCTCTATAGGTACCTTAAAGGAGGCTGTAGAGAGGTGGGGGTTGGTCTATTCTCCCATGTGCCTGGTGACAGGACGAGGGGGAATGGGCTAAAGTTGCACCAGGGGAGGTTTGGGTTGGATATTAGGAAGGACTTCTTTACCGAAAGGGTTGTTAGGCATTGGAATGGGCTGCCCAGGGAGGTGGTTGAGTCGCCATCCCTGGAGGTCTTTAAAAGACGTTTAGATGTAGCCCTTAGTGATATGGTTTAGTGGAGGACTTGTTAGTGGTAGGGCAGAGGTTGGACTAGATGATCTTGGAGGTCTCTTCCAACCTAGACGATTCTGTGATTCTGTGAGATATGTAACTTTGAAGATGCCAAATTCTCTGTTCAGACACAATACTGAAGACTGCATGTTGCCTGGGGTTAGAGTGAACTGTATGAAGGAAGCAAGGAGCAGTTCCAAGCTCTGTAAGAGCTTAAATTCTCCAGAACTGCAGAAAACTGG
The DNA here is from genome assembly GCF_009769625.2 of Cygnus olor. Lineage (NCBI taxonomy): Eukaryota > Metazoa > Chordata > Aves > Anseriformes > Anatidae > Cygnus > Cygnus olor. Next base: position 21,127,928 of record NC_049173.1, read on the forward strand.
AAAATACCCAAATAGTTGCATGGTTGAGTGTGCTATACTGGCAAGCAAAAAAAAAAAAAAAAAAAAATCAACATATCTTGTGCCTGACAATGAGTGATCCTTGAAGCATCTGATGCATCTTAGCAGCTTCAGTTATCTCCAAGCATAGGAGACCATTTATGAAATTCTAATACAGAAACATGGATTCCAGGCAAAATGAAACATAGAGGCTACAAAAAGAGCACGGCGTACAGGAGATTTTGCAACTCATAGGAAGCTCAAGAACTGATCTTGTTATTTTGGGGATTCGGCACAAGAAAAGATGAGCTCACAATAGAGATCAAACAGACAGAATCCTGGATTGGAATTTATCCAGCACAGACAGCCTCCTGGTCCATAATAAAGTGTTTTAAGGCACAGTACCATTTTGGCAATGTAGGCACAGGAAGAACTTTGCAACTAAGACCAGGTGGGAAATCAAGGAAGCACAGCACAATAAGCTGCACACATTACTTGGAAAAGAAAACTTTGGTCTTTTCATCAGAGAAAATAACTCCCTTTTAGGACTGAATGTCTGTTAAATCTCCTGTCTCACTGGAAAAATGAGAAATTTGAAGTAATTACAAAAAAGGCTCAGGACGTTCCCATGAAACATAAAGTAGTCTTATCAAATCCAGCCTTTGTTAATAAATTAGTAATTTTTCATGTGCTTAAAAATCAAGTGCTTTTTAAAAACCTCTAGAAATTCTCCAAGGCTTTAAAGAATGATATTTAGGAGGCAAGCACAGGTGCATAATAATAAAAAAATCTTGATTATATCCTGAAACATTATATCCACACCATCATAATGAATAAAATAACCTAAGTGAACAGCATACCAGTAGCATCTTTAAGGAATCAGGTGAAGAATCTACAAACACAGCTGAAAAATTGTGTTGCATGTTTCATCAGGATTGTTCATGAATATTTATGTCACATATTTAGACTAACATAAAAGGCTACTGTCAAGCAGAAATCATGAGTCAGATCCCAAGAGCCCATTCAAAGTTCCAGGCTGCTTTTTCATCTTTTATACTGTTTACTTTGCACCCTTCAGTCATTTTGAAATACAACAGTAGGCTGATCTTGCTCTGCCCACAGCACAGATGGCAAGAATCAGCACCTAAAATTCAAATTATATTTTGTAGACATGGGATGGATTAGAGGTGATTAGGGCATCCTTTTGACACAGTAATTATAATTCTGACATGTTATAGAAGTCTTCTCACTTTTAAAGACATTTTTATTTCAAAGGGAAAATTATTCCCAAACAATGATTTACTGATTTTTCAGACACTTCCACCTAGACTCATCCTGTTTTCTAGCATTCACCAATAAAGCCTATCACTGTATATTCAGTATGGCATTGATCATGAGTACTGAAGAGTTCAGAACTTGTGTCATTGCCCAAAAGATACTTGACAGGAAAGATCCTCGTGCAGTGAAACACAGTTGTACAGAATCAAGCTGGGTGGGTAGCAAGCCTGGTAATAACCTCACTGACATCCCTGAACAACCAAAACATTTCCCCTACCTGAGTAAAGATAATTCTGAATCAGAGAAGATGAAAAGTTTAAGGACAGACCGAGGACAAAAAACAAACCTTACTGCTTTAGAGGCAGCAACCTAAACACACTCCCATATGAGTATGGGGAATCACTGGCAGAGCTTCTATTACTACCTTGTTCAAAACCCTGTTTATGACAAAAGATCACCAGCTGGTCCTCTTCATCTGATGAATAATGCAGTGGCTAATAGCAAGAATATCCAATCAGATGATTATATGGAAACTGTTTTGATCAGGACAGGGAACACACACCAGCCAGTCTCAGTGGAGGAACTCCCTGACAGTGTTGTTTCATAGGTTAATAACTGCTGGCTGCCTTTCCATCCTCTGCTTTACCCTCCACTATTGTATTTAAGAAAACAAGGTTAGATCCTCTCTTCCCTTCTCTTTTTTATTACAACGTTAGAGGTTAAGTAAAGATAAGAAAGGCAATTAAAATGGATCTGTCACAAGTTTGCTATTCTGATGTGTCATGCTGTATCCCTTCTCTGCAGTAAGCTGACACTCTAAGACAGTAATTGAAATTCTTTGCTGCAGACAGCTCATAACTAATATGGTGATTTTCATTACCTGTTCCTCTGAATATAGCAAAGATGAATGTGTATTAAACTAGAAAAACTGGCAGCTGCTTGGTCCTGGAGAAAATCACTGCTTTCTTCGCTGAGCACCATCATAGCCACATGGCAACAACGTTCAGTAGCACTGTAAAAAAAAAAAAAACAAAAAAAAGTTGAGGCCCAAGTCCATTCAAAGTAGCTGCCACCTCTCCCAGACACTTGGAAGTACCTCTGAACAATCCCTCTTTTAATCATAGCACTTATTTTACGTCTCCCTGACAAAAAGATGCTTTATGCCACTCAGCTTCCCCACAGGATCAGCCAGTAAACAAGTTCAAATGAAACCTAAATCTGCTCCAATTATTCCACACAGTTTGGAAAGCCATGGAGTATCCTTTCAGGTGGAAACCAGGACTTATGGGGGTAAAGATTATGCTCCAACCACTACCCAAGCCTTGCTGTACAGAGAACAGAAATCTGGTCAGGCATTCAGAAAAGAAATCATCATGAATAAAAATGTGATAAAGAAATGAGAGGGCAGGAACCTCTCCCTTGGATGCTGTATCCCATCTAACCATTTCACGTATACACAACGTAAATTCTAGTGTTGTTCGTGCTACTTATGTGTTTTCCTGACAGAAGTACAAAGAGAAGAGATGGTGTTTATGGTGGTGGTTGTTTCAGTGTGAGAGATTATGAAAAAATGCAACGTCCCAGTCAATTTGCAGTCTCCTGGCTCTTCAGGATAGCAGAGTCTCTACTGTCATTTTCATGTGCCAGGAATGATCATCCATGTGGCTTTTCTGGAAATCTCTAAAATACACTATGTTGGCTGAACCCCAGTAGAATCAGGGATGGACCAAAAGGGAAAAAATGCAGAGTTATGTGTTTAGAATTCAGTATTGCCATAAATCCTCCTAACTTAAATAGCCTTTCTGAGAAAATTTGAAAATTCAACATCCAAAATCTGAATGCTGAAGTTCTACTTCATTTCTTGCACTTCTTTTTTCCTAATAATGACATTGAAGGAAAGCAGAACCCTGTGAATCAGCTGCAGTGCCAAAAAAATAGGGAAAAACTGTTGGCATTTTCATATTTCATTAATGCATAATTATGTGAACTGAAATGACAAATGCTTTCATGCAAAACTCCACAAGGGAGAGATTGTGTATAGATATATCCAAGAACTGTCTTCAAAGTTACTGAATGGCCTCATTGGTTTGAAGAACAGACTTCTTTATTGTCTGATTTTGACTCATTAACAGAAATCCAAAGAGACTGGTTTTGTTTGTTGTTTTTTTTATATGTGTTTTTTACTGTATGCTAACTTGATACAATTTCTTTGCCAAAACTCCATTATGAAGAAAGGCAGCTGCTGAACAAACAGTGCAGAAGAATTTACAGTGTAGGAAAAGCTTGAAGAGAGGCACAAATATGAGCCAGGTACATTATCTAAACTATTTTTCACAGTTCTGTAAAAATATATTGGACAACAGTGAGTTCCAGTTTCATTCTCCAGGTGAAATCTGGGCAACTGAAAAGACAATGCCAAAGGTATAATTTTCAATCTTTCAATCTTGTGAATAATTTAGTTCCTTGGTTTCACAAACAGAGAAAGCAACAGCTTCTATGTACTGTAGAACAAGTAATACCAGCCAAATGTAACATAGGGGAATATCTTTCCTGGCCTGTGCACATACACAGATTCCTACTCGGAGATACCATTTCAAGCCAATAAACAGAATAATCTCTTAGAGTCAATCTAAACATTTCCTTGACAATACTCAAATGGAAATGATCTATTTGATCCATCCCAACATTACATTGATCTAAACAGATCACCCAAAGGGAAACAGCTGCATAAGTCCCTGATACAGACCTGTCTATTTTTCAGTCAAAAGCACTCTGACTTACAGGTTTGGAGTGATTTTCTGTATTTCAAACATGCTGTGCTTCTCTTGGCAAATGATGGCTTCTACCCATCTGGCAGAACACGAATCACAGTCAATCAGAAGCATAGCCCAACTCTTGTTATGAATTTAAGACAGTCAAAGCTATAGAATTAAACAAGGCTTTCATATTTCCAGGCAGATCTGGTCTCCCAGAGTGTAATTTCAAGCCCATGCTTACTGCAGGTGGCCATAAACACTGCTAGCAAACATTGTGACCCCCCTGAAGTCTTAAGCAGTTGGTAGAGATGAGTGACTACAGGAAGCAGAATGGAAAAATGAAATCTATGCAATAATTGGAAGCCTCCATTTGTATCCTTAAAGCTAAAACTGGTCCTAGATTAACAGAATACTGTTTCCATGTTACCTATGGGGTTTACGGATTGCAGTTAGATCCAAATGTGAAAAACTGTTCAAATGGAGAGAAACTACACAAGTTACCACCAGTTTTTGATAAGGCTTTAACCAGAAGGAGTTGGCTGCCACAAGTATCTAAGACAAGTAGCTGCTGCCAGTAAATTGTTCAACTATTTCAAGCACAAAATGGGTTCATGACATGCTTTTAAAGACTTTAAATTCCATAAAAACAGATATTTTTTCCACCTCCACACTATTTCCTTGGTTATTTCCATAAAAGATGGTATAGTAAAACTTGCTTTTATTTGCCACTAGAGATGGCAGGCTGATTTATACCAGAGAAAGATCTGGCTTTTTCCACCAAATTCATCCCCTGAGTAACATCACAGACTTTGTAAATGCTGTATTAAGGGGGAAAAAATGGCCTATCACCATAATGTATCATTTGCTTGGTGTTTTAAATATTAATTTAATTTCAGTCCAGTTGGAAAGCTATAATATTGATGCAAAAGTTAATAGACTATTATTGGCCCATATATCTGCTTTGGCACATGTTTTTAAATTAATAAAAAGTACTCCTAATTCAATAAGAAGTGCAAGGAAATACAGATGTTAAAAATTAAATACCATGTCTGAATGACATGGATTAGTACCATTCAACAACGACAAAGTCAAACTGCATTTATTACACAGTAATTACACATCAATAAATGTTTTCATAGTGTTTTGGAGAGGATGTCTCGCTCCCATTTAGAGCAGACTTTGGATAACAGGAGGGGATGCAAAAAAAACAAACAACAACAACAAAAAAAACGTGGAACTGGAGAATGCTAGTCAAGTTCTGAACTTCCTTGACTGGAAGATTCAGACTGAAGCTATATCCCCCACCCTTACCCCTACACATATGGAACTACTGAATACACAGTTTGACTGCCTGTAATCTTTTAAAGAAATAAGAGTCAAGTCTAAAATGAAAGAAATATGCAGGCAGTTTACTTCTACATATTTAACAGGACGTTTCCTCAAACTTAATGTAAGCCCTAACAGAGAACAACATTAAGCCAATTTTAAAAGGATCAGGACGGTGTCTTCAAAAACTAATATCAATGGTTTGGAAGACCAAAAGAGTTCTGTGTATCACAACAGAGACAAAATATGGTGTAGCCAGGACTCAGAGACTGGTACTGTTCAGAAGCTAACTAGTGAAAAATAAACATGAAACATTATCTAGGTTGAAATAAATTCCAAAGCTAAAACTCAGTAGAAAAACATTCGTAGCCTTGAACAGAAAATAAGTTTTTAGTCCATGGGACTTTACCATTGGGACTTCTACACCCAGATGGACTGCAATCTCTAGGTCTGGAAACATTAAGTTGCTTCTTTATGTAATCAACTGGCTCCTGCTGTCTTATTAAGGATTTATTTCCTTTTTCCCCCTACAACAGGATTAAGTTCATAATTTAATCATACTATCTATACTTTTTTTTTTTCACAAGACTGAAAAGAGGTGAATTTACATGTGGATTTTCAATAAATAGTGCTTCCATTTTACCTTTTTCAATTAAATGGCTTGTGCTTCATTTGAATGCACCATTGCCATTGTTCTTACCAGTGTTTTATTTGCTTTGTGATTCTGCTTTAATTCTAAACTAATGCATTTCCTACGATTTTCTGAACAATCTTATTCTCCATGCTCAGGGGCTGCATTTTTGAGAGTTTTAAAAGTCTATTAAAAAACAAAATATGGTTATATTTAATATTAGAGTGTGCATGCAGGTATAAATAAGGTCCAAACCCCTAGGAACGGTACACAGAAAAAAAACTCACAGACTTCTAAAATCCTTCGAGCCCCTCCACAGTTTATAAAAGAAACCTTTACAACAACATTGTAGTATATGCAGCAACTACATGGACTTTCTTAATGTCTTGCTGGGAGATTAAAAAATTCAAATAAAATTTTTAAAAAGCTACAATTTTGCTTTATTGGGTACCTTTTCCATCCGCAGGCAGGTGAAGGGCAGCAAAGCTACCCAGGGCAGTACGGAAGGGCTCACTGAATGGAGTCATAACAAAACTGAAGCCTTTCAAAGGACTTGTCTTCAGCAAAGCCTAAAAGATAGATGGGAGCAAACAAAGCTGTTTCAATGTAAAGAGCTCCATTAAATGCTTGAATGGCCCTTACTAATGCATAAAGCTCTCCACGATGGAGCTGTGAGTGTGTAAAGCAGGTGCTAGGCTGAGGGGCAGACACTGGAATGCAATTGCCAGTTAGCATTCCTTTTTCTGCCTGTTCAAGATAACCACTTCAGTGCCCATAATGCATCTTGGTGGGAGTTATTGCCACAAATCAAGAATTTTAAACCCTTTATCAACAGCTAAAATTGCTCCATTTGGAGACAGGATGAAGAACACTGAGGAAATACAAATAGCAGAACAGAGAAAATTCAGTTCTGTTGCAGTCTTTGTGAGAAACAAATGGGCTGACCTGGATTAACGAGGCTAATAATATTACACAGTGCTTTGCCCTTCTCTAGTAGTTTCCACCTGAGCCTCTCAGCATTTGCCTGAGGGAAGGAAGCATTTATTTCCCTCCTGTGTTTGGAGAGTTGAAGATCAAGAAATGAAAGTGATTTGTCCAAAGCTGCGCAACAAGCTTCAAAATGGGCTGAATGTATAACCCCCAAACCTGACTTTCCCTTCTCTAAGATCACCAGCGCTTTCAAAAAGGTAGCATGAGATGCAGAAGGGTTTTCATACCACGTAGACTGTTCAATTCAGAAAAGAAAAAAAAGTGCTTGATTGTTTTAAGAAAAAAAAAGAAAACACCATGGAAATTTGCGAGAAAGGGAGTGTCAAAGAATTTGCATGTGTTTGATAAAACTAAATGAAACTTTTAACGTCATATAGACATTTGTATGTAGAAGATAGATTTATTTGAGCACTTTTGTTGTTGGTTTGTGAGGTTTTTAATTGTTTAAACAAAAGAAATGAAGCAGCTGTTTCCACTGAAACAAGATGACAAGTACATTTTAATTAAAATTCTATTTGATGCATAAAACTTCATTTTTATATTTCTTGCCATAAAAAAAACCTCAGTATCTCACAGAAAATGATGCTTTTGTCTGAAAAACTTGATTCAATTACTTTTTTTTCTTTTTTTAAATGGGAAGATTTGCAGTATGAAAACTACCAATGACTTGTACCATTTGCTCTTTTGTTTGGATCCATGCTATAAGTAACTTAATTACCTACTAAAAGCACTGTGATAATCAAGTCCAGCAAATAGTCTCATCATATCTTTGAATATTAGAGACCACTATAGAGGGAAATTAAGATAGGGAGTCCTCGTCATATACCTAGAGATTTCCAGAAAGAATTCACCTACCAAAAATCTCTCCAGAACAAGGCTCCCATTGAAACAGTGTCCCTCATTCTATCACAATACCAAGCCTGTCCACAAAGCCATAGGAGCAACAACAGGGAACTCAAAGCCACAGGACTTGTCTGGCTTTCAAATGTATAAATATAGAATGTGTTTCCACAGGGCTTTCTAAAGTCCTTAAAACTTCTGCCCCAAAGTTTGAAGTTTTCTTCTGAAAAATACCTTAAAGTTAATTTGAATAATTTGAATTCATGCAGATTAGAATGAAAGATAGAACTCTCTGGTAATTCCTGGTAACAACATCAAGCAGGATTTCAATTCTATCTGCAGGTTAATCAGCTGGAAATCAACTGAAATTTCTGTTTGTTTGGTTTGGTTTAGAAGCGGTTCAATTGCTGCTCCTTGGGGAACGGAAACAATTCCATTTCTCTAGTACATTTTACAAGTAGTGTAGGTGAAGAATTTAGATTCTGTCCCAGAATTTCTTTTGTGATTTGTGATAATTTTACCCAGTACTTCTATTTCTTCATCTCCAAAATGCAAACAATAAATTTGACTACATGCCTTGCACGGATTTGTCAGTTTATAGAATGCTTTGGGTAATCTTATAGCCAGAAACTATCATTACAATACACTTTACTGCACTAAAACATGTTGAGCACTTATTTTATAACTGCAGAAGGCTCGTATTCATTGGTATCAATTCTGTGACATGTGAACATCCCTGCTGTGTCTGATCAGATCACTCTACCTATATGCTATCATCATAGTATCAACAATTCAGTTAATCTGGATAGTTTCTTATATCACCATTTTCTCATCGGCTGCTATTCCTTTCTTATCTGGCTCCCTGCTGCATGCATAAACACTAATTACTGGTCTTCTGACTTGCCATCTCAGTGCCTTTAAGACATGATGGAATATCAGCTGTCCCAGGTTTCTTTTCAAAGCACAAGGTGGCTATTTCATCACAGCTGAAATCTTTGAATGTTCTTAAAAATAAATAATATCCTTCACCCTTGGAAATGGAGAAAGTATGGCAATGATCAGTGATTCACAGTGTGGGATTTTTAAACACCTCATTTTCATCTTACTTGAAGTATTTTATGCCTTTGAAATAAAGAAGCTAACATGAGATGAACTGCCTTTCTGTCTAACAGCAGTGTGTCTTGCATTAATGATCAATTACACCTACATCCAAGAACAGACTCATACTAAGAAAAGTAATAAGGTTTAAACTTGAAATTACGATGAATAGAATCATGGCAATTTTGCACCTTTTCTCACTTATATGAGAAGATCTCACAACTGATATGATAATTCTATATTTAACACAAAGTAACAATTTTCCAAGAAAAAAATGCCAGGTGGCATTTGTCAGATGTATGACAGGTTAATTCTTAGTGGGCATCAACTAGGGAACCCAAGAAACTTGGAGGCTTCTGGGTTGTTTTTCCTCTGACTGATGCCAACTTCCTAATGTCACTTTGTCTTTGCCTCTTTTCTCCTCTGCATAAAAATGACACTATTTTATCTTTGTCAACACAATGCTATAAAGTTTGTCCAATAGTATCTGTAAATCACATTTGGTACATTCAAGTGCAAGACACTCAAAATGCTTTGTCCAGTAGTTTGCTACTACACAGAAGAAATGTATACTCCATCCTCAGCTATTCCTTAAGATTTGCAGATTACAGTGATTTTTTTCCCCTCTCAAACACTAAGTATAATTCAGGCTTAAACATTTTGGTATAGTGTCCTTCTTTGTCTAAACAAAGTTGTCATCTTTATTTCCTTTTTAATGCAACAATACTTGTTCCTTGACTCACAATAACTTGAACAGAAACCGAAGATAGGCCTCCCTAAGGAGGCAAGGACACAGAGAAGAATTACAAAAATGAGTACAGAACCAGGAAAAAAGGGTTTTCAGCAATATTTTTAACAAAACTAAACATATTAACCAATTTAATCACCAGAATAATATGAATAATTTGATTGTTTCACAGAGATTCCTTTTAGGAAGACAATATTTTCTACTATAAGACTATAAGCATTTTTAAACAGTGTGGATGAGAAAAAAAAAAACTACCCAAAGAAATAGCAGATTGCCAATTTCTTGATGAACAATTTTTTTGAGAAGATATGCTTCAGTCAAAGTGCAAGAAAAACTGCATGAGTCTAATTGGCCCATGGTATACAAAAAGCCAGACTGAATGATCCTTCCTGGCCAAAGAAATCTGTGAGTACTCCTTATCTCCAGCATTACGCGTGGATTTGGGGCAAAACCCTTCCTATAAGCTCACCCAAGACATGACTCCTTTGTCTTTTGATGAAATTCTTAATTTGAAGAAAATTTAATGCAGATTCACAATGACAGAACACTTAAATTACTGGACTGTGATTCCACAGCTTCTGGAGCTTCCCTTGAAAAAGGCCACCTCCTATTTCTATTCTATGCTGTCAACTTAATAATGCAATCCTTACCCAGGCAAAACTCCAGCTGTTCTCATGGAATAAGGAAAATGACGTCTGGCCCTTCTGTGAACAAATGAACATCTACATTTCTTTCCTGAAATAGCAGGCTGCACTGTATAAACTGGATTAATTACAGACCAAGTTGACAGTGCTGCCTGTCATTATAATGAAAATTCTTTGGCAATCTTAGAGGCTACAATGCCACAGCACTTACAGTCTGAATTTAAGTTTCTGTGCCAGGTATCTGCCAGGCTGATCACTGTTACTACTGTTTAACAAAGGAAAAGAATTTGACCGAAACCATTCAGCTGTTTCTGAGAATATATCCAAAGGAAAATATTTGGTTGTATTAAATATTATTGAGGCATTCTTTTCTCTGAAATGTATTATTACCTTCCTGCTTTGAATCAGGTACTGCATCTTGGCAAGGAAGCCAGGGGGTTTCTTTTGCAATCAGAGAGGTGGTCTTTATGAACCTTGTGGAAACTTCTCATCATTTAGCCAATAAGTGTTTGAAAAACCACAGCCTTCATGCTCAGCACAGACTTATTTTAGCAACTTGAAAGTTCTAATGATAATTTTCCAGGCACTTGGAGGCTCTTGGTCTTAGAGTCTCTGCACTGTTCACACACACCAACAGTGGTTCATAGAAAGTGGGGTTTAAAGAAGGAATGTCTAGACTACACATGCACTTTATATACCTGATGAAGGCGGTTCATTCTTCACTACCTTTGTAATCTTTCAGTGATGTCCTCTGACATATTTAGCTTCTGCTCCTTTTTCCCCTAGTCACACTGTAAAGTAAGATGATACCCAATGCCAGAAATGTCCAAAGTTCCTGAAAGATAAAAAAAATTAATTTAGAAAAATGTTAGCAAATAAAACTGCTTAAAAACTCGATGCTCCCTCAGTTAGTTACCACTATAATAAAGAATGAGGAGAGGAGTTCAGGGACACCTGAGGAACCACAGAAGAGCTGAAAAGACAAATACATCAATATTTGATTTATCTTCTTAGAAAATGAACCATTCTAGTAGGTACAGATTTTATCCAAGAAAGTTTTTTTTTTCCAGTATTTTCCTTTTTTCCCCCTTCTTCTCTGCTTCTAGGTTCATGCCCTTAAATGGCCAAACCAGAACAGCATGGGTCCTGAGATCTGATTCTATCTGAGTTTCATCAGCATAAATAAAATGATTTGGGCAATCATAAAACGATTCCATTGCACTCAAAACAGTGTCACAGATTCACTGCAGAAACATTCCAGATTTCTGGTGCAGAGAAACAAAGTAATTGTGTGTCAGTCCTAGGAAAGAGCTACAATATAATCAGTTCCTTTGGTGATCATTATGGTGGTCAGTCAAAGCAAGTGCAGATCCATCCCAGTACTCTTAGCTTCCCAAGTGGCACTATCTGTATAGGGACAACATATTCTGGATTTAAATCCAGTTCCTAACTCATGCTTAGATTTGAAACAACCCTCAAGACACAGATCTAGATTTCATTTTTATCACCTTTTTGTCCTGTCAGAGCCTACAAGCATGATATACTAGGAACCAGGCTGCTTCTCTACAATAGGAACTCTGTGTTCCTTCTAAGGTTAGCATGTCTAATGCTCTAATTTCTCATAAGTCTCTACAACTACCTGAAAGGAAGTTGCAGCCAAGAGGGCAACAGTCCCTTTTCTCAGGTGACAAGTGACAGGACACACAGAAATGGCCTCAAGATGCACCAAGGAAGGTTTAGATTGGATATTAGGAAGAGTTTCTTCAGAGAGACAATGGCCAAGCACTGGAACAGTCTGTCCAGGGAAGTGGTGAAGTTCCCATCCCTGGAGGTATTTGAGAGACATGTGGGCATGACACTAAGGGACTTGGAACTTGGTGACTTGGGACTTGTAACCCTAACATGATGAGTGTTTCGAACATTCATCCAAGAGAGCCTTCAGGTTTAGAGGTAATGATAGTAGTTAAGACTGACAACTGACTCTAGCTGAGGGAAGGGTATATATGCTACTAGCTGATATTTTCAATGTGGTGAAAGTCGACCCAAAAAATCCTGACAATGAGCACAATAGGGAGTTTACACAAACTCGGATTTCTGGAGTCTGGAAAATTATGTGGGCAGTACAATTCTGAAACAGCCCACAGAGATCAGAGAGGAGGAAGATGACCAGGAGGAGGAAAGGGAAGAAAAAAAAGTGATAGATTAATATTCAACTTTATTGCAAGCGTCAAATGGAAGATAATGAATTCCGAACCTTACTGAAATTCACACTACCTTGTTTTAGGCAATGAAGAAATCAATAGTTCATAAGACATTTCAAAGTTCAAAACTGCCACCTCTTCCCAGAGGTAGTCATTGAAGAGGTAATAGTGAGCTAACAAGAGGACAAGTGATCACAGTGCCTTATGCAATTCAAAACTTCATTCTCATAGCTTCAAGGTTTTCCTAGCTGCACAGTCAGAAGGAGACCTGACACACGGCTGCAGTTGTCATCCCCACCACCACACACACTTACGGCAGCTCCGCTTTCATTCAGATATGTCAGTCAACTATGCCATTGAACTGCGGTAGCAACAATACAGTGCTGTTCCTAAAATATTTGGGGGGACTTTACAGAAGATAGCAAGGTGAACTAGATTAGATTCAGACAGGGGGACACCCAGCCTAGGGATTTTGAACCTACAAGCCAGCGTGTTAATCTTAGAATCACCCTATGCAAACAAACGTGAGCACAGAACACTGAGTTCTCCAGAAAAGGCACTAGCTTGGCCACAAAAACAATAAATGAATGGTTTTAGAAGCAAGAGCCTCACTTCCTGAAAACTCTTTATCCACAAAAGAGAAAACATATCCTCGAAGGCTCTATAAGGTTACACAATTGTTGGGGGATTTATCTAAGATCAGAATTAAAGTGCCATGATACTCCAGAGAAAAATTATATTAGTAATATTTTAGGCTAGACTTAATAGCAGAGGCCACTGGATAAAATGAGGTTTCCAGCAAAACCCTTTGACAGGTCAGACACGGGGAAGTTCTGATACGATCTAGCAGCCAACAAGCCAAATTATTTTCATGAAGAAGGAAGGATACAGAGCTAGGTAGAAGCAGGTGGGATCATAGATTAAATAATTGATAATTTCTCTTGTACAAGAATTTCTGCATTCATATTTCTTCTCCTCACATTTCTTTCCTTTCCTACCATGATGTTCTAACTGCTCAGCCTTATTAATACCTACAGAAAACCATATTTAGGTCTTTTCAATGTTTCCAAAAGGCAAACAGATCATTCATGTCTGAATTTATTCCTCCTTATTTGTGGGATAACCATCCTTTCCTTGCTTACTTATTAGCAGAATTTTCGAAGACAAATTCAGCCCCAACATAAACAGGGACAGCACTTACTGAGCTGTGCCCAGCTGTTATATTTTGTATAAATATGGTTTCCTAAATCTGGCTATGTCTGTCTCCAATTAATCCTAGCACAGGAATGCCAGAAAGGCCACAAGGAGAAATGTTAATGCTAAGAGGAATACATTTTGATGCTTCTACCCGCAGTTATTATGCTAACCCCTTACAATGTAGATACTGCAGAAGTCACAGGAAAGTGAGTAAGAACAGCAACAACAACAAAAAGCATCAGGAGGCAGTGAAATAAACCTGAACGTGAACACAAAAGCAAAGCCAAAAGAATCAGAAATTCATTAAAGAGCACTTCCGTGGGGTCAGTTCTAGCAGTGATCCATCTTGCATAGACCTGCTATTTCTTTATCCAGGGTAAATGAACATCAGAGGTTTTCACTATGATATACACTTACATTTTGGAGAGACCACTTGGACACCTTTTTTTATTTAAAAAAAAAAAAAAGAAAAAACACCACCTGAGGTCCTGTCATTTTCACCAAATGCTAATTTGCACCCTCCAGTGACTTATTGTTAATAAATTTTCTGCTACTGACATGAGGAGTTATGACATGAAGTATCAATGAAACAAAAACATGTGCTGGGTTCTTCATTTGTCCATATGCAATTTAGCCAGTGCTTTCAGAAAAGCTCATCCTTCCTGCCTCCAAGCAGCAGGCGCACCAAAAATGTTATCATTATTCTAAAGATTAAGAAGTGTAGTTTGATTTTGAAAGTAGATTTTCAAAATATCAGTTCTCTAAAACCAAGGCACTCGTATATAGCGTGTTTGTGGGAGCAGATGGAATGTGCATCCACTTTAATTCCATCAGTGATCTCATTTTAAAGCAATTAAATATTCCTGCACAGTACATGCAATGCAAGCAGTGGAGCTACATGCAAGGGAACAGAAACTGGAAATTAAAACCAGTGATTAATCGACAAGCTGACTACTTCCATTGCCCAAACTGAGGGATATAGAAGAAAATAATTACCAGAGAAAAGGAATTTTTAACCCATTCCCGTTACAAAAAGATACATTATAAATTCCTAAAAACTAAATATGACCATATAAGCGGGAAGAAATCAACATAAACTTACAGAAGTGTTTCTTATAGCCTAACTGTCCCAACATCACATGCAGAAATCTGAGCCTCAGTGGCACCTGAGTGGTATTATAAAACTCCAGTCCTCAGGGAAGCACTACACAGCCACAGTGCTCGTTCCTTTTCTCAAGGAGGATTAACTATTCTCCATCCAAGTGCTCAGGATCCTGGTGCAGTGCGATCTCTGGATTATATAACTCTATAAAACAGAAGTGCTGCCTGTCTGCCAACAATTGACTAAACAAAGTTTGTGGGTGCAAGGTGAAATTTTATTCTGTGTAACAGTGAGTGTTTAGAAAGCAGCTAATGACAGTGCCAAAAAGGTAGACAATCTAGAAAAAGAGAACCATGCAAGCAAGTATAATCTTACACCCCTGGTTTTGCCTTTAGTTATGCTTTCCTGCACCATTTTCCCACAATTAAAACCATGCAGCATCACGGATTAACAATTCCTCTTCTGTTGTTCTTACAACAACCTTTATCTCTAAGACTAAAGAGACATTTAGTCAAGTTTTTGATATATTTAGTGGAGCACAGTCCACC
Source organism: Cygnus olor (assembly GCF_009769625.2). Taxonomy (NCBI): domain Eukaryota; kingdom Metazoa; phylum Chordata; class Aves; order Anseriformes; family Anatidae; genus Cygnus; species Cygnus olor. The sequence continues at coordinate 21,143,284 of NC_049173.1, forward strand.
TCTTGAGATAATTAATAGTGCCAGAAGAGATCCTTGCAAAAACACGTGCCTGCTTCTCATGCTGAATATACTTTTCCCTCAGCATACTTTTGTAAAGAGTATGCTGAGCATTAAATGAGTTTCTGATCACCCGGGGCAAGGTCAGTGAGACCATCGCTGCTGTCCCAAGCAGAATAATGGAGCTATCAATAACAGTTAGATCAGGGTTAATAAGAGGAATATAATGAGGGGGAATGGGAGGTCACATTGTAACACACTGAAAACTCCTTGGCTTACAAAAATGTTCTGCAGCAGGGCTGGTGCTTATTTCCACCTTGTCCACAGAAAGAACCTATTTTTCACTATGCATTTACACTGATTCAGTCTTCATCAGATGTTCATTTTCCTGTCAGCTTCAGGCAAATAAGGGCCAAATCCTGCTGCGTAATTGAGCTCCAGCAGTTCAGGGAGAAAAAAAAAATCAGGTGAGAAGTGACTGAAGAGTATTATAGTACAGAGATAGATAGCTTTGTCCCAAATTCCATGGGTTAAGAACAATGAGATAAAAAATATCTAGATTTTATTTTTCAGTGCATTGCAAAACACACTTAGTTCATCCTCACAGCTCTGCAAAGATTCAGTTTCATGGAGATTAGCTTGTCTTGCAGGGCATGCTAGACAAGATCACGGCAGAGGCATCACCCTACGGTCCACTCATTTGTATAGCTCAACACCTACCACATTTTCTTCCTCCCTAAATACACAGATGAATAAAACATCAGACTGTGCTTAACCTCTATACACTCCAAAAAGCTACCTCCTCTGAGCAAGAAACAAGTAAATTCCCGAGTCTCGTGTTCAAGAGCCTGGAGCATTTTCACCTTTCTGAGCCCAGCAGCCCGATCCAGCTTGCCCCATCAGAGCCCAATGACAGCAGCAGGACAGCATCGCTGCCCTGCCGTGACCGACACTCAGAGAATACACGTGCTGCCCTGCGACAGCACTGGAGAGGGGACAAGCCTCTCACCCTTCAGGTCAGGTCCAGCCTTGCTGGCAAGCCCACTGGCTGCAACCTGAGCTGTAACTAAGATATTTATCACCTTTAGATGGACTGACGTGTTGTAATACCCTACAGACTCTGCTTGCAGGAAAACTTGCAGTAATGTGTTTCTTTTCCAAGAGTTACGATTGTTTAGTCTCTGAATGCTGAAATGCTTAGTCTAGCACAAACTACTGGGCTGACTTGGGTGAGTTTTGCTGGGTTAATTCAACTCTCCTAGCAAAATACCTGCAGAGTTTCTCTGGTCTCTGCCCTAGGCTTTTCTGTGATATGACCCATGCTTTACTCTCTGCCGGTATGTGACAACAAAGACTGACTGGCTGACCCAGCAGCAGCCCCGCTTCATGAGCGTGAGAGCCCCTGCAATGGGATGAATCAACACAAAGCCCTATCAAGCTCCCAGTCAGACCCAGGCTGATGTGACAACTTCCTTTGCAGAAGTACTGGATGACAAGAGAGTCCAAAAGCACCTTAGGGCCTGTAGGATAGGTCACAACAGTATAGAAAAGACAGAACTGTTATGGTGGGCTTTCCCATCTCTAATTTCAGAGAGCGTTTGACTTCTCAAACTATACACATCTTGTCAACATGGTACAGACATAGAAACAAAACAGAACACCAAAAAAAAAAAAAAACATACTTTAAACCTATCAGCACTCAGTAATAGTATGCTTTAGTATCAGCATCGTACATCTGGACAGTATTCAAAAGCTGTTCCCCATTCCACATGCTGTTCCCTGTTTTGGTTTTATTTTGTTGTCAGGTGTAGCTACCTGCGCCCCTTCATTCCGAACAACGTGGTTATGGTGAGGTCTGGAACTACTGCTGAGGCTGAATCACAGGTATACGTTTGGAAAAGGCTTCACTAAAAAGAGATGCTGGCCATAAAGATGCTAAGTGAAACAAATAGTTAAAAGGCTGTTTTTCACCTAGAGAACAAAAGAGGCTTATGAAAAATGGTCAATCATGTCTCCTCTCACTAAGCTCATGTAAATCAATATATTTCCATGCTTGACCACTACTGAACAATTCTGATTTTTTACATCACCATGCACTGCACCTTCAGCCAAACAGGATGGAACAAGGGCTTCTTCCACTAGCTCCCCACCGCTCCCACCTTTTTATTCTACCACTGTCAGTACTGGGATTCTCTAAGAGCTGCTCTTTGGAGTCACGTCTATCACAGTCAACCAGTTCTCAAAAAGCAGTTTCCTTTTTCAGCTTCCTCAATGTTCTGCACATGCATTAAAAACAGCAAGAGCTTCAACAAGAAGTTATTTAGGTAGGACAAGCTCAGCATTTTATGCTCTGTGATCTCCCACAGACATGTGCATGCTAGCCATTGCAGAGGCAACAGGGACCCAGCAATGAAAGCAAGGGCTGGCAGTTGATTTACGGGTGTGGAGAATGAAACAAAAGCTAACAAAGCGATAAATGTGAAGAAAATAGCACTCCCTTCCCCTTACATATTCACACGTACATCCACAGTTAACACATTGCTGCTCTTCACGAGTGCAAATCAGCAGTATCTTTGAGGAAGTGTTTTAATGAACATGGGTACAATTTAGCTTTGTAGAATTATCTGTAGTTTTGATAAACATAGATTTCCTGATACGTCTTCAGTTTGACCCATATCTGTTTGGTGAAGAGGTGGCCAGTGTTCTGCTCACTGGAGTACTTGCTGGCTAGCCTTCCCAATTCTCTTGCATCATGATAATCATTGATAAATGTGACCTACCGTATCCGTCTGCCAATTAAAACCCTACCCTCTCCTGCTTTTATATTATATGACACACCAAGCTGCTTTCTTTGTGGGGGTTCAGGGTTAGAAGCACCAACTGCATTTTTGGGGATCTATCTTGGGTAAAATTCCTATTCCCGGGAAAGATGTAGCTGGCTAACTAACTCTCTCAATAGCTACCAAATGAAAACAACAAGTATTTCACAGCTAAACAAACCAGGGAGAGAATTCTACCTTATAATGAGGTCAGTCTCAGCACAGCAATGTGACTGGCAACAAGAACTCAGGTCTAAATCTGCATAGAGCTGGCAACTAATTAGTACGTTCATGGGCAGTCTCTTCAAAACAGGAACTATAAAGCCTCCCTTGCAGTCTTCATCTTTGATGATAACGTACAATGAAACACAGCAGAGGAGACTACACTATCTGCTTCCCAGAAGATTTGCAGTCTGGATACTGATGTGGAAGACACATTGGATAGCCCAAATTAGACAGGTAACTGAGCAGACTTCATTTCTTATCAGCATGGTACGTTTTTGTACAAGCAAGTTTTGGCTTTACTTTATGTCTACAGAAATTTCTCATAACAGCATAATGGCATGTGTGGTCACAAGGCATCTCCTCCTTTCTTGAAAATACATTCTGTCAACATTGCATCACACACTTCATTATAGCACACTTGCATTTCAAAAATCACTAGACTATTAATGGAGTACACATAAGTAGATGTTTGCACATACAGTCAAACATGCAGTCACCAGAAGATACTCCCACACTGAATATCGTGTATGTTTGTTTGCATGTTCTGTTTCATGTGTTGTGGGTTGTTTTTGTTTGTTTGTTTGTTTTTTGTGGGTTGTTTTCTTGTTTTGTTTTTTTTGTTTGTTTGTGTGTGGGTTTTTTTGGTAACACACTGGTATTATAGCATTGCTAGAGCATTTTAACATTCCCACCCCAACATCATCCAGCTCTGGGTTTCTCTTCCAGACCAAGAAAAGGTCTCTCTATAATACACTTCCATTTCATTCTGAAAGTGGTTTTCCCTCAAAAGAGATTTCCCAAACACATGCTCACTCGCCTCAGTTTGCATGGTTCTTGCACTGCGTCATCTTTGGCCTTACACCGGGCTTATTCGGATAATCAATGGACCTTTCAATCAGTCACCTCCTTCCTCTTTCCCACACTAGTCTAGCTGAATTAGAGTGACAGTTTGCCTGCCCCCCGGGAAATTAAACTGTCGATCCTAATCCTGTAGAGCTGTAAGAGGCCACTTCTCCACCAGCTCTCTCCCTGGTGCTGTCTACACAGTTGGAATCTCTGCTCAGAAGAGAGAGAAGAGCAATCAATAGTGTCTCTGAAGAAGATGCCATCAGCAGCACGGTAGCACTTAACCACTGCAGTGAACCACACGCTTCTGATTAAGATGCCCGGGCAGGGGCCGATTGATTCGTCTATCTGCACAGCATACTAACCATGAGCCTTCAACTCAGCAGCTTCCCTGTCCCGTCCCTCCCTCCTTCCTCACATTTCTGCTCCTCGGAAAGGAGGGAGCAGGATGGTGAACAGAGTGCTTAAACCCACAGATTGGCAGGAGAAATGCTGATTGCTGATAGCACTCTGTGAACTCAGCTACCGAAGTAATGAAGCACATGGCTAGAGCTGCTAGAGACACATAAGGAAGAGATAAAAATGGCCTGTTAGATTACACTTAGCCTGTCTCCCTGGAGACGAGTACAAAACAGTGTATTCTTTAGGGCTGTGTTCAGTACACTTTAAAGTGACTGGAGCAGTTCCTCAGGAGACAATTCCAGAACCTAGCAGACTTCACTGCTGCTAACCGTGTGTTGTTTTTTTTTCCTCTCAGTGCTATTCAGTCTAATCTTTTCTGAGTTTTATTCACAATTATTGCACCTAAGATCCACTTCATCAGATAATTCAAAGTCATCCCCCTCCTACACTCCTTGCCGGTGTTTGCAGTCTCACATTTGCCACAGGAATGGTTCTCATTGCCGTTAGCTATTTTTGAAACACTGCCACTGTATCATGAATGCTACACAAATGTAATCTCTAAGGATGTTCTCTAACCCAGCAATTTCAAGAAGAAATAGAAATGGGAAGGAAGGGGAGGTTAGGAAAAGCAATAACATAGAAGGGATGGAGACTGAATTTATTACACACAGTACTGAAGAGCAAAGCCTGTTAAGGAATCTGATATGAGGAGGATGCTGTTAAGTTCTGGGAGGATATTTTGTGTCTACTGCTGGCATGGAAGAAGCTCCAGAAGGGCTATCATTTATTATACTGAATAAGTTTCTGTCATGGCCTTGCATCAAGACTCTAATCCTTCTTAAAAAGTCAGTGCATACAATTTAATTACAATCTTCCATAAGAACTAGGCAAAGTAAACTATTGCCCGGAGTAGTTAGGAAGCATCCAAATGATCAAACAGCCACTCTGCTTATTTTACCCAGGCTGGCTGCTGCTGCTGCTGCCACCACCAATTTCAAAAATTTAAGGATATAGGAACAGAAGTTTTGGAGTAGCAGTCAATACAAGATTGATCCCCACCATCAATCACTCAAGTGAACAGCAAACCTGACCCTTCACAGCTGTCTTCCCATCACAGAACAGCAGTTTTATTTTTCCTCCATCTCCCTGTTTTCCTGATGATAAGAGCAGCTCAGCCACAACCTTCTCCCAGCCCCTCATCCTTCTGAGGATCACATCTTCCTAACCGCAAAAAGGAAACATCATACTTCATTGCAATCATATGCCATATACACCACGATTCATCTCCATGCAAACAGCCATTGCATCAACCTAAAACCAGTGGAAGTTCTCAGACTAGTGCTTACACAAAAATTAGATTACAGGTATCTGGCCTGTTACCCTCTCTGTTCTTTGACAAGATGATTCAGCATGAACATTTCCACATCCTGCCATATCACACTCAGATGCAATTTCAGATGCACCTTATTACTAGCCATATATTTTGGCATTGCACCTCCCAAGGATTTGCGTCTCTAAGATAATGTGTTTGATTCTTTCCTACTATGTGCATCAGATTCTCTTTCTTCTTACATGATAACTCCATGCATTTTTCCACTCATGCTGTCATGATAAGTATCTATGAAAGTGATGGCCTCTCTTGAGGTGCCTTTTAAATGGACCTGTTGTTTCATGACTAGTAATTGACTTCATGCCTAATCATCTTAGCTGCCTTGCAATTTTTACTCTTTCAGTTCAACAAAGACAACTGAAGGTGTTGTGCCATCTCTTTCTCTTTTTTCCTTCAACACTTAAGTTTTTTTCTTCCTTGCCCTGGTAGTCTCTCAAAAATAAAGAGGATGGGCTTTTTGACTGTCAAATATCTGGGTTTATTTTAATATTATGTGTTGGCAGCACCCTCAGATTTCAATAAAAAACTTATTCAGCTTGTACGTCTTGTGTAAAACCAAGTTAGTGCAACACTTCATTTGACACTAGCTGTTTCCAACTTCATATGTTACTGTTCATTACTACCCTCTGTTCTCTGCTCCTTCAACCACACTTCAATCCAGAGCTCCATAGCCCAGAGCTCATACATACATTTAATTCACGTTTGAAATAGACTTTTCAGGCCAACAGTTAGGGAAAATGCATAGCAAAATAATGCCACTGATTTCTGCAAGCCATAATATTAACTAAATTCAGAGTCAGGAATACATCTCTATAACCATTGGAATATTAAAAAACAGCCTATATAATTATACCCTTGGGAGCCATCCCATGTCTCAACCACCAGGTGGCAATTTCAACCCATTATATGTTCCATTAAGTAGGCAATGGCCTAAATGGTGTGGAAAGATGAATGTATTTTCAGTTGACGTAGTCTCTAAGACTGAAGAGATTCCAGTGGCAGGCAGGAAAAATGTCTTTTCATCAGAGAGGAGAGCTGATCTCTTCACATAAGTGGGATAGTTTTCCTTCTTTTATTTGTGGCTATTCTGGTGTTCACTCACAATTTGAGAAAATTTCTAGCTTTTGTGCCTGAGAACTATAATTTACATAAAACTTGGCAATCATAAGGGAAGTCCTGATCTCACTGAAGTTAAAAGGAATTTAACTTCCATTCAATCAAGGTTTTTGATCAAGAATGGGAAATGAAGAGAAAACAACTCTCAAGAAGCTAAACTAAGGCCCTTATCAGCCCCTTCCCAAATGAAAGCATACATTACTTTTTGGTATCATAATGGTTTTGAAATGAATACATAAATGCCCCCTGAACCTCAACCCTTTCTTTGCAAATACTGTATACCCTGAAGTCTCTGACATCCCTCTTCAGTCCTAGTGATGCTTGTCTTCCTCTCTGCTTCACAGTAGATCTTCTAGATCTGGCACTGAGTAAGACAGAGAACATATCTCCTTTCAAAAGCCACACCAAGGAGTGATTCTTTCTTCCTCTAAATCATTAATTCTTGAACTTTGCATACAATAATAAAAAATAACTATATTTCTTAGGTAAGCTCACACAGCAGCACTCAACTATTCTATATTGCAACGCCTCATGTCTGGCTCTACTTTGAGCCCATTTCCAACAACAAATGAACATTACAAACCCAGAGTCCAAGTTATTTTTGCTCTAAATTCACTAGTTTTGATGAGTTGATGATGATCTTTAAAGGTCTCTTCCAACCCAACGCATTCTATGATTCCATGAGTTAAGATGCTTAAGTTTACTAAAAAGTTCTTACTTCTCACTTTGTTCATAAAGGGTACTGACAAGCAATCTACCTCTGAATTCTGAGTGTTTTGTATTCACGTTGCATGGTTTTGATACCACAAAGAGGGAGGAGTTTAGTTTTTAAAATAAACAGCAGAGCCCCCGTTTCCAAATATTCTAAATCATTGATCCTTAAGTTAAAGCCTTTACTTGATTTGACTGTGTTCAGCTTCCAGCTTTAAGCTCTCCAACTGCCTGGAAGGGAATAGTTAATATATCTATTTCACATCAGTATTTTTATTCAGTATTACAAAAGTGACATGAGTGTAGGACCAATAAGAGAAGTCCCATTCCTGGACCTCCCAACCTGATGCCATCCCTTACTGTACAGGTTGTAGTGATGTATAGCCCCTACTGCCAGCACAGCACCTTTGCCAGGAGTTCAGAAGAAGCCTTCAGACTGGAGGAAAGGTGTGGCATATTGCCTATCTCGTACTACACCCCACCTATTCTAAAATTGATGGTAACATATAAACATACTAAAGTCCTCTTGACAGAAGACAAACTAGTCAAGGGTCTTCCATGGTTTGCTTAACTCATCAACTGAAAAAAAACTTCTCAGAGACGACACTTCCAAATGCAGCTGCAAAAAAAAAAAATCCCATTGCTCTTATTTTGTTGTAACACTTTTATGATGTGATTTCCCTCTACAGTTAAATCTTTGGCAATCCAAAGTCCTGAAGAAAGTTTTGATAGAAATACCCCACACCTACAGATGAAATGGTATAAGTAAACTAATTTCTTTTCAAATCTCTTTTTCGAACAGGAAAAAGAATATATTCATGTGATGAGGCTATTTTCAACCCTTCAGCAATTACAGATGAATCACTCTACATTTCCTGAAGTGTTCCTGATAAAGTCTGTCAAGCAGAAAAGTTGTCTGGGAACTGTCTTCTGTTAGTGATTATCATTTTCCTCTGATACCAAAATATCAGGAACCCACGCTGGAGCAGTTTGTTCCCGAAGAACAGCAACCCGTGGCAGGTACCCGTACTGGAGCAGGTTATGAAGGACTGTATCCCATGGGAGGGACCCTACACTGGAGCAGGGGAAGAGTGTGAGGAGGAAAGAGCGGCAGAGATAAAGTGTTATGGACTGACTGCAACCCTCATTACTCGCCCCTCTGTACTGCTTGGGCTGAAGGAGGTAGAAGAGCTGGGATGGAGTGAAGTTAGTTGAGTCTGGGAAGAAGGAGATGCGGAAGTTTTTAGTTTTGTCTGTTTCTCACCATCCCCCTTCATTTGGCATTAAATTAAATTAATCTTCCCGACGTGTTTTCCAGCCAGCAAGATGTGAGCTGCCATTTCAGAAGCTCCACTCACCCTGTCAGCAGGCCCACAGAGCCTCTGTAGAAGCTGCCACTCAATTACAGCCATTACACCCTGGTCACCCAACTTGTGACTAGCCTCCTTGTAAAGACATTCTGGTTGACAACCCCCTGAAGGACGGGCAGCAGCATGGTTCTAGAGGAACATGCCAACCTGACAGCCCAGACACAGCAGGAAGACAGAGAAAAGCGAACTACCTCACATTAAAGCACCTACGGTATAAAGGAGCGACCTTGCAGCTGGTCAGTGTCAACTGCAACAATACCCAGTTCCCTCTCTTCAAAAAATGTGAAGAAGCTGCGGGTGCCGCTTAAATGGCTATCTCATGGACCAAGAATGATGAAACTATTTGGCAAGCACATCAGTAATTGGGAAAACTTATTCTCAGGACAGTTGCTTAAAAGAGTTTTTACTAGATTCACAGAGAATTATTCCTTTAGCACAAACACTGTTATAAATCCATTTAACTGCAGACAGATGCTATTACATTCTTCACATCAGTGAGATATTTGGTCACATTGGTGGAGAACAACCACTTCAGCGCTTCCACAGACTCTGACACTGATGGCAGTACTACAGGATACAGGCAGCTGGCACGTGGCATTTATATATGACTATAACTGCAAGATCTGACTGTGTTCACTGACTGCCAAGAGTCTGCCAAACAATATATCATGTCTGTCTTGCCTGTCCATCAGCAGTGTGCGCTATTCACTTATTAAAAAGTGGAACTTTAGAGAAGAAACACACTTCTTAAGAACTTTATCAATCTCCGCTTTATGTTGTCATGTATGAAGTTTCTAATACTGGCATAAAGAAGAAAATGCCTTTTGATGACATGTGAAAATGGGTTCCACCTAATTCAAACTTCACAGGCAAATTCTAATATGAAAGTCCTTATTTCAAAATGTTTTTGACTCACAGTAGCAACCTTTGCCCCCAACCCTGTTCTCAGTGTTCTGCCTTCTAGAAAGATTATGAAATGCTTATACAGCAATACTGGGAGTTCCATATTTCAGCCTAGATTACAAAATCTTCTGTATTTTTACCTGCATATTTTTCCTACCACAGGAAAAGAAGGTTGTCTTCTAAATACATTTCAATGCGTATTCTGACCATTATTATGAAAAAATAATGATGCTACTCATATATATATATACACACTATAGAGGTAGAAAATCTATCTGCAGTAAATGCTTCTATTATATACACTTCATATGCTATATATACGCTACGTACTACAGAGAGAGAGTTTTTGACAGTCATTTCAAGATACATTCCAACAAATCCAGTCATGCCTTTGCAAGGTTATGATTATCACACTCCTTAATGAAGAATCACTGCTGCTTAGGAAAATCAGTTTTGTATTTAGATGCTCACAGAAATCCTCTGTAACAACAGAGAACGTGTTAAGGAAAAGTGGAAAGGTTTATGTAAATATGAACATCATTACAAAAGAAAAAAAAAAGAACAACAAAAGACAATTCTTTTAACCAATTTTCACCTTTGAAGTTGTTATATCAGAGAATTTTAGTATGCAGTTGACATTCCAGGTGTTCCAATATGACCCTCTCGGCACTGCTGCTTGTGGCAGAAGATGAGTTCCTCAGCCAGAGCAGTGCTTTCGTGCCAATACCCCCATGCTTCATAAAAGCATCCCCAGTATTAGGTAGGTTTTAATGGCACAGACTAGAGTCTGCAGGGCACAACAAACTAAGTTGTGCATATTATAACCATTAACAAGAGAACCCTTTATTATGCAGAGATAAAATGCATCTGCCAGTGCATCTTCCTGAATAGACTTTTTTTTTTTTTCACAAAATACAAGGCTTTCTGACTTACAAGGTAGGTACTGAAGCTATTTTCTGCCTATTTTAGAGGAAACATACTGGATTTTCTTTTATCCACACAATCCTAATTCAAACGTCAGACATCTCTGAAGCATAAAGAAGGAAGATGTTGCTTTATCAAATTCACTTAAACCTAGTCCTTAGAAAATAGCCTGTACCTCCACATCCAGGACCTCAGCTGCTGTAGTTCTATTTTCTCCCTTTGCAAAAGAAGCCCTTCATTGATCTCTCTTGTGACTGAACTCCAGATCTGTTTTGTTCTCTGTATTCATTTTACTGTCTCAGATTAAAACCAATAAGCAGAAAATATGGCAAAATTTAGTAACAGTCTGTTTTAAATTTCCCCCCAACTGTTTCACCAGCCATTCCTTCTTTCAAGAGAGAGCTTTCTATTCCTCAGCTTTTTCATATGGTTTTTAGCCTTTTTTAAGGACCCCCAATTTTGAGTCCCATCAAAAGAATGTTTCCTGTTAAGATATTACAGGACCTTTCTGAAATGGTTGCTATTCAATCATCTGAGAGCAAACTGTGTGTAGCTTTCTCTTTTGGGAAGAAAAGACTGGATGAGTTGTTTTAAGGGAGGTATATTCCTCTTGACACAGCTGGACATGTTTTTCTTCAGCAGACTCAGGCTTTAAAAGATTCTATTCCCGCACGTTCATTTTATACCCAGCAGTAGTTCTTTTCAATATACAGACCACTGGCCAATCTGAAGGAAGAGCTCTGTTCTTAATCTACAAGCTTCTGGCACAAGGGCACCTAAATCCAGCAGCAATTAACCACAATGTTTAACGTTTTGGCGAGCATTTCTTTAAATTTTCAAAAAAGAACTAAATGCTACCAGAATACTTCAATTTGCTTGAAGCTGTTATTTGCACCTCACCCCAGGATTTTTTAAAAAGAAAAATATAGCTTGTGTTCAGGTTAATGCTGAAAACTTCTCTTTTTTTCTCCCAGGGACAATGTTCTGGTCTACCCACCTGCTATTCCGTTTCCTGTGGTGTACATACTTCATAAAGATTTTCTTCGTTTCATTACTTTCACAAGCAGACTACAGCAAATCATCTACAATAACTCATATTTATTTCATGGCTGAAGAACAACTGACTAATCAGAACAAAAGATAAGCCCACTATAGTATTAATAAAGGGATATTTATAAAGCAAGTCTTTATACAGAGGTTGCCAACTGTTACAATATTTTATTCTATTTTATTCTATTCTCAGTCCTAACAATGTTCTCTTGGCATTATTCCATACTTTTTTTTCATAAAATATCTTTTACCAAAGTTGGTGGTCCCTGAAAATTTCCAGAAGAGGGGTATTTCCAATGTATACCAACTTCCAAAAGCCATCAGACCATGATTTATCTTTTTGGTTTTAAGCCTCTTATGAAGACTGCTGAACTAAGGATTTTTCTTAAGATGTTTTTGTTTCTATTGCCTGGTAGTGCTCTTCTTAACATTGGACACCCGCAGAGTCTCTCTAGCTTTTTTAAAGTTGTTTCCCTTAACAGCTGCACCATAATCCGAGACTGAATCGTCCAAAAGAGCTGAAATTGATCTTTCTTCATTCAGAGAAACCCCTCTGTCTTTTACACAAGCCTTTCCACCTGACATTTACCCATACTTTTTTGGTCTTTGACACATGCTGCATGATGTGTTGATTTTCTGGGATCTCATTTATGAGTTCCCTTAAAATAATCACCCGCTGTATGGTTCCAGCCTCCCTTGTGATTCATGAATGTCAAATCATCTGTCAAGGTACTGGCAATGATCTTGCTTTTATATAAAAAAAGTGCTAAGTGATTGTAAGCAGGGGTGAAATGGGCTATGAAAATGTTTTTATTACTAATGTGTAACTGTCTTTGGCATGCTTCAAAGACAGGCAAACCATTTCATCATATCTACAGTGGCATAATGAACCCTGGTAATCACTGGGAGGAAGAACAGTAAAAGCATTTACGGGGATCAATGACAGTCCTGAAAAAGAAAAGGCTTATGCTTATACTATATGAAGAATTTTAGAACAATTTAGTAATCTGGCATTTAGTGGGGCTCACTGATTAAATTCATCTGCCATTCTCATCATGCAAGTGGAAAGAGATGTTTCACATTTTAATGCTGTCGATTCCCAAAATAACAGAGGACAGGGAAAATGTCATTTAAAGTTTGGAGATGTCCAATATAATATTGCTTGATTTTGCTTACAGAAAAAAATGGAGTACCAAAACAATTATGAATAGAAGTCATCACCAGGCTTATCTCTGTAGCACAGAAGGATATAATTACTCCTTTCTACAGACAGTACATACCTGGGCACTAAGGGCTGTGACAATGAAGTCTCTTTTCGAGAAATCCCCCATCTCCAAGCCCAGTTCCAGCCATACTTGTGCTTCTGCTTGTGCTCCCAGTTAGTTCTACTGGTACATTCTCATCTTTTGAGATAATTGGTCTTTTTCTGTATCTTGTAATAAAAAAGGGCATTATCTCACATCCCTTACAAGTTTTCACTCTGTTTTCAAGTAATGGGAGACACAGCCTTGAAAAAAAAGCAATATTAAATTAAATGCTCTGGATTTCCAGTCTACTTACAGCATAACCATCTAAAAATGACTCATTTTCAATCACTCACCCTGAAACCCATATCTTAATATTTTCTTTGTCTTCAACACACAGTGACCAGTGAATAGACAGCAATGAATACCTGTCTGCTATTCCTGCTTTGAGGAAGAAGCACTATGATGCGCCATGAACATAAAACTCTAAGTAGCCATAAAGACAGACTGAAAAGGATTATTATATCATCTTACCAGTGTAAATTTCTATCTCCTTCTTACAAAGAACTTACATACTAAAAGGCCAGTTCTTTATGCAAGCCAGAAGTCTTATTCCAACAAATTCAAGAAATCCACTTTTTCTCTCCAGCACATTGATGCCAATTCTACGGTAGCTCAGACTCGTTCCAAACACACTGACAGCAGCTCCACCATACCTCAGACAAGGTAAAGAACCAACCTACCACTGGCTTACTTTACTATCAGTCATTCCTACACAGTAACAACCCATTTACCTCTGAAATCCCAGTAGTGGGGGAGTCTGCAAAGTTTCACAGCTGGAATTCAGAGTTTCTAAACAGAGCACTTAGAAGCTGTACTTCTGTGCATGCCAGATCTTCTGAGAGGTGAAATTCTTCAGCAGCTTTCCAGCAGTGAAGGAGCCGGGTGAGCCTCTAACATATGCACTACAAAAGTGTGCATCTCTGGAGCTCCAGGTCCATGAAGATCTTCAGAAAGACTAAAACGTTTTGCCTGTCTTCTGCCCATAATCAAGTCATCAAGAATATTCCTTTCCACTGAACTACGTCAAAGAATCCACTCGTGTGAATTATAACTTCTCATAATGCTTCCCTTGGCAGTTATGGCTGCTTGCTCCATAAGGGAAAAGACAAAAACTTTTAGTCTGGTTATCAGATACTTAAACTCACATGTATAACCTAACAAACTACCAACAGAGCATGCTGAAGCAGATCTATGGTGCTTGCATGTGCTGTGCTCAAACAGATGGCACTGTAATCTGCACATGTAGTTACAGCTACACAGTCTTGTGTGGTTGGCATGACTCTCAAACACATTTTACTCCAAACAACTTTTTACCCATCCAGACGTCTATAATTATGATTGTCATGTACATAACTGGAACAAGTCTTAGAGTGTAAAAAAATCTCCCTTTTACAGAACCACCACAGTGCTGGATCTGTTAATATTTTCCAAATGCAGCCACACTGCTGATTGCTAGCCTTTTTAGTTTGACTGCTCCAGTGTCCTGACTACTCCTGAAGCTTTTTCGCCAGTGCTATTTTGCTGCTATTTCTGCATCCATTGGGACACCAACAGAAAGAGACAGGACAGCACAAAAGTCACGGGTCACCAAGGAAGTTATTTAGATCTGCTATACGCTACCTCCTTTTCTGGATGAATGTGCTAGAGGGAACAAGATTTACAACTCTGCAACCTCAACTACAAGCAGATGTAATTTCAGACTGAGTTGAAGTCCTCTATTCTACTAAAGCAGCTTACTGGTCCAGCTGAAGAAATCAATGTCAGAAAATCCCCCTTCATTTATTTTCAATGAAAAGATCAAACTATCAAACAGTAAATAAGATGGTCGAATATAACCTTGCAATTATTCACTTCACTAACAAATTGCTATATCACCTTGTCTAGGGCTTCAAAAAGGAGTTGGTTCCATATATGCCTCATACTGACAAAGCCACATTCTTCATATTATATCCAACCTCTTGCCCCAAGTCACAATATGCTCAATCCCTCTGTGTCTTTCATTCTCTGCCAGTGCCTGTGCTTGGGCCATTCACAGAATCACACAATGGCTGATATTGGCAGGGTCCCCTGAAGATCATCTAGTCCAACCCCCCCCACCAAGCAGGATCACCTGCACATTGCGCAGGATGGCATTCAAGCAGGTTTTGAATATCTCCAGGGAAGGAGACTCCACAGCCTCTCTGGGCAACCTGTGCCAGCGCTCTGTCACCCTCACAGGAAAGAAATGCCCTCTCATATTCAGCCAGAACTTCCTGTGCTTCAGTTTGTGCCCGTTGCCTCTCATTCTGCCACTGGGCACAACTGAAAAGAGGCTGGCTCCATCCTCTTGACACCCTCCCCTCAGCTATTTATACACATTGGTGAGGTTTCCCCTCAGTCTTCTCTTCCAGGCTAAACAGGCCCAGCTCTCTAAGCCTGTCCTCGTACAACAGGTGCTCCTGTCCCGTAATCACCTTAGTAGCCCTCCTCTGGACTCCTTCCAGTAGTTCTACCTCCCTCTTGCACTGGGGAGCCCAGAACTGGACACAATACTCCAGGTGAGGCCTCACCAGGCCCAGTAGAGGGGTAGGCCTTGCCTCCCTTGACCTGCTGGCAACACTCTTCTGAATGCACCCTAGGATACCGTTGGCCTTCTTGGCCACAAGGGCACATTGCTGGCTCATGGTCAGCCTTCTGCCCACCAGGTCTCCCAGGCCCCTCTCTGCACAGCTGCTGTCCAGCAGGTCAGCCCCCAGCCTGTACTGGTGCTTGGGGTTATTCCTCCCTAGGTGCAGGACCCTGCACTTGCCTTTGTTGAACTTCATGAGGTTCCTCTCTGCCCAACCCTGAGCCTGTCGAGGTCCCTCTGAATGGCAGCAGGGCCCTCTGGTTATCAGCCACTCCTCCTAGCTTTGTGTCCTCAGCAGACTTGCTGAGGGTGCACTCTATTCCATCATCCAGGTCGTGATGAGTAAGTTGAACAACACTGGACCCAGTACTGACCCCTGGGGGACACCACTAGTTACAGGTCTCCAAGTAGACTCCACACCTCTAAGCACAGCCCTCTGAGCTCTGCCATCCAGACAAATCTTCACCGACCTTGTCAAAGCTTTTCCTTCTCCATGAGGAACTAGATCTCCCCTGGGGGAAAAAAAAAGAAAAAGAAAAAAAAAATTCTCTCTCCTCTTCGTCAGGCTCTCTGCCATTATTAGCAACTAGGGAGACATTTTGAGGGATTTTCAGAGCATCCCCTCCTCAGCTTCTCCCCGGATATGTTATTCTAACATGTCATCTGAGCCTTCCCTATTGTTTTTTTTTTTTTTTTTGTGCATTTGTTTGTTTGTTTGCTATGGTCAGCAAATACCCCTTAGCTTTACTGTCCCTCATGGCCAAGCTCCTGCTCTTTTATTTTTTCTAGAAAAGAGTTTGCCTCCTGAGGCCATCACCAAAGCATTTACTCTGTTTAAAAGATGAATCATGTGTCAATTTGAATCTTCTAGATTTCCTTTTGCTTAACAGGTAGGGTGCCTCCATTTAGTTATACCTCCTCAAAGTTAATATTTTGCCAAAAAATAATCCATTTTCATTTCTCATCCTTCACCCTTTACTTAGCATATCTCATACCTTTTGCACAAAGCACAAGCTGTACCATCTGGCTTGCTGACGCTTTACTGCTACTATGAATAAGGTTTGATGACCCTGATCATCTTTTCTTTTTTTTTTCAAATGCTTATCAGGATATATCTCCACAAGTATTACAGCAAATACCATGCTGTATACAACCTTCTATTTTGCAGTAGCTGCTAAGCTGGGAGTCATGGGAATCTTATCCTCAGCCCTTAAATGTATGCGCAGAAACTGGAAATCCTGAAAAACTTAACACACACATGCAAAAATATCTACTGTTTGTTATCAAGTCCTGAAATATCTTAAAAATGAAAGCTCAAAATCAAGTATATCTAAAATATATTCATTTCATGTCTTTTCAATGTTTGTCCACAAAACTTGAGACTTCTCCCTTTTTGATGTCTTATTCTATTTCTTCTGAGCTTATCAGCACCCTGAGGGTGTTCTGGTTTTGCCAGAACTGTTACTACTACACTTTTATTACACAACTAAAATCGACTTGTAAACTGTTAGATGTACAATATGGTTAGCATTTGTCTTGAATATTTATTGATTTTTATAATATTCAGAGCTAACTGAGATAAAATAGCAGAGAAAACAAACAAAAAATGCAGTGTTAGCACAAGGGCTACAAACACACAACCTCCATCAAAGATTCTTCTGCAAGTTTTTAGCAATTTTTTTTCCTACTCCAGTCTTAGTCACAGGTGGTCCCTGGCATTCCAGAAAAGAAACTCTGTGTTTTCTGATTAATGAGCAAATAAAATGCTAGTATGGTGTCACATATGAGAAATGCAATAAATGACACTGATACTTCCAAGCTGCATACTTTTCCAGAGAAAAGTATTACAAAATATTAACTGTAGCATTGCTAAGGGCAATTTTACCTTGCCTCATGAATTACTTAAGGATTCCTTTCTTCCACCACTAGAGAGAAAAGCCTTAAAGCAAGATATAAACAATGATTAGTGAGGGTAGGTATATACAATTTTTCTATCTGAACACATATAACTGTAATTGTAAAAGCAGTTATAACCAGTACTCCAGTACTGCAGCAGCCATTTGGGGAGATTTGCAGGCAGAAGAAAGTAGGTAAATTTAAAGGAGGCATTTTCTTATTCTAAAGTAAATCAAGTCATACTGCAAACAGTGTGAAAATGTGAAAAGTCCCAGAAATGTTCTCTGATCTGATGGTAGATCTGACTACCACCTCCCATCACCCCTGTAAGTGTATTTTGCTATGAAATTGCAGGTTTTTTCCTTCTTTGTAGTAGCATACACATTCCTCAAAATATATGTTTTTATACTTAAAGGGTGTTGTCTTAAATGCAGAAAAATAACTCAGGCTTTTCTCTTCTAGACAAGGAAGTGTACTGTTTTCAAAAGAGAACAGAGACTCAGAAAACCACAAGCTTCCAGAACAGAAGAAAAAACTTTGTCTTTATCTGTGGCATATTTGTGGCAGAAGTAGTAATAGCTGACGATTCCCTGATAATTACTATTCCTAGCTAGAGGTAGCTGTTATCTCATCATTCTCAATGATGTGCTCCAAACTCACATCAGATGTTATTTCCTCCTCATGATGTATTAGAGATTTGTTGGGTTTTTTCGGTATGTTTTTGGTGAAACCAGAATCCCTTCAGGGTGCTGTTACCTGGCCTGGGCCAACAGACCTCATTTTACGAACCCTTAGCAAGCATAGCACTTGAGGGCTGTTCAATTTCTAATGCAACTACTATCACTACAAATGTTATCTGCGTTTCACAGGTAGGTCAGGTGCAAAGGCATATAGCAATTTGCTCTAGAAAGCTGCTAAGCAGACACTTGAAACCAGATCTCCTAAGTGATAGCCTGACTTATCTGACTTCTCTCTCACTGTTATGGTACGTTTTATAACTTCACTGTCACACTGAAACCAACATGCACCTCTGGCATATGAAAACATCAGTAATTGTACTCGTTCTGATAATCTGGATGTCCTCAGGGAATTATTTGGTACCTGTCTGTATCACTAGCACTTGCAATTTTGTCTATCCATATGGCATTCTCCCCTCCCTGTACGTGCAGTGTGGAAAACTTCTCCATTTTTCCTCTCCTTCTTCTGCTTCTGGTTAGCAAAATAATCACTGCAGGTAACCTGACAGCAGATGATTAATGAAGGCAAGGGCAGCTTGTCTTTCACAGATCTATAGCTAATAAATCCACTTATGCTTTTCCCTTTGCTTCAACCAATCAGTTTAAAATTCAGAAGCATGAGCCATACCACTTATGAGGGCAGCCCCAGCCCAAATTAAAGAGCCATCCATCCTCAGCCAAAAAGAGAAAGTCCACTCCATGTTCAATGTCACACTCTCCACCATGATCAAAGAACAGGGTTGTCTTCTTACACCAACAACACAAGAGGAGTTGACAGGGCCCTAACACAAATCATACTGTCCTAACAGCACTGCCACCACAAGCTTTAATGTAAGCCCCCTTGCAAGCTTCAGTGGTAGGAGACATTTAGCATGAACTACTAACATTCATAAAGTTCTCCGAGATTGTTAAGACCAAACCCTGCATTTCTTTCCACGACATGTACGGGTCTCAGACCTTAAGACAACAGGTGGGATAAGCACAGCGGAGTTGTTATGACTGCAAGCATTGCTGAGCCTGCTGCAGCTTTTCATTCCCCAGATCCTATTTAATTGAGACAAAGGTCATCCTCTCATGCCAAATTAATAAAAGATAATGCAAAAAGACAAGCTAGTTTTCCTTAGAGAGTTGTCACTTCTGAGCAGAAAGTTTCAGTGAAACAACAGCGTGCAAGCTCATGAGGATACAGTTCTCATCTTGTGCCTTTTAACTGTCAGTCACACCTATGGCACTCTTGAAACAATAATATGGTTGGAGAGTTCACCTGGGTGAGCTGTTCATTCAAAAATGGCATCAAAAAGAGACAGATTCAACCCAAGGACTCACAAAGGTCACAGATCTGATGCTGACTACTGTCTGTCTCTCCATTTCATTCTTCAAACTAGTAATACTCATGCCACAAAGCAGCTAACGAATCAAAGTCCATGGTTGCTGTCTTCTACCTCTCTTTATCTCACAAAACAACAAGGGGCTGCAGGGATTTCAGCTTTCCAGGTCTAAGTGGACACGATCAAGTCATGAGCTGCAAAGAGAAGTCAGCTCAGTATCGACTCCTAGCTCCTGCTGGACTTGTCCCTACAAGATGTAACCAATGCAGAAGTGATAGCAGGAAAATTCACGTGGAATGAAAGGTGACATAAGAACTTTGGGTTCAATGCCTTGACAAGGTTGGGCTTACCCCATGTCCTGCCTGTCTGACAATGCAGCTGCTTCTCACTTCTGAAGCAAGCTACCCTGACAGCAGTACCTGACAGGATGGCCACATATGAGCTTGTTGCAAAGTGGAGCTCTCCCTTTATCCCTTGCTTCCAGTCACAGCTCCTAATTCTTGCACCTGATTTCACTTCCCACTGCGGGTGTTGTGCCTTCTCACATGCTGCTTTACATTTAAAACATTTTTCTGGAGCTTATCTGCCAACCTGCCTCTCTCCATCCTCCACCAGACACTTTCTGAACTGATCTGTTGTCAAGTGTCTTGTTTTATATTTGTCTTCCCTTATCTTAAAATATGAGCTCCTTGGGGCAGGTAACATGTCTCTTTCTATGTGTCTAAAATGTGTGTGATTTGATTCCACTCTATAAATGTTTTAGAATAACAATAGTACCAGAGGATGTTTGCATATCTCAAGTGTCAGGCCAAATAAAAGACGAACATTTCACATTCTAAATATTAGCTACCGGAGTCTTCTATTTGTAACATAATTGAAAGACATTATTGTAATTGGTTAGCAAAGCCACCAAAGTTTCAGCACAGGCCTTTGTAAAATGAAAATGAATGAAGCAGCTATGGAAATGACATCTTAATAAGAATAATGAAATTCAACCCCCTAGTGCAAGTACAGTGTATAATCCATTACATGGAGATTAGATGAGATATAAATACCTCAAGGATACAAGATTATTGATCTGACATGTCGTCTGTTTTTACAGCCACAGAATGGCAAACAACAAGCACCTAGACAATGCACAGCACCTACCTACAGGTTTTTTGCAGAGGGTGAGATGAGAATGTAACCTGCACTGTCAGGCAAGATCTTACTCTACTTTGGGTGCAGTTTTGTTTTCTTTCTTGTTTTGTTTTGTTTTCTTCCTGTCAAGATAGAAAGTACTGTCAAGGCCTGAATCAATTTTTAATTAATTCACTGGATCTGAAACTCGGTGGATGGAGACTCAATTCCCAGTCCAGCCACAGTGTTAACCTCTTTAAAACTCAGTTGCTTGCTTGTGAGATGAAGTTATAAAGCTTCCCTTCACCACACACACACTGAGGAGACATTTGTTAATCTTCATGACATGCTAAAACACTGCATGAGTGCTAGGTACTGAGGTACTCAGACAGCTACAAAACCTCAAAGGCATAGGAAAAGGAAGCATCAAGGTTGTATTCCATGGGATGGGAGATGAGGAAGGGTTGAATCCTGGAGGAGGTTGCTCCTGCCAGGGAATTCAGCTGAAAAGGGAGAGAGTTTTCAGTAGATCACCTCTTAGTTGCAGAGAAATTCCCTGTCTCTCATTTGAAGTGAAAACTGTAAGGTTTAACAAGTCTCCTGATCCTTCCCTGTTCAGCTAGGGAGAAATCCTCAGCAAAGTGGAAGTTTCCAGGGAAATTATCTATCATGAAGCCTGCATCATCCCTGTTTCTGCAGTGTTACAAGACCATATGAACCACTATGAAGCGGGGAGGCAGCACAACACAAAGGCAGCCCAGGGAGCTGAGAATTCAAAGGGGGGCAGAAGTCAGAAATTGTTTATTTCCCTTTACAGCAGCTCCAGTGCTTCCCTAATGCACCAGAAAACATGCAACATCACAGGACTTTGAACCCAGGTGTCACACTGCACAGATCTTTCTGGTTTCATCCAAATAATTCAGCAGCCCAACAGTGGACAGTAGTGAGGGCACTTTACAACAAAATATGTTTCAGTTATGGATACTATATGCTCATGATTTTATGACACGGTGATTGTAGCTAAGTTAAAGGGCAGCAAGAATGACGACGCTCCTACGGCACTTTTACCACAGCCAGTTGTTAGCCTGTAGCAGGCGTGGCAGTGGTACCTGTGACATATACAACCCTAGGGTATTTTGAGTGCAGGCCCTGCCTTTCCAAAGAGTAAGTGCAGCCAGGGAAAAAAGCCTCTTGCTTAGCACAGGCCCGTATACACACATAGCTTCATTACGGACGGCACATGGCTGTACATCCTCAGTCTGAGTATGCCATCATCCATCTCATAATATTTTGGCAGATTTGTCTTCTCTGGCCTTCGTAACAAGTCAGTCAAAGGTTCCTGATTTGCAAATGCACAGTAAAAGACTACAGGATGGCTAGGATAATTAACTGAACGTGGATAACACACGATACCCTTCAAATAATTATTTTAGCTGAAAATAATGTCATAATCGACAATAATCAGTAATGTAAATCAGTAATGTAAATTTGTTCAGCAGTTAATGGGAAATATTAAGTGGACTGGAATAAGTAAGGCTAAGTGGTAGAGGCCTTAACTTTTGGCTTTTGGTAATCTCTCTTGTCCTACTACAGCCCCTCACTTTTCATAATTCTTTAGGTATTGCAGACAACAAGCAGAAGAGAAAGAAGGCTTGAACGGGAAGACCCTTGTAAGAGGCACTACTCCAGGGCAGCAACAGGCTTCCCCAGCTGCCAGAGTCAGCAGCAGCCGTGGCGGTGGGCATTTCCAGCCCCGCAGTGGGACAAGACTGACCCCAAAGCTGCCTGCAGGCCAAACACCACAAACACACACACACACACACACACACACACACACACACAAAAAAAAAAGCTTGAAAACTCCTTTTGTATTTTAGAGATTAAGAAGAAGTTGGAAAATGTGGGTTACATTTTTTGGCTTAATCACTGGGTTATTTCTGTGACCTTAAGGATTTATATTTTTTTACTTTTAATCCCTCCACTCCTTTTGCTGCCTTCTTCACTAAGACTGTTGCTACCCAAGTCAGTATCTACACCTTCTACATATTTGCAAGCCTCCTGACATAATGAGGATCCTTTTGGATAAAGTTAAGTATCATGAGGCATGAAATCAGAATATTCCTGTTTTTTAATGTCTTTCTAGTATAACCTGACTGAACACCATGCACCAGGTGCAGTCTCAGTAGAGCTACTTGCCAGCTCCACTCTTGTCTGCTCCAAAATTTACTTTGCTGCTATATTACCCTGCAAGCTCATATCTAATTAAGATAATCTCAAGGAAGTGAGGCACTGAGAGGAATGAAGACTTCACAAAATATAATTGCCTTCAAGAGAAAAAGATTCCCTTGTGAATTCAACTTTGTTTTAAATGTCACAGCATTTTCCTCTCATGTCCCCTCCTGCCACCTCTGCTTCCAAGGTCTGGAAACTGCCCAGCACATGTTGACATTTAACACCGCTGGATCTGGTTTTATACCTTTGCCTCATTTCCATGTTGTTGTTATATTTTTCTGTTGTTGTTCTATTTGATGCTTCTAAATATCAGGTGCAAAGAGTGGGCTCAATTAAAACATGCAGAATCACTTGAAGGACAGACCAAAGAAGCTGGCATGCCCCATTTGAATTCCAGGTTTTTGCCTCTCAATATAATAGATAATGAAAAGCAGTATAACCCATTCGTGTTTGGTTTTAGTTTTGGTTTGTGGGGTTTTTTTGTTTGTTTTGTTTTGTTGTTTTTTCTGTTGTCCAGTGTTCTTGGTGCAGATCACCACCAGAACATCGATGTAGTTGCTTGAGTATGAGTGCTTCCAGGATTACTGCTGTATTTCTACTATTAAGCAAATATGATTCATAACGAGCCACTCTCTGGGCTATGTAGGCCTACCTTGCATACAGGCAGATTGTTGTATGCACACATTCACCAGTACCATGATTCTGGTACCAGCACCTCAGTCCCTTGAACCAACAGTTTCTGCAGAACATGTAACATGTCGGAACACACCACTATTCAGTAATGTCTCCATGACAGAGCATTTTTTCCTATTACACTATTACTACTTGTCAGCTTGACAGAGAGGGAATTGATACTGCTTTTAAATATCTTAACTAAAGATGAACAAGCATCCTGTAAGATTTTTCTCCTAGAAGCCCCAACCACTGCACTTCCTCTCTAAGAACTTAAATGGCTCCTTCAGCATCTGCTTTCTAGCATCAGTGTTATTCTCCCTATTTTTCATTTCCTTTGTTTTAACTGTAACAGCCTGCTCAATCCTTGTTCCAGTTAATATAATCTTGTAGGAGGGAGTCAGAAACTTATACAAACATCTCCATACAAATTCTCACCAGTAACTTTTGCAATGGCAGTAATGCTTTTCCTCTTCTTTTGGAAATGGGTTGAGCAATATCACTAGCTTAGCTGATCCTCACATTTGACCATGAGTTTATTTCCATGTTTCTTCCTGTTTCTAGTCATGCACCCATTTTGGGGATGTTCTGACCAAAAATGTTACTCGAATATATTCCTACAAGCATTGTTTCATCAGAAAATTTCTTGTATTTTTGTCACAGCTATTAATTAGATATCAAAGAAGATTAGCTGTAAGACCAATCTTTGAGGAAGTCTGCTAATTATCTATATCCGACATGTTGTTTCTTCTTCAGTTGAAACTGCTGCCATCATAAAGCAAAAAAGCAAAATCCCAAATCCTCTGTTGCCAAAAAGAGGAAGAAGGAAAGAAAAAGAAATCTAGCTTAGAACAGCATGAGATATATGCGATAAAAATCATCTCTCATTTTTATCCCATCTCACACTTGCCTACATGCATTTAATTATGGTTTTGGGTAATATTTTTACTAACAGGCTGTATATATTGCTCATACAGCATCCCCCCCCCCCCCAGCCCCTTTTATTTGTATTATTTTTGTACCTTTTCCGATCCTGGACTTGAAACATAGTCTTCGGCATATATGAGTACAATACCCCAACTAAACCATATAATGCTCTTGAGTTTTGCTTTTAAATCACTACAATCTTCTCCGCTTTCATTTATTCACCCATACTAGTCTTTGTCTGCATCCTTAATATCGACATCACCATCATTATCAAAAAATACAGCAAAGAATTTTGTTTAGAGGTTTAGCTATATTATTAGTTTAGTCTCATCCTCACTGAAGAATGATTTGAGTTCTGTCTTCTCATTTTCTTTAAAAAAATATTTGAAGAACACATTGCTGCCCTGTGCAAGACCTAGCTCAGTTTGATTTCAATTCCTGTTTTTTTCTGCACTTACCGGCTTGTTTTGCCAATAGATGCTTTTTTCACTCACTTCCAGAAACTCAAATACACATTTACCTATATTCTCCCCGTGTCTTCTCATCCTAACCCTCTCTCTCTTCCTTGACACAAAATATTCAAAATTTTATAATACACCCCAGAATACTCATGCTGACCACCATTACGGCCAACATCTACATCTAAGCCTTATTTTCCATGTCTAAAAAATAGAAGTGCTATTGCTATTGAGAGGGACAGATTCTCTAGCTATCCACAGAGATCTTCACTTTGTGTAAAGGAAGAGATTATCTAAGAGAAGCAGACTATTATTTTATTTCTGCAGTGAATGTAGCTGAGCCATTCCTGTGCAGATTTCAAAGATTTTCTCGATACAGTTTTTATCACCTAAGCAGACTTTATCTTCAATTTTCCTTCCAGATTCAACTATCTCTTTGTCACTCTCATTTATACTTGTTTCTGTTTATCATTTTCTAAAGTTCCTTTCTGGGACAGCACAATATAGTCAACTTTGCGTTATACATCTGTGAACCAACCTCAGATACACCAAGGAAAGTTCCAGACTTTTTGTGTATTTTAAAACACTTCTTAACCCTTTTTTTCCAAATTGCTATGCAGCAAGAAAACTCAATACTAGGGGGTGCTATCCTTTTAATTATGTAAATGAAGAATTCTGTGGATGAATTATCTAGAGTAATGTCTTAGGATGGAAATTACCATTGCTGGAAGGCTAATTTTGTTCTTTACACTCAAGCTGGTCAGTAGAACCTTCACAGATATTACTATTGCTTCTCACAAACTTCTTCTTCAAAGTGGGTTTTAATAGACCTTTTCACCTGTAAGAGACAGTCAGGATAATGAAGATGTGTGGCTAGTAATGATGGCTGTCCAGCCACTGTGCTTAGGACAATGCAGTGAGATAAGCTGATTATTCTGCCTTAAGGAATACTTCAGACTCCTTTTAATTTTTAATGTTACTTTCAAACCCCCTTCAAAGTTGTTACTAATAATACTTCTGGAAACTTTTACTGTAACTGAAATGCTTTACCACTTGGCAGTAGACAATAGATAAGTGTCTCCAACTGCTGACTTGCTGCAAACAGTGTTAGAAACTTACACCAAGCTTTGTGTCTTCATTCATCACAGTAAGTTTGTGAAGACCATAATTTCTACTGAGTACAGAACCGGTGTTAATGTTCAGAGACTGAACAACTCCAGGTTCCTGCCAACCTTTGGAACCATCAAATGCAATCCTGAGTTACTCTCATCACTTCTATTGCCATCCATACATCAGGTATACATTTCTTTTCAAGTCAAGAGAAATGATCTCAAAGCAAAAAAATGAAAGCTTGGACACTAATTTCCTCAGTTCTGGATCCCAGTCAAATCAAACTGTAAAAGGAAAATGCTGCCTTTCAGAAGTAAGCCATGAAGTCAGACTTCCAACATCCAAGGTGGCAGATATCTTACCAAACAATTAATGCCATTTTAGACTACACTTAGTGTTTAGACTATAAGTTATGCAAATAGTCTAAAAGCAAGGGGTTGGCTTTAGCTCTGCTTTACTATGTAAGTCAATGAAAACTCAAGCCATCAACTTCTGTTGTCACCTTACAATTCCCTATAATCTCCTAGCTTATTATCCAGTTCTTGGAAACACTTCTAATCTTGCATACAATGTAAATCACAAAAATGGCAAAACATACTCGGCTTGCTCTTTCTCTTCTATATCACAGCTCAGCATTCAAATATGCCTCCCAAGGGCAGCATGTAATTATCCTCCAGAGCCAAAAACAGTGTTTTTTTCTAGTCATAAACAGGGGGAAGGGACATACCAGTTACAACAACATATACATTATCATTTGATTATTATTTGAATAGTTCTTCCAGTGATGTTTGCATTTAACCCTGCTGCCTGCCCCAGGTTTAAGGTAGCCTGTGACAAAAGTGGTGAAAACCACAGGAGAATACAGCATTTGAAAAGTAATGATATGGCAGGTGGAGCCACAGGAAATATGTTTATGCAATTTATGATTTCTATACGAAATAATGAACTCCCTGTCTGTATCCTCAAAAACCTGCAGACTCCATTTTGCATTATGCAGTACTGTCCTCTGTCTCACTGCTTGTCTCCGAAACAAACATTTCTAAAGCTTAACAAGCAAGTCTCAGTAATTTGTGCATTTAAGCATGCAAGCCCTAGTGAGCAGGCTGGATCACATCCAAAAGAGTAATTTGTGAGGGAGGGGTCATTTTTGACAAAGTCAGCAGCAAAGGTCTATGAATGTATGAGGCAAGTGATGCAAGAGCCGCTGCCTGGAGGACAGGAACTATCCTGTCTTAAGGAGTTTTCACAAGCTAGAGGCTGTGCAGGTGCTAGTGGCAAGAGAATCAGTTTGATGAAGCAGGGATAACCCTGCCCTCATGGACTCAGACAGCACTCGGAATCCATCAGGAGTGAAGGGGCTTGCAGTTACTTTGCTCTTTGTTAAATGCTCTCTCTTTGCTTTTGTTTGGTAGGGTAAACGCTGTTACTTTCTAGACTTCTGATCCCATCTACTGTCTCTGACAGCCTGGTTGTAGCTGTTGCACACGTCTGACTTGTAAAGCTGTTAATCTACAGGTTGTTTTTGGGAAGGAGGTGTTCGATGTGACAGAGGAGCGTGAAGAAATCACCATTACTGCTGGGAAAAAGGACACTGTGAGCTCCAGGCTCATGGGGTTTGCACCTCAGGCAGCTCCCTACAGGCCTGAAACCTGGAGCAATGCTGGAACTTACTTCTGGAGGAAATATCCACTCAGCAGGTTGTATGGCTGAATCCCTGCCCACTGGGGTCACTCGCACAGGCAAACTCACCACACTTAAATAAATATAAAGCCTTATATTAGCATGTAAGATTACAAGAAGGCCATCATTTTGTCCTCTGGGACCCTACTTCCTGGCATAATGAAAGAAAATTACTTTTTCCCTTCATTATAAGACACACTACTGAGGTAGCAATTAAAACTAGAGTGTTCAGAAGGAAGAAAGCAGTTTCTCCAGGCTTCTGTGCTGCAGTACACAATGGCAGTTTCAGAGGCATGAGGATCCAAATAAGTCATTTAGAAGCACCCTGTTTTGTAAGCAAGGATGTGGGGAGCGAAGCGTTAGGAAAACCAAGAATAAATCCAAGTGCTGCATTTTGCAGAGAAATCATCTGAGCCTCCCAAATTCACTTCTTGCTTATGTTTTGAGGGGTATGTGGCCAAGGCTTCTATTGATCACCCATGTGTGGAAGCATAACAGCAAATAAAATGAAAAGCCCTTCTGGATAATTGTTATAGAACACGTAGGCGATCTGGGGGAAAAATCAGAACCAGAGATGTGCCAGAGAAAAAAAAAAAAAAAAGAAAAAAGAAAAAAAAAAAGAGAGAGAGAAAAAAGATGCTATTTAACACGCCAGCCTTCTGTTAGCCCCTCTGCTTCCCATCACTTTTTTGCCACTCAGGGCTCCCACCGTGGACTGCTGCTGCCACCTACTGTCACCTACACTGCCAGGAGCTGAGCTCCCCTCCTGGGTCCTGGCAAAGCGACTGGGGGTGGGAGGGGATGTCAGGACATGAAGTATTTTTGGACAATGAAGGAAAAATAGCTCCAAGGAGAGAAAGGGATGGGAGAAAGCGTCACAGCCAAGATTAAAACCCCAAGTACAGCTTTATCTATTGAAGATATACCAAAAAAAAAAAAAAAAAAAAAAGGCCACACTCTGAGGAGGGAGGCCTGAATGAAAATGCTCTTTCTTTCAAAGGGAAAGGGAAACCCACATCTGGATCCACCTTTCTGTCATGCAGTGACCTAAACCTATTCCCAGGGCCTTTAAGGTTATTAGTTTAAGTGACATGATTGACAGCTGTGGTCAGCTCCCATTACATGATGAAATGACCTGCACAGCGGGAAACTTAAGGAATTAAAAGAAGCCTGGGGTAAGTTCAAGCTGCCTAATTCATTCACCTCTGTTACAGCTGTTTTAGGAGCAGATAGCTTCAGATGCTGATGATGGAAATCCTGCACCTGATCCCAGCTTTAAATTCACATGGAGGACGACTTGGATAATAGAGGAGCCTTCAGTTATTGCAGGTATTTCTAAAGAAAATCGAAAGGGAACCATGTTTTCAGAATGTGTTTTGAAAGGCTGACTTTGGAAAGAAAAGGACAAGTGTTGGCACTGGAACGATAGCATGTCTGTTACAACCCAGCATGAGATGTGCTGGATTTCATAACCTCTGAATTTCACACTCCTCATTGCAGGTGGCAGCAAAAGTCAGACCCAGATTTCCTGATCAGATTGTATTTCTTCCCTGTTAATGCTATATAGCAGTCTTCATTAGCACTACCAAGCTACACAGTAGTTGCAAGGGGAAACAAAATAAACCCTTTCCCAAATAAATAAATAAATAAATATTATAAATATATATTATAAATAAATAAATAAACCCAAAATAACCCTTTCCCCTTCTCTGTGCAGCTCCTGTTAGACTGTTTTCAGTGTTTAAGCCAGCTTAGTTTAGCAGTCTCTAACTTGTCTTTACTACCTGTCCTGTAGTGCATGGTTGAATAATTTTCAGTTGATTTAACTAAGCACAGTGCTAAGATAATTTTTTTTGTTCCTTATACCATTTATCTCTGATAGCTATGCTACACCATGTGGGCACTTTTCTATATCATTTCAAATACAATTAAATCCTGTCTTCGGTATGACTAACACACATTTCTGGTACTATGACTCCATCAGAATGGCATATCTAGGAATGCGATCATCATTATTCTACACAAAAATCTATTATATAACGAAATGCTTAAAGATAATTTATAGTAACACTGACACTATGCCCTGACACGATAACTATTGACACTATAAATATGACACTATAATAATTTATAATAGCAATGTGATTGAAGTCAAAATGCTTTCCACATTGGCAGAGCATTCCCAGGATGTCATTCTCTCTTCTTTCATGTCCTCCAGGAGATACCAGATTTGCCTCTCCACCTAACATGGGTGGCAAAACTATTGCCACCCATGGTTACAGGGATAATATACAAGGATGATTTAACAAAATGACCATGGAACCTTCCCTTCCCAAGGGGGATATACCCAATGTGAGATATGATTTTGTTTTTTTGTTTTGTTATCATTTATACTGTTATAAACCTTGAAATATTGCAGTGGCGTTTCTCAAGATGAGCAGTCTTCCAGGTAAAGTACAGGTTTTGATACCAAACTCAGTTTTGTTCCAGATGGTTGTGGTCTTCTAGATGAACTATGGCATTTTTTTCCATTAATTCTTTTTGTAGAGAAAATGTGTTAATGAAAGATGGTGGGCCAAACTCAGCCACACTAGTGAAGCACTCAGAATCTGAAGCCTGAGTCAATGCTTCCCTGCAGCAGGCAAAATAAATCCAGTGTAAGAGAGGCTATGTCCCAAAAGCTGTAAAATTTTGATTAAGATGGGCAAAGTACTGTTAGCCCCATTTTACAGGTAAGAAAGGGACACAATTTGGTCCTCTGTCCTTCCTTAGTAACACCTGCAATGCCTGACAGATCATAATACATGCAATCCCAAAGAATTAATGCAGATACTTAATAATGAAAAACATACTGTGTAGCAATGAGCCAGCACACAGAAATGAACCATCTACACATATACAATTGCCAACAGAATTAACCAGCTACTATAAATTATCCCTTGTTGCACTGATGACTATTCACAGTGTATACCTGTACAGTATGTGTCATAGAAAGCCTTTTGGACAGTTCACTAGATGTTTTACATCACCATGGAAGTATCTCTGTGGATTTCATTTTCTGCACAGTTTGAGTTTTTGTATTTGCTTGCATCTGAGATCTGAAATAAGTGTTCATCACTGAAAAAAAAAAAAAAAAAAGAGAGAGAAAAAAAAAAGCCTTTTTTTTCCCCTTTTAAAATCTGACAGTTACAGTTGCAGGAAAAAATGTGTTTTATGCTTACATGCTGTATACTGTTACCCCATGCACAACCACTAGACCATCACATCTGCCATGAGGAATGAAACAAATCAAGGACCATTGAACACTGTGAATTGTAACAAAAAATCAGCAGAGAGGGATTCTTGCAGGTGTTTCTGGAACTATGACACACGGGGCAATTCAAGGTGATCAAAAACCCTTGGCTACCCACGTCAAGCTGTGGTGAAAGAAAATGTTACTATGCTGGACTATAATCAAAATACTTAGGGCACGCCGAATTTTGAGGTGATTTTTTTGCTCTGCCTCTGCTGTTTCATTTATCAGCTTATGTTTGTGTGTGTAGTGGGTATTTTGATTTATTTTCCCCACCGCATTTACATAAAAGTGAATGCACTTATAAAAGAATACAGGAAAAAGAGGAAGACCGATGTCATATAGCTGAGATCTACTTCTGCCTCTCTACTGGTATTCAATTTTGACATTTTCAAAGCCACCTCTAATATGAATTGGTTTCAGGTTCAATGAATTTATGAATTCATAAATTCAATAAAGGTCACACTCTTCCAAGTTACTAACAATTTGATTATAAGGTGCACTCCGCTGATATATTCTGAGCACTTACGGTGTCTCACAATGGTGCTTTTCTTAGAAGTAAAGGGCTATCCCCAATTATTAATTCTTTCTTACTACCATTCTTTCTGTTGCTCTTCTACAATATGACAGGCTCTTGATCTTATCTCATGCTATTGCTTAGAATTGCTGTGTTCAGAGAAGCACCTGCTGTGTTTATCTCCAGAAATGGATGCAATTCATTGATGACTAAAATGATCCTTTTACACATACCATAAATCAATGTTTCTGCCTTTCCAACGGTCAACAAAGACTGCCAAAACTTTAAACACTTCCAGTGAAGGGTGTACAGTGAGTTCAGATGAACACACAAAAAAAAATAGAAACAAAAATGAAATTACCTGCTCTCTCTCCCCTCAGAAATGTTGCTTCCTCAGAGCTGAAAATGGCCATTGGACCTCTGTGATTATTTTGCTCTGCTGCAAACGCAGCTGGGCCACAACCTATTTGCCTCTCAGCACCTATCTGAACTTCACTTTATTCTAAATATCATTCCATAGTTTTCCAATTCTGAGAAGCATTGGTAGCTTTGTTCCTAAACTTCCCTATTTATAAAAATTACTTTGATTTTATCAGTCAAAGGTTTCCTCTAAGCTGCCACAGACCTGAGAAAGTGGGAAGTCGGAGTGGCAAGAAAACAAAGAGAAATGCATTGCAAAAGGCAGTCTGACAATTCTGCATTTTACAGAAAAACAAATCTATGTCTTTTAAAGGGCCAGGCTTTCACCTTGCTCCCAGGACTGTCTTTGTTCCCCAACAGGTGAGATGCACTCTAGATAGAACAGTATTGTCACGTTAAGCTAAGAGGTACAACAGCCCAGCACCATTATACCTTATTAGACTTCTTTAGAGATTTGCAATTCCACTACTGACCAAATCCTATTCATCCTGGGAGTTGGATCTGTGCTTGAATACAAGTAATGAAAAAAAAAAAAAAAGTCTAGGCTGTTATATATCATGAATCTGTGGACCACAAACATCATAGACGCCTCACAGAAGTGTAGGACCAATTCTCTGCTTTAAATGAAGACAATTCTATTACATGAGCTGAAAGAAGAATCTCAGAGGTTCTCAATCGTGTATCTGCTTAGGTTTACAATTGCTCCTGGTTCACTGATTTTAAATGGACCCTCCCACTGATGGAGATAAACACATGTACTGGGAGTTTGTGGGCACAGATCCTTATTGATCATCTCTCTTTTCTGTTGGCAATTAACATTGCTCAGAGCTGTTGTCATGCTAGGCTGAAAGCAGGTCATAGCTCTAAAGTTAAATATATAAAACTGTCAACGTCTGAAACACAACCATGAAGAATGTCAGTGACCTCTTTTTGGCAGAGCTTTCCCTCACCTGTAGATAGCTCCCAAGAGTTGGCTGCAACTGAATAAACATTTTCATTTAGGCATGTTTTTCAAGGTGTTTGTTGTGGTTGTCCATGGTATCTTGTTATCAGTCTGTGTAGCAGACGTTAGGAGGTTATCTTATTTGCCCAATTCTGCAGACAACAAAAATTCTGATGTGACTACATTTAACACAGTTATCCAATTTAATTTGTATTTGATGCAGCCGCTCTCAAATGCAATGCTAACTGTACA
The DNA here is from genome assembly GCF_009769625.2 of Cygnus olor. Taxonomy (NCBI): domain Eukaryota; kingdom Metazoa; phylum Chordata; class Aves; order Anseriformes; family Anatidae; genus Cygnus; species Cygnus olor. The sequence continues at coordinate 21,176,535 of NC_049173.1, forward strand.
GAGTTCTGAGTTTTAAAGGAAGTTTTGAATACTGAAGAAATCCCACTGTCATCTTATTTAGACAGGTTAAGCTCTCTTATTCTGTTATCATCTCAAGAAGCCTTCTAGAAATCATTAGAGTTAGTCTAAAATTGCTATGGAGTGGTGGTGAACAGAATGCATTGCCTTGCTGTGGAGTCTGTAAATGCAACTTTTTATGCTCAGGTAAATGAAGATAGATACTGTATTCTATTCTCCATCATAGCATCCCTCACAAAAGCAGACAAATAAATGGAAAAAGGATATCACAACATAAATAATATTTTATCTCCACTTGTCATCTTTCTCCTGCTGACAAATCAATAATACTAAAGTTAGTTTTAAAACAGTGGCATTGTCATGTTGAAGCCTTACAAATACCCGCTGTGTGCATCAAGCCCTTGTGTTTACTTAAGTGGGATGGGGAAATATTGTTAACACATGTAAAGAAGAGACTGCTGCCTCACCACAGAGGGTGTCTTACTGTGTAGCCCCCAAAGGCTCTCTCCCAAAAAGACCAATACAGGCTTCAGTTCTTACCACTGTTGTATCAAAGGAATTAACTCAAAATCAGTAATGTAACACAACCTACTTGAGAAACAGGCAGGGAAACATGAGGGAGCAGCTATTGCCAACTCAGGATCAAATCCAAACATCCTTCTCATGAACAAAGTAGCCACTGCAGTCCAAGTGAGGCCAGAGTAACCTGTACATCCTTCTTTGCACAGTCATCCCCGGAACTTCAAAGGCTCTCAAAAAGTAGTTCAGAAGCTTTAAGATTCAGCTTGAGATAATCCATTCTTTAAATGAAGTGTTTGAATGGCTACGCTACACTAAATTCATACTGACGAGGGAAATACTCATTTCCATCTCAGTGTTGTTTTATAGCCTATTTAGTTGGATGTGATATTCATGAGACAGTAGCTGAAAAACGTTAAAACTAGTTTTATCACAAACCTTTTCAAAAGGTTTTCCCATTCTCTGGAGCATGTCACTGCTCTCCCTCAGACCTTTCTCATGTCAGTGGGAAAAAAGCTACATTGCACATGAAGTGCTTTAAATTAGTTTGTAGTATGATAGCTTCTAGCATAGAAAACGCCTATTGAATACACTATTCACAGTCATTAATCACAAGCTGGGTGAGTCTATGCACTGGAAAATGGGAAGGGAGACAGCAGGATGGTGGTCTGGTAGCACCAAATCTCTAACCTTTCCTAATTTATTTAAGGGAAAAGTCACTTAAAAGAATCAAATCCTGCATTAATCCTGAGTTGTTAGAGACCTCTGTTCAATGCATACTGTCTCCTCTACTACCTCTCCCAGCCCTATGCTGCCCAATATATGGAATTAACCCCTACTCTAATTAGGGGCAAAAATATCCTCTTTTTCTTAGGTGAGAAAGGAAGATAATGGTTTATGCTTATGGTCCGAGTGCCAAAAACCAATTTAACCTTCATTTTATATTTAATGAATTTAACAATCAGTACTCATTGTGTGGTGGAGGGGAATCTGATATTCTGAAGACTGTGCAAGGCAGCCACCTTTCTGCAGTACATCTAACAGCCACTTTTGGGGTGGCATGATACAGTGTTAATTCAACCATTTTTATTTCATTTACAATTCAGCACTTTTTCTTCCACGTTACAGTACATAAAATAGAGATGATATTTTTAATACTGCCCCTCTTCCATAATACAGCTTCTAATCAGGCAGCCACAATTATATGTAGGTGTAAAAAGCACACTACACATTATGAAAACATCAGCATTTATCACAGGGAAGTATTATGGCTTTACAGCAAGATCCCCTCTACAGAGCACAAAAAGATATTAAAGAGGTACAGAAGAGAAAACACACATTAAAACTTTATTTATAAAATGTAAAGATGATGGGTTTTTTTAAAGCTTTCCAGCTAAAAGAAACATGAAAATCACCAAAACCTTACCCAGCTAGTGTTCTGTCTCTGACACTGATTGGCATCAGATGCTCCAAATGAAGCCTTGCATGAGACATTTTTCTCAAGCCCAAAGATCATGGTGAAAGGCTGAACTCTCAGATTGTCCCAGGCTCTGAAAAGGCTGGCATAGCATGTCACAGCAGGACAGAGTGGAGTAACATGCTTCTTTACTAAGAATCACAGAATCACAGAATCATCTAGGTTGGAAGAGACCTCCAAGATCACCTAGTCCAACCTCTGACCTAACACTAACAAGTCCTCCACTAAACCATACCACTAAGCTCTACATCTAAATGTCTTTTAAAGACCTCCATGGATGGTGACTCAACCACTTCCCTGGGCAGCCCATTCCAATGCCTAACAACCCTTTCGGTAAAGAAGTCCTTCCTAATATCCAACCTAAACCTCCCCTGGCGCAACTTTAGACCATTCCCCCTCGTCCTGTCACCAGGCACGTGGGAGAATAGACCAATCCCCACCTCTCTACAGCCTCCTTTAAGGTACCTATAGAGAGTGATAAGGTCGCCCCTGAGCCTCCTCTTCTCCATACTGAACAATACCAGCTCCCTCAGCTGCTCCTCGTAAGACTTGTTCTCCAGACCCCTCACCAGCTTCGTTGCCCTTCTCTGGACTCTCTCGAGCACCTCCATGTCCTTCTTGTAGTGAGGGGCCCAAAAATGAACACAGTACTCGAGGTGCGGCCTCACCAGAGCCGAGTACAGGGGGACAATCACTTCCCTATTCCTGCTGGCCACACTGTTTCTTATGCAAGCCAGGATGCTGTTGGCCTTCTTGGCCACCTGAGCACACTGCTGGCTCATATTCAGCTGACTGTCAACCAATACTCCCAGGTCCTTCTCTGCCAGGCAGCTTTCTAACCTCTCATCTCCCAGCCTGTAGCACTGCTTGGGGTTGTTGTGCCCCAGGTGCAGGACCCGGCACTTGGCCTTGTTGAACTTCATACAGTTGGCCTCAGCCCATCGGTTCAGCCTATCCAGATCCTCCTGCAGAGCCTTCTTACCCTCAAGCAAATCGACACATGCACCTAACTTGGTGTCGTCTGCAAACTTACTGAGGGTGCACTCGATCCCCTCATCCAGAGCATCGATAAAGATATTAAAGAGAACTGGCCCTAGTATTGAGCCCTGGGGTACTCCACTAGTGACTGGCCTCCAAATGGATTTAACTCCATTCACCACAACTCTTTGGGCCCAGCAACCCAGCCAGTTTCTAACCCAACGAAGCGTACGCCAGTCCAAGCCAAGAACAGCCAGTTTCTTGAGGTGAATGCTGTGGGAAACGGTGTCAAAAACCTTACTGAAGTCAAGGTAGACCACATCCACAGCCTTTCCCTCATCCACCAAGCGCGTCACTTGGTCATAGAAGGAGATCAGGTTCGTCAAGCAGGACCTGCCTTTCATAAACCCATACTGACTGGGCCTGATCACCTGGTTGCCCTACAAGTGCCACATGATGACACTCAAGATAATCTGCTCCATGAGCTTCCCCAGCACCGAAGTCAGACTGACAGGCCTATAGCTTCCTGGGTCCACCCTCCGGCCCCTCTTGTAGATAGGCGTCATGTCGACTCCAGTCGCCAGTCGACTCCTCCCCCTTCATCTCAGCCTCCATTTTTAACTTTAGTTGTTGGCTTCAGGCCTCGAGGAAGAAGTTTCAGGAACCTTTCCCCGTAAAAAAAAATGTGAGACTGGTGGTACTTATGAAAATTTCAGGTTGTTTTGTTACCTGGTTGAATATTCTTTTCTCATATATTGAGAAGCTATTGCCTTCAGTGATGACCTGCCAGAGTCATTTTCATGGTCTAATCACTTGTGTGAAAAACAATCATCTCTGCTTTGAATTTCTCGGCATATTTCCCTATAAACTTTCAGATAAATTCTTCTATAGAGATGTTCTAATATTACTAAAATTGCAAGCAAATGATGAAGATACTAGGGAAAAAATGTGCATCAGAGCACTAAAGAGGAATGTTTCTGCTGGATATGTGCATTTCCCAGAGAGATTGTTCAACAGCCTTGAATTCTAACAGAGATACACAAATTCATCAGCTCTCCACCTGCTCGTCTCTTATTTTCTCTTGTTTTTATCCACTCTATCTGCTTTGATCTCTGTCCATTGGTCCAAATAGTAAGATAGCCTTTATTTCTTGGAAATATATTTAGTTGGGCTTTACCCTTCTTTCTGGTGAACAGGAAGGCAATTCAGATTGTGCAGGACACTGATACTTGTGCTCTCTCCCTGCAGAAATGAAAACCCAGAGAAGTAACCATTAATGTTTTGTTGGGGGGTTATGTGTGTGTGTTGTGGTTTTTTGTTTGTTTGTTTTTTAATTAGCTGAAAGTTTATCCTGATTTGAGGACAAATTTATTATTTCCCCTTTTTCTAATGCTTCATAGCCAACTGCAGCATTTTGCAATCCAGTTGGTATTTGTTGTTTCTCACCTCAACACCCCAAAAAAGTATTTGAAACAAAATTTGATCATTGAACTGATCTCTATGAGGCAGAAAGGTTTCCTCTCTCTCTGCTGTAGTTATGTTTAGGCTACAAGGAAAATAGAAGAAAAAAACTTCTTTTTATTCAGCAGCTACAATCTGAAGGAACTAAAATAGCAGATAAGTTGTAGAGGAAGTTGCAGCTTTATAGTCCCTTTTATGATTATTATGGTACTTAAACTCTATCTATAGTGTTTTGATCCTTAATGCTAAAAATTACCATGAGAACCCTGTTTCACTGCAAGTTAAGGGACAGTAAGGTTTACATCAAGAGTGAAAAGGCAAATTGCAGCAGGTAATGGACCTAGCAGATGATCCAAATGCGATTAAGCTGATAAATAAGAACACTGAAATTTACAACAGAGCTGAATTTTTTTTTACTTACTTTTTTTTCTTACTGCACACACATGCATTTGCACATGCACACATGTATATATTTTACACAGGCACATACAGACAAGGTCACACTAATTTTCCAAGATTTGAGACAAATGCATGGGCAGAATTTCCTCTGTCTAAACAGAAGGCCACTTTTCTTCTCATGTAAATTCACTGAAGAAAGGGGTATTACACCAGGGAGAGGTTTGACCCAGAATGTCAACAGTTTTGAAAAAGAAGAACTTTTATTTATTATGCAATTATTCACACAGAGGGATTTGCTTTTCTCTTTTAAGAGGATGTGTCATGCAGTTTGACATCTGCTGCTTCTTTTGCAGAAGCTGCTATCCCAATTCGGGTGATGGCAGAACACGCAGTGTCAGGGACATACATATTTGATTTGCCTGTGTTTGCAGCAGGAAAACAAAGTTTGCAAGCCAGCCATATCAATATATGTTGCATGTCCTAGAACAACTGAGAAGATGGTATTCCTCCTGGCTGGGTAAAAGAAGACTGAGATGAATTGCTCTTTCAAAGAATACAGTTACTTAACAAACAGCAAAATACAGGACATAAGCAGACCACAGACATACCAAGAAGAGATTCATTGTGTTGATACCTCTTACTGTGCCTCTCATGAATAGTCACAAAGCAAAGCAAAACTCTAATTTAGACTACAGCGATTTCCAGTCTTAAGAGTTGGCATGGACATCACCCAAAAAGGAAACCATGAAGACAGTCACTGAAGTCCTACGGATAATGTTGCTGAATTCTTCATTGGGACTCAAGAAAAGGCAATACAGGATAGTCCCTGTGAAGATCTAATCTAACTTTCACGGGAAAATTATGTTGGCTTGGAGTTTAATCAGTATCTCAGAAATTAAATCAAACTGACTGACAAAATTCATAGCTGTGTAAGTGTTATAAGACTCTGTCTTCACCTTGTAAGCTGAGAAACAACAAGATGATGATTTACAAACTGGGCAGTCAGTATATCAGCACATAGAGTATGCAACAGAGGTCACTGGTTTTGTGGATATATATGAGCTTCCTCCTATACTTGTGTCTATTGCTTGTGCCTGGCTATGTGGAAAAAAGAAAAAAAAAGAGGGAAAAAAAAAAGGAAAAAAAAAGGCTTTTATCTTTGTGCAAGAAGAAAGTTCTCAAGTTCAGGGACTACATGGTGTGTAGTGGTTTTAGCCAGCTGGGCAGCCGAGCTCCACCACAACCGCTCTCTCAATCCCCCTTCCCAGGCAAAGGGGAAGAAAATAAACAGGGGTTGAGATAAGGACAGGGAGATCACTCAACAATTATTGTCATGGGCAAAACACACTCAGCATAGAGAAATTAGAGAAATTTATTACCTATTGCTAACAAGCTAGGGAAATGAGAAACAAAGAAAACAAACTAAAAACACCTTCCCGCCATCCACCCTTTTCGACTTTCTTACCTCTGAGAGGCTCATGGGAACGGGGAATGGGGTCTGCAGTCAGTCCCTAACGCTTCATCTCTGCCGTCATCTTCACGGTCACTTTCTACCCCTGCTGCACATGGGGTCCCTCCCACGGGATGCCGTCCTTCCCAAACTGATCCTGCAGGGGCTGACCACAGGCAGAAGCTCTTCAAGAACTGTTCCCACATGGCTCCGTACCGTGGGGTCCATGCCCCAGGAGCAAACTGCTTCAGCACGGGTCCCCCACGGGTGGCAGCTCCCCCCAGGCCCCCTGCTCCTGCATGGGCTCCTCTCCACGGGCTGCAGCTCCGGCCCGGGGCCTGCTCCTGCGGGGGCTCTCCATGGGCCACAGCCTCCTCCAGGCCACATCCACCTGCTCCACCAGGGGCTCCTCCACAGGCTGCAGCATGGAGATCTGCTCCATGTGGGACCCATGGGCTGCAGGGGGACAGCCTGCTCCACCAGGGGCCTCTCCACAGGCTGCAGGGGAACTTCTGCTGTGTGCCTGGAGCACCTCCTGCCCTCCTTCTGCACTGGCCTTGGGGACTGCAGGGCTGGTTCTCACTCCTCACTCGTTCAGCTGCTGTTGTCCAGCAGGTTTTTTGTTTGTTTGTTTGTTTTTCCCCTTTCTTAAATCTGCTTTCCCAGAGGCCCAAACAACATCGCTTATTGGCTCGGCTCTGGCCAGCGGTGGGTCCCTTTGGAGCCAGCTGAAACTGTCCCTTATCTAACATGGGGCAGCTTCTGGACTCTTCTCACAGAGGCCACCCCTGCAGCCCCCTGCTACCAAAACCGTGCCACGTAAACCCACTACATGGTGCCAATCACCAATCACAATTTCTGTAAGAGAAATTGCCTACAGAAACGTTGCGATGAACTGATTTATTTTCCTGCAGTGTCCATGGAACGTATACCACACAAATTATTTGTCTATATTGTCAGTTCCAAAATTCCAACACAGTATCTTATATAGTCCTTCAAAATGTCTGGGACAGAAATCAATCTAACCACAGCAATACATATATCAATCACTGTGGTCACTGAAGAAGCCAAGACAACAAAAACAACTGAATCAAAAATAAAGTTATTGTGTAGTGACTGGATCCATACAATGGATGGATTAAATAAATTGTCCATATGGAGCATTTCATGTCTGACACCAGAGCATTTGTGTGTATTGATCTTAAAAGAAAAAAAAAAAAAAAAGGAAGGGGTGGGGGGGGGAAGGGGAAGCCTGGAACATGTAGATATTCACCCTGATCAAACTCATTTAAAATGCATCTCATAATTAAGGATTTTAAAAGAAAAAGAGAGATTTTGTCAAATGTATTATTAAAGCATAGTGGGTCCCCTAGGTCCCAATTAGGAATCTGATTAGAAGATGTGTGAGTTTAAAAAGCTGCAGGTAGGGAGTTCTGCTCTCTGCTGCCTTGAATTAACATATTGATGGTATCCCAGCTCTAGCTGGAAGGAGAGGCAGAGATGCAGTGCGTAGTTTGATGTGCCAGCACAGTGCTTTCTGAGCACTAGCACCTCAGTCTAAGGAAAGAATTATTTATACAGCCACGTATGACCAGTGACAACAAAAAAGAAGTTACAATACAGAAATGCACTGAGCAAAGTATTTGTTGGTAATGGTACTAGAGAAAAAGGTATTGTGATTGGAGCAACGTGATAAAGAACAAATGCCAAAACAAAACAAAGCCCAGTAGGTTTCTAGCTTGAATATGGCAGGACTTTCACCTGTGGCCTTGATCCATAACAGAGGTATGGCCTCAGTTTCAGCATATGGCAAAGTTTAGGCACAGTCTCAAAGTTGTATTAGAATGGCCCTTGAAATCTGTGTTAATTTCTGTCCTGTTGAAAAATTAGGACTATCGGTTGCAGGTGATTTCAAAATGGAGCCCACAACAAGCTGGTTTGGGTTAGATATTCTGCTCAGAGCTCTTAAACATTAAGCTGATGCTGGTACAGTGCCTAACCCTGCTTTGATACTGGAAATAATTTATCAGACCAGTCAGGCACACCAGAAGTATTTGTCACTGCTGTGGAACCTGCCACCAGGCCTACCGGGCATTTACACCGCACCAGTTACAGCCACTGCACTTGCTGCACATGCCTCTGCTCGCTGCTGTCTGCACACACAGGCTCTGCCCATCTCGCCTTTTCACCTGTCACCTCCCTATCTAACACAGCGCCCTTCAGCAGGGCCAACCTGCAAGGTGACTCTGGAGCAGCTGTTAGGGAAATGGCTTAAATAAGGTGCTCAGGAGATGCTGCATGAAGTACTGGCCTGGTGAGCTAAGGGGAAGCATCGGGAGGGATGGTTCTGATGGGTTGTGAGAAGAGTACAGAGCTGGTAAGTCACACACTGATGAATATTACATGAAAATGAAAGGGACTCATGTTTTGGTGGAAATGGGGTATTTTGTGTAAAGAATACCTCTATTACTATTGTTCAAGCAGATCATTTGGCAGGAGACATTGGAGGGTTTTCACATCATTAGGGATTATTCTGGTGGATAAGGTTTAAGCGGTCACACAACTGTGCTGAGACCTCTGATGACTAAGGTAAGAGGAAAATAATTGCTTTCTATGGCCTTTTTAGTATCTTGCTCCATTGCTAATAAATACAATAGTACTGAAGTACTACCCAGGCATTTTTTTATTCTAGAGAACTAAGGAGTCTTGAGACTCATAATGGCAGCCCACTGCAGAAACACATACCAAGATGTGGGTGAAATCTTCCCTGTTTTTGAGTTTAAGGATTACCTTGTCTCTGTAGTTTCTCAGGTTATAACAGCTCCCTTTCACTGATATGGTTTTGTTGCAAAAAGATTTTTTTCAGGTTCTGAAATGGCTCTTCTCCCAAAATGCATGCATGAAGAAGAAGCATGAAAATGCAAAAAAGCCAGGAAAGTCACTGTTATAGCTCCCACAACACCCATAACTCAGCTCTCCTGAGCCTGTACAGTATTCTGTAATACTGAATTTGCTGCTAGACATGTGCTTTGACTGCACTGTTCGTACAATACATTATGTTGTTTTTGACAAGTCAGCTTGCTGTAGTCTGTAGGGGGCAGTTTTACATCTGCTGCTTATCACACTCCGTTAGGCTCCTGGCCATGTTCTGGTCTCCATCATGACCTCTGTCATAGGTCCTGGACTATCCTCTTATAGAAAAGAGGATTTTGATGATGGAAGGATGGAAGAATGCACTAATGCTTTCCCTGCATTTTCCTGTACAACCCTGTATGGAACCGTGCCACAGAATGGCTGTGGGAAAGAGGATACCTGCTCAGGAAAGAAGATGTAATATGTCACTCAGCTCTGAATACACTGAACACACACTGTGTAGCTGGTAGTACTGCCTGTTTTGGTGCAGCATGGTCACAAGAAGATCTTCTAACTCACTAATTCCAATCCTCAGTGAAGGTTTTTGAAGTTTTGTTCTTCTATGAGTCGCCTTTAGTTCCTCTCCTGAGGAACTAACCAACAATACAGCTACGTCAGTACTTCTCACCTGCCTCTTCTTTTGAAAAATGTTCTTCCCATTTCCTAGAGCAGGATATGCCTCTGCCTGGGAACAACACTGTGTCTTTGTGAAACACTGTGTCTTTGTGAAACATCTTGCTAAGTCTGTACAACTACTAAACCCCACGCTGCATGTGGGCTAAAACAAAGCTGTTTTCTGGAGAACTATAATTATAAATCCCTAGGCTTGTAGGTGCCTACTTAACACTATTCAGAGACTACTAAAGCTAATTCACATCATCACTTTCTATGGAAATGCCACCTAAAAATGTCAGGTGATGCCTGCAACTTATATCTAAACTCTGGAAGACTGTGTGTCATCTGGCCATCACGCACTTAGGAGAAATGAGTGCCTGAGTTCTTCTTCCATGTCCTGTCCTCCAAGGGTAACCAAAGACCTCACGCCTTGCATCTCTGAGTGCAAGATGCAAAGACGTAGTGTTGCCTGCTACGCCACAGACAGCAAATGTAACACAGAGAGCCTTCACACAGAAGTGAATGTTCAGGAAGATGCCCTGCAAAGAAAAACAACTCTTTGTGGAGATCTCTGGAGTACTACTAACTTCTAAAATCGGATATACATTAAATGAAGGTACATGCAGATATAACAATCATTCTGGTCAGACAAAAGGTTAATCTAACTCAGTATTATCTCTCCTGGGATATAGTAAATGCACAGGGAGAAGTATAAAACTAGGGCAAGCACATAGCAATACTTTCCTAAATATTCTCTCATGCTCCAGATATTGTAGCTTTAAAACTATGCCTTTAAAATATGCAATCCATCCCTCGAGGGGAACTCAGGTCATGAAAGGAGAATGAAAAGAAAGCGGTTGCTAAGAGTAGATGCACACATTGCCACAGCACTGTCAGTGGAGATCTTGAATCTATGCATGGGAGAGTTGCTATTCAGAAGCAGGAGGAGAGGACATGCTCTCACGCTAACCTTGCAGAGACCCTCATGGTTAGAGAGGCCAACAGCAGTTCTTGCCTCCTTTAGACCTATGAACTCGCCTAAATTCATCAACTTTTCTTTTATGGATCAACCAACAGCGAGGCAAAGAAGAGTTTTCTTCTCAAATGGCCTATATTCAGCTACAGATTTTTATTTTAGATAAAATGCATTCATGTCTTAAGTGTTTAATGTTTGCTGCATTATAAACTAAGACTCTGCTGACTTCTTAAAATCCCTACTATCACCGAAGTTGGTAAGAAAAGAAATTATGACAAAAAATTTGCTGTTAAAATAGGATTTTAATCTAAAATTTCTACAGCTTTTTTTTTTTCAGAGTTTCAAAACTTTTTGTTTAGCATTGCATCTTTTTTCCTGCTATAATTGTGTAATCAAACTTTTGACTCTAATCCAAACAGAAAACAGTCTGGACATTAAAACTGTTTGCATTTACGATGCAAATCAAGCAGTACTCTTCTCAAATATTTCAGTGAAAATATATGTATTTGGGGAATGAGAAAACAAAAAGATGATTTGTTGGTCTTAGCTGTCAGTTATTCTGATGTTCATAAATTGCAAAAATTCAGTGACAACAACTGTGTGTCCATGAAGCTTATTATACGGAAAGCAGAGGAAAACATATGGTTATGCAATTAAATAAGCACACAGATCAGTGCCCATTTATTTTAGCAACTTTTTGTAAAATCCGAAAGGGAAAATAAATGCAGGTCAATGTGGATCAGAAGAAATCAGGGTTTATTCAATCAGCTCTCCATAGCTGCTTAAAAACAGTTCTAGAAAAAAAAAAAAAAAACATCTTGGGGAAGAAAAGCTCCCATTTTGCAATATTACCTCACTCAAATTTGTACTTCATTTATCCTAAATGGACTGGGATGTCTGGAGTGCAGAATGGCATATCTAGTGGCATCTGGGCTATCAAAGAATTAGGCCTCCAGTTAGTAACGTTTCTTGAACTGCGGTTTGCACAAAACTACTCTGCTTTTCTAGTAGTAAACAGAGCCAGTACCAAGTGATATTATTACTGATCTATCATCATAAAGATGCTAGCGCATCTAAAATCACTTGTGAAGGCATACAGAAATCCATGGCCCATGCAGCACTATGCCTGAGCATTGCTTTAGCACTGACTCACAGGGAAGACCACCACGCATGCTGCTGAAGTCCAATGCTGAACCACATGGCACCCTACGGGAAGGCTTGCACACATAACTGGAAGTGAAATTAGTGTGCAAGTCCCCCCGTTGCTCTATATAAGGTAAAATGTTTGAGAATATTGGAAACCGAAGAACTACATCAAGTGAATTTCCTGGGCTGATTTCTAAACAGCCTTATGATGAGCACTACGGGGCCCTATGAAATGCACTGAGGAGAGCTTCAGAGCAGTCAATTGCTCTGTCTGAAAGGGGACACAGAGGAAGAATAAGCAAAAGCATGGCTATCAGCTTATTCTTATGCGAAGCAAAGTGGGGCTGCTAAAAAGCCCTTTCTTTGAAGTGGTCTATTTGTATCAACCTGCTATTGCAGTTTATTTCCTTTGCATAAGCAGTGTTTATCTTGTAAGAGTATCTGGGGAGGAGCAAACAACTCTGGTCGCAGACCTGTATTTTAATGAGGTTTCTGAAGACTAAGGCCAGAGGAGCAGATTTTAGGCAATTAATGATATTCAGCTGGTCTCGTCTCAGTGCAGATTTGCCCTCTGTTACATGCAAAGACAGAGAGAGCCTAGAGAATCAATATCTCACCGTACTGTTTCTCCCTTATCCCTCACAACTTTTTTTTCACCAGATCTATTACTTATCCTGTCACACATTACAATCTAGAAAACTACAAACTCTAAACAATGGGGAGGAGGAGCTACGCTTTGGTTCTGTGTTTGCATGTAATGATGCAGTACTCTCTATACTTCAGTGTCTTTGTTTCTCAGGGCACTGCTTCAAGCTGTGGTAACTTCAGTATTGCCAGCCACTTCTGTTGCCCTCTGTATCTGCTTAAGATGCATATTTCCTCTGAGTCAAATCACCAGATATGGGAAGAACCTGGTCCCTGCCCTGCAACGAACTGACTGCTACTGTCAAGTTCTTCAAAATTTTGCAATGGCAGCACTGCTCCTAGCAGCTTGTTTTATTAGTTCCTAATTTATATTAATTCCATATGCTGCAGTGTATTAATATCTCTCTTCCCTCTTGCCTTTAGAAATAAAAAATGTGATTTATCAGTGGCCTCTTTATACTGCCAGTATGTAATTGCACGTGGGTGAATTGTTAAGTTCTGAGGGAGCTTTATGAAGGGATCAATCCTTTTATTGCTGTAGTAATGAGCTTCTAATGGTTGGCTGGATAGACCTCCTGGCCTTCTCATGGAGGCAAGTTTTAGCCATCCGCTTCCTATCTGCCCATTAATCATAGGTCTCCCATGACCAAGGGCAATAGAACTGCACTATTGAAAATAGGGAGCAAAAATTGAGAAACATTGCTTCTCATTAGCTCCACTAATATATAAATAGAACAACAGTGCAAATTATTTCCTTACATAGCTTGAGAAGAAGGCCTGAATGGCTCAGGGTCACGGTAAAGACACTTCAAGCTTTTCTTCTCTAGGTCACTGGTTCACAGCTAGGCCAGAATAATAGCGACCTACAGTCATTATCAACTGACAGCGTGTTTAAAGCCTCGCTCTGGGGAACCAGCACAACACTGCTGTTAGTTGTAACTCTCATAGCTGGTCACTGGAGAGCAATAGCAGGTTCCTTCTGCAAGCCAGAGAGCAAACCTGCTGATGCAACTGCACTCCCAAGCCTAGTGAAAAATAAATAAATAAATAAACTAAAACAATGAAATCTGGTGCCAAAGGAATGTTTAATCTGTGAAGAAAAGTGTCAAGACGAGAGGGGAGGAGCAGAGACTGCTCTGCTCAGGAAAAGGAGCTTTGTGCTCATTACGGGCATTACTCGTAACACAAAAAAAGATTGGTTTGTTGTCTGATATGTGTCTGTCCTGTCCTACATCACAAAACTGGTGACTTGAGAGGTCAGCTATGGATATCTATTTAGGATTTCATTTAGCACTACTAGTAAGACATCGGGCTATCTTAAATGTCCTACTATGCCTACCACACTTCCTGCTGAAGAGGTAACAGCTCCACTAACTTCAATGTGCACAAATTGCTACAAGTGTGTTTTCTCATCAGAGTATGAGGTCTTCCATGCTTGGCATCAAGGAAGCCACTTATATCCAGATAGATACTCAGCCCCAAGGCAGCTGAGAAGCCATCTTCTCTCCCTACTATAATCCAATGGCGCATGGAGAAAAATGATTCCAGCATTAGACATATGAGCAGAGTGTCTGGCCATGTTTGGTGAATATGTCATCTTTTATAAGACCAAAAAGTCTTTTTTCTTGGAGTTTTTAGACCTCATCCTCATGATAGTACCTTTTCTAAGTTCCTGCCAGAAGGACAGTGCAAGAGGCTTCACATACTGCCACGAGATTGATTTGTGGAGTCAGTAAAAAAACAGCAATCAAGTGAGCTCCTTAAGCCTTTGGAGATGGCAGGAAATGAAGCAGATGGACACACACTGCTGCAGAATCACCAGCCACCCAGCACAGTTGCACACTGTGTCCCAAGGAAAGTGCACTGTGCAGTCCAGCCAGAATGTTATCTAGCAATTACATGTGCCTGATTTCTCACTGAGCTATCAACCACGAGCTAAGCAGTCTGTGATTCAGCTTCTGTTCAGGCAATATGTATCCTTCCCATTTGAGGGAACTGATACACCATCTTGTAAGCAACAGCAGCACTGGACTAGTAGGAGTTTCCACACGAGTCCTTTATATTGTCATAAAAACACAAGCCAAGATAGGTAACAGCAGGCTTACTGCATGTACAGCGAATTATTCCATAACACATTATTTCTACCAAAGCGCAAAGATTTGTATGACAATAACTGAGAAGTGCCATGTGTTGAGGGAAGCAAGCAGCAGCAAGCTGGCTGTTCAATAAGCAGAAGCAACATCTCATTTCCTGGCAGTTACCTTGCAATCTAACACACAATTCATGTAGCATTTCCCCAAAGAGGAGGACCCCAAAAGATTTTTACAGCCTATTTTTTCAGAATGACATCTCATCACCAAAGGAAAGATTGTTCTAACTACTGCAAGGCAGGAAAGAATCTGAAAAAATAAATAAATAAAATAAAATAAAATAAAAATATTACAAAATCAAATGGTTCCTTATCAAAAGGTCTAAATTTTGAGAAATTAAAATTTGAGTTACATTTCTTGTCTTATGTGCTTGAATTGACTCCTTGGTGCCACCTCCACACATTTGCTTTTCATCTGACACACTTTCCTTCCCCAGTCCCTAAATTGTCAACAGTTACAACAGCCAAATAACTAACACAGGAGAAGGCAGATCACGCTTGGGACAACTTTTTTGAACACTGCATCTTGCATATCCCTCATTGCCCATGGAGTCTTAGACAGCCGTTCTCATCTCAGTCCCCGGGGTTCTTCCTCAGACAGTAGAGGGGTAAAAAGGGACCTGAAGTCACTGTAAATGTCCAGACAGTTGTCATCAGAACAGTGCTGGCACTGCAGTCCAGTCTGCCAGCTTCAGTGGCTCTACTTTAGATGGGAAAGTACAAGAGAAACCCTTAACATTAGGAACCTCGCGATCAGTATCTCCATGAAATGAAGAGAGAAATGTTCTGAAATGATACATTTACCTTTAATTTCTGCATCCAGAGTTTAGGTTTCTTTAATGATGTACAAATTTCCTTTCATTTTGGTGTGCACAGAAAAGTAAATGATACAGAGAAGTACACAAGAAAATGCAGTATTTGATTTTGCTTTCATTCACTTATCTGGGAGCAGCAGTAGGCAAGCACGTCTGACAGTGATACTGCTTTAGACATTGGACTACTGTTTTTAGCTGTAACTCACCGTTTACCTATTTTTGCAGCAATCTGCTGGCTTTTCTGAGAAATGGTTGTAGCGTAGACAACACTAGACTCTGGATTTAATGTTCCTGTAATGACGAGCCTGTCTATATAGGAGATACATGGCCTGACTGCCAGTGCTGACTCCAGGATGTCTGGAAAACGTCAGGCTGACAGAGTACACAGACCAGAGCTCCTACACACACAGCCTGCCTTCTTCAGTGGAAATACGGACAGTGCTGATCAGTGGACACAGATTCTGAAAAATGTATATTTGACTTCTTCCACAGATGATGTGGTGGGGCTCCTGTGCATTCACTTGCACTTCTGGAAGAAGCCACACTCCTGATCACC
Source organism: Cygnus olor (assembly GCF_009769625.2). Taxonomy (NCBI): domain Eukaryota; kingdom Metazoa; phylum Chordata; class Aves; order Anseriformes; family Anatidae; genus Cygnus; species Cygnus olor. The sequence goes on from NC_049173.1 coordinate 21,192,652, forward strand.
TCAGTACTGACCTGCCTGTATGGTGAGGTTTTTAAATAGATAACCAATAACCAGCCATTCAGGGGCATCACTAAGTGGTGTGCAGGGTTTCTATTGATTACCTCTTTTTTTTTTTTTTTTCTGATTATCCAGTCAGAAATACAAAAACAAGAATGCTTGTTTAAACAGAAATGTAAGACTTTGCCACTGTGGTAGACAAGATTAATAAACTTTTTTTTTTTTTGCTTTAATCTTTCAATATGTTTTATCATTCAAATTAGGAGAACATTTAATGCAAAATTTTCCTCTTTATACTTTGATGAGTAGCAAGAGATCTCTTTGCAATGGCAAATCAAGTAGATTTAATATTTTAAGATAAATACAGACAGAAACATCGAAAGGTTTCTTCATATAAAGATTCTTCTGTTCTTATTTATATGCTCTCTTAATGTGTATATAGTTGAGCTGTTGGGTTCCTAACTTCTGTGGTAGGACAGGCACAGAAGCCACCACCCCCAGTAGTGGGACGCATAGAGCTCATGAAACCCTCTGCTAATGAACCATACTTTGGAAATGGGCACAAAGTGAACCTAGTCAGAATTATCCATGACCCAATTTTCTAAAGTGTTCTGCCATTGCCATTTACACCAATAAAAAAAAAAAAAAAAAAAGCCCCAAAAGACAACATTTACCAGACTGGAAATGATGCACATTTTGCATTTATTATTGCTGGCACAGATATGACAGAGAACTATGCTCTCTAATTTTCCAATTTGGTGGCATGTTATGGCCAGTTTGCCTGAGTTTAGACAACTACGGGAAAGGCGGGAGGCAGTCAAAGCCCTGTCATCTAGAGGGCAATCTGTCTTTGGCTGTCAGCCGTACAAATGTACAGACCAGCTCAAATGTCTCTTGAAGGAGCCTGAGCAATAGGACATTAAGGAGCCCGGGTGCTCTGCCTGGAGAGGCAAGGGCAGTGATGTGAGAGCCCTGCCAGCCCAGAGCTCGGAGAGCAGAGCCAGTTTAAAGGCAATGAAGTGCACTGTCAGTGGCAGCTGAGAGTTGAGTAAACAAGTCCTGTTCCATCAGACTTTGCTTCTTAAGCCTTTTACTTATTGTCTAGTAAATTGGAAGGCATCGAGATTAACAAGCTTTCAGTCAGGCTATGGGAACAGCTGGACACTGAGTGAAAAATGCTGCAGTTTAGAAAGCAACATCCAAGCCCTCATTGCACCGAGTACATTAAAGACCCACACTTGCCTTCATAGCACTCACTACCTGCCACTTTAGGACAACCCTCTGCCCGCCCCAACTTCAAACACATAATAGTGTACCCTAAAACAATTAGCAATTAATACAGTAGGCATGCAGTGGAAGTGCCAGAAAATTAGTGTTATCAATCACCTGGCAATACCCACTGCAATCTCAAACAGAAATCTCATCTCCATATTATGATGCAGCTCAGAAACTGAGCTAGTATTGCCATTAACTGAGATAAAACGCAATCTACAGGATTTCAACCCTTATTTGAAATTCAATTTAATAAACTCTTCTCCCGTTAAGCCAGTTTCACAATTTAAACAACATGCAGTAAAAACACCTCAAGATTAAGCTCACAATTTAAATGATTTAGCTGTAAGTCACAAGCAAAATGGTCTAGCATATCTCTTCCAAACACAGATTAAAATACTGTTCCACAACTTGGCGTGATTTACTCTCTTGAGAAGGGTCTGGTCCTCATATATTAGGGACACATTTCTAACGAAGACTGAGCATTCTCCATGTTAACATGGGCTCTTCTTTTACGTATAGTCACAGCTCTGTTGCAGCTGCCCCCACGAAGGATGAGAACCTGGCACAGGCAGCACAGAACCACGGCCATCCAGAGATGATGACAATGCAGAACAGCGCTGAACAGCTCTCAGTTCATGGGGCATTTTTACTCTCTAACACAATGGTACAAAACTGTGTTTACTGCCATCTTCACATTCCACTGCCAAATTAATTTCATTCTATGTCTCAGTCATAGTCCCATCTTTTCTAGAAAAGACATCCACTGTTGCTTACAGACTAACATACTTGCTGGTGTACAACTTGCAAGTGCTTACCTTCAGCAGTGAGTCCAGGATCTGGAGCATTGCACCACCACTGATGACCAACTGAACTTCTGCTCCTCTCCTGCTCTTTGGCATCACACAACCTCTAGCTCCCTCCCAGCAGGCTGTAGGTTGACACAGCACTGTACTGCTCTCAGCTTCTCTTGGAAAAAAGTGTGAGGTCAGAATTTCAGAAGTGTGAGGTCAGAATAGTGCCCACAGGCAGGTCACTAAGAAATTAAAGCAACAGATGCCAGAAGACAGATAACGGTAACGTGCACTACAAAGGCACTGAGTTTTGAAATATTTGACAAAATGCCATATTGTGGTGGCAAAGCAATTACGGAGTTCACAGTCTTCCCCACCAAGAGAAATGGGTCAGTTTTCATTTCCCCAACCTCTGTTTCAGACTTTTGGCAGAATCAAACAGGATAAAATTCATTTCCACTTCACTCATTTGTAGATGTCTAATTAATAATAGAAATATAACTGCATTAAGAAAATCTGATACTAAAAAGCGTGGATGTGTGACAAAATTAAAATCTGTGGTTAGAGAACACAGGGCCATTATGGTAAATTAATTTACTCTTTAAGCAACCATGTGACAGGTCCTGCTTTTTCAGATGGAAAATTAGATTACAGAGTGTTTAAAGAACAAAGTTCCACCTTTTTCCCTATGAGGTCTCCACTTTTCTTTTTAAAACTTTCAGTCTCATTTTTCTCTCTCTGTTAGAGTAGCCCACACCACAGCCCTTCGGGGAAGCGCAGGCCAGGTTCAGGTCTGCTTCCAGTCTCAAAGTCTTTTAAGGATAACCAGATAAAGCTGAACAGGTCAGCAGAGCGGGCTGGCAAGGAGTAGCAGACACTGTTATCCATGTCAAAGAGCAACTTAATACCACTGTTAGATTTATCTAGCAGAAATCTTCCATGTTGGGGGAAAGTATAGAGGGCAGGGAGCATCACTGCCACCATGAGGTTTGGTCCTGCATTCATGTCTCACCGTAGCACATAGTCATACGTGAAGGGAGGAGAACTGCAGATGCAACTTATCTTGATTTCCTCACAGACAGTGAATTTATGATTAAAATATTGGGAGGAGACAGAGAAACATAATATCTGTGAACAATATCAAGGGATCCTCTACAGGAAATAAAAGCTACGTCTGTATTTTTGAATATGAAACATTTGTTCCTTTACAGTCCATTCAGTAGAAAATATCCCAGCCATTTTACATCAACAACTGTATTTTATATCTGAGCTCTAGAAGAGCTACTTAGCAAGGAAAGTCATTAATCAATTTCCAAACCAATATTAACAATTAGCTCTTAACAAGCTTTTTCTGTCTTTGCTTTTGAAAAACAATTGGTTCAAGCTAAGCTGATTTCTGTACCTACTCCAGCACAATACCTGTGGTGCAGTATCAGCAAAATATGTCAAGTGCTCAGGGAAAGGCTTGCTTGTGAACTACAGCAGGGACACAGATAAATAGGGTATTTCAGAGGTCAGCTATAGATGGCATTACATCCTATTCTTACTTTGCCAGTGTGCTTCATCAAAGGCCTGCAACAAGAAAGCACCCACTCGTAACCCAGAAAGAAAACTGTCATTTTTCAGCCAAAGATCTTTCAGCACTTGACGAACGTGAAGAGCTTGACCACTGCAGTGTGCTGACGATGCACTGAAAGAGAAGGGCTTTCAGGAGCAACATGAGAACATAACCTGAGTGCCTCCCTGCAGATGCCACGCGTGAATGTATGTGGCACAGGCTACTTCTGGCTGGGCATGAAAAAAGTTGGAGGCATAGACCTAGGTTGTGTGTGGCCACACAGATAGACAGAAGGACAGACACACACATGACCTTATTACCTATACAGAACAACAGAGAAAGGAAACTGAGCTACAGATACATACTAAAGAGAAGCCAGAAGCCAGGGATTTTAATTACTCCTCCACACACACTTGCTTTCACACCTCCATGAATGTTCCCCTTTCAGCATCCCCAAAGTTCATGACTGTGTCCAGGTCATTTAGTGCTGCTTCAACATAAACAATTAGCATTGGGCACTCTATTATCACAGTGCTGCTTTATAATGAAGTACTTAATGGTTCAATTAACAACTTTTAACAATTGCTCTTCTAATTTCCTCTTTTCACTGGTGTTTGTTTATTTTATTCCACTTCTCCTCCCTCCTCTTGTCAAGCAAATGTAACTGGGAAAGATCTAATTAGCTGAGGATATTGCTTTGCAAAAACTTTCATAATGACTTATTCTTGCCTAAAAACCCTGGTGTGTCAGCTTCTCATGTGTCAACAGCTTCCTATGAAGCCTCATCATTTTATATGTGAACTTTGATCCATAACAGAAAAATTAATGACTAACTCATATAGCTTAGCATATTAAAAGAAGGCAATTCAGAACTAGCTGAAGAAATCTGTTCATTTGTCCATGTTTCTGCTTGTGCATTTGTCAGAAACATGCCACATGACTTTATCGTGTGATAAACTTTCAAATGAAGTCTCTGCCTTTAAACAAGGCCTTTTTTGCCAAGTTTAGCTGCTCCTTAGTCTATGCTGCCTTTCTCTCTCTTAGCCTTAGGGCAGCCTGTCCAAAATAGAGGACCTTGAAGAGCAGCAAATGTTCTCGTCTATGCCACATGAAACCCTGTCTGAAGTGGACAACAGGGCTCACGCCAAGGTCTATGTGCTCCCACCTAGGAAATCCACTCTTGTGATGTATATTTGTCCTACAGTCCCTAAATCAGCTCTAAAACGATGCTGCATCCTCACATCTTTTCTCAGACCTCAGCTAAGGTCTACCTCAGCCCTAGAGCACAAATCCAGCCTGATTATGCATTCTCTAATGGCAGTTCCTCCTTGCTGTTTATTTGGAAGTCAACACTTTGGAAGTCAACGCTCAAGGAAATAAGACAAAACCCACCCCACCAGTTCCTCTCTTGTATGCACCATCAGCACGGTACTATGAATCAGAGGACTTGGCCTTGTTGGAGTTGCATCTTTCCATTCAATTTCCTCCACCATCTCCTCAAAACTTTCCCACTTATTTGCTCAATTTGTGTCCCCTGTAGCCCCTCCCAAATCTCTACAGCCCATAAGGACTAAATTAGCTACCTCCCACTGTTATTGATAGAAAATGACCTGGATCACACATCTCTTCAGTATCTCAAAGATACGTCCTTCAACCAAGCACTTACAGACAATCACATTTATCTACACTGGTGCCTTCAGTAACCGTATAATATTTCTCTCTGTGAACCACACACTTTCTGTGCTCCTCCAAACCCCACAATTCACCTTTAACACTCAGATCCCTTTCAGAATTTTACATACAAAGGACTCAAAGCTCTTCACAGATGTCAATAAGCCTCCCAAAATCCATTGAGGGAGAAAAGCATCACTATCCTTATTTTACAGATGGAAAACATAAAACATTAAGAGGTCAAGGGACTTGCCTGCATAAGTGCAAAAGCTCAAAAGAAAGCCAGGACTAACCACTTCCAAATTTACAGCTGTGCAAACACATGAAACCTGGGCTGTGCTAGGCATAAATTAGAAATTATATTCTCCTTGATCAAGATATAGAAATTACAATCCTCAAAATGTACCATATCTTTTGAAAGAGGATCACTGAAAACCAGCTAATTCATGATTAAACTCACAACCCCTAAGAGGTGATTTTCTGTAATTGTACTAAATTGTGCCATTACCATTCAGCAGGTTTCATCAGAACAAGATGAGATTCTGCTAACAGGGACAAGTGGGTGAGTTTCTGGGCAACAGCTCTTCCTGGGAAAGTTCCTCTGAAGTCATATGAAAGAGAACCAATGGAAGATATCAAAGAACACAAAATATTGCCTCTGAAAACACTGTGCTCCTCAGAAATCAAAAAATGAAATAATCAAAATAATAATAAACAAATACTATCCACAACATTTGCAAGTGATATGACATCCACACTCAATCCATCCAGTGTGCTCTGCTTGTTAGAAGAAGGCAGGACTGACCAAGCATTCATGACCACAGAAAGCTGCTATTACACAGATAAAAATCTTCACAGGAGATAAGAGCCCAGTCAGAACCAGAACACTGGCGTTTTCAACCAGGCTGTGGTTTCACTTTGTGGGGGATTATTATCCTGTGTATATAGCACCAGAATACCATATGGAAAGTTGCTGCTGCAGATGGAAGAGATCACAAAAGGGCTCTTGTAAGATTTGAGCAATTACGGGACACATTAAGAGCCATTGTCTCCAATCCCTGCATATGGTTTTACCTCCAACACTACATGAAACCTTAGTAAAAATCATAACAATGTCACCTTTCAGCTTATCTTTGATTAAAGGATGGCAAGAAGGAACTCTGGTTCAATATTCTCCTTTCAGGGTATCTATTTTTTCCCACTGTATCAGTAATCTTTGCACTTTTCACAAAAAATCATACTTTTTTCCTGAGAGCCAGATAAAATGCAAGAATCTAAAACTACTTTTCCTTCTTTGTGAGTTGCTGCAGCCTCACCAGTAACCAAGATAAAGCAGCTGTCTCCCTGACAAGGACTACAGGCACAAAATCTGACATGCAAATTTTACTATAATTTATGTATTTATAAGCTGTATTGACAGAAGCACATTAAGACAAAGGGAATGATGTGCTCTAACTTAAAAAAAAAAAAAAAAAAAGCTTGTCAAAGTTTTATCACCTCAGACAATGGCTCGGCTGAATTTTAGGGATGGCACAAATGGGAACTCTTAAAGATATAAGATACACTGGTGACATTTAAAAAGACAAACACCAAGTACTAACCAAAGGGAGCTAATTTAATAAAATAAGGGTTTGGCAGTGAGTGTTTATTTGTCTTGGAGGACTTTTTTTTTAAAGAGCATCATTCACATTACTCATTTTCAAGCTTGGTTACATCCCTAATGGATAATTTTCCAGTTACTACCCTTATTAAAAAATACTAAGACTATTTCACAGCAGTAGTCCCAATCACTGTAGTAATACAATGCTATGGATTATGCTATTCATCTACAAAACGCTCCATAAATATTAAAGAATAGAACACAATACTGCAATCTACCTCGAATAAAGGTAGACTGTATCTATGCTAGCCTAAGAACTTCATTCTCTGTTCCCAATCACTGCAGTTTCCTGGTTGCATCCTTCTTGCTCTAAGGGGTTCAGGAAAAGTAGAAGAGTTGTATTCCCTGAACTCTTATTACTTATTTGTCATCTAAATGAGAGGTAAGGCTTGTTTAAAAATCTAAGCATGACAGTGAATACCACACCCATGAAAAATGGCCTTTTGCTTTCCAAAGTGCCTTTGATATTCAGTGAAGGATTGAACAGCCAAGGTAGAATCTTCTCCTAGAAGTGCGTATATTGAAATGGTTTTCCTAAACTCAAACAGAACTGCATAGGACTACACTAAAAGCTTTAAAAATGACACTGTGCAAAAACCATTGCAACTTATGACCTTTAAAAAGCTTTTTTAAATCATTCTCTAAGATGGTAGGTGCATTTATTAGCTTCAGAGGAGACTGGAGAGGAAACAGAGAGAGGATAAGAAATGAAGATTTTCCAGTTTAATGATTGTTTCTAACACTACTCTTTCAGGCCAACAATGCTATTAAGAGGTCATTTCTCATAAAGACCACTTTGTATAAACTCCAATGCACTTCAGCTTAGACATCAGCAGCTGCTTATCCAAGGCCTAGAGGAGGGGCTGGTTCATACAAACTTTCTATCTGCACTAGGATGCAAGCACACATGATTTTCAGGCAGAGAAATTTTCATGTTGCTCTGAAACTGTGCTGGGACTACAAAAACACATTCTGTACCAAACATGAAAATGCCATGTTGCTAATTCATCATCACAATAGATCTATCAAGTGTATCATTTAGGTCTCTATTATAACTTTAAAAATAATTAAAAAAAAAAAAAAGATAGAAGAAAGATACAACTTCACTAATACACTGTTTATTTTAATGCAGAAGTAACTACAATTATGTAAATGTTAAGTAACCATAGCTGATTAGCTCTGTTAAGGTTAATTGCAATTGAATATAATTCAAAGATTCATTTGAAGCAAATTATGTGTTTTTAATAACCAACATTTTCACATTGCATAAAAACAGCTGGAAGGAAAATGTTTTTATGACTAGTAAGTCTCAGTTAAAGTCTAAGAGACATCAGGGAGGTTTTCTTTTTATGATTTTGCATACACCTACTCTCCCTCTCAGACACTGGAATAAGACCTTATAATCACAAAATATTGAGCAATTTTTGTCTGGAATTCAGTCCTCCTTGGGTAACTCAAACTGGTACCACAAAACATGAGCAATATATATTCAAAATCAGTCAGGAAAATCTTAACTGCAAGAGGCTTATATCATAATGGAGTGACAATCATTTCTGTACTGGGTACTTACAAAATTCATCAGTGATCCAACTGATCATTGATGATGTCTTTTAAAAGACATTACTTTTAGAAGTAATGTGATGTCTTTTAAAAGACATTACTTACATGATGGGAGAGTAAATATTCCAGTCTTACAGAATGAAATGTTTTCAATAAATTAGCGGTTTGTTTTCAGTAAATTAGCAGTTTGCTCAAGATTTGTGTACTGATACTGAGACACCCTGGTCATTTTACTATAGAGTACATTTTCACTATTTTTTTCCAATCCAAATCACTGTCAAAAGCATGTGGCCTTCCAGAGAGGCATGGCCTTGCAGTACAATAGAGGAGCAGACACAAATGTTCAAAGTTATCATTTTATGTTTTTCCACCATGTTGCTTTAGAGAAGCACTTTCAATTACCTGCCTGGTCTCTGAAAGGTTAAATGAAAGTTCTTATCTCTTCCAGAGGTGCTATTTAGAAGAGTTCATATACTTCCTGCAAAATACCTAAAGATACTATGCTAAAAGCACTGAATAAAGCCATAGTAATGCTTATGCAAGTTAAATCTTTCACCTACATTTTTGCTCGTGGCTCTAGAACCATAATTGTGATAGGCATCTGTGAGAGTTAGCAAAAATCTACCTTAGATTAGAAAGTATAGCCAAATTCTGTTATGCGAAGTGAGGCCCTCAGCTCCTAGTGATCTGGTAAGCACTGTGTAAATAACTACAAAAACATCTGGAAAAAGCAGAAAAGAAAAGGGATGTTGACAGCAACATTTGTGAATTACAAGCAGGGAATTCTAAAAGAACCATGACTGGAAGTGAAAAGCCCTTCTTCATCCCACAAACTATAAACAACGAGTTGAGCTATTAACCCACTTCCCATTGACTTGACTTGAAATCAGGTTGGGTCTGTGTTCAGTATAAACCTGAACACCTTGTTGTAATTACAGAACTGTGCCTCTTCTGGGCCACAAGGGAATAAAAATAGAGGTGTACTGCATTCTGGCTATTGCTGGACATCTGGACCCTGTCACTGAACCTGTGTTAAGTTAGAGAAATTCTACGTCTGAGACAATGTACTAATCCTATGAGAAGGAGCATTTCCACTAGTTAATGCAATGATGCTATACACAAAAGAGATTAGCAAAGCTCAACAGAAGAATGAGCTGAAACATTTGCCAAAACTTGGTCTTAAATTTGTTCCTTCTCTGCATTTCTGTTCAGCCAGCTGAGCATGTTTTGCACATTGTTTAATTCTAACTATACTAACAAAGGTATTGTTTATCATTTTTAAGCTGAAATTTAAAAGAAAATAGTGAAGCTACCCAGATTACTGTGGTGGGAGGAGAACTCAATTAATGCATTTCTGCATCTCTGATAAAACGTCCAGATGCCATCCTTTTTAATGGCAAGGACCTTCTACATTTGAGGAATATAAATGTTTATTTAAATAATTTGGTACTACATATTTTTTACAGAATCTTTCTAATGAAGAGAACTGGAGATGAATCACAACACTGGCAGAAGTTTTCTAAGATCCTAGTCCTAAACCCCAGACATTAGACTTGTTTTATATCTCCCTTAATGCCATAAATACTGAAAATTTATCCTATACATCTCAAAGCATGAATAAAGATGGACCATCTTAATAACATTATAAGGATTCCAAGTTTTCTTCATGACAGCAAAAAGCTATCTTACAAGAAATATTATCATGGACTTTTTAAAAATCTATATAAAATATATACTTATTTTGGACACAGTCACATCAATTTCTAATATGGGAATTATTAAAAATAGTTGGTGCAGAATGCACCTATTTTTCAGTGACTTTTTACCCTACTGTCTCCTTTCTGTAAGTCGTAAGCCTCTGGTATGAAATCCAGAGCTATGCTGGTTTAAGAGCTAGGTGGCTGATGCTGTAACTCTTACATTGCAGGTCATCTCCCTTGTGTCAGGTTGGGCACGTGATTATTTCCACAATTCTTCTGAAAGAAGCTGCCAAGTGAACAAAGTTAGTGCCTGTGACCTTTGGTCAATTTATTCTGACTTCAAGAATTCCATGAAAGTACTATCAATACCAGCTACTTAGTTTTATTCATTGTTTTCTCTTCATGGTGTCATCCTTGCAGTTCATAAAACTATTTTGTGTTCTTTCTTCACAGAACGTACCTTTGATGTCATCGTGCCTGGTTGTGTCAATGGGAAACAAATATACTGATTTGACATTGTATCTCTTGATTTCTGTGACTTTCAAAGGCAAAGGCAATGGGTAATGTACTATCACACACCATAAATCCATTTTTCATGTAACACCTTATCGTCTTCCCCCCACCGTACACAGTTTAGATATGAGACATCCTTTCTCCGACCACCTCAACACCTGCGAGACTCAAAAAGGTCATGTAATGATATTTCAGTTGGTCTGTGATGTATTGGAAGACTTCTCTCAAGTTCAGACAGTTCCCAGGTTAAACTCCAGTGTTTTTCCATGAGTAACACTAGCAGTATGTCTCCTTTTCTAAGGTCTGAGCACCAAAAATTTCTTTACAACATTGTTTTACTTTATGGGCAACCCCTAGTCTCTGGTGGCCTGGTGCCTTCTATTGTTCACAAGTTTTGTGCCATGGTAAGGAATACAGGAAGGAACAAATGGACACAAAACCAGGAGAGACATTCCCAAGACTCTCTCCCAGTAAATCCATGCCTCCAGTAATTACTTCCAACAATAAAGAATAAAGCAGCAAGATGACTCAGCTGACTGCCATATTGCAGAGAACTACTTGTGTCAGAGTGCTGGAGTGTTGCATTGTTGGCTTGGAGAAAACAAATGTTTATTTATGACAAAAAAACAACTTCTAATGCCATCTTGTCTTCCATAATATATCATCAAGATGATCTCCCAGAAAAGAAAAGTTAGCAAGACACATATAATTACAACCCTTTATTGTGAAAGCTGTTCATTCTCCTCGTGGAGCAATATCTTACCTTGTCTCCTCTCTCCCCTGCTGGCTTTGACTGAAAGCAGAATTTTTGCTTCCTCCTCCCCCTGTCTCCCTACCCTGGTGAACTGGAGACCTTCTGTTGCCATCACTTCTGAGCATCCTTTTGCTAGAAGACTATCCTATTTTCCTACCTTTAAAATGTTTTAGTCTGGGGATAGGAGTAGGGAGATTTTTTTTCCTTTTTAAGCAGATTTGAAAACCCAAGCTCTTAACCAAGCCTCCAGAGTCATTCTCCCTTAGAAAATAATGCTTTTATTTTAACTGTTCTAAGATCAGAAACAAAGAACAGTGCTTATGGGACCTGTAGTAAAAATGACTACACGGCATTAAACAGTCCCCTGGTTTCTGCTGTTTGAGCTCTTCAGCCCAGACATTTAACTGTGCAGGAGGATGTTTCAGATACGGGAACTACCAAGGGGATCCAGCAGAGTGAGGGCCAGTGCTTGGGATCAGGCTGTAGAGGCCGATGTCAACAAAGTGTTAAAACAAGGTCAGGAACTGAGAAACTAAGGTGGATACCAAGTTGAAAGGCAAGGTAAAAACAATGACAAAGGCCAGAAAAATGGAGATTCAAATATGGCCACAAAGGCTGTTTTGCAGAACAGGAAAGTTAGTCAGGAGTCAAGCTCCAAAAGAGAAGGGAAAGAGCAACAGCAGAGAATAAAAAATCCAAATGGACACTAGAACAAAGGAGCAAGGAAGTCCTGGTCAGAACCAGGAATTGGAGATAATTGCCCAACTGATGGATTAAGTCTTACATCCCTTTGGATGGAGCAGATCACCCAGCAGGCCAGCTCACAAGTGGTTGGCCTTGTCAGGCTCTTTCATGTCCAAGCTGGAGCCCAGCTGATGACAGAGGAGTTTGGTTGTCCAGCTGAAACACGATAGACGAGTAACAACCTTTAAATAAATCACATGCTTTCAGAACAGCTGGGCAAACACTGGTTCTTGTGACTACATTTTTACTCAAGCATGTAATGAAAATTTCTTTCACCTCCCGATGGAGATCTTACAAAGTCAAGCTACAGACCAAAGAGCTGAAAGTTGAAAAAGGAGTTGATCTGGGACATAAAATCCAACCAACTGTAACCAGTGTTTGGGACCTCTCTGTAAGTAGCACATGAATTGCTCATTTCGCAGCCCTGAACAAATATAATTGACAACAAATTTTTAATACTCTATCAACAAGTGACATTTATTTACAGCAGCCCATACAGCAAGCTTTAAACTCTTAGTGCATGACATTTGTGGCTTCAGTAATTGCAGGGCAAAGAAAAGCCAGATTCAAATGTGCATAACAGAAGTTTGCTGCCTTTGATTATAGTGGGCAAAAGGAGATTTCAGCACTGCAACTGCCCCAGGGGTCTACGAAGTGCTGGGAAGAACAGTGTCTGACAGGGCGAGACAAGATGCGGTTCTGCTCTCTGGATCTCAGATAACCATTTGTCCTGTCGATGGTATTGCCACAGCTCATAAACTGCCTGCCCAACGAGGCCTGAATCTTTGCAGAAAGCATAAGCACATCTATCAGGACTGTTATCAAGTCTGCTTCGATGACATTATTCCACTGAGAGTCTCTGGTCCTCCTGGAAATGAATGCTGCTAGCATGAACTGCATGTAGGTGTGTTTACACCTACACTGGTACTCATCGTAGATTAGGCCAGGCAGATGAAGCATAGCAAGTCAGGACCTTCTATAAACACTGATACCTAATGCATAGGTAGCTGGTTGAGTAATTGCTGATAATCTCTGTTAGTTTGATGTAGTAACTTAAGGCTTTGCTTTAGGATCAAGCCACAAATAAAGGGTAGCCTCAGACTTATTCAGCCAATTTCTTAGTTGAAAGCAGAAAAAGGTGGTCCCCGATAATTTGTCTGATAGCTCATTACTACAACACAAAGGACAGAGAGCAACCTCTGTAGCAGAGACTGACAAAAGCTAACACCGAGATGGAGTAAGGAGACCACAACACCCTCCAAAGACATGTCTAGGTTTGAAAAAAATAAATCTTTTCAGTGATGTTTTAAGACTGCGTCCCCAGCTTCAATTAAGTGCATCTTGATGTAACAGGAATACAGCTCAGAGGAACTCGAGCGACAAAGTGCTAAAGAATGTTTTACACAGAGACACAGCATGAGGAGACTTGCTAAGAACTCTGCTGGCAGGACTCAAGAAAAAGCTGAGCAACTTTAATATCAGGGTAAATGAAAGCAAATTTTTTTTAAAAAAGGAAAGAAGAAAAGGAAGGGCAATGTAATGGAAATCTTGTCTGACTACAAAGGCTGATGAGATGAAAGGCAAAAGGAACTTCGTGTGTTTTCTACCTTCTTGTTTTTGGTCTCAGATGCACTGGCATATCTCTGCAAATGTCAGCGAGTCAGAAAGCAAATCAAAAGAAACAGCTCTGATCTAGGGAGTGTGCTTTTGAAAAGGAATAGATCTACCAAGGGTGTAATGTGGCACATCAGGCCACCTGGATAATGAGGGGCAGCAAATGATAAGGAGGATGAATTATGTCAGCTCCTACATGAGAAGGCTGATGGAAGAGATGAGGCTGCTTTGCTGGAGCTTTCATTAGGAATCATTTATGTAGCAGCACTTTGGGTCTCAGCTTTGGCTCCCTCTTTGCCATACAGAATAAGTGCTGTTGGACATGAGATTTCAAGGAGCTAATCTCATGATTGGAGCCATGGATGAACAAGCTCTCTCTTCAAACTGTTTCCAGAAAGCTTGCGAAACACTGAACTAAATTCTATTTTCCTAGAGATTCAGAGAATATTGTGTAGTTAGAAGAAATTGCCTATTTTAAATCTTTAAATCTTTTTTATCTTTTAAGATTATTAACTTGTTCAAGAACTTCTTCTGATGTCCAAACAATCTTATCTTAAAATTGTAAGAAGTAAGCAAGTTATATCCATTCATAGATGTAACAATAAATTTGTTGTTGTTATTTTGTGAGGTTAAAAACAGGGACATGAGTACATAAATTGACAGAATTATAAATAAACTTTTGAGATTTTGTCAAAAATCTGTAGACAGCAAGTTTTTAATGGAGATTTTGGAGCGAAGTGAAGTGGTGTAATTACTCTGATGCATAAATAAAGGGCTCAAAAGAGCAAGCTGAAAAAAAAGGCATTCAAAGGAGTAGCCATGATCTCTTTCATTTATGTTTTAGCAACATACTTATTTGAAGTCTTTACTTTTAGCATGAAATAAAAATAGGATGGATGTGTAAGCAAGAAAAACTTGTTAACTTGTGAGAAAGACCAAATTAATCCTGGAACGCTGTTGCTTTTCCTCCTTGGATTTTGTGTTTTACTTCCACAAATATTCATGTAACTTCATTTACTGTGCAAAGTGGATTTCATAGCTGTGTGCTGGTATTCTGGAAGCAAATTTTACATTTACTCATGTGAACACTCAAACTATTCAAAATCCTGAATGAATTGAAAAAGCATCATCTCACTTATTTTTGCTAATCAATGAAACTCAACTGAAGAGCAAAAGCAGACTAACATTAAATCTTTTTGATTACAAATAGATTTGGTGCATTAATTTAGAAGCTGGACATTGCTTTGTTTGTTATTAAAACAAGTTCTCCGATGGCTAATCATCACTTATGAACACCGTGACAACAGGACACGAAAAAGGATGGGTCCAGTTAGATAACAATTAAGCATCGACGTTAAATTTCATCCGGTCCTTTGGCTAGCTCCATTGCTTGATTTTCCTCAGAAAATTATGTTCTTTTTTTCTTCAAGTTTCACATTATTCTGTTACCCACTTTCACTCACAGCCACAAATGGAAATACCAGAAAACAAAACTTACTGGAAAACAAAGCCATGAATGAGGCTATTTCTGTTCTGTTTCAAAGCCATCCAGAAATGTCAAAAAGCTCAAACAAAAGTCTGTTCTAATGAGATTTCTTCTCCAAAGATTTTTGGATGCACTTGATAGGCACTTGAACCCTCCAGGGTTTATCTGATCAGAAATGAATTGCCGGGCAATCCTCATTCTCACGGGTCCAAGTCATGACCTGGAATATCTTGCTGTGCTAGAAGTGGTAAAGCAACAAGACTAATAGCTTTCTCATATTATAAGGTTGAAACCGACTCAAGAGAAATTCGAGGTAATTAATTGGAGCACAGTAACTTTTTCAGGGTGCTTGGTATCATACCTCAAGTGCTATTGCAATGCATTTCCACCATAGCAAAAGGTACAACTTTCACGCGTAATAAATGAAGGTGCAATCTCTCTTAATCTGGACACATCCACATCAGTGCTGATTTTCATTTGCGGATGCAAAATTGAGATGTCAACAGAACGACAGAGTGACCTTCATTTGAGTGGTCCGGAGGCAGAGTAAATTGATGGAAACACACAACAGTTTTGCAGAAAGCAAAGAGGATTTGCTGGCTGACAGCTTTTAAGCAGAGCTGCTTTCTGGGCACTAGGGAATCATACACTTTGCTGTTGCTTTGGTACATTGCCATTTTAGTCATTTCAATCTGTCCAAGACTGGATACATTTATGAATGAAACAGTCTAGGAATATACTGCCTGAACACACTTTTCCCCGCTAAGACAAGGAATAAGCCACAACATGAGCTCAACCTGTTAATCAATTTAAAGTCCCTGTAATATCGTAGAGATATGAGTCTTACACATAGCTCAAAAGTCTGCCCTCATTCTGACCCGAAAGCTCAGGCTGAAAAGAACTGTGGGAAACTCCAATAATTACGGGTGGTAATTTAGAGAACTAATGCAGGTTGGCAGGTTGAGATGGAAAGAAAGTTTGAAGGGAATTGTGCACACCACTTTGGTTTTACAGGTTAACCAACACGCAAGTGCAAGTGTGGCCAATTAATAAGGGTTGCTAAGAGTGAGGGAGGTTTCTCCATCACCTTTTTTCTTTTCTGTTCAGAGTAACACTGGGGAATAGCACATAGCAGCACAAAAACAAACAGCAGCATCCTTAAACTGTAGGGCTGGCTCTGCAGTTCCCATGGCGACAAGTATGGTTACTTAGTCATTGAAAGAGGAGAATCCTTTCCCCCATCACATTTTCTTAAAAATTCATTGTATTGTCATCCTTCTTATTTTTTAAGCAGGTAACAGTTCAAATCATTGCAGTTTTGGTCCTTACAATTCCTAACCTCAGAATGAAATACAACAATGCCAAGAGCTGGGAAGACATTCACGATGGCAATGAAATAGGTGGTTTAAGAGCAGCCTGGGGTGCAGACAGCATTGCCCAGTGCTGCGGTGCATGCTGAGCAGCAGCCCGACTGCCTGGCTGCTCCTCAGGTGAAGTGGTTATAAGACTTAATTCCATCACCGCTCTCTCATTGAAATGAAGGGAGAGATGCAATTAAGGGCAGAACTTGCTTCACTATTTGCAAAGCCCAAGGGCTTTCTGCAAAGGAATGCAACGTTGCGTCAGGCATAAAAAATGAAAGACCCAGTACTGCTTGTCTCTTCTATGTACTTGCAACATCCTTGTTATGTATGTGTACTCCCTCTCCCCCTACAACAACTCTTTCTATTGTCATCAGCTTTGTCTTATTGAGCAGCATCCTGTGTTTTCTAAGCCAAAGACTGTGTTTTGTCAGAAGGTTTGTATGGATAGGGATTTGTAGCATTTGTGTAGATTTGTTTGGCCAAAGATCATTGTATGTTACTTCAAGGAAATACAAGTTTTCCTCTCTCTACCCCTCGAGGTTACTTGCCAGAAGTTTTTGAAGGTGTACAGCATAAGCCAAGAATAGATTTTAGTGGGTTCTCAGCACCAATCCCATATCTCCATTAATTAGAATTAGGCGGAAGGGAAGGAAGGGAAGGAAAGGAAATCCAGACATACTATTTAGATTTCTACATCAATTCCATTCCCCTGTGCCTACCATTTTGACATATTGCCATGAATAAGCTTCCTGATAGATTTAGTCATGAAAACAGCTATTTCTAGACAATATCATAAACTTCCTCCAACTAAAATTATAATTTACTGTCACTATTATTTGCGCTGAAACTTAGTTTCAGCTACCAAAATAAAGGATAAAAACACAGTCACCCACATCTCAGATGAATCAGCTGGGATTCTGAACACAACACACATGATCCAACTGACCGTGAATAAGCTTCAGAACAAGAATTACTCACAGAAATGAGCCATGAAGGAATCAGAAAAAACAATCTACTTCAGAAACTTTTAAACATAAGGGGTGAGAGATTCTTACTCATTTTAACTGACCATGCAGAGAAGAAAGGCTTTGCAGAGAATCGGTTGAAGCTCCACATCCTTAATTGGCTCAATGGATTTTTGCAGAGAGATGAGCAAGGGCCAGAAGGATGCCAGATGGGAGCAGTAGTCAGGCCGGTAACACAATCAGTATCGCAGACAAACACAGAACAGTCAAACAGATGTTAGATTTATTGCAAAGAAAGGCAACAACTGGAAGGAAGAACAGCAAGTCCTGATCCAGGACATGAAACTGGATTACTGTAAACATAAAGGCAGAGTAAGTATGACTTACTATGGATGTTGCGCGAATAAAATGGGCTGTTCAGAAAAGATGTATATGGCACTAAAGCAAGAGAAAGCAATATGCGTAAACAAATTCAGTTTATGTCAAATCTGAAGCAGAAACATGCAAGTCAGGAAGCAGAAATGTGTTATTATTTAAAAGAGGCAACTACAAGGCCTGATCTCAATTAGGAAATATATGAAGGAATGAGCACTGGTAAACATGAAGCATAATGAAGGACAATGTGGTATTATTTATAGGGCAACAAATCTCCTGGAGAAATTAGGGAAGATCTAATCCATTGGATTTAGGGAAAGCATTCAGTATGGTCTTGGATGGAAAATTGGTATCTACCATGAAGAAGGTACAGTGTAGCTCTGAATAAGTAACGAACTAACTAGCATGATGAGAGAATTGGTGGTTACAGCTCTGTGGGAGTCTTTTGTAAAATTTTAATTACCAAGACAAAGTGGAAATGCTAATGATATTTTATAGTGACAAAAATATGGAGAAGCATTGTCAACATAAATAAAAGGGAGGTTTTGTTTCTTTGGGGTAGGTTTTTTAGGAGGTAGCTGTTTTGTTTTTGTGTTTTATTTGTTTGGTTTTGGGAGATCTTGCTAAGATTCAAAAGCATTGAAAAAATGGTGTTTCACAGCGCAAAGCTGTGCCTCTAGGCTTTGTACCAGAACTGGAATTCTATGATTAAGTGGGAAAAATCATCACATAAAAACAACCAAACAACGGTCTGGGAGTATCAGCTTATCACTTATCAAGAAATGTGTCTTTGAGCATGACAAACTCAATTCCAAGATATGTACAAGGCACATTATTTACAGTGTAACAGAAGCGTATTGCAATCGCATTGTACAAGACAATAGCAGATACTGTGATTCTATTCATTCTTGTTCAAGAAAAAATCATTTAAATCAGAACAGAGACAGGGTATTCCTGCAGGGAAAGGAGCAGTTGTTTTAAGAAATAGCAATTGTTTGTCCAAGCAAAAAAGCTGTTGGGCATCTGTAAATATAAAGAGGAGGAAAATTAATTATTCAAGCTAAAAAAAAAAAAAAAAAAAAACTATCTGTACAAACCAGAAGAAAATACAGGTGGCCCAGAAATAAGAAAATGAATTCTACCCATTAAGGCATTGAGGTTCTGGAACAATTCTCACCAATCAGAAATTGGTAGGAGTGCCAGAAAAAAAATGCCTAAGTTTAACATGGAACTAATATATGACAAATAAGCTCTGATGGTACTTCAAAGACTCAAATACTTGCTTTTTGTCCTTGCTTGGGTGTGCCACACCTCCCCCTCATTACTCTAACTTCTCCACAGTTTACCAATTCTACATACCATCATCTCTAGGTAGGTGCTCTTCTCACATCCAGCCTGTGCCCAATGCAGCAACTGCTAATCTCAGTCCTGTTATTCAGATACTCACATCATTCAAACAACCCTTAATACATGTAAATGTAGTTAAATATATATATAAGTACATACATATATAATGGGTTAATAAATAGCTGTGGTATAGAAATCATTTTATAAAGAAAAATCTATTGTTTTGTATTTTAAAGACTCTGTGTTTCTCTTATTAGAAGATATTTGAGTGTTAGTAGAGAAAGGACTAAACTGGAATCAAGTTGTTTTCTGTGCTCTTCATTAGAGCCACCAGAACCCAAGGTGGGACAGATGTCTCCATCAACCACCACAATAACATGAACCTTGAATGTTAGGCAGAATAAATTCATCCATTCTCAAAGAAGAGTTTCTGATTTGTAAGTGAAAGGATATTTCTGCAGCTGAGGATCTATGAGACTCATGGTCATCTGCTAACTCCAATGATTTGATGACTGTGCTCTTGAAATCTTTATTATTTGTTTTCTGGCACGTTAACTGGACTGCCTTACACCCTGAACTGCCATAATAGCCAGAGAAGTCCCTCTGATCGCTGTTATAAACAGCTGAACTGAATTCTTGTTCATTATTCCCTGTGAAAGAAAACCATTACATCTAGATTATTGCAAATTCTTTTCTGTTAAAGCAGCTCTGCATGACTCATTGTCTGTGACAGGGGAAATGCTGTAGCTCCCTGAGAAGCTCTTTAAAAAAAAATCTCCTTGGAGATAAGGCTCCTGAGTACTGAGAGACCTGCAGATCTCTGTCCCACATCCCCTGTAAGCCAAACAGGCACAGGACAGGTAACCTCAGCCAACAGTGCGAGAGCTCCTTCTCTCTCCAGTGAGTGGCAGTAACAAATTCACCTCGGTGGTGAGGTCTACAGCAACTCCGTCTTCAGGAGATGATGTCATCTGCAGGGAAGAAACAGAGATTGCAAAGCCCAAAAGAAAACCAAATCAATTAAATGTAGACAGCATGAAAGCCCAGTCAGTATCACAAGTGCCTTCAAAAGTTCCCTTAGTCAGGCTTAATTTCTTTCGGCAGCTGTCACTGGTAAATCTAAATATGTCACTGTCTCATGTGTACGCTACTTTGCCACTGTGTTGTGTACCAACTCAGACGTGAGATGTCAAAGTAATTTTTGTAGAAGCTGCATTAGAGTTTTTGATTCCTGATGCCTTGGCCAGATAAATCAACAGCTTCAGCTCTTCATTTCCTCCCTGTTCAATGCATTAATCTGATTTACAATAATATATCAAGTTTAGAGAATACACGCATCAAGTTACTGAGTCTCATTCGGAAGTGATCAAAGAGTGCTGTGTGTCAACATTTTCTCTGATGAGGATGTGACATTAGAGAGGACTACCAGCTCTGTTTTAGAGTCAAAAATTCCACAAAGTAGAAAAAAAATCAACTTTCAAAAACCATAATATAAATACACATTTTTTCTTCACTTGTTTTTCCATGAAGTAAGAGGTTCACTGTAATGATTGCTGGAAATTGCTAAAAACCCAAATTCAGAAAGGCGCATTGTTCCAGAGTTCGAAAATGGGAATATTCCCCTCAAAAGAATGAAGTACATTTAAAATGATCTGTGTTCTGAATAGATTGACTGGCAACACAGCTTGAATAAAAGTTATTCTGTACTTTGCATTTTTACTGTCTGATGATTTTATGACGCATATTGATATTTGATTCTTTTCTTAAATCTTCAGTTTCTAGAGGCCTCAATTCCAACTCAGAGGCTCCAAACTTAAAAGATAAAAAAATTATTATGTTTTCTTAGATGTATATCTCCCTTCACTGAAATAATGCTGCTTCCTATCTCCTCCATCCTATCACGGTTAAACTGCTACACTGAAGGGCTGCATGATGCTTCTGACTGCTTCATGATGCTGTAAAAAAGGGTATTCAACCTCCATCGTCATTTCAAACAGGGAATGTTTTTTGTGTGTTTTTTTGCTTGTTTTGTTTTGTTTTTTGACATAGCCAAGCTGCTCTGCCTCTGTTAGCAAGGAGAAAAACAGGGATGTAAGGAGACAAATGCAGAAGTTCTATGGAAGAATCGTAACTAGAGAGGATTTTCAGGTCATCATGGTGCACAAATATGTTTCCTTCTACTACATTTAGTTTGATGATTCTTAATTAAATCCCTCTGAAGACTTCATATGACTGAGGGCTCAACAGCTCCTTAAAGGAGGTTATTTCTCATCCCATTTGGGAACCATGCAATAAATAGGTACCTATTTAGATAAAATGTAAATCATATCCGTGTCAGTGTTGGATCATCTCTGAATTCCTTACAACACAGCTTCTGTGCTGATGCACAAAAATAGTAGCACACCTGAAAGTTATCAGAGATCTTACATATTGGAGCAGATGCAAATTCAACAGCTCTACTGTTCAACAGTAATATGCAGAATAACAGAAGACATACCAAAGGACTCTTAGAAGGACCCGATCAGAGAAGAAGCACGACAGGAGGGTGCTCCAGTTCTGAATGTTGACCAAGTAAAGAATACTGCTGAATAATTAGTTGGTCACATAATATGCTGTTAGGCTTAACAAAAAGACCACAGGGCCAACTCCTACAATAGCTGAATTGGATGAAATTTGTTCTAATAGAATACCACCTGCAACTTCTCTGTGTTGGGGACACTGAAATGTGTGTAGATGGCAGAATATTCCAGGTCCAAAAAATATGCAAAATCAAAGTCCTTAAGTCCCTGAAAATACTTTCAAATATTAATTTGTTTTCCACTGTCATCTCAACTTCTAAGCAATTTCATTCAGCATCAGTTGCAGCTGTGACCCACCTACGACTTGAAAAACTGCCCATGTGTTTTCAAGTTCCACACCTAGTAAGTACAGTAGAAACACCATTTAATAACATCATTAAACACACTAAAATTCTTGTCTAGTTTTTATTATTAATATAATTAGATTGAAAGTTAATGCAAAAAAATCTTTGCTGGAAAATAAGCTGTGATGAGTTATGTGATGGTTCCTGATTCCACAGTTCTCATCAAACACCATTTTTTCCTGATCAAGATCCTTTCCAACATAATTGGAGGGTGAAGAAATATACGAAAATTATATTAACCGAAAGGCATTTTCAAAGGCAGTTGGTGCTAATGAGTCCAAGCAAGAAAACTACAGCCAGCTATGGAAGTAAAATAGCATGACACTTAACCCTTTGCTAAGTATGGTAATTAGCAGTAGGGTCAGGTTTAGTAATTAATGAGCTCACATTTTTATTTCATTGAGATTAAGTTTAACAGGGCAATTGGTCTAGGCTAGTGAGGAATAGTTAGTTGCTAAGTACCATCCAAAGCAACAAGAAGCAGATGAGAAATATTTCACTCAGGAAATACTAAAGAAAACACCATTACTTATGGAAACTTACAGAATGGGGTTCCCTCTGGGAGTTTTAAAGACATATGAATGACTCAGGAGGCCAAATTTTGAGCTTATTATCTAAAGTCACTTGGGCACTCTTAAAATTTCCAGCCTAAAATCTATTCTCTGCCAGAAGTGTGTAAACGGGCAATGTGAATGTAAAATACAAGCAATCCTTCCCCTCACCCAGCACAACCAGTAGACCAAAACCTTGCCACAGCACCTGAGCAATTTAAATTGCACAGTACAATTTGTTGCAAATTTGCAACAGTCTGTGATGTCCTCCATCACAGACTACTGCCCTTGGCTTCACAAGGTCTGCTCAGCATCTTCATCTAGGCAGTGACTTTATATTCATGAGAATGATATTTTCTAAACTATCTGCATAATCACTTGACTCTGTGACAGACTCAAGAAATCCTTTGGAGAGAAGGGAAATATTCAAATGAGGCCTACAGATCATCTCCTCCTCCTATTACTGTATCTCACTTCACTAACTAGGTGGGAATGGATTTGAAGTTTCTTTCTGGAGTGCTGAGAAAGAGGTTATATATACATTGCTTAGCATCTCCACAAAAGCAACTGTGTGGCTCTAGCTGGCTTTGAGTATTAATTTTCACAACCTATGCCATATTCACAGTCTCTCATCTCATTGCATCATGAAGTGTATGGCTTGGCTTTTCCTACTCGGCATACTTGTGGCTGGGTGATGGTTAGGGCAATGGAAAGCACAGACTTCACTCTTTTCTCCTCCTCTCCTACAATAACTTTTTTCTCTGTTCTTGCATATGGGCTCCTACAGAGCACATACTGACAGATACTTCTCACAATCAGGTCTATGAAAATCCTCCCCATTCTTTCAGTCAAAAAAATTGTACATGTCATTGCATAGATTGATTAATGAAATCACTGTAAAGCTTGAGGAATTGGTTATCTCCAGTAGTTAACAGACAAGACTTTCTATTAATGCAGGTTAATGTGCTAGTAAACCATTTGTTAACAGCAGTAATTGACCAATTCAGAGAATATACACTGTATTTAATGAATAATGTCAGGAAGACAGAGTGCCCAGAAACCTGATCGCATTGCTATTCATATTTTTGCTATCTATGGTAGCAGATATGGGTAAGTGGTTGCTTCTAGTGGTGAATCACTGTCGTAGTCCATTACCCATGCTCCCCATGGGTTAAAACTTAATATATGCTCTCCCCTGCCCAGGAGATTTCCTAGCTTGATAGAAGAGCTAGCATTTCACACACATCAGCAATTCCTATATAACAACTGAGAGTAAAAATGAGGCCTTTGGGGTTCTATTCTCTGTTTCACTGAACGTCTAGAAAGGCTAAAACATAATATGGAATCCTAATTTATAACGAGGGGGAAGGGACAGGTCAGTGGGAACATCACAAGTATTTGTGTGAAGAATTCCCCAATCACAACCTTAAAAGACAAAATTCCCTGCCCAGCTTGCCATCAGAAACGAACAAAATATGCTTCAACAGAATTTCATGGTCTGCAGCTTCCCTCCCCTTCTCACATTTTTCTTGTACTCCTATTTGCAATTGAATGCAATAGATTAAACAATGATCAGATTTTCTTTCATTGCTTTCTTATCACTTTTCTATACTCCCTTTTGACAGCACAGTGTTTCAGAAGTCTTGAAGGTGTTTCAGAAGTCTTGAAATGCCACTGAGAAGGAAAAAAAGAAGGAATAAACAAAAAGGAAACCATTCGGTTGTTTGCTTCTGCTAGCAAAAAGTAGGAGAAAGAGATGACAGGGAGGAAGATGAAATAGCTGGATGCCACTAATTCAACATCTCTAGTTTTAAAACCTAAATGGAAGGAATGGATAGGAGAGGCAAGACAAAAGTTTGAGGAAAGTTTTGCAAATATACATCAAAGACTAGTCTTAACAGCTGATATTACAGAGACAAAAGGGGGGCTGGCTACTGAGGAATACAAGGTAGAACTCAAAAAGGTATAATAAGGTAGCACTGGCCATAGCAAATCTAGGTAAAGGCCTTCATAATTCAAAAGATTTACAGTATTTACCTAAGAACAAGTTCATCCTTTGGGATATTTCCAACAAAACAAGATTATTGTGATTCCCACTGTTACAGCAGAAATTAATTTCACTATGGTACAGAATGAGTTATCATCATTTCATATTTTTAATGAAATTTGATTATAAAAATCAATTTGAGCTCCCTTTTACCTTCTTGTTTGCAACCATTCTGGAAACATAATTCATCTTTCACAGACATTCATTTGATTCCAGGAAAGAATATGGGATTTCTTTGAGAGTATTCTTATCAATAAATGTATAACGGTATGTAATGAAAATATGTTTCTGAATAAGACAGTTTAATTCAAGTACAAAACCTACTCAACAAAATTATACCCTAAAAATAAACAAAACAAAGTTTCCCAGTTTAATTGTGAAAAGTATCAGTTTTAAACTAATTAATTTTAGAGACATTGCTAATAAATCTTAATATATCTCCAGAAAGAATGAGTAGCTAGTAATTTAGTTTTTATTAAGCTGTTACCAAGTCCTATGCTAATTAAATCCAGGCATCGATAGTAATTCCTCCAAAGATCTGAAAATGTAAATAATGCAATAAAATAAGTAACTTTGTGTTACCATGAAACAAGATGAGCCAGAAGCAAGGAGAAAGAACTAAGGAATTGAGAAATAGAGGGAAATTCTCTGTGCCTGTCTCTCATGCAGATTTGTTCAATATTTTATAACACCTGCTGCATTTTGCATGTATTTCGCACCAACAAATCTCCTCTTGGTGTGAGCATTAAGGGCTGGCAGCTGAGGTGCCTTCTGTGAACAAATGGCTTGTGAAAGAAGCTCTCCCCTGAGAGGAGATAAAAGACAGGGAGGGTTGAGAGGGGATCACCAGAGAGAGCAGATGCCCCTTAGGGGCTTACAGGAACAGACTCCTTCCTTACACAAGACAGACACTGGTTGGTTCCACAGCTCCTCTCCATGGAGGAGAAACCTTTTCTCCTGCTGTGCCAGGAATCAGTGAGAAAACTGTGACTGACTGCAATGGCAAAGTGGCAGAACTGAGAGAGCAGAGTTTTAGATGCGTGCATGTCAGATTTTTGGTGTGTGCATGGGAAAATTTAATAGACAGATCACATTATAAACACACACAGAGAGAAAGACATTCAAAGCTTCCTCTGCTTTCCCTGCAATACATTAATGTGTCTTGTTCTATGTAGGTCATTAAACATTTCTGACAATCCTAGAAGATCTCATAGTTTAAAAATACGACGTAGGCCGAAAGTGAAGAAAAAATGTTTAGCATCACATTTTGGAACTCAGTTAATGCCACAAGATTCCCAACAGCATCACTAGTATTCGCTTGACAACCTTCTAGCATACAAAGTTAGCCATGCTGATTTTATATATGGAAAGTGAAGTGTGAAGAGGCTGAGTAACTCATCCAAACTCACAACACAAGTCACAAAGGTAGAAGTAAATAAATCCCACTTTAATAAGACCAATTCCTTATGGTGTGTGAGAAATGCCTACCTCTCAGGAATGGTTCAGCTTTCATGTTTATTAGAGTGTACCAGAAAGACTTTGTAAGGACCAAAATACTGAACCTGAACACCTGGTCAAGTGTCCTGTGATTAGTCATCCCCATGAGAGATGATGCTCTATATTTAAATAACAGAAGATGCTAAAGCAGGTTCTGCCCTGTAACGAGGATTACAAAAAATTAAAAATAAAAAACCACCAATATGTTGCTGTTTTCTTTTTCTTTGTAGCAGAACCACCTTAAAAAGTCTGTGCATGAGCTAACAGACATAGAAAAGTGTTCCATTCATTTGTGTAAGCAAAACCCCCAGACTCTGTAGTCAGCCACCCAAACTCTTCTAAACAGGGATGACATACAGTCTTCTTAATGCTTTGTTTTGTAGATGTTGCTAACCTCCGCCCAGACACATGTAATCCATGCTGAGGAATCCTTTCTTATCTAAACCATGTCTAATCAATGAAGCCAGTTCCAGTCTTCCCTCACATCACTCTTAAGTCTCTCTGCTCCATTTCTCCTGATGAGAGTTGGGACTCCCAGTCCAAAAAAAAAAAAAAAAAAAAAAAGGAAAGATTAGGAAGAAGGAGGACATTAGAAAATAAATTGGGCTTTATTTAAGATTCATATATCTTTAGCTTGATTTTTCGTGATAACTCAGCATAGCAACAGTGAACGGAGGCCGGGGATGTTAGCAGCATTGCTAAGGACCCACCCTGTTTCAGGACGTGAAGAGACATCCCTCAGAAGGACCCAGCAAAGTACAGTACAGAGAACAGGCCAAGATCATAGGTTTTATTTGTATGTATAGAAGTGCCCTCAAATAACTAATCACATTAAAGCAGTGCTATTTTTTAACACAGATAAGGCTAAGACTCATGGCCTACAGGCTGTGGCAGCCCACTAACGCCTGTGATCTGGACACTGAAGCTGTGCACAAGGAGAGGGATGCCCTAAGCCTGGGTCCTGCTCTCTGAAGCAGCACGGCGCTTTCTCCCTGCAGCTAACGAGAGAGCAAAGAGGAGGCAGGAGATGGTCCTGAAAACCACGTAGCCAAGACCTGTATTGTCTCGTTACAAATTCTACCCGACAGACATACTTCAGTCATTTAACACTAGTCATGATTTTGGCTTTAAATTCTTCTCATGTTGTTACTCAGCTTAGAATTCTGGTGCTACTCAGATCTCATCTAATCTGTGGAAGTACATGGGCCTCTGGATATTACAGAATGGGTTGCAGTGGAAAACCATAAACTTGAAGGAATTAATGCAATAGCACACTCAGAATAGGTGCAGAACTTCAGCAGGAAACATTGCCTCCCACACGCTACGAGCTCTATGCATTCAAAGAAAATTCTCAGATTAACAAATTTAGTGTTTAATGTTAGCGTGGGAGTGGAGTGCTGTTTTTCAGAAATATCTGGTGGTTTTAGTCTGCTTTTTAGCATTTAACTATACATTTTCTTGGCTTTGTATTTTTAAAATAAGTTCCAAGAGCTTCAGCAATCTTCTGTGTTTGAATTGTATTTTGCTTTGTTCTGAATGCCAGTGCATTTCTAGGCATTAATCCTGCCTCTTTATTCTACTCACATATTTGTTCATTCAGTTGGCTTGGTGTATAATGAGGCTGTTGGCAGTTGAGGCTTTTTTTTTTTTAGCATCATTAGATTTTATGATTTCTAAAAGTTCCACACAGCAAAACATTCACCCTGATATTAAAATGTACAGAACAATATCTACCAATTAATAGTGGCTCCAGAAGTGCCTGTGCAGACAATATGAAGCAAGTCTAATGAAGGGAATGTATGTTTCCAGTGCTGACCTTTCTATCACGCTTTGTCTTCCAAAGAAAGAAAAATGTTTCTGTCCCTCTCCAGTGACATGTCCTCTGGTTAAGCACAGAAAGAATACGTGCACGCATCACATTCACACACTCACAAGCTCACTGAAAAACAGTCAGCTTAAAAAAAATAACCTTTGTGTCCAAACACCAGGTACTGCCTCTCCTCAAAAAAAATAAAAAAAAATAAAAAAATAATAATCAACCCAAGGTGACAGTACAAGAAAAAGCAGTTATTAGTGTAAAAACTGGTTGCAAAAGACAGTCCTGTGACATGGCTTTTGTGCCTGCAAAGCAAAGATAAACCTTTGCAGGCATGTACCTCCCTCAGCAGCTGGAGGGTAAGGATCCAAAATCATAGCCACTTCAAATGAGCTCATTCATGGGGTTCTGCAGACACTTAGACCTGTTTTGTTACTGGCATGCAAGACTTCCCTCATGCCCTGGGTATGCATCTGGAATACATCTGCGATCTGTGTATGGCGTCATGCTAGGGTGGGGAGGAAAGCATTAAGCAGCAGCAAAGAGTGCCCCTTCCCCGGTGATCCCAGACTGGAATATTCACCCACAGCTGCTGGAATGAAGCCCCACAGCTCCCCTCCTTCACCATGGCCACAGGTGCCGATGTCTCTGGCCAGCAGAGCACAGAGCCAACTGCCTGTTACACAACATCAAAGACAAGGAAGGAGAGAGGCCATGGGAGCTGTGCGGCAAATATCTGAGATACAGATGCAACAGCTGGGAACGTGCAGAACAAATGAAATGTAAAGCTCACACGGAGTGGATCAGACTGGCTAAGCTAGATCTAAGAAGTGTGGAAAAGGCCAGCTCAAAGGTTCTCTAACCCATAAAGATGTAGGAAGGGCGTAGGGAGAGCGCTGCAGACAGCTCGTCCCGAGAACGTTGACAAGGTAGCAAAATGACCTCATTAAAAACATTTTCAAAAGATTTTAAAGAGTGTTTATAGAAATAAATTTCAACACTTTTAATGGTTCTTGTAAAAAAAATTAAAGTGGTCAGACTTGTTTTAAATTACGAGGAAGGAACTGTTACCATGGGTGGTACCGTTCATATTTCTCTGAAAAAGCAGAACGCTCGGGTACTGGGAGCTCGTCAGGGTTACAGCTTTTGGACCCCCTGGATCTAGAGTTTCTGTAGGCTGTTGTGAAGTGCACTGGCTTGAGGCAGGGCTGCTCCCCAGACTTTTTTTAGACTAAAGGTCTGTTAGAGTTGTGGAGGACTGGACTCACTGACCCTGGTGATACATTCCTACTCTATGTGTCTGTGTCCTAGTACGGGGTTTATGAAGTAGAAATTGAACATTTACAATGCCTGCATAAAGGGTAGCTGTGAAAAAAAATAGAACAAGATAATGTAATCTCTGGATATCAGATTAAACACCCTTATGCTAATACACCTATATATAACCAGTATCACTTCTTTCGTATTTCTAATTATTCTGAGTTTCATAATCAAGGTCAGGGTTAATGCAAGGCAGACAGATGCAATATAAATCTTGAGATTCCTTTGGGTGTTTTTTTTAATGCCAGAATGCTCTATTTATCATACTCCAATATCCCGTAAATAATTGTATACCCTGCACTGTAAACCCTAAAGGGAAATTCAGCTATTATAAAGAAACTACAAAAAAAAAAAATCTCATGTTTGGAAAGCCAACCAATCCATATATATACTTTTTCTCCATAAATATCTCTCAGCTACTTTCTAATTTGTTTTAATTACAAAGTTCTATTCAGGGAACAAATGGTTTTGTGCATTATGCAATATCAATAAAAATAGCCACACACAGAAATCTCTTTTCCCCCTGGACTGAGTTTTCCAAATGTTTGCCAGCAAGTTAAAAATGCTTCTTACAAAAGCAATTAAAAGTAATGCCACAAATACTTATGAGTCCTGTCTCTTACACCTTAAGCATTTTTTGCTTAGACAATTAGACTTTTAAAATGTTCTTGTGTGTTCTCTCTGTTTTGCACTCTCACTTCTGCAATATTCTACTCTAAATACACCAGTACCAATGAGTTCAGCTCTTTAAAAAAAAAGATGCATTTCCATGGGGCGCCAACCCATCAGCTTAGTACTTGCTTCTCCTCAGGGATTCTTACGGCCGTTCTCCTTTGAGATGGCTCAGCTGCTGCAGTTAGAAAGTTACCCAAGTCCAAAGACCCCAAAAGGTGCTTCTATTAAGCTGCAACAGCAAAACATGGGCTGAAGGTGGTCCTAGTCTCCATTCTGGCAAGTACCAGGGCTGCCCTGAACCACATTTCACCCCTGCTCCATGATCATCAGTGCTGGTTACAGGAGCTTCCCACTAGACAGGGACGCACAACAGTGCCACACGGTGAACCCAGCAACTGATTTTTTTTCCTTTTAAAATAAACAAATTCCAAATGGATAGACTTCCTTCTGGTATAACCCAGTAGCATAAACAACTGGAAAGCAATCTTGAAAATATGTCCTATTAATGCCACCATCCTCTCCTATCTAGCATGCTCTTTACAATCTCCCCTCCACTTATCAGCAGAAGTTTTATAATAATCTGCATTTAATACTCATGTACTTCTTTTATGAAACAAGCTCATAGCATTATGTCAGGTTGCTAAACGCAATTAGAGTGATTTTGTAGCTGGAGAAACTGAAGCACTGAAAAGCAATGCAACTGGCACAATGCAGGATCGTGCTGGAAAGACTAAAATCTTGCTTACTTTTTCACTCCATCCTCCTGCGTTGTTATACATAACAAGAAAGAATAAAACTACCACCAG
The DNA here is from genome assembly GCF_009769625.2 of Cygnus olor. Taxonomy (NCBI): domain Eukaryota; kingdom Metazoa; phylum Chordata; class Aves; order Anseriformes; family Anatidae; genus Cygnus; species Cygnus olor. Next base: position 21,223,661 of record NC_049173.1, read on the forward strand.
TAGAAGAACGGGAAGAATTTAATCTTACTTCAACTATGCCTGAAGAACACTAGAAATGGGAAAGTAGTATATTAGGCAGCGTGGAAACCTGTGTCTGACAAAATGAATCTCAAGTATCAGGCACTGCAAATCAAAATGCTCCCAGACACACAATTCTTCTATTCAAGCCCATTCATTTATTGTTATAAAGCTTTATATTGTTAATTCACCTTCTAGTTATGGGGCCAACTCCAAAAGTTCTAAATCAGGATTCCGAACTGGAGGAACACAAGGTTTTATTCTACGTGCTGTGGATTTTGGACTCCCCTTACTCTCCACAATCAATGACAGAGATTCACAAGTGCCAAAGCCAACTTTCCACACACACAGGAAAAAAGGAAGAGAGTAGATCCTCTGATCACCCACCTTCCTCACTGGGTGATCACTTTCCACACAGTATAGGTGGTAAAACTCTTGAGCTCCTTACCTTCCTGGAAGATCACCTGAGCCCTTTTCCTTTGCAAAACTTTTTAGTTAGTGTAACTGCTCCTACTGTTGCTACCCTTCTGCTTGCACAATTTTAAATCAACATAAACAGGTAAGAGCTAAAAGCATTTTCTTCATAACTGGTTAAATATTCATATTTCAGTTGAATTTAGTATTTATTACCTCATTTACGTGTAACTGGTTTGTCATTTAGAGACCATGAAGGCTGCCTTACCAGGTAGTAGCGTATCCAGGGAACTTGCCGCAGAACTGGTGGCCAGCCTGCTCTGGGCACTGATAACAGCGGCGCAAGCCCATCGGGTATACCCACAATATACCCACAATGTCAGCTCTCCACTGGGCAGGGGGACTGACCACAAGTCATCCTGAGCTCTGTCCCAGCTCTGCTGTGTTATGATTTTCTATGATTGAGCTAAAATTCAATTTTACATCAGGCTGATGAAATGCAACCCATATGTGTAATGGTCTGTAGTCAAGCAAATGCTATTTCCTCGCATAAACCTCGCAAGTCTTCAGATGCAGCCTATTGGCTTTGGTGCTGAGTGTGGTACAAATGCCAAAATGAGGCATGAATAGATGGATGGTCCCCTCCGCTTCAGTAATAGTGTTTGTTTATCCAGTCTTTACAGACTTTACCCTGCAAGCATCTACATACAAGCTAATAGGTTCAATTCCATCTATAATCAGAGGAGATAATATGCTCTGTAATTCACCCAATGCATTTTAGATGTGCTTAAATAATACTACCCCCCTGAAAGCCTTCAGGAGCTCTGATGCATGTAGCAGAGGGGGATACTGGGAGTATACAGAGAGTGACACAGGGAGATGGACAGCTAGTGCAGTAAAGCCCTCCTCTATCACATGGCACAGCTGCATCTGTCCAGTTCTCTAACCCCATCATATTGGAGCCATATATACCCAAAAGAACTATAGCATTCATAATCAGAGGGACTGTGGACAGCATTACAGTCCATAAAGAGGCTGCCTTAGTGCAGACTGCTATTTCTGACAGGCATCACTATCACCACCACCACAATATTTTTCCCTAAGGACAGAGCAGAGACCATGTGTTTAAAATCAACAGAACACAGCAGAAATCACCAAGCCACATACTAGTTTATTCGTGGTAAGAGCAGACTTTTAAACATGACATTTGAAAGAGGAGTTTATGATCACTCATTAAAAAAAATGTACCGCCCCAGGAATACATGTGAATATATTCTCCAGCTCACCCACAGCCAATAGTTCCCATTCTGTTAAAGAATAAAGCCCTTCTAAGCCCGTTAGTAAACAACTACGTTTTTTGATCCATCATTTTGATTCTGGAACAAAGAGTTTCTGAGCAGAATAACAAATTAGTTCACCTATATTAGACATACTGCTGCCTTGAATATTTTTCATCTCCCAGATCTGTTTAAGATATACAGCATTATTTACATCTTTTTGGAACAATCAGATAAAGACCCTGGCCCCTCTGCATGGCCCAGAGCAGACACTGAGAAACTACATGTTCCAAGGAATTAAGGCAGTAAACCCCACATTCTCCTGTCCTATCACTTTAGCATATTTTCTATTTCATTTATTCTTAGTCTTAGTTAAGTCCATTATATTTCCTTGAATTCAAAACACTGCATTTTCTTTACTTTTTAACCTCTCTTTGAACTCAGTTCAAACTCTCAGGTTTTCTCCAAAATGCTCCTGCATCAGCAGGTAAAATACTTTCATCCACACACCAGAAACCAACAGGTAACAATATTGAACCCATGATGCATACAGCTCAGGAGTACTGCCATAAGTACTGGCACAGTCTGCTGGAGCCACGAGTGCCTGGATCCTAGTGGCAATCATTTCTAACAGCAGAAACCTTCTTAGCATTGTAGCTCACTACTTCAATTCTTTGCAACGAGTACCACATCGACTACCGACATCCTTCATTAACAGCCTCAAGATAAAATGGCCTTTAACTCCCTATTACTCTGAACAGAGTTGCATCCCATCACTAAACTTAAGAGCCACTTAGAAAGCATTCAGTACCTTGTGTTTCTGTAATAAACCCTTGCATTGAATTAATCCTCAGTTCTGCTTATGGCAAAGAGGACACATTAGCCACTTTTGCTGTTATGAACTGGCATGGCAGACACGTTCATTTACTGGGGAACGTTTTGCTTCCCTCCTACTCTCCATTCCTTTGTCCCATTTGTATTCCTTGAGCAGACTAACAGCCTCCTTTTGCCTCTGGGTAACTGTTCCAAAACTGGAGAAATTAAGAAAAGGTAAATACTAAAAAAAAAAAAAAAAAAAACAAACTTGGACCCCCCCATTTTATTTTTTACATTCATTGGCAAGAAGAAAAAAATGGGAGATAAAGAGAAGCAAGAAAATTACCTCCCCCCGCAGAAAACTATGCTTTACAATGTGTGTGCATCAACTGTTTTCTAACCTTGTTCTAACTTTATTTTCTGACAATGTCCTGAAGTGTTCATTCCTGTCCCCTCTACTTGCATCGTGAAACATTTTACTTTGTGATTACTTCCAATCAATGTCAGAGAAATTATTTGTGAAGTGATCATTAGCTTGATTACAGGTGACAAATGCCAGCCTTTAACTTACCAAGGTCATTCAGGAGAAAAAGTGATTTGGGCAAATTATTGATTCTTAATACAGAGAAAGCCAAGAAGCAGAGAAACAAAGAGGGAAAGACAACAAACATCTAGTCCTCTGTGCAAGCTAGAGCAATCTAGATGGCAGGCCTGTGTCCTGCCTACAGCTCGCTCTCAGGCACCAACAGAGACATTCCAACAAGCTTCTCCTCTCCCACTCCATTACATAGCTATGGGATGGTTGAAGGGTTGGTTTAGGCCACTCCATACACACACGTTCTCACTGGGACTGTCACAGTTGTGACTACAACCTGTTAGACTGGATGCAACACAGCTACTCTTTTTTCCTACCCTTGTGTCCCTTGCATCAAGTGTTCCTCCTCTACCCTTGTTACACCACCTTAACACCTGAGGCATTTCCTGAAGGCCTTCACATGCTATGTGAACAAATGCTCAAAAGAATAAGAAAGCTGCAGTAAAGCAGAACTCTGAAGTCCTAATAAAAGTTTATTTCATTACAAGTAGCAGTAACTACTATAGTTTCATCTGCCCAGCAAGTTCCAGACTTCCTTACTCATTAACTCATAAAATACACCAAGTCCTTTGAGTTCAGGCAGAGTAAGCCATAAACTGTAGAGCTGTCATGTTATGCACTTGAATTCTGCTCTCTTCATACAAAGCAGCCTCCTCATTACCTGCTTCTGATATGTTTTTGCATCAGGTCTTACATGCTTTGTTCCTTTCCCATCAGCATTGCTTTTACTAAACCACCTCCTCCTTTTATGCACATCATATTCTCTGTTTAGGTATGCACTGATAACAGAGGCTGAAAACGTATTGAGTTGAAGTTTTCCTTTTCTAGATAAGCATGACCTGAAATGGGAATATATGGGCTTATAGTATTTCAGCGCCCCACCCCCGTTTCCATTACATAAAGTCCTGAAGGACTGTACAGAAGTGCAGGGTAGGGGAAGGGTGAAAAGGAGCACTGACCTGGGGCTGAGGGGAGAGCAAATTAAGTCCAATGCACTGTTCTTCCACAGATTCTGTGAAAATGACTGGAAAACACCAGAAGGAATATAACACTACAGGCTACAAACAGCTAAGCTTGATTAGTTGAGAAAGGATTTTTTTTTCCTTATTATGACATCTATTTAAATTTTGTAAAGTGCAAAAGAAAAGGGAGGTAGCAAGTATGTGGGGGGCAATAGCATGTGGCAAACAAACAGTAGGAGGGAGCTCTTGTATGTAATAGCTCTATTTACCAGACTGTTGAAGGGATAGGAAAGTTCCCAGTCTATTTTTCTCCATTGCTATCTGTCTACTTTTATGACTCTGCCAAAGCCCAAGAATCACTCAATTTTTTAAAATTATAGCTATCGATTTCTCTCTTTTTCTTGTCATTGTAGGAGAAATATGACATTGGAAGGGTTTCTTTGGTTGGTTTGGGCTTTGTTATTTTTCAAAGAAGACTTCTCATTCTTCCCTCCCATTCATTCCTCTCTGTATTCCAGCGAGACCTGCACTGAAACCAGAAAAGAAGAGACACTGACAGTCCTGGTCGTTATAAGGTCAACCACTGTGTTAAAGAACACCCCCTGTGGTTTCCTCACTCTAGTGCTAAAGGGCTCATACAAAGTTCATACGCTCTTGCAGAGCCAGTACACACATCTGAATCCCCACAGCCACATCAGCCACAACTTTGGACAGCAGGAATCACATTATCACCTTAAGGAAATAAGGATCATTTGGGAATTAAATAAACCCGAGCCTCTCTGTTACAACAAACGAGATCACCGTGTACTACCAACCTCACTGCCTGACTACAGCTGTTACTCTAATTATTGATGAGGAGATCTGTTCCCGTGGAAAAAGCTATTCGGCCTTCTCATGGCTCATCTAAAGGACGCAGCATTTACAAATATTGATTCATCCTCTCTGCCTAGTGGAAACATTGTTCACAGACCATAAACCCAGAGAAAAACTGGCTGCTATGCATGATCAGAACTCATTTTGGTAGGACTTTTCTTTTTCCACATTCCCAGTTTAAATAATATTTCCTGATTTCAAACTATTTTTAAGTTGTTTTTCTTCAGTCAAAGGACAAATCCTTTTTCAAGAATCACCTAAATTTTCCATCATTTTATAGTTTCCCGATGAGCCACAACAGACCCTGCCAGAGAAACAAAATCTACAGCTGCATTAAGTTAAACTGGTTTAGAGAGGCCTGCTACAGTAGCAGAGCACTGAATCTTGAAGACCACCTAGGCTGTGGTCCTTAGACTTTAGTTTTTGCAAGAATTATCCACAGTACAGGAGGATGCTGGAACCAGAACTTAACTTTTGCTGAATCTACATAAAGCTCAAAAGACTCTAATACCACCAGTGACGTTATTTTGCATTTACAGTGCAAAAGTGAACCATTTACAATGGTTCAGTGGAAATCCAATCTTAGCAAAGCTATGATTTTTTTTTTCTTTTAATGGGATAAATAGGGAAACCAGAGAATACCTAGATGCTCAAACCTATGTTTTATGTTTTTGTTGAATTGCTCTGAACACAAAATTGCAAGAATGTCTGATTTTTCAAATTCAGGCTCTCTTGTCAGTGTAAAACCACCAACAGCAGCCGCCTGGATCTCTTTCTCGCTTGGCTGATGATTACTGATCTCGACACATGCTGGTACTCTGTGTTGTGAATAATTCAGGGATGCTGAGTTGTTCAGTGACAAACTCGGAAGGTAAAATGAGATCTGACATTTCAGCCTACCTGTTTGTGCTTCAAAGCGGAATTAACAACTAGAATCTCTCCGCTAGACATCAGGATTAGAGAGAAGAGGCCAGAATCAAAACGCTCTCACAAACACTGCAAAGTTTGCCCCATTCCAACTGAAAGATGCATGGCAAAGTGAGTCTTTGCTGAGCATTGTTCAAGAACTTAGATTTAGTGATTGCTGTGATTGAAGTCTAGAATAACGCTGTTTGGGTCCAAGAGACCCCAAATTAATTTTGTTCCCTGAAAAATCAGAAACTGAAGGTCACAACAGCTTTCTGCTGGATCCAACTATCCCCACAGTAGAAGGGGATGGTTCCTGTGATCTTCTCTATCATTTGCTGGAGGCAAAAACATCTACAGATCTGCCAGCTAAGGCCTTCAATGCTTCCTTATTTTCTCACACAAAATCACTTAGATTACTATGAGCCACAGTTTGAATTAATCTAGATGATATTACTTGAATTAGCAAATGAGAGAGCACTTTCAGAAACTACTTCAGAGGATTTTGATAGTGCAAGGTTATGCTCCAAAATGGATGTTGTCTCTTCAGGCTGACAGAGTTCGGAGAGGAGGTTCCACCTGATGTGGCTGTGGGGAATTGGCTGTGTGTACAGCAATATGCTGTCTATCTTATGTTGGGCTCTTCTTCCACTAAAGCTAAGGAAGTCCTGGAGTGTTTTCTTTACAGTGTTAATTGACTTTAGAAGTAACAGCAGGAGTACTAGGAGCAAAGGATAATATCTGAGGTTAGTAACTTCTTCCGCAAACGTAGCTGCATCAGTGAAAATAATGTCTATGAAGGGCATGGAGCCAAGAGCCTGTAGCCCAGCCGAGAGAATGCTGCCATGCTGCAGGTGTTTTCCTGGGGCACAGCTACAACAGTCTCAGGACTGTAACAAAAAGGGCTTTTGCAAAGAAAAGGTTGACCTGAACCAACAGAACTATAGCTAAAGAAAGTCTGTACAGCTACAGACGGATCACACCAATCATCAGTGCAGGAAGTCTGGTCTTCTGGGTCTCTAGCACTAAGAGTTTTTCCTTATCTCAGTAATATTCATGTTGCCTTCACATTTTTGAGGACAGGGGTTTGGGGACTGAAGTCATCAAAACATACCTGAATGAAAATACTGCAAATCCCTGTAGCGTACTAGGTTCTGGCTATACAAAACAATTGTCTCTGCCCATCATTTACATAACAAAGACAACCAAGTCCCTCTTCTCTCTAAGCCTACGGGGAAGGTTTCTGATGCACTGGAGGCACAGTAAATCCAGCCAGCCAAACTCAGAGGCAGAGGGAAAAAGGCTTTTATACTCCAAAGCTTCCTATAGCACAACAGAGGGTAGACAGTGTTTCAGCAAGCACTCAGTTTCTTCAAGGGAAAAATAAAAAAGGGCACTAAACAATAAAAATAAATAAATAAAAATGCATTAGCTTTACAAAATCAAAATGAGGTTCTGTTAACCTTAAAGTGCACCTGTGATTAGCAAGCAGTAGTAATGGCTTACTGTTAAACCCTTCCCTGAAGGATGTCAATTTATCTACAAGGAAGCATTAGAAACCTGGCATCATGTACAAGACAGAAATCTTAAGGAAATCAGGTACTAACCATTAAGTTGACAACTCTCATTTTACTGCCCCACAGGTAAGTAGAGTCACACACATACAAAATAGCATCAATAATGAAAAATAAATGAGGATGTATAACCTGCATATGGTCTTACTGATCTGCTCTTTCATGGCTGTAAAGTTGCAATCTATTGTACCTGGGGATACCATATTGTATCTCAACACATGACAGAGCTCATAAGCTTAACAAGTACTGGACTAACTTTGTCATTTAATAGGAAAAGCATTTCTAGTAGTCTAAATGCATTATGTGTAAAAATTGTGGTGAAAAAGACATTTTCTCTTTCATTCAGATAGTCGTTGCAGCAATTTTCATTTTTTCTAACTTTTTTTTTTTTTCATTTTGTTTGATTATTATTATGCTACCTGAAGGGGACATGCTGTTTTCATCAGCTGTTTCAAGACTTGCACCATTGTTAGGGATGTCTCCGCCCCCTGGCCCGAGAATGCTGGCTCTGTACTGTTTATTCCTATATACTGAATGCTACACACTGTCCTGTAACATCGAGCTATGCTCAAGTCCTCAACTGCACAAAAAATAACCTACTGTTGTAGAAGAGCTTCTAAGTGCAAGATGACACATGCTATTTTCTCATTTTATTTTTTACAAGCCCTGGGTAGGACAAAGATACATATATATATAAATATATATATAGGGTTGCTAAAGATTCTCGAGCAGAGTAAGCTGGCTTATCAAGTGCATTAAGTTTTGAGTTAGTTGAATCGTTAGCTAATTGTGGAGAGAGGGTAAAAACTTTTTGGGAAACTTCTGGCAAAAAGCAAGCACAACCTTATCATCCTAATTTTTTATGTCACACATACATACATACACATGCAGTCCCCCATTCACTTATTTATTACTGTCTGTCCCAAAGCTGCAGAAACTCCAGGAAACATCCTATATATTCTTGCAGCTACTTAAAACTGAAAGCTTGAAGCACATCATTTGGCAGAGCAAATCACAAGGCAGCTTCAGCCACTGATCAGAACAGCTGAGCTGGGCAACGTGACTGATACTTTGCAGACCTGCTTGTGCCTAGTGAGGGCTCTGGCTCCAATTCTTTTCTTTTCTGAATTGTCTGTGTGTATTTCAAATAGACAAAAAAACGTGTAGCAACAGATTGGTTGAAAAAATATCTTATCTGATGCCCCTCTTAACTCTTGAGGTGATGTGGTGTTAATTTTTCATGCCCAGCAGGGAGCAAGCACACTCTAGCACACTTGGAATCTTTTTTCAGGTTGAAAAAATGAATTTGGGTCATTCTGAGCAGTAAATATTTCATGACACACAAACGGCATACACAGAAAAAGCCCCATACCATGGACTCAGCCAAGTGGATTTTAATTTTTAATGTTAAAGTTGAAAACAATGTTTCCTGTTCTATTTTTGGTTCTGACATAGTGAAACTGGTGACCTGAAAGTCAACTTGGTGCTTCCCCCCCTCCCTTCCCTTCAGTTTTGTGTTCCTGAGATACCTATAAATGCCACTGGAACCAAAGGTTCAAAAGAAGTGAAAAAATCAGGGAAGCAAGATCAAGTATTACCCAAGTGGCTGCAGGACCACTGAGCTGACAGAAGTCACTTTCACAGCCTCTCATAACACAGACACAGCCCAGCTCTGACAACTTCTGACAGCCCAGATTTGGGGGAAGGACTCTGCATGTAATAGCAAAAAGACCCACAGAGGGTTATTTTGGACAGTGGAACATCAAGCAGCCTTTACAAAATAACAACTAAACATAAAAGATTCACCCTTTTAAAATAATTGGCAATTTGTTTTTCTTGATGTGGTATCACCTCAGAAACAAATCAAAACTCTGCAGAGATGGTGTGTCAGGAAGAAAAGTGATCAGGACAGATGCAAAGGGCACTGAGGACAGAAGTTCCTCCTCCGTAAGCAGCACCAGTGGCCATCTTCTGACACTACCTGAATTCTCTCTGCAGAGGGAAGGCCCATGCAGCCCCACATAGGTATGGATCAAAGGCTGAGGCTGGCAGGAACTGGGTACGTGACGGTAAAACCAACGGCAACTGAATTTCTGCACCTCTGTCCACTTCATTTCCTTCCTTTTGTCTACTAAATTAGTCTAAAGGCATCCTGAAATATGACTTTGTTTCTTGAAACGTATCTGAATATTTCTCACTTGACTCAAAAATAGTATTAGTGCATCTTTTCTTTGCAAGTTCAGTTTATGATAAGATGAAAAATGAACTCATAAGCATATACAAGAGATCTTGAAAAAAAAGGGAGCAGAAATATCAGCTTCCCTTTAGTAGAAAACAAATAATGAAGAAGAAAATACAAACTCATACTTGTGATATACCACCCACTCTGACAATACCTTTAAGATGGATAGTGTAGGAAGGTACAAATAGGACAACTTCCTAAGTTTTACATCTAGGTAATTTAAAATGTATTCTAAATTTAACAAACCCCTACTCTGTCTTCCCTCTCCATATCAGCCTTTTTTATCCCCTTCAATTCTCATTATCAGCAGCTGTCTGATTATCAGTGGTTGCACTTAAAGTGTGGGTAGAACAGAAAGCTAGTGAAGTCAGAAGCCTGTAAATCCTTGTGTGGATATCAGGTTCAATGACCCTAACATTATTTACTTCACTTACACATGGTAATGGCCTTAAAAGCACTATACAAACTGATCGATGAACCAAACAAAAGGTTGTCTTTAGCCAGCTGCTTCAATGGCATATAATAGCACAGAGCAACTGAGTGCAATACCTTGAGAGAAGTGAATTACAGCCTATCCAAATGACAGCACAAGGAGGTTTTACTTCTCTGACCTCTGGTAGTAACATTCAACCCAATGTCAAAGTGCTCTGCAGCTTCCCACATGGCCTTGCCTGGGGCTATTCCCAGGGTTACAAGTCAGGCTAAGGTTTTATCACCAGCTGTATAGTGTCCCATCAGCATTGCTATAGTCTTGGTTCTCTGCTCTCCCTGAAAAAACATAAGTAAAGCACTGAGGAACCTGAAAATGCACCCTGGCAGCAACCCATTCAAGAGCAGACTGAGCATAAACTTTCTAGACTGGAAAAACTAATAGTCCTGGCTGTAACCCCACCTCATAACTTCTCACCCCAGGGCACACCCTAACCGTGGGAAGCAGAAGCAGTAGGGGAAGCGGGCACAAGAGGAGAAGCCATCGTTGCTCAGGCTGCTACAGTAGATTCCATACCCAACAGAGGCAAAACAGATCAGCAGCTATGCCCTATAAACTCGTGCCATTCGGTCAGCATCTGCTTTGCCTACTGTCATGAACAGGCTCTGAGAAGTTTTATGTTCCAAGAACAAATCCTTGACATGGAGTATATCCGAGCTCCTAAGAGTGCTGATACTAGAGACTCAGCTTACTGTATATGTAGCCCGGACATGGTGTCAGCCAAGCATGCAGACGACCTTTCTACTGATAATTGTCTTCAAATAAAATTAAAACCTCAGCGAGCTATAAATTGGCTTAAAATTTTAAAAAGTCACTTTCATGCTTGGTTGATAGTTCTAGCTGGGGACTAAACACTTCTATCCACTGGTCAAGTAAAGTATAACCGGGTACAATGCAAGCATCTCCGATTCTGTCTGTCCAGTGAGAGGGGACCAGCTATGAGAGTGACAGAGGAGTTCATACCCTTCAGTTTATTCTACAGAATCATAGAATCATTAAGGTTGGAAAAGACCTCCGAGATCATTTGGTCCAACGATCCCCCTACCACCAGTGTCACCCACTAAACCACGTCCCTAAGCACCACGTCCAACCTTTCCTTAAACATCCCCAGGGACAGTGACCCCACCACCTCCCTGAGCAGCCCATGCCAATGCCTGACCTCTCTTGTCTCTCAGGTGACAGTGTCAGCCAGGGGTCCCGCAGTGGTATGTACTCCTGCTTCCTAGTAGAAAAAAGAACTGAACGAGTACTGGTGACCTGGGCTGCGTTTGAACTAGAAACCTATGGTGCACGAAGACGCTCAGCTGCAAGCAGTTCCTTGCCCTACTTATAAATAAATAAATGATAATTTAAAATACAATCTTTCCTATACACAAGCTTGGAAGTTTACCTGACTTGTATGCCGTCCTGATTTTTCCTCACATGTCCACAGTAATGATATATCAATGGGAACTTTAAAAGATGCAGAAACACAGCTTCAAAGCATATGACGTGGGTAGAAGTGCAGAATTACAGCATTAACCACATCAAGCAGATGCTCCTACTAAAAGATTCTCTGTTCCTTATACAGAAAAAGGAAAACAAACAAGGACAGGCATATTACAGACAGATTTAATCACCTAGAACTCCTTTTGTCAAGCGGCTTTATGAGAGAAATTGCTTTGGCTCCTCAGCAGTCTTCAAATTAGATGTGTAAGGGGATTTCAACTCAGAAAGGTGCTGACCGGTCTCAGTGTCCTCATAAAAAGTTTTGTCATTTCTTCATTCACCATCCTATAGTTCACAGGAAGTGACTGAAAACAAAGTGACAAAGTCAAAAGCAGAACTGACGAATAGCTCTGGTTTTGAAAGCTGATGCAATGACAACAAGTGTTCTGGTCCAATGTCAGGACAGGCTTAAGGCAGGCTTTATCCAGAACACAGAGAATGCAGCATTTCAGTACCGGAAGATGCCAAGGATGCATGCAATTTTATCTCGTGATTGCTTGGGGTGCTGCTGAAACAAGAGAGAACGTTTATTAAAATATGTGCTTTTATGAACAATTTGTTCTGGCCCTGGCTAAATAATAAGTGTGTGTATTATTTTGAACAGAGACAAATGTGTCTCTTCAATTAGAGCACTGTGTTGCTATTAAAACTTTTGAATGATAGATTACTAGCATGATCCCCACTGCAGAGAGGACTCTGTTTAATGGAGAATACACTCTGCAGAGGAGCACAGTGAATTGGTTAAGGGCTCGGAGTGGCAAAACAACATGCCCGGGACACGCTACTTCAACACCAAGCGGCCTGCTGACTTTTCATCACTAGCCAGAAGCTGCATACACCCTTGGTATTGGCTCCACTTGCTGCTGCTGCAGGAGCAGTCAGGCCAAACGCTCTTGCTGTGCTGCACGGTGCCCCAGCACGGCAGGCAGCACCGCGCCGCTGAGCGCTGCAGGCACCAGCTGGGGCAGCCCCCTCCGTGCTGCGGTCAGAATCGATGCCAACAGGATTTCTTCATTATCACTCAGGTTGAAACAGCACCCAGAAAATATCTTACCAGCAGAAGCTAGAAGACCCAGAAAAATCAACATTATTTTAAAAAGCACATATTAAGAGAGATTCCTCTGGCACAATTCAGAGGTACTCTCAGCACAAAAGAGCAGTAGCAGATGAGGATCTGGCCCATCCAGTTTTAATGCCTTAATATATGCATTCTTTAAAAATAAATAATTGAACTGTCAGCTCCATCTAACTGCCTCATTACTGTTCGTTCGTTTCCTGTCAGCGCCACAAAAATAGTTCAGAGAAGGGTTTTGCATAAGGAGAGAGCTCAGAAGCAAAAGGGGGAGGGAGGGCGTTAGATGTAACAAGCAGAATGTAGCAGGCAGCAGAGATGGTTGCAGAGGAAACGGATCAGAGAGCCAGTCAGTGCTGAAGTGTGAGATCAAACACCAGAGAAGTAAACTGTACTTGGGGCACCGTGGTATGGAAGATGTTAGAGTATAGGTAGATATTTAAGCAGCTTAAGTTAAAGGGGACATTAGGTGCCATGGAAAGAGGAATTTCACTTCCCCTGTTCCTCTGATTGTGAAGAGGCCCCTAACAAGACAATTATCAACAGTGAGAGGATACTAATGAATACCCTTCAATCCAATATTATTGTATCTAGGTATCTCCTCTGCACCACTAGCAGAAGGAAGCTTCGCAGGCAGTATGTCTAGCTGGAGACTGCACTGAGAACTACCAGCTTGGCATCTCATGAATCAACCCTTACTTTTCCACCTTGCTTATGCCACAGGGTGTGAGACTGACCATCCGAACTTCAGAGCAGCTGCTGCATGGAGAAAGTGGTTCAGACAGTCTAAAGCCACATCACCTGCCCACCTGCACCTAGCAATGACACGTACTATGCGTTACAGTCCTCCGGCCGCACTGGGAGGGAGGCCAGCACTGCCCCCTTTATGCTGCAGAGAGGCCAAACAGAGCTGGCACCAGCGATCAGCTAGAGGAGCCAGTGCAGGAGGACGCCAGAGCTCTCCACTTCTGCTTCTCAACTTTATGACAGGGTGAAGGCTCCTGCTGAGCCCCAGCCTGACATCCACTGCTGCTGTCTGTTCAGAGGAGAGCTTGGGAGGGACACAAGAGGTAAATGATAAGCCCAAAGGGAACAGATCACAGTAATCAACCCTGTTTTAATCAACCCTTTTTTTTAATCAACCCTGTTTTCTGCCTTCTAGTAGAGGGTATTTAACTCTGTCTTTTGTTCTACATGGCCAATGGATTCCTATTTTTTAATAAATAAAAATAAATCACAAATTATTTTGCAGTCCTTTTGATCACATCACTACAGTACAGCAAATTGTATTCCCTTCTGACATTAGGCACTGTTGCAACAGCTTTGCCTTGCACCCAACAACCTCAGCGAATTAAACTCTGTGTATAATACCAGAGTAACCACATACTTTCAAACTCCCATTCGACTGCAAGCTTTGGTCATCTTGTGTGAATAGGTTTACATACCTATACACAAATGAAATTGTCATACAAATTGATACCATAATAAACAGCAGAAATATAATTAATCCCACAACTACAGTAAATCTTTGTTTCTTTCCTCATGAACGCTGACTACACCAGTACCTTGACTAAATGTGAACAATCAGGCCTTGGCTCAGTCACAGCACTTATCTGCATCTTGAAGAGTTTAAAAAGTGGGGTACTTACTCAGTTGTGTTTGATTATGAGACTAATATAATTGATTCTGATTAATAAGCATACTACTAGGAATTTTCTTTGTCCAGAGTCTTCAGCAGCTAATAACTGACAAATCCACATTTTGGCAGAAACACCATGCAGATGTTTCATGTAAAAGTCCGCTCTGGCCAGCTTGAGAAACCCAAGCTGAAATCCAAATGTATTTAGTTGATAACAAATGCTCCAGTACCACATGATAAGACATGGTTATTACACACAGATATCGCACGGTCTTATATATAGCTTGTTTCTGTTTACACTGGCAAGAACCAAATTTTAGTAACTAACTACCGTATCATTAGGGTGACTCAAACTGGCTTTTGAAAAATGACAACTGCAAAATTGAGTCTAATGCTCATTGCCATTTTGCTGTTCTAAGCTTGTCAGCACGTGCCTGCACAGGGGTTTCAGGGTGCAGCAGTACATCCAGATATGCCAAGATCTGGGAACTATTCCTTTGCAGCATGGCTTGCCGAGGGGGTTTCTTCGGAAACATCTGTTCAAATAGCCAGGAAAAGTTTAACAGAAGGTGATGGAAAGCCTCAAAACACTGTATTTAACAAATAAGCACTTTCATTCTGGCATTTTGGACCTTTGTTGCTCTCTACCTTAACTGCCCATTTAAATTGCATTTTCAGCTTCAACAGAGCTATATGAAGAAACATTTGTGTGTCTTAGACAGTCCTTCCCCCTTCTCCACAAATTATCATTTCCCCACAATAGCACAAGGAGCTGGCTTTCTGTTAATTGCTCAGTAAAAGAGAGTGCCTCGGGGCTTTACTAAGAAAGATTTCCAAGAGACTGAACCATGTGTGACCTAAATTGGCTTCATAAGTGGTTTCTGGAGGGCATAGAGGAGTGTTCACAAGCATAATCGCCTTTCACCTTGACATTAATTATATACTTTACCATTCAAAATAAGTCATGGCCATGAGCTGAAGCATTTGTAAAGTAAACATGTCAGAGAAGCATGATACTGTAAAATGAACAAAAATAGTCAATTCAGCACTATTAAAAATTCTTTTTTTTTTTTTTTCTTTTTAGCCTCAATCTCTGGCGTGACCTGAGTAGAAAACAACCATTGGTCTCTAAAGGAAGGAAACAAATCTTTACCTCTCTAGGTCGCTTTGTTTAAAAATAAAATAAATAATAGCAGGAAAAAAAAAAAAAAAAAACAACTACACAGCTCTTTATTTCTGCATATGAAAATAAAAGGGCCTTGCTGGTTAATAACAATTTGAAGAGCTAGAAGTGCCTCAGGGTCTCATAAAAACATTTCCCCTACAAAAAATAAAAATAAATAAATAAAAGCTTCCCATAACCTACTATTTCTGCATTCTGTGTGTGTGTTCCGCTTTCTAAATCAAGGATATTTATATGAAAACAGGATCTTTATTGCTGAAATGTGCCCTACTCCACTGAAGGCAATACGCCACCTTTTTGACAGGGACTTTGCTGCTGTTCGGTGCATGCTGTCTGAGTGAGGACATGGAGAACATAACAAAAATCACCATGGCCCAGGAAGCAAAGTCTCTGACTCAAAATGATGGCATGTTGGATTTACCGAGTGCCAACAACAATGATGAGTTTGGAAAGGTATGTTCCAGAGCTAGCTACCTTGAAAGCCCTGGCTCAGCTGAGACAGAAAGTACAAGATTTCATGAGTGCATTTTGGGGCATTTAAAGATCATAAAAAAAAAAAAAAAAACAGACCGAGAAAAATACCCACACTGTTTTTTCTTGTTTGTTTGCTTTGATGTTGTTTTTTGTTTGTTTGTTCTATTTGTCACCCGTCAGTCTGTTCCTGGTCCTTTGAAGACATGATACAAAGAGTTCAGTTTTTGAAGAAGTTCTGACAGGACCTTTCTTGTCATTTCCAGCTTTGAAACCTCCCTTCTTGCTTCCTACCAGGTAGCCTGCTCAGCTTTTCAGCAGCCCAGCTGGTGCACTGCCTCTGAAAAGGCAGCACACAGGGAAAGGCACTATTCCAGCGTTCAGTCTCCCTAAATAGCCTGCCTCCCACTTCAAACTCCCAAATGCAGTATCAACAATTCCGTCTCTCCTTCGATCAAGATCTCCAGTTCACCCTTTTTTTCTGTCCACCATTTTGTTTGCCAGATACCTAATCAAGTCCTCAATTTTATTTTATAAGCCTGCAGAAAACAAACTAACTAATTAACTAACTAAATAAATGTAGGTAGCTTCAGAAAAGCAAGTTTCTGAACATATTTTTGGAAGACTAATCCACTGAAAGATTCAAAACCTTTAAAGTGCTGAAAGCTGGGTGAGTATTTTGGGGAAATTTCTTTTGTCCTTGCACATTTTTCTGGACAAGTGCTGATGGATCCTGTCAAAACAGACTTGAGACAGGTGATTCGTTGATTTGACCTAGTACAGTTATTCTTATGCACTGCCTGTACAATAAATTCATTCTCTGTTAACTCTTTTATATTTCTCCATGTAAGTGAAGAACTAAGCTTCTTGCAGAACAATTTTGCTGATATCTGGCATACCCTATAAACTAAGCAATATTTCATAAGCTTGCAACATCATCCCTTTGATTCACACTGGATATTAGTTACAAGTATAATAGACTACATTGATACTGGGGGTAATATTCTGAAGCAGTTTCTTAAAAATTACAATAATAATGTTTAGATAAAGGTTTCTCACCTCCTTCAGGACATTAACTGTAGACAGAAAAGAATGATGATGACACTGACTAAGCATATGGACGAATAAAAAATGTTATGGGAAATGATTAGGACTCAAGTCTTTTTTTTCTTAGATAAAGTTTAAGTTTTCCATTAGAGGCTACAGTTTCAATCTTCAGTCAAACCTCCAGAAAGGCACCTTCAGTTTTCAGTTCTCTGCCTAAACTAGTCCTTCTCTAAAACCATCTGAGATTCTTAAAGATTTCAGTGCACTTTGTATCTCCTTTGAATCATTTCAAGTTACTCACATTGCTTGTCAACATGCTTAAGCATTAAAATCTGCTAATGCCAAGAATATCCATGGACACTTCCAAATGCTTTGAAAGAAGATGTAACAATCCCCATTACAGATTATTAGAAAAGTTGTTGCATTCCACTTACTTTCTTTCAAATTTCCCTGATTTCTAGTTCCTTTCTGTAGGAGGAAAAAAAAAAAAAGCCATTACTTAATCATATTTCTGGCACTTTAGGTATCTATCATATACCTTGCTATTAATCTTCTTTCTGAATTATAACCTTCAGCCTGCACTGTATTCCTCCATTTTAAATTTGTTAAATAACAGCTGATGAGACTCATATGCAATATCTGATTCAGGTGCATTATTATGTTCAGCTGGCACTATTGTATCCGAAGGCATCACTCTGATTGCTCTGACACCCACCTTTTCCAGGTCTTGCCATAGAAATTGCTCTCTTATAGGAAGCAGTAAACATTCTAGAGATGACTAAGCCATTGTCCCATTGTTATGTTTTAAGAATATAAATCAAACACCACTACCAATAATAAAGATTCATGGTATCAGGTTTCTACAACAGTGATGTAATTTATTAAATCACTCACTGTAACTTGCAAAATAAGCAAAGCAGAGTTGAGATAAATAAGCCTAAAAATGTCATAATGAGGAGTGGTAGCTGAAAGGGCTAAATTTCTCATGGTAATGAACTGAGACAAAGTGATCAGGCAGCATTAATAAGTCACAGGGAGATTTCACAACATCGTAGAGCTGTATTGTCATTAACTATTGGATATCATATACTGAAGGTATATTAAGAGACCTTACCTTCTGCTGAAACATTTTTGAAGTAACTTTTATTATGTAAGTATCTTACTGAACTATATATGCATGTAATCAAGTGTCATTTCAATAATACAAAGTGACTAAACTGTAACTGTAAAAGAAGGAATGGTGTAATGAATTACTTGCAAAGTGCTTAAATATCTACATGAGAGAAAACTGATGAGGTTAAGAATGTACGTGGGGAAGTAACAAAGAACAGCTGCAACTTTCTAGGTCCCTTAGTGACAAGAGGTTTTATGCAACCAAAGATGACATATTAACGATTCTTCAGTCTTTATTACTATTAGCTCTAGTAAATTATTTAACACATTTCCAGTTAGCTGCACTATACCCATTGCATACACAAGTTATGACTACAGTAAATTATTCCAGCAGTCATTCTTAAGAGTAACCTTAATCCAAAGAATAAGAAATAAACAGATCGATATTTTCATCACGGTTGGCTGAAGTACAGATAAAAACCATATAATTACATCCACCACCTTATCTAGTCATTGAATATCTTCTAGATTAATATGGATACTAAGAAAACTGCAACATGGAAAGTAGCAATACAAATCAATCCCAAACTGGTACAAGAACACTCTTTTAATTTCTTTCCCTTGTCCTCTTTGAGCTTAAGGCTCCAAGAACAACGCATAGGTCACAGCATTAATGAAATACACCAGCAACATTTATTATTAACCATAAAGCCATGTTGACTTTCAGGGATTTACTGGCACATCTAATATTCTTCATAAATTGTTATATGTCTTCTTCCATTTTGATCCTGTTAAATTCACTGGGAGCCTTTCTACAGACTGCCTTTGGCTTGAATGAGATGCACAGACTCCCTAGTAAAGGAATTCAAGTAAAAGCAGCATAAAGAAAAGGCTTTATGCTGCAAATACATGAAAGATATAAAAAGCTAAATGAGCTAATGTTAGGTGTGGGTATAGTTTAGTCCTCTGAGTTTGACATATCTACAAAAATAAAGAGACAGAATTCTTTCGGTTCTTCCCAACTGATGGAAAATCCATCTCTGTGGGAAAAGTTTAGTTTCCATGGGGCATTCAGTCCCAGTTCCACAACTATGAACATTAGTTGGTCTGCAAATCAGAACAATGCTACCTACCACAAGGGTGCACGTCCCACTAGGGCTACATCTACAGTAGATGGTGAAATCACTTTGGGGAAATTATCAAAGTCTACTGGGACAACTACATAGTTGCTATTATCACTTATGTTTGCTCTTTGAGAGAAAGCCTTTGTGCATTACTAACTATACTAGTGCTTTCAATCTTACTGAAACATAAAAGAAAAGTAACTACACCGCTCATTTACTGTTACAGGCAGTATTTCTAACGTATTCATATCCTACTAAAAAAAAAAATCCAGTGACTCCTTTCACATATATCATTAAAAACATGTTGGAAGCTTTCACTTGCAGCTGCTACCTAACTGATCCAGACTCAGATCTGTTACCGGGTATTACGAAACTGCCATTTCCCATCACTGATTAAAGAGTGTTTCAAAATTTTCGAGGAGCATTTCTGTTTTTCTCTATTTGCAAGAAAAATTATATACATCTACTGATAACATTGTAGTTCCATCTTTACAAAAGATAATTGAAAGAGAATTCAGTAAACATGCCAGGAATTAGCTGATTGTTCATCAAAATCTGTAAGATAAATAAGGAAAGGGAGAGAATAAAAATAAACACCGCTGAAAAGAGAACTCTCTCCATCATCCTTTTGTTGATTCCATCCCTATTAAATTTTCACTATCTCTTCAGTTCAGTGCAACAGACGGAGAATAGTATTGCTTTGTACTTACTTACCAAGAGGTCAAAGTAATCAAAATTTAAACAACCTCAACTCTGATGAAAACTTTTACATGTCCTACTTCAAACTTCAGCTTAATCATATCTGAAGCCATCTACCAGAAAAAAAATGAGTTTTGCAAAGCATTTAATTGAACAATCAAAGATCATAAATATCAATACGCAATAAATATCGATACGCAATATTTCACAGCATCTCCGTTAGTTCAATCATTGTTTACAGGTGAAAAAACCTGAACTAAAGCCACAAGAAGTGAAACAGCTTGACCCACATTTACACAGCAAGGTGGTGGCATACCAGGACATGGAAGCCTGGTCTGCTGTTAAGCCATAAGGCTACACTTGGGCACAGCACTGGGGAAGGTACTGGAGTTGCATTACTTTTATTGTGCCTCTCATGTCTTAGATAAGGAGATATGATAAACAGCACCAGGATGAAAAGTAAAACTCATTCACTTCTTAGAGGGCTTTTCCCCAAGCACATGTACCAGATCTCCTAAACACAAGGTTCCAGAAGCTTGCTCTTGCCCCCCATCAGTGGCACCATATGCTTCAAGCAGCAGCAATGTTTGTGCCAGCACTTAAGTGGGTGGTGAGCAGCTGGCTATAAGCTATCCTGGTAGGAAGTTTGAAGCATACTGGGCTATTTCTGTTTAGTGGAGTACTTTCCTCTAGCAATACTGCCAGTGACAAGTTCGTTATTATTTACTAGGCAACTTTTAGGGTCTGTTAAGGTCTTTTAAGGTCCTGCTTCTATCACAGTAACAGCACCTTGTCACAAGAATAAGATCTAAAAGAATAAGGTACGGCAGGTCACAAAAAAATCCAGACATATATTTTTGGATCAGACTGCAATTTTAAGTAGAGCTGATAACTGCTAACAACAGGAAGGTTGCCTAATCATTCCTGTAAAATTCATTTTTCAGTATAAAAACCTTGTCAAACTTCAGACTGTTTGGAATGAAGTTTTCTATAGCAGGTGCCTGCCTCAGGCTGACTCCGTAGTTTCTGCCATACTTAGGAGTATACTCTAGGTTTTGCCTGCTCACACAGTCCTCTGGCATTCACTATCGACCACTACTACTACCTAGTAATTTTTTAATTATGTAATACAATGAGGTCAAAGGAAAGAAAGCTCCATCTTTTGCCTCAGAAATAATTATCAGTAAGAGCCAAATCTTAGTGTAGGAAAGAAACATTTCTTTATTTCATTTGTGTAGCAAAGATTTCTCTGTCAGTCTGCTGCATTAAGTCAGCTCTGGTCTGATACATACTGCAGCAGATGTAAAGTTTATGCAATGCTGATGGACAAGCATCCTCTTCATAGAGGCAATGTTTTTTGTTGGAAGTCTGGTGAGCTCTAAAGACTCTCCAAGGAATGAATGAGTTACAGACACTGAACTTACTATTCAGTCTTCTGGGGACCCTGAAGGAGTGATGTAGATTGCACTGCTGTAGGCTGTGCTGCATTAAAGCATAAAGGGAAGCAAAGCTGTCAGGCTGAAGACTTTCACCAGCATAAAATTCCTTTGCAGACTCAAGAAAAAAATAAATATATGAGGGTTGGGGGAGGGAACAATCCAGCACTGGAGACAATTGCTAGGATTAAAGAATAGAGCTGTTTAGCATTTCAAAAGGGGCCTTTCTTATATACTTTCTCAGTGTCTCAAATCCACCGACAAAACCAGAAATCCGCAAGCTATAGTTGCAGCTGGTCTCTTCCAAAGGAGATCACCCTGATGGACTGTAATACATTGTGCTGATCTGTCAGCGTGGGCTTACCTGAAACTACAGGGGCGATCTGTCAATTCTAACAAAGATAAATACAGCTTCTGCCTCACAGTGTTTCACAATGCCAAGCACTGGCCATTGGTTTCCCCAGCATGATGGATTTTATGGTCAGGTGCGGTGACATCTCATGACCTAAATAGCTTTCAGAGAATGGCTGGTCTGTTTTGAATGATGATGGATTATACTCCAGAACTCCCTGTGAATAATGACATTTCAGGCTTGCAGTATTGCACGGATATGGATAAGTCCTAGCCAGCTCTGGGACTGCCACTTGGTAAGCTTCCTCACTGTTTTATTGCCCATGCCCATTTGTACTTTTTCACAGTTTATAACTCCCTCCCTTTTTTCTCAGTCGTCTTACCATAAACTGGTATTTACATCCTCCTGTGTGCATCCTTGTAGGGTTACATGCTGAAATGTGACGAAGACACTGAAGTCAGAAATATTGCTAAATGAAGCTACTAAGCAACATCAGATTTCAACTAGAGATCACAGATTTTGGTTAGCCAAGTTGGCAGAAATGACTAAGATATTAACAGTTGGTAACCTGCTATATAACACGTGGGTTGATCTAATCCAGACTTTAATGAGGCACTAACTAACTGCTCAGCAGAAAGTAAATGAGTAAATGAGAAATTTACTCGAACAATTTAAAAAGGAGTTCTAAAGATAGCCCGTTAAACTAACTTTAATCACTTGGTATATGAAGTTTAATCACTTGAAAAAAAAAAAAAAAAGTACTGTATTCCATTTGTCAGAAAAAAAAATCCACTTGTGGTGTCCTGCAACATTTTACTACATTAAAATTTCGTCAACATCTTATATTTAAAATCACCTCTAGGAATTTACAGGTAAGGAAGAAATTAAAAAAAAAAAAATCACCTATGACTATTAAATCTGTGTGGAGCAAGTCTATCCCTTCCTTTCCTGTGGGAAGTGACCGTGGAGCTGCAGGAGAGGCCTCTCTGTGCTGCTGGCACATGGTGCCGTGGCTCACGGCGGCGCGCTACGTGACAGGCCTCCCACTGCTTGTCCCCGCGGCCACTGCTGTTCCAGCGCCCAGCTCCTGCTTCACCTCCAGCCAGGTGGCAGTTCTGTCCTTCAGTTAATGCCAAGAGTCCCCACGCTCACAACTGGAGAACAGCGGCCTACTAAAAGCTCCATCGTGAGGTCCTATCCTTAATGTCAGATCTGTTTGTAATAAAGTACTACCCAAAGTTTCCCCTCGGGTCCTCAGTAGTGTTCAGAAAATACTGCAAATGAAACAACTGATGTTGGCTTCAAAGTTTTACTCCCTTCCTGAACACCACCAATTTCTCCTTTATTTGGAAACCGATACACAAAGCTACCACACTGGGGCTTGTTCCCTTTTCTGAAAAGTAACATGGGAAATAAGTAGTAGAACAGTTCTAAGCCCACAATGGACACTGGAACTTCTCCAATTCCTTTCTGAAGAAAATGTAGATGTAGAAATGTATTCCTCCCTGCTGCGGATGAAGCTCCTCCCCGCCATATCCTAGATGCTCATAGACAAACCTGCACAGAGAAGTACCGCCGCTGGTGCTGGCTGCACACTCCGGCACCACCAGAAGAAAGAAGCAGGCAGCTCAGTGTGTCAGGCCGAGGGCCCGCAGGAGAGGAAGCTCCCTGGGGCGGCCCCACCTCTGTGCACACCCGCACAGACTGCCCCGGTTATGCTGCCTGTGTGCAAAGGCCCAGCCTGGCCCAGCGCGCTGTGCTGCTCGTCTGTCAAACCCACGGAAAAACGACTGCCACGGAGTATTGATAATGTGTCACAGAAGAGAGCCACGTCTGAATTACTTGGAACCATCGCTCTCCAGCTACATCTCTGTTAGCTGGACTCCCTCTTAGTTAAACAAATGTAACTGAGCTGCAGACGTTACTAAGGACTAATGATGCCAAGCTTTCTTGTGCTGTAGGCTAATGGACATTGACAGCTCCCATGTTTTGACCAGGCAGTGCTTTTTTCTTCCTTCCCTTCCAGTATTTTCCCCTCTTTTCTCCTCCAGGGATTTACAAGTTGTGCCTTTTTCCTTTTTGCTAAGGATGAATGCTTTGGTTAAAGGGTGTCTCTCTGAATCCTGCGTACCATGTTTTAAATTCCCCTTGTTACAGAATTACTACAGGGCGTGCTGGGAGGAGGGAGGGAAGCATCCACTAGCGCTGTCTCATGTAGTAGACAACCACCACCAATCTCGAGAGAATAAATGGAATTCCAGAATATTCCTTCCACCTGTTTCTGTACTGTTGCAAAGTCTTTTTTCAGTGAAGCCAAAGGGAGTTTAAACATGCTTCAGTACTGAACGAATGCATTTCTACTACAGTAGCTACCATACCACAAGAGGGACCACTTTTTTTTTTATTATTATTAAAATAAAGTAATGCAGTTCTCTAGAAAGTAAGTGACTGCCTTAGATCCAACGTTAGTCCGGGCAAGTGTTATCCAAGCTTTGCCTCATATGGTTTTTCCAAAGTGCTTGCCTCTGACCTGCCACACGCAGGCTATTCCAATTTTTCCTCGGTCCCTCACATCAGCCCCAGCTCACATCTGCATCCAGGCCTTGCTCATGTTGCAATACTGCATATCTGCTCAACATGGTGTGGATGGCGCCAGACTCTTCTCCCATGACACACAGAAGTACCCAAACTGTGGTTTCCACAAAGAAAAGATCCATGCTAGCAGAGCCACCTCAAGTCTCTCAGCAAACTCCCTCAAAAGATAGCTGAAAGCCAGTCCTCTCATTCCTAATACAGCAAAAGTGCAACAGAAGTCACTGAGAATACTGCCTAAGGATGCCCTGAATACATCTCCTAAAAAGGATTTTCAGCATTTCAAGCCAATGTACATGCTGGCCCCTAGTGTCCACCACTTAGCTATTTGGAGTGGGAGTGTTTTACAGGACTAAGTAGTGGCTCAAGGTGATCAGCTGGTTTTTGTTGGATTTGTAACCCTGCAAGCTGGAATCCTGTCACTTGAACGACTAAGTGGACAGGGAGTCCTGGAAGTCCATTTTTAAGATCAGGCACATACCAGCCCTCCCCTCTTCACAAATAGTAATCACGTATCCAATTCCTGCTGGGAATATCCAAATTCAACCATGGCCACACTTCAGCTTCAGGCTGATGAATCACACTCCAATCAAGCAGGCAACTCTTGCAATGCCCAAAGTACCAGATCCATCAACATCAAGGGCATTCAGGATGACACACAGACAAAATAAGACCTACCCAAATCTTCACCTCAGAGGAAGTTCCTCTGAGACAGTGCACAGCAGAAATTTACACGTAAAGCAGTATCAGGCAGACTCATTTCATCCTCAGTTATTTAAACAAATATACTGTTCCCTGCAAGCAAATGGTCTCACTGAGAGATGAAGATAATAATCACTTCTTCTTCTCTCACCTTAACAACCAAAGCCTTCCTTGTATGCCTGCCCTCTCTGTACATATTAACACTGTTTTGAAAGGATTCCCAAATCAGTCCATGGGAGCATACATATGCTTTAGGAATTTTTCACAGGAAAAAAATACAGAAAACCAAGCCCATAAATTTATACCATACAGCTAAAGATAAGCAGTCAGTTTACATTTCTTTCAAAATTCAACATTTAAAAACAGTTCCAGAAACTCTTCAGGATTTGTTTCTTTAAGGGATGGAGAACATTTTACAGCCAAATTCTTCTTTACTAGCTCATAAAAATTGCAAGGAAAAGGAAAAAAAAATGCTTTTATTTGTTACAAGAAGCTCTCACTGTAGGATGTTTAGTAAGAGACATATCCTCTTCTTCTTTTAATATATGAGACATATCCTCTTCATATCCTCTTCTGTAAATGAAGAGTAATGGAATTTGTTGAAAGAGTTTCTTCTCATTTAACTACAAAGGAAGGAAGGAAGAAATAAAAGTAGTGACAAAGTGCAAGTTTATTGCTTACCTTTCTTAGACACTTAGGGGAAAAAGCAAAAAATAAAAAAAGGCAAGCAAAGCCAGTGTTTTTCAGATGTCTGTACATTAGACATTATGGACAATCCAAAGCACCTGATGACAGAAGGAGTAGAAGTCCAATTCTGCCTGATTTGAAAGCGTGGGTGAAAAACCTGAGCCTAAGAGAAATTTTCTCAAGCTATTACCACTGCGGTACTCATGACATTCAGTAAGCAGCTCTTGTTTTATTGATAATGTTTGCCCTTGCCCAGCACTTAAGTGTAGAGCTTTATTAATTTGAAATATTCACTATGTGGTTCTCATGCTCTAAAGGTTTCCTTTAATATTCTGCTGTCACCAGAGCTTTCTAACAATTGGTCTGTTACCAACCTGGCAACTGCTGTCACTTCAGCAAGAGATCTCTGTTTTGCTTTCTAAATTCCATTGCATTAAAACAGAAGCAGGCAGAAAGCTTGAAAGGATTTTTGGAAAGTCTTTCAGCTTGCTGCTGCTCAAATTCCCCAAATGCAATACACACCCTGATTTCTGGGCAGGAACATGGGAAAATGTAAGATGAGCTGAAGAAAGCAAAATTTTGAATCAGAACTGCAAGCAGATGCCTAACGGGAAACATGTCTTTCCAAAAGGGCAGTGAAAGTCCCAAGGATATTAAAAGCAAATTTACGCAAAGATTAGTTTCAACATTCAACTTAGTAATTCTGGCCCAAAAAGGAGGAGTAAGTACCTGTGTCCCTTTAATCTCAACATAATTATGAGATACTAATGTAACATGAAGACCAAAGATCTAAATATAATTCTGGGAGGTTTCAGGTAAATATTGACAACAGGTGAGTACAAATGTCACTATGATCTGCAATGTGATACAGTTGCTGTGTATGCCCTCTGGTATTACCACCTCAAAGAATGGTATCACAGAAATAGAGGTTCACAGAAGGGTGAAAAGAATGGTCAAGAGCTTTGAAATGATCACATATAGAGACATGGAAGCAGCTTCAATTGATTGCCTTAAAAAGGGGCTACAAAGCAGGGAACATGATAAAAGTACATCAAACAAGGAACAGCACTAGTAAAGGGAGATAGGGATTTCTGTTCTCCATTCTGTAAACTACATAACAGGGAGATGTGCAGTGAAACTGTGAAAGGTGGAAATTGAAAAGGAAATAGTTATATATACATGTATATATAACATGCATACAGATGGCAGAATTCAATTCCACAGGAGGCTGAGGATGCCAAGAAGTTAAAACTTTGAAAAAAACTGTGTGTTTACAGGGCACAATCCCATATTCTGAAAACACTGAGATGCATGCACTCATCAGAAGACATTTCTTTCTGACCAATTTTCATATTACCAACCCCTAAGCCTGTCTAACTGACAAGAAACACATTATCCTTGGATGTTACTCTGTATTGAAGAGCCTGACATTGTGAGAGTAAGCTAGTACCCCTGTTCAGGTAATCACAATAAACAGAAGACAATCTTGAAAACCAAAACTTAAACCAAGCCAAGATAGGATAAAAATAAACTTACTTGCAAAATGCAAATACAGATTTCAAAAATACAGGAGTTTCAGTGGAAGAAGTAAGAGACTAAGTCTTGCATGTATCCATCCCTACATAAGCTCCAAAGAGTTTTTTTATTAAGTACTGCCCAGCTGACAAGATGATGGGAACACCTTCCTGCCCATGCAGATGAGAGGTTTTGTTTGGCTAGAGCTTGTTCTTTTTACTGAAATTACTGACCACCTCAGCCCTATTAATAACTACTAACAAATCATCCACTTATTGTAAGGTAAATTTGTACTTTTATGGCAGACCAAGTGATGTTCAAACCTGACGATGAAGCTTTTTCACATGTTACAGCATATACTGCAAACCCTCACTTTGACATTTAGTTAGATCTCCTGAAGTACTGCTAATACAAACCACACTCCTTTACCATTCTGGGAACAACAAAAGCGTTAGAGAAGAATGCTTGCTAAAGAACTGTATTATTAAATCCAGCATTCAGTGTGGCAGATTGAATTGCAGGGGTAGATGTGACTGACCAACTGGAAGGTTAAACTGGTTGCTCTCAGTGAGAGTTGCTGCTGGACGCTAACATAGCTCCTGCTCAAGACATAAAGTGCATAAATGTATTTTTATTTTCAGTGTTAAACTGAGAAAAGAGGGGCACAAATGGAGAAAGGTATGTAGGTAGAGCTGAGATGGGACAGGCCATAGAGATGCCATGCATCCAATCCTCTGAAATCTACTTCAGGGGATTCAAAATAAGTGCTACTTCATTCTCTTGTTAAAGGGCTGCAAGGGGCAGGCCAGCCTTGGAACAGGATGCTTGTTGAGGGGAGGAAGGCTTGCTGGAGAGCCAGGCTACCCCAGCCATGTCTACTGTCCACCTGAGACCTGCCCCTGGCTCTGTTCCTCTGGGCTCCACACGCCCGCAGGGAAAGGCGCCCTGGTGCCTGTTCTGCACCCCGCAGTCTCTCCACCACCCAGCGGAGGTAATCTGCAACAGAAGAGCTGGCACCAGAATTAAACAGTAAAAATGATCTCTTGCCTGTATAATTTCCTTCTCACCCAGAGAACCATTTCCTGCTTTGCCTACAAAGAAAAAACAACATAGGCAATATCTCCCTCAAAGGTGGATACTTAATTGATAGGACAGATATTTATCTGTGATACCTATGGGGAAAGGAGAGACCCCCACCTTAAAGTCTGCCAGCATTTCTTTTTGCTAGTATTTCCTAACCTCCCATCAATTACAGTACAAATTTTGCTTCCAAATTCTCTTCACAACCTCCCTCTCTCTATCTCCCTCTCCTCCATCTCCCTTCAAACCCGGTAAACTCCGGTATCACAGGCAAAAAAATACTTCAGCAGAGAGCATGACTCCATCAAAGCTTAATAACTTTACTCCCAGCAAGAATAATGGAAGGGGACCTTCTCGGGCTGTATCCATCAATTTTTATTAAGCATTTCCTTCAAAGCTGTCAGGCCACTCATTCTTCCATCTAGCTAAAGAACAGCTCTGATGTGGGGCACTGCTGAAAGGCCCTAGGAAAGGAGGATGAGGGCCAACAACGTGACTACAATCACCAAAACTTCAATCTCACCAAGGCTATTAAAGGATACACTGCTGGTTGCTATGAGCCGCTCAGAAAGATAACTGCTCTGCAGACTTCAATCCACCTTGAGAGAATTAGATTTTTCTAAGCTGCAGATTGCATTTTTTCCTCCCTATTTCCCCCCCACCCTTCCCAGTTTACTTCGTACCTCACTCAAGACATTTCGCCTCCTGTGAGGCAGGCAGATGACACCGTGCTAAGCATATCAGAGACCTGGCTCTGAAAGGACTTTGGTATTATTTCAACAGGATTCTGGTTTACACAGTGCAGGAATGGTTTAAGTATTTATTTGATGAGGATGACTACAAAGCTAGCAGCTAAAGATCAGTCTGAAGGGGAGGGATTGGAAGAACACACCACTTGTCTGTCTGCAGCAAAGAATATCTGCCACAACCTTGCCTTTCAAGAATGCAGAGAAGACACTGCACTGGATGAGACCCAAACTGAGCCCTTCTGATGTTCCTGGGGTATGGTGACACACTCTAAAACTCTCTAACTTCCCTCTCATAGCAGGTAGGTAGCCAGAGATGCCCTATGATTAAAGAAAGTACATTAGAAGACAGCAGAGTTTTCTACCTCACCTGCCAAGTGATATTCTTCTTAATCTATTCTCTGGGTTATCTAGGTTACCAGCTGCCTATGCCACAGACGTGGAGACAGTTCATGTCCAGCTGGATGATAAATTAGGGCACAGCACCACAAGTGTGGCCGGAATGCTTTTAGTATCATCTAGTCTCCAGCAAATGCTAGCAGACATATGCTGTTTGGACTTGTGTTTTCTGGGATATCCCAACCACCCAATATACAGAGTAAAGGAAAGCTTTAAAAATATGCACAAGTATAACAAAAGTGACATCATCACATCTGTTTTCCCAGGGTCTTATCCATAAAATGTGAATCATATTTTTCACCTTAGAAGACTTATGCTATAGCAGTCAGTTGATTAATGGACTAACTTCATCGCAGGCATAAGTGAGTTCAGTTCCCACTGAATTACAGGAGAGTCAAAGTAAGTCCAGTTTTAAAGCTCATTAAATTCATGATAAGAGTTGCTTAATCTCATATTTTAATATATAGATCCTGCTTATAATGTAGAGGGATGAGAAGAGTTTGTGACGTGTATACTGAAATGATCGATTTGTTTAGCTGCAGGAATGGCTGTGTAAGTTAGCCTTTCCCCGGTAACATCAGAAACCTGGAAGGTACTTCATGACTGATGGGATTTAGATCCTTCTTTCCCCTCCAAATCCTCAGCTATGTTACAAACTAGATCTGGGGAAGAATCACTGTAGTGCTTCCTGAAAAAGTTACATCAGGCAGCAACATTTAACAAGAATACTTGATTACAACATGAGGCTCTGGCTCCACCACCAATCACTATGTAAATTCTGACAAGATCACAATAGGATTCAACAGGCTTTGCAGAAGATGCTTTGGATGTTTTGAAAAGACATTCTATCCAGTAAGACTGACAGACAGGGACTCATATCCAAAACCAAACTTTGACCAAATTCAGCAGTATTTGAATCAGAAATTTGCTCCTACTCACTAGCATATCACGTAAATCAGAAAGGGTTATTTAAAAGTGTTTGAGCAGGAAGGAACTCTGCTCCAAGCTCTGACACGCAATGGTTGTGTGTACCTTGCTAATTCCTGCTGTCTTGATGACAATATTTTGAACTGAAGCACGCTAAGACATTAAGTCAGAGAAGTAAAACAGTATGGACTGAATCTCCAGATGAAAAAGCAAAATTATTCTTTTGGTTGTTACCTCTCTGCCAAAATTGTGAATGGAAAAAAATATGGAGAGAGATAGTCTCAATAATATCCTGAAAGTCCCAATAATATTCTGTGAACCACAAAATACTGTCAAAGTAAAAGGTTCAGGCCCTTGCAGTATCAATGAAGCACGTGTGAAAAGAACAAATGTGGAAAACTGAGGTGTGAGCAGAGAATCAAATTGCTTAGGACCGCGCCAAGTTAGCAGCAGAACCAGTTCTTGTTTCACATCCACTTGCCTTAGGCTCCTAACACTGCTGTATCATGAACCTTCCTGGACATTCAGCCCTTGTGAATTTAAGGACTGCGCAGCAGTTCTTTAATTCTCTGCAAACACTTGTGATGTGCCTGTTCCTCTAAGTATTCTGCTCTGTTGCTTCTCTAGTTTGTATTGTTCATATGCAATCATAAAGACATATTGTGCTCTTCAGCCTCTCAGGTCCTCAGAATTCAAATACAGTCACCCCAATCTTCTAAAGCAAAGGTGTGAAATTCAAGATAGAAGGCTACAAGTTCCAGCATCCAGGAAACACCTCTGTTTCAACTGCACAAAAAAATGGATCTTAAGTATCTCACTCCCTCCTTCATCTTAAGTACCTCACTCCCTCCTTCACAGAGAACCTTCCGTATAGCTTTCTACATTTTTCTCCCGTAGTTCTCCAAATTCCGAATTGTCTGAGTTCATCTCTCCTGACCCTCCTCCAGCATCTCTCTAACACCAGATAAGCCTGCTTGGGGTAGCTGAGATGCCTGCCAGTCCCAGTCCTTCAGCTGAGTCCCAGTGAGGACTCTGATATGTCAAACAGCTCGAAATAGCATCCCACTCCCCTAAGGCCATAATGCCAACGTGATGAAACAGAAATTTTGACTGGTATGTACTCTGTACAGAGGGAAGGAGCAAGCACATGTGCATGCTTGAACAGAAACTGCTTGAACAAAAATACTTTCCTCCTGCTAGCCACCTGCTTAGTAAATACATTTCTGGTTTTATGCCACTGAGTGCTGTGGTTGAGTTCTTGTGGCTTCCTCACCCAGAATTGCATTGCAACAACCACAGCAGTCTTTAGCCTCTCTGTATTCATCTTGTAATTTAGCCAGGGTGACATGGTCAGAGCTGCGCCTAGGATCTGGCCCCAGCCCCAGCGACTAGGCACAGCCAAGAATCAACTGATTGCCATTTCACAGCCTCAATAAATTTATCCTTTTCTAGCTGTAAGTTAGTTAAGTTTCAACTTTCTCACAAGGAGACAAGTGAGAACGAATGGCTGCGTGTCCAGCATTATTCCTTGCCTGAGGGCAGATTTGCTTTGGTCACAGTTATTAGCTCCATGATCTGGCAGATGGAAGAAGCCTTAATGAAAAGACATTGAACAGCATCTTAGGCTCCCAGCTGTTTTGTGATGCGGACAATGAAAAAGACTTGCTAAAAATATCTCATCAGAAATAGGATACAACTAAATATAACTCTAGTTCCTTTATGTGACTTTAAGAGAGCATACATGGAGATGAAACATCTTGGCATGCTAGCTCAAGGACTGTGCTATGATTTCGTCCCTTTAACGAAGCCTTCTTGCAGCCATGTGCTAAGTAGAACAGCACTGAAAAGACCAACAAAGGCAGTTTTGGCCCTGAACCTACTAAGCTGAAATAATTATACTTGCAGTAAACCTCAGCATTCTGTTAAAGTTTCTCAAGTACATTTTCATGAATCTTACGATCTTCTTCCACAACACAAATTTCCATCACTGTGCATTTAAGTGGAGCCACTTATTTAAAGAACACATTAGCTGCAAAGCAGCATACAGCAACAGTGTGTAGCTAGTCGAAGCAGGAGGTGAAGGAGACCAATCCATCCCTTTCAGCAAAATGCTTGTTTTTGTTTAAGAGAGAGACTTGATACAAGTCAAAAGATTCAACATATGAGCTCTGAACTCTTAAAATGTTTTATTTAGAGAATCCTCTAATCTCTTGCTTGTGATTCCAGCAACAGTTTTTCTCCAGGGGCTCTGTATTCTTGTTCTCACATGCAACATTGCTCAGGCCACTGAAGTGGGCAGTAACAGCCTTTCAGACGTTTCGATCATGTTCCAACTCTGTCTGAAAACTGAGACAGAATCCAAGAAAACTAAGTTATTTATATCTTTTATTTTCTAAAGGGGTTGTCTTTATTCCCCATGGAAATATGCTGGATAGGATAATGTCAGCTATATTCTGCTTCAAGGTCTCTACTCAATATTCTATATGCACAGCAATAGAGATGCCACAGAGCAAAATCACCGCTTCTCTCCCAAAGACAAATGGCAAGTTCCCCACCCCTCACAGGATGCCATCAGCTTCTGCCCGCAGTGTGTTTCTGATAACCCTGAAGGCACCTGCTTTGTGATGCCCGGAAAATGCAGAGCTGCCACGCAGGAAGGAGCAGCACTCAGGGGGCATGGGAAGTCTTCCGGCCCTCCCTATCATCCTGTCACCACTCATGCTGCGGAAGCCAGCTCCCAGTGTTTGCCTGGTCTCTTCCCAGCAGTGATGGTGCAGGCAGCACAGCTGTGGTCACTTATTTCACAACTACATATTCATTCTCATAACTTAGGGCCACTTACGGAGGACAGTGCCTCTGGCTGCTTAGTTACCATCCCTGAGCTGATGAAGACCAAACACACCACCACCCACACTGCTGCTCCAATCAACTGCCCGTTTACTCACACAGTACTGGCTCTGTGCGGGGATGTTTATATTCTACCTAGAGCGTTTGCACTGGGTTGGATTCCAGGTAAATAAGAATAAGACTCCAACAGACCAGTGAGAGCTGTTACTTACAAAGTCTCTTTATGGTCAATAAACAGGACATAATTTATGAAAATCCAAGAACAATATTTTATTGTTAGTTTAATGTTTTAATAATCTCATCTTTTCAGTACAGTGAGTTGTCAGCTAGCAGGAGAACAATGTTTATGGTGACTTTTCTTTTCCCTGGTCTTGCATCCATTCTGAGTTACTTTTACATGTTTATAATCTACATTTGTTAATAAGTTATATTTTTGCTTTTCCTAGTGGTTCTCTGGGTTATTCATGCCACAACAACTTATGTAGATAAGGTATCACAGAATCATAGAATGGTTCAGGTTGGAAGGAACCTTAAAGATGACCTGGTTCCAACCCCCCTGCCATGGGCAGGGACACCTCCCACTGCACCAGGTTGCTCAAAGTATGATACAATACAACATGGTATGATATCTTTTGGGAAAGAACCACACGAATGCACAAAAGCAAAATAAATCAGTGAATTAGGTAATAACATTCTCAAAACAAGCTCAGAACAACAGGAGAGGCAACAGACCTTACTACTGGAAAATTCTGCCACTAGAGCTGGGACAGCTTAGACAGCAGTCATCTGATTCTATAACAAGTTGTAAGCCCAAAAGTTTAAATACTCTTGTATGTACAGCCAAAACTAAGCTACAATAGATTTAAAGACCAGACAACCCTTAGTAAGTTTTGGAGTCTGGTACAGCCATTTGCTACTAGAAAGTCTGAGGGCTATTGCAAGCACTTGGCAAAACCAAGCTGTCTGGGTCACAGGACCACAGAGCCAAGGGCGGGAAATAGACGAGAGGAAGGCACCAATCCAACACTGGAAAAACACAAACATTCAGTCCAAGCCAGGATTCCAGCAAATATGCACAGATCAGTCCAAAAGAAAAAATTCAGAGACCAGCCTGCAAGCCAGACAGGACACAGGGAATGTCAGGACAAGGGAAAGTCAGGATGAGGTTTTGAGGAAAATCACAAAGCAGAGTAGGTGCTGAAACAACCACATGGGAACTAAGGACTATAACCAAAGAGAGGGAATCTGATAGGGAAGTGGCCTGAGTAGTTTATAGCTCTCAGGAAGCTTTTGTTTAGATTTCTGCTTAATGCCAGCTTAGTATTTACTGGTATTGGGCTTAAAGAGTCCAACAGCCTGAGGAACACCTACACCTTCCCACATGCTTCACTGCAAATGCAGTTGCTGCCTCCATCCATTCAGTCCAAACCAATGAAATAAGATTCAACTATTACAATGGGTCTCCTATAAAAAAAAAATATGCTTTGGCACAATCTCTGATGTGTTCTTAGTGTTCTGGATATTGTTGGAAGCATAAGCTCCCAATTTAAAAGATACAGAAGTCACGTCAATGAACTAATAACGCTAATTATAAATAGGTAACTTGCCTCCAAGCTGAAAGCAGCAGCCAGAGCTGTACCTCTTACACACAGATTCTGTAATACATTTGATAGTGGCAGTTTTAGCACAGAAACTTCAGGCAGAGATGTTTCAATCTTATTTTTCACACAGGATTAACTTCATTTGCTTTAATCCTTCCTTGTAACTTTGCAAAAGCACAAGTAAAGCAAGAATCCCCTCAAGGCAAAGTGGGGAAGTCAAACCCTCCAATGCAGCACCAGATTACCTGGTTGTGCTCCTGGCAAGTGAGAAACACCAATCTAAGGATAAAAGCTGAGCTGCTGGTCTCCACAAGGCACCAATACTACCAATGAAGAAAATAATTCCCAGCAAACATTAATTTTACTAGGTTCTTTCAAATTGTACTGACAGAGACAGAGGAACATGATGCAAACACACAAAGGAAATTATCAGAGGGAAAAAAGCCTGCTGTGGGTGGACTTCATCCCAGAAAAGTGCGAGCATCAAGCAGTAATTAATACTTTTCATAAAGCTAGTCGAGGGAGCCCCACACTTTATGATAAATGACTCTGAATTATAACCAGGACTGTCTGCAGTCCTTGTAGACCCAGGAGAGGGGAGAGGCAACGGGTAGGGAAACGGGCTGCAGCACTTTCTAGGTGTGTTTTTTTGCTTCCTCTGTAGATATTTTTCGAGACAAGACATCTCTACTTGTTAGGCATAGAATGGCTTTACCTCAAGGTTACAAGGCCTTCAAAAACCTAGTAATGAAGCTGACTTAACACCTAGAAAAGGACACCTCTGGTAACAGAAAAGCTTTATAAAATTCAGACAAAGCCATCCAGTACTTAATGGATCTGCTCCTTAGAAACAGCTGGTAATCAAAAGAGAAAAGTATCCCTTTTCAGAAAAGTACGCCTGTTTCCTTTAAGCAGTACTTGTTAGTCTAAAGGTTAAAATAAAATATTTCCTTTCTCTTTGAAAGCTCTAATTAAAGAAAAACTGTACTATATGTATTTTTTCATTCTGTAGATATTTAGCAACACAAACATGTTAGTCAACTCATATCTGACCACTTCCATGAGCACTAAAACAAGCCTTTTATCCTAGCACTGCAAATGCTGCAAGATGTTTATTTAATGCAGGACCCAGCCATCTTTGGTTTTTTTGCTAAAGTTTTGTGCTTTTTCATCTCTCAAGACATTCATAAGCCTGTGATGCACACACCAACACGGAGAACAAGGATGAATACCTAGATCCAAAGTAATCATTCAGGACGGAGTGGGCATTACTCTGCAAGTTCAGACAGTTCTGCATAAAGAGAAAAAAAGCTTTATTTCTACTCAGACTACTGAAAGAACTCCAGAATTGCTGTTATGATAAAAAGTTACAAAGTGCATATTCTTCCCATCATCTGCCTCTTTTAAGACAAGATTTGATTCCTTTAACCCTATTTCATTTGCTTTCTATTAGGTAAGTGCAGTATTGCTTGTACCATATGAATATATTCAGATTAAAATGCACCAGTTTTGATTGCATTCTTTCCTCCACTGCAGATGTGAGAAAACTAACTTATTCATGTGACTAGAGTCAGGCTCAAAGGAATGAAGACAGAAGCTGTTACCAAAGTTATTGCCAAAATGCAAATAAAATAAAATAAAATAAAAAAGCTGGATGAACAGTTCTGAGAGCAGTAAAAGCTGCACCAATGTGTTGCTGTTACTGGCCCCACAGACAGCAGCTC
This sequence comes from Cygnus olor, assembly GCF_009769625.2. Taxonomy (NCBI): domain Eukaryota; kingdom Metazoa; phylum Chordata; class Aves; order Anseriformes; family Anatidae; genus Cygnus; species Cygnus olor. The sequence continues at coordinate 21,260,272 of NC_049173.1, forward strand.
TGGCACCACTTCCACACCAGGGACACACAAAGGTCTATCAGTGATGCCTGCTCAGGTGCTCACTAGAATCCAGACAGCAAGTCCTTGAAATTAAATGCAAAGTCAAGAGACTGACTTCTAAGTGCTTTTCTGCATAATAAGGATATTATTGGACTTGTTTGTTGCTCCAGGAGTTAAGAAATACCTTTGGTATTGACCATTCCCAGTATTCCCAATCCTATTCCCACCTCAGCCTCCCCCCAAAAAAATAAAACCCTTTATTCTCTGCTATTTAATAGCAGTCTCGATCACAAACGTCTCCCACTGTAGACAGGAGTTATTACTGGTTTATTTTAGCATATTTTATAATTACTGGTATTATTTTAGTATAGGCTGGAGGGAAATTGTTAAGTTTAGTAACAAGATCTTGCAAAGAGATTTGAACCCAGTGCCTAGCTCAGATGCTGGCTGTACAAACAGCCGTAGCACCAGCTGAGATGGAACAGAGGCTGACAGGCTGATGGACTGATCAAGGATGGGCTGACAGAAACCTTGAACTTCAACAAGGAGAAGTGCAAAGCCCTGCACCTGCCAACAACCCCAGGCCCCAGTACATGCTAGGGGCCACCCACCCGGGAAGCAGGTCTGCAGAAAAGGACCTGGGCACTCTGGGAAGCGCCACATCGACCATGAGCCAGCCCTTAAAGCAAAGAAACCTCGGGGTATCCTGGCCTGCAACAGGAGGCATGTTGCCAGCAGGTCGAGGGAGGTGAGCCTGCCTCTATTCAGCACTGGTGAGGCCACACCTGGAGTGCTGTGTCCAGCTCTAGTCCCTGCCAAGTACAGGTGAGAAGGACATACTGGAGAGAGCCCAGCAAAAGGCCATGAAGATGATTAAGGAACAGGAGCACCTCTCCTGTGAGAAGAGGCTGAGTGCTCGGACTGCTGTTCAGCCTGGAGAGGAGCAGAGAAGGCCTGGGGGTGGGAATCTGAATGTGTGCAAATACCTGAAGGCACCGAGTAAAGACAACGAAGTCTTTACACTCTTTTCACACTTTACACTTTTCAGTGGTGCCCAGTGCCAGGAGATGAGGCAGCAGGCACAGACTGGAATGCAGGAGGCTCCATCTGAACACCAGGCAGCACTTCTTTGCTGTGCAGGTGACAGAGCACTGGCACAGGCTGCCCAGAGAGGCTGTGGAGTCTCCACCTTGGAGATCTGCAAAAGCCACCTGGACGTGGTCCTGGGCAACCTGCTCTGGGTGGACCAGCTTGCGCAGGTGGTTGGACCAGATACATCCCAAGGTCCCTGCCAACCTCAGCTGTTCTGTGAGGGCACTTTTGCTTGCCAGAAATTGATGGATGAGCCAAGTAAGACTTCAGAGAAGCACAAATGTGTTGGTCAGATTTCCTTCTCTGCAGGCAATGATCTATCCCTTTGCTTTCTTATTGAAGAGTATATTTAACAAGTATTATTGCCTTTTCAATTAAACTTAAACAAAAGCATTGACTAAACATTTTAAATCTCTTTTCTGAAATGAGGAACATCATATGAAGACACTTCCACTATTTTCTATTTCATTTAAAGTATTTTATCTTTAGAAGCAAAAATAAGTGTTTTCCAGCTGAAACTAAATAAAGATTTTCAAATGATGTGAGAATTCAGATGATTTTCTTTTTTGCTTTGTTAATACAGTGAAACAGCTTCCTTCTCCTTTCCAACCTATTCAATAAGTAGTACAGGAAGGAAGATAAAATTTCCTTTTTGTTGTTCAAGAAGTGGTATAATTTTCCTTTTGATAGGTTTTCTAATCTTTGGCACAAGCTGCCAGCACATATTCAAGCTTCTTGGCATTCTCATCTTCTCTCTGGCACAAAAGCATGCTTAGAGCTTGTGGGAAGCGTTCTCCTCATCCTTAAGTTTCATCCTCCTCCTCCTCCTGTCCACCCTCAATCAAAGCTCAGTAGCTCTCCCAAAAGCTGGCTGTGATACCACTACTCTTGCTGATACACAGTGAACTCTTCATTTCATTTCTCCCCAGCAACATTCTCACTAATCTTCCTTGGCACTGCTTATAACCGGATGTTAACTGATACTGCAAGAGCCCCATAGCCAACGATTTAAAACAGATGCAGAGGGAAGACAAAGGAGAGATGACTTTTCCAGTGAATTGCTAGTCACCAATTTTCACCCAGAATCATCCGGAGCAAGGAGCAAGATGCTGCTTAACAGGGAATTTCCTGCTTAGATAGCTTTGGGTGAGGAAGGAGAAAGCAAAGGGATCGTGAATTAGATACCAGTGGTAATTACAGAACAATTCACAGCTTTATATTCTAGACCACATACACACACACTTTCTTCTCTCCTCTATGGAGGAAATAATGAGCTGTCATTAATTCATTTAGGAAATTTATCATCAGTGAAACCTCCCTCCACTCATCCTCAAAACTCTCGGCTGCCAGCACCTACAGTACTCAAGGCCCGCGCTCAGTCTGGTCCCTGCCAGCAAAGCAGCGGTCAACATGCTTCAGGGCTTCCAAACACTCATCAACCCCAATTCAAGTGTGCTGACGTTAAGTCAGATAACTACTTCTGCTGTCTCTGACCACTCAAGCTGCTGTTCTCGTCTCTTCTTATTAGTAATAAAGGAAACACCAAATGGTCAGCTGAGTTCAGCTTACAGTATACATGACAAAACATCTGTCTCACTGTCCCATGGATGTATTAGGTCTACAGCACTAACAGGGGAATCACCGAACTATTACCTCATTGTTTTATTGCAAGAAAGAAATGGTATCCTAGTATTTTTAGACAGCTGCTGTTGAGACCTAGTTCTAATTTCTCTTACACCTCAGGCCAAGATTTAAATTAACAAAAATAAAGATCAAAATCTGGTAACAGTACGTTTGAAGCATTCTGTTCTGATGATGAGCTACTACAACTTTCAACATTTTTAAGTGATGGTACAAAACTGGACACTGGGGTATAATTAATCTCACTGCCTGTTGAATAAAAACCTGCAACTTTTATGATGCCTTTTCAGCAGTAGCCAGAGTTTAAGATGGAAATTCATCATCACAGCTTTGATACCAGGCAGCCTGTATTTGACTTGCTGCATGTTTCCATGCAGGATGTGTTTAGGTGGTTATTAAATAATATGGATGATCAATTGCTCTCAAATATTATTTCTCCAACTCTTGGACCGCACTATACAGTTGAGTTGAAAGGAGGAGGAATGAAGTGAATTCAGAGCTGAAGTCCAATTGCCAGTGAAAATGCACCGCCCAGTTGCACCACCATGGCCTGGATGATGTTAAACTCCAAGCAAGGCAGGGCAGAGCTGCAGCAGGTATCAGTACAGCCCACAGCCTGCAGCCTGCCTGGGGTGCCCCACAGCATGTGGCTCGCATAAGACTGCAGAGCACGTACTCTGCTGTAGCCGTGTGTAAATTACACGCTATTTATGTCACCTCTGAATTTGGCTCGTGCTGCTTTTTTTCCCTTTAACACAAATTGGCTTCTACGTATGGCAATTAAAACTAACCTGGCAAGTGGGAAAACACCTGTATAAACCTCTCATTATCCTGGCATCTTACACTATTCATTCCACAGTTTAAGAATTCAGTATATTGCCTGAGGTGGACAATTTGTCTGATGTTCTACATCCAATGGACTTTCACCAGATCAGCTGCCTTTTTCCCTAATCCCAAATTCTGACATTACCAAATCCTGATCAGCTTTGTGGAGCAACCAGGCTCCAGAGCTAAGCGCCAAGACATATTTTACCTAAGGCTCTATTCACGGCTGACTGGGAAATACCAGTTATAAATTATAGTCACTGGCAGATCCACTTCAGATAGTTCCTTGCAAGCAATTATCTGTTGTGCTTGCTGGATGCTGTATAATATGTTTTAAACCCCTGAATCACAGAATTTACTGACTTCTTAAGTTTCTTATTCAAACTCATGATTCTGATCACATTCATCAAGAGGATCACAGACCTGATATTTGAGACTTTTTAATCCTGAAACTAACAGCATTCACAGGAACCAACTGATACTTGCTTGAGATTTGAGGAGAAAATGAGTTTCACAAATCCTACTATCAAAGCAGAATACTTATAACAAAAGAATTTGTTCAATGTATAGAATGAAGCTATAAGAAATAGTGTTCCTGTGCAACCCCAATTCTATTTCTGTAGAGGTCAGTAATATTTTGAGCAGGCAGGAGATTGCATATATACAGAAAAGGACAGAGATATTAAACCCAAGAATGAAGCCATGAGAACTGGGCTTTATTCTTAGGTCTGCCAATAATTCATCAGTGACCTTTGAAAGGTACTGGAGTGTATTCCAAATAGAACTAATAAAATAGTCACCCATTAACAAACTTGCTGAATTCATTAAAATTAGCACCTTACTTTGGGGTTCAAAAATTTTAAAGTTTGCTTCCAGGAATAACCTTAACAGTGGTAGTAAAGTTAAGCCTGATTAATCCAGAAATCTGTTCCTTCTTAGTGATTGAGATAACCACAGCTAAATGAACATAAGACTCAATAGCAGAATCTACTTTTGTTTCTTTTTGTACTTCTTTTGTTAAAAGAGCTTTCATCCTGGAGGAAGAAATGCAAATAATAAAGAGATTAAGGAGGGAGTTAAATAGAGTTAAACAAAACAAAAATAATAATAATTAAAAAAATAAAAATAAAAGGAACAAGATACCAGAAAGAGGGTGTTAATGTTTCAGACTCGCCAGGTTTGCAAAAAGACTTGCAAGCCTCAATGAGGTAGGTTGAAGAGTATCTCCCAGAGATCAGGTAAATCTTTTTTTCAACCACTTTGTCTATAAATCAGGCAGACATTTTCATAATTATACAAACTTGTATTATTATATGCCAAAACTTCAAGCTGCTTGCTCTTCTGGAGAGCACTTTCTGCCTGATGTACCCAGTCAGCCTTGTTCTTCATATTGGGACTGGGCAGCAAAGCAAGTGAGTGAGAGAGTCAAGCAGGGAAAAAGCTCTAGTGTCATTGCTTCTCGGTGGGAAAAAAACAAAAACATAAAAACAACACATATCCAGATCCAGTATGCTTTGTTGTTTACTCTGTCACCTGTGACACCTTCAAAAAGATCCGTACAGAATTCTCTCTCTTGTGTGATCTTAAGATAATTGCTCCTCACAAAATGAACACATTTAAAATGGTCCCCATTAAAGAACAAAGGTAAGAGCAAAAAGAAAGGAGAATTGCAGTGCGTGATACTGCATTTCTGTTTAACCAAAAATGATGCATGAGCCACAAGCAAGTACATTATTAATCTCACCACAGTCAGAAGAAAAATAATCATAAAGAGCACATTTATTCATTATTTCTGTTTTGGCAGTTTCTTCATTCTACTAAAATTAAACACCACATGAAACAACACAAGAAATTCAAACACTGGTATACCTGCTCTGGGCCAGAGTCTGCACGACAGAAACCAGCACAGGTCCCCCAGAATAAATCCATAGTGTCAATGTCCCTACTTAGCTTGAAATGTTCAAGGATGCAGTTGGGCCGAGGTCAGCCTTTCCAGTGTGTACAAGTCTAGGAAGAGCCTAATGTTTTCCCCACAACTTTTGCTCTTTTGCTTTGTTGATAATTTCCAATATATCTTGCATACCTTGGATTGCCTACTTTCCTTTATGAATTTCCTTTTTATTTGATATTTTTAAAACTGCAATTTATGGATTCAAATGGAAAGATGGACATCTCAATTTTCATATTTCTAAAGACAGATTTCTAGTCCTAGTAGTAAGGCAGAAGACTTCACAGAGATTACCTTAAAAGTTTGGAAACAAGGAGACAAGTCAAAAACTGGCATCTTTGTCATTTTTTGATCTCGGTATTCATTTCATTTATTAAAGAGAATCTGCATCCTCATTTTAAATTCCTGAAGCTGCTAGCAATGGCTTTGTGTTTGACTCAGCCTAAAACCAAACTAAATTCCATCAAGTTCTACATAATAACAGAAACTATAAACAAACTTTTGTAATCTACTTTAGTTTCAACTTGCATCTTCAAATTCAGTTCTGTGAAGCAGAAATGGTATCAGCTGCGAAGTTTGGATTTAGATCCAGCTTTTCACAAGAAATAAGAGCTATCCACTAAATAGCTCTTGTCCCTGACATTTTTAAAGCTGGAGCTTTTCAAAACCCACCTGCTTACCCACCTGAATACATACCTTATACCTTAAAAATCCTCAGGAGACACTCCATTAGCAAGTGTCATCACACCTTCTCCCTTCAAACAGCTGAATCTTCTTCGTACTGTCTTGTAAGCAACTCTTTTTGTTTGTATTTCTGTTTGTTTACAGCTTCACCAACTTCATCAGATCCTGATTTGAAGGGAGGCCTATCTAAGAATGAAGGACGGGAAAGTGGGAAAAGCTAGGCAAAGTGAAGGAAAAAAGTGAACGCAGGACAACCTTTCACTCTTGCAGATTATTCTTAGAACAACATTTCCATTTCTTGAGAATCCTCACCCTAACGTCACTTCTCACCCAACCTACCTCCTTACCATCACAAGATCACAAGAAAGATAGAGTTGTTTCTCCCATGCTCTACACCATCTTTTTCTCTTAAATTTTCAGTCTCAGCTGGAAATGCTCTCCATCAGTGGTTCTGCTGCCAGTCTTGTGCCTGATTGCTTTAATTAAAAGGCCAGAGGGGATGATTTAAGAGTCTCATCATCAGGCTTGACAAAATTAGATTCCTGGACTCAGTGTCAAATGCTCACAGAGCTGCCTCAACCTTTCATCCTTCTAAGGCAGCTGTAGGCAGTTCTATAGAACATGCTCTACAGCAAGAACCATTTCTGAAAAAAAGCCTCAGATGAGAGGCTTCATCTTCTTTCTTAATCCATAAAAGATCCCCGGCACTTTTCATAGAGTCCAGATTTGTGTTTATAACTTCAGCCAATGCAGCCCTAACATCCATGCCAGAAGTAGCTTTATTTTTATTAATGCCAAGTGTATGAAGTTGAAAATTGCCTAGTGATCCGCTGGAACAGAAAGCAGTATGTAAATAGCTTTATTACTTATATTCCGCATAGGGGCAGTTTTAAACTAAGACAAATGTGAAGAAGAGGTCATTGCCCTCTCAGATATGTACTCCAGAAATTGTCAGTATCAATTAAGCACAAAAGATCAAAGCAGCTGAAGAAACAGAACGAGATTGTTTTCAAGGTGCATCAGATCCCCCTAGACTGAGTTGACAGCTGGATATGTGCCACTGAGTTTTCCCAAACAGAAGCAGAAGTGATCTGCTGTGGTCATTGATATGGCTTTAGTCTCTGCATTTTCTCCAATTTTGCTCTTAGAGATTAGTTTCCAGCTTTTTCTGAAATTCAACTGCTGGTTTAGATGCATTGCTTTCACAAATTAGGGGACATGGGGACATCTTATTAGTTAAAGAGTCTTGCTTGTTGTATAAAGGTAATGCCTATGTCTACAAACACAAACAAGCCATTAAAAGGTTAGTTTCTGGAAGGCTGAGCTAAATAGCACATATATATTACCTAAATCTCACAGATGGGGCCTTGTAGGGAGAACTTACACAGATGTAGCCAGCTTAAACAAGGTACATAGTAGCTTAAGTAAGCAGTTACCATAAAGGACATATTTTCACCACTGCTGAGGTGCAACCCTCAGAACTAAGCTTTTCTGCACTCCCTATTTCCATACATGTTGTTGTACTGCCATCAAGTGGGGAACATGCAGAGGAAGAAGGATAAAGATGGTCATGAAGATATTTGAACAGAGACTAAAATGAGCAAAAGGAAGAGAATTCTAAATTCCCAATTCCAATAATCACATTTTAGGAGCAAATTCAAAAGTAACGTGGAGATATCTGTGTAACTGGAATAGCATTTCTACCTAATAAACAAACACCAGGAGACTCAGAACCAGCCAGCAGTATGCCACGTGCCCCAAAAGCTTGTCACCAGACCGCAAATTAAGCCACGACTAGACAGTGATATATTAATCTCAATTATCTGAAGACCTGTATGCATAGAAACATTTTCCAGAGAAAGGAGGAGGTTAACTTCAGCAAGCAAAACACCAGTTGTGAATGAACCTAAAAATTGCTCAGAAGTGCACAGGGCTCAGGAAGAACATGTAACTACAGATGTATCCCTCCTTGCCTTTGTCGGGTTAATCTAGTTCTTGTCATGCGCACGTAGCTGAAGGGCAAAACCTCGGCCAGTGGCTAAACAAAATAAATTGGTGCCTAATCTTGTGCCAGTAGTTTTAATTAACCTGAAAAGGCCAATTCCAGTCCAATTTAGAACTTGTAAAAAGGGTGAAGCCCAAAGGTAGCAGGGTCCAGACTGGAATGCTCCTCCTTAAGAGTAGCACCGGGGCCACAAGAGCAAACAATGCTGAATTCTTGGCCAGCAGCACCCTGGGCAATATCCTGCCCCAAGACAGCTCAGAAACACTGCACAGCTGGCTCTGAAGAGGCAGCAGAAAGGATATTCCTGGGTAGACAAAGATATCCTGTCATTTCAATATTCAAACTCCAAGATAACAGGGAAGTTTTGAGGTTTTGAGAGATTTTTAACATAAGGTTTATTCCCCTGATTGCCTCCGGTCAATGAATTTCAAGCAAGGGCTTTAGATAAATGGCATGGAAATAAGATTGATCTGTCTATTAAACCAGTGTGTCACCATCAAATGGTATCACCTATGTTCTATGAGTCCAAATTTGCTTTGCATGTTACTGAGTATGCTTCCATTAACTCGGGCACCAAGGAACATGTTCACGTTTTGGCAGCTGGTTGCAGACTGTGTGTGAAGGCAGGCACTGGGAGAAATGCTGCTGCGTGCTCCCGTTCTCTGCAGCAGATGCTAACTGGCTGGCTAGAACACTCCGTCTCTCACGGTCTGTGTTGGAAGGTCAAGGTTCAGCCATTGTAAATACATCCAACTAAGGCACAGTAAAGTTTCAGAGGTCAATGCTTTCAAAATGCCTTTTTATTTAAATAATAGCAAGGGAATAATTCAGTTTGCACATACGGAGCTGGCACTGTAAATCATGATGCCCCTCCTCTCTGGGACACACTGAGGTTGAGATGATCCAAGTGTCTCTGGAGCTATACCCGTGGAGATAACCACACATATGTGGTTTTCTGAGTATGCTATAGGCAGAGCCCTGATTGTAGTCTTAGAAAAGAAAAGGACCTACTCCTCCTCCTTGACCCCATTTGGGTATGGGAACACATTACATTACAGCAAGGTCTTCTCCTGAGCCATTCTTCTATGATTCTAGAAAACTAGTAGGTGACACAACAGAGGGCGTGCATCTCCTTTGGTAGTTAGAGGACAAAGTGACAACCTGCTCTGGCTAAGTACTTAAGATCACACCGAGGAAAATGTACCGAAAACCAAGAATATCTATCCAACAAGTTGTGCATAACACTCTTCCTTTGACAGACCATCAAGCACTTCTAACAGCAGGGCCCAGCCAACATAGCTAACACACTTCTAAACTGGCCAGAGACATGCATAGTCAGGACTTGTCCCTATCATTATCTGTCCCATGTATTATAAGAATTTAAAATCCCATTGTGAGTTTGGTCCAAGGAACTTCAGAGACCCCAGCTCTATATGTGATTCTGCAGCAGCTGAAATCCCCAAACTCCCCTAGAATAGCACCTTTTCATTTAATAGGAGAGGTGGCTGACAGGCAAAAACTCACATTATAGTAGGTGAGGGAAATGGAAAAATTTCAGAAATTTGCAATTCCCTCTGCAGGAACACCATATAGGCTACCTGCTTGAGCTGGATAACTATGCATAAGAAAAGAAAGCCAGGAAGAACTGAGTAAGAGGTAGGTGCAGGGACAAAGCAGTGATGAGGAGATATGGATGATGCTGCAACTGTTAGCATCTCTTGAAGTTTGCCTGTGACTTCGATTAGAAACTGCTAAAATGTCTACATTCAGGACAGTAGAAAAGGTAACTTATCAAAGCCAAACGTCTCAACAGCAGGAAAAAAAATCATCAAGGCAGAAAAAGAAAAAATGGAAGAAGCAGCATCAATGGGCCAGAAAAGAGAAAAATATGATGAAGCTGTACTTCAGTCTAGAAGGAGACAGACACATGAATTAATTTACTTAAGTCGAATATGTCACATCAACTGTGTGATTAATGAATGGGTAACTTTACCCTCCAGTCCCACTCTGTGGAACGTGGTAGAAGTTTAAGTGCTCACCAGAAGGGAGGGAGGAAGAGTTTTGCATCTAACAGCAAGTGCATAGGAGATTTGGGAAGGGAGGATGCCAATACTCAGTGGGAAAGAAGCAGTGACAATGCAACAAGCACCACCTACGCATTCTGTCCTCTAAAATCAGCAGTGGCAGTCCATTGCTTAAGACCTTCACAGCCTGAGAAACAAACTGGCCTGGGAAAAGATGTCAGATGTGAACCAAGATCCAGACCTAATATTAATATCCAGACTTATACCAAAGTCAACCTGCTCCTGAATTCCTCAATAAGCTCCTCTACTTAACAGTTTAAATCCAAGTAACCTTAAACTTGGTGATTATGGAGAAGACAATCCAAAATCCAGATATGGATCTAAAGCATGGGCAAATACTGGAAACATCAGCTATTCTTCCAAGAATTTCCAGCTGAGTATAATTCATTTACTTACCAATGCAGTCCTGCAGTGAAAGCTGCTCCTTTCCCCGCAGCACAATGAACAGGACGGATGAACCTTAAGTTTCTCTGGTCTTAAGTGCCCTCTGCCCCTAAGCTACCTGCAGTCCCTGACGTCTGTTATTCTTGGAGCAGGGCATCCCACCCTTGCCCTTCGGACAGATTTCATACTCTGAAATCCTTCAGCCAGGTAATGCAAGAAAAAGTCCTCATTTTTTAGTACAAGAATGTATGCTACTGATAAAAAGCACTGACAAACCATCCGTAATTCCACTGTGAAATTAACTGGGCACTTACCACCAGGCTGAAACGATTTCCAGCTATTTTATGCTACTCATTTAACTTCAAATATTTCAGCCTTAAGATTTGTTATGAAGTACTAAAGGCAGAGAGTCACTAAGTAAAGTTTTTTCCAGTTCTCCACCCACCAGATGGTTATTATTCTTAATAATGCAGAGGCAGAAAGCACTTTTCTTCCCATTACTTGATACAGTGTGCAGCCTTTTGGACTCTCCATTATAACCTGTCCCCTGTCATGAATCTAGCACGTTTCTACATGCCAGGTTCCTCCTCCACCCACCTGGGCACCAACACTGCTCCTAAAATGAAACAAAATTAATTTTCAGGGAGGTTGCTGCAGTTGTATTTTATTCTTCTGCTGTCTCCCAGATCCAAAACTATTTTAAGAGTATTAAATGTTTCTCTACAGAAATTACAGGGCTTCAAATGAAAGGAAGACATAAATCATGGGTACTGTTATTCCCTTCTTACTCTTTGTTACACATAAGCTTCATTTGGGATCATGGCCTAGTTGCACGAGGCACGCAAGATGACTAACCGCAGCTTCAGCAATATGGTGGAAGGTGATGAGTGAGCCTCACAATATAAAAACCTCATCGGTTGGTGTCAAACTTCCTTGTTACTAATTGCTGCATATTTCAGTTCTTACGAGATGGCTGCAGGAGCATCTGATGGTGACGTTGTAGCACCTCACCACAAGGTCCTGCCTAGGATTGTGCCAGAGGACTACAACCAGTGACGATGTGATGTGCCATTGTGACGATGTGATGTGCCACTGTGTCATCCTATAGGGACACTGCTCGATTAGCACTGCTTGGCAGGAGCACGTTTGCGTCCTAACAGCGCATCAGCAGCAGGCTGCAGCACATGGGAGTGTTAACATCCAAGGCATATTCAGATACTGCAGGGTGTTTTGAGAGATGCCAAAATCAACCATGCTGGCAGCATGTGCTCCACTTCAGAGAACAGCCACAAAAGCGAAGGACATATGCTACGATACAGATTTCACATCATCTGGTTTTAGGTGCCTAAATTAGAAGGTTAACCACCTCACACTGTCCAGAGACAGGCATACCAGAATTAGCGAGACAATTTTCAGCTACAGCTTGAATGACATTGCTCTTGCTGCCTCCTGAGAGAGCCCAGCTTCTAGGGAACCAGCAGAAACTACTCTGAGATAAACGTTCATATTAAGATGCCCAGAATTTGGCACATGTTGCAATGATTTAATAAACATTTGCGAGGCAGCAATGCATTGGGCACAGGACACACTGACCTGAAAGCATGCAAGTCCTTGGCAGATGTAAGTTCACATAAATCCACTGACATCAGGAGAGCTTTGCTAATTTCAGCCCATCACATAACGAAGCAAAACTAGTTTGCTGCCTGCTTCGTTTCCGGTTGCCGACAGGCACCCAGTACATTCAAAAAGTAATTAAAGACTAATGCATAAGTGCAACAAAACAACAGAAGATAAGCTGGTGCTACAGTTGCTGGTATAGCGTTTCCTTCATTTTGACAGCCTCCCTGTACAAACCAAATGCTACCAGTCAAGTGATTTCTTGTAAGATGCATTTTTAACTGTGTGCAGACATGTATCTCACCGACCTCACCGAAAGCCTGACTACATTATCTTTTAATCCCCCTCCTAAAAGGAACCGCACCGTGTTTAAAAACCGTCTCAAACCAAAGGGTTTTTTAACCAAATAGAATAATTCCTGCAGTATTTTTGAAATACGCTGTGCTCCTCTTTCCTTTAATCTGCAGTTTAGAATTATCAACATCTCCCACAAGACTACATGAAAAAGATGAACAGCGAGTGAACCAAGCCAAGTGCTTCCACAGCTCTGCCAAGAATCGAACACACAGCTCCATCAGCGGAGGGCTTACTTTAGTAACAAAATCTGTCTCAGCCTGTACCTAAAAGGTTTACTAAGGCTCCAGATTAAAGTTTAAAGGCCACTGGAAAAACCTCAAGACAGGGACAGCTCCCACAGGCAAAAAGCCATACAAAATTCCCAGAAAGAAAGAGGTAATTATTACTTTTAGGAATAGCAATAATAGCAAAAGTCCCTGTTTTTAATGATTCTCTTTCCCTAGAGATCTAAGCATGCTTTGTAAGTTATATAAGCACCAGTGAGAGGCTCACTTAATATTGAAATTCAGCCATCTCTGAGACATTGCATTTTGCAGTTGAGCTGTATTAAATTACACTTTAGTATGTCAAAAAAATGCTATATTAATTTGAAATCACAAGAGAAGTCTGGCAAGACATTTGGAGAACACCTGGGCTGAAAAAACAACTCCCTCCATGGAGAAGTGCCATGGAATATTTAACGACCTGAAATGGTCAAGATTTCTTGCTTGTCAAATAGAAAAAGAAGGTACTTCATACCCGCCTCTGCTTACCAGCCACATTAAAGCAACCTGGGGAGGCCGTCAATCAGCGACTAAAAGGAATATGCTGGCGTACTGTATGGGAATAGCAGCTGCTTAGAAGGTATGCAAAGTGTACAGGCACTATTTGCACTGGAAATGGATTTATCAGGAGGAGGATGGCTGCTAGAACTGTTCTGCATCACATTTATGCTAAGTGTGGACTGACACAAAAAAGAGCAGAGCTCAAGTGCTTATGCTCAGGAAGTAAGGTGTTTTTCTTTTTGGTAAAAAGTGAATGCAAAATGAAACTGGAAGTAAACAGAAGAAAAAAGAATTTTAAAAATCCTATGTTACTTTTTAATCAGCATTATGTTCTTCCCAGAGCAGAAATGTGAGTCTTTAACATCTAGGCTTAGAAATACTCCATAAGTACTCCCTTTGCAACTCCTGTCACCCTCTCCCCTACTACCACCATCCTATATCCCACCCCACCCCACACCCCATCCCAAAACAAACCCACATACACAGACTCCTTGGGAAGAACATATACTTGGACTCGATTTCCACTGTGGCCAGAAGCAAGGACCATCAATCCCAGAGCTGACAACCTAGTACCACCCAACCACAAATTAAAAAAATGCTTCATTTATTTTAATAAAAACTAGCTAAAGCAGGCAAGACAGAACTGTCTTTTCCCTTTAACCTGCTCCGATGGCTCAGCCAGCCTCTGATCACATGAGGCTTACAAGTCATCTGAACGCATTAGTATGCAACTATTTAATAACACTGCAGTGATCAAGTGTCTGAAGTTATCTTAGCCAGTTCAGTGAATGTCTAACACGAAATGAGCTAAATTAACAGTGGAGGCACAATGGCTCGATTATGGCAAGAATATTACAGCCATTTCTCTTAATAGTAATCTCCTGTCAAATTGATGCCTATAGATATTATATAATTGTTTAACACTGAAAATTGGCCACGTTGTTGTCATTCCCAGAAGACTTGCCTGCAAAACGAATGGACCACGGAGACTTAACAGCCCATTAATGCTCATAAATAGCCATCTGAGAAGGCAGTGCTTGGAGAGGCAGTGGAAGGAGATTTTTGCTCTCCTGCTGCTGAAAAGACAGCAAGGAATACATTTTAAGTTCAGCAACTTAGCAAGGAACAACTTGCAGCTTGAGAAGTACAGTGAGCATTAGGAACAGCTGCTTTGCTAGGATTGTGCAGCATCAAGGAGGTAATCCAGCAAAATGGTGGAATCTGAGCTGCATCTAGACAAAACCGCAGCTGGCCTGGTCTAGCAGTAGCAACAGTCCTAATCCCAGTGGGAGGCTGGATGCAATTACCCTCAAAGGTCCCTTCCAAGCAAGTTCCCTGGGATTTTGTGACCTTGCATGTGGACATAAAGCAGGCCAAGAACTAACTGCAATTGGAAACTGCTTGCAACAGTTCCTGTGTTGCAATAAAGCCTTATGCCTGGACATCTCTCAGATAAAGGCCCTATGAGGATGCTTTCATCAGCAGATGACTTTTTTTGTTGTTGTTTGTTTGTTTGTTTGTTTGTTTTTCCAGAGAATGATTATGGCTTTGCCATTCACCTATTAGGTGAAGAATTGAAACACAGCAGCTATCACCTCCTTTGGTCATTTCCCTGAGATGTACTGTTTTGCCTGCCACACATGCCTTTGCTAAAACATGAAGGTGTTCAAATTAGAAGAAAAGCCTAGCACACTTCAATTCATTCCAGAACAGCAGGCATCAGCTTGCAGCTGGTTACAAAAGCACAAACAATCTTAGTAGACAAGGAGAGTTCCGTGGAAGAAAAGTGCTTTCCTCTTTCTCTGTTAGAACCTTTATGGTTTAACTTAGGGAAAAAAAAAAAAAAAAAAACAACCTCTGCTTCAAAAGCCTTTCATGCATATGAATGTAATTTTGATCCGTCTTTCAAGTTTCTTTTTCTAACAAGTTCTAGCTACTCAAGAATAAATGAAATACACAAACTGACAAACCTTTCTTGAAGGAGTGCGCACTTGCAACATATCCACCCACCCCGCCATTGATACAGAACAGCTCTCACATCTTTTAAAAATTTTGTACACAAAAAGGCATGTGCTAGGCATGCCATGTAAACACACTTCCATCGAGTCTTCTTGTAGCCATTGGTGCAATTTGCTCTGCTTATTAGGCATAGTGTTAATTAACTGATGAGATTCCCAAGAAACAAAATGTATGGGTAGTTTTGTTTCTTGTTGTTGTTGTTGTTTGGTTTTTGCCTGTGGTTTGGGGTTTTTTGTTTGTTTGTTTTAAACCATGGCCAACCAGAGTTGTGGTTTAAAGAGAATCTTAGAAAAAGAGCTATGTGGGCTATCCATGGGCCTGCCCTGGACTCCAAAATTTCTGCTAAATCTTTTACATATTACATACTTCTCATTGCGATAGTAGAAATAAAAAATGAGAAGAAATACAAACAGCTACTGCTACAACTGCAGCTGAAGATTTTTGCATGAGGCTAGCTCTCAGATGCAGAGAGTCCCACCACAAAAGCAGTGTCCAGAAATTCATGAGTCTCCGGAAGATATGCTCACTAGCGCAGGAATAAAGAGGGTTAAAGTAGTGAGCCCTGGGTTCTTATCTTTGGCAAACAAGGCTCTCCTTTGTCCCATGTGCACCAAAGGCAAGTTACTGAAATGACCAATGTATCACATGTGGCAACTTAAGTGAAGTCTTGCTCCCACATGAAGCATTTTATTCTTCTCCATTTTGAAAAGTACTACGTATAGCAGCAAGCAAAGCGTAACTAACAGGCATGAAATATGTACATGCTAAAACTGGGGCAAACTTGGAGAGGTCATTCTCTAGCATCTTTTCTTCTTATCCTTTTCTCCAGCCAGTTAGATTTTTTTCCATCTCACCAATTCTCTTCCTCCCTCCTTGCTACTTCAGTTTCATCTTCCTCTCTCCAAAATGCAGCTTTTCATTTTCCCTAATCCTCTTCCTCGGAACTATTTAGAAGGTTGCCACCAGACAAAGCCTTGACCTACTCAACTAAACCAGCATGCTTCCCCAGGTCTTCACAGGTTTTCCAACTTGCAAGATCCATTCAGCTTGATTTCTTTCAGTTTTAGTACAACTTTCTAGGAATGGTAAAGCATGCTCTTTAGCAAGATAAAATATTAAAAACTTCTAAGTGATGGCAAGTCCACCACATTCAGTTAACCAGTTAACAGATAGTTAACTATCTGAAAGTATCTTCTCACTTAAACATTTGATCTTTTTTAGATTAAACTGGCCTATTTCATTTTATTATTAGAAGACAGACAGACAATTTCCCCCTACTAAGGCATCTTTTATTCCAAATTAAGCTATCCTAAGTCAACTTGCAGACTTTCCTTCAAGAAAGGTGGAATACATCAGTGTATTTATGCTCATTTCCAGCTAAGGATCATTTCTGTGTCTTTCTCTGGACCTTCTCCAATATTACCACGTCTTTCTTGGAGTAGAAATTCCAAAGCTGGTCATAGGATTGCAGAAATCTTACTAGTGCTGTATACAGAAGAGAAACTAATTTCTTCTACTGCTATTGTTTACCTGCTATCTCCCCTTTCAAAGTTCCGTTGTTCCTATCAGATACTTTTGGCACATCACTTTAATAAAGACTGATATTAAGATGGCTATCTACTTTAAATCCTTCGCTAAGTTATTCCTTTCCAGGAGTTTCTTGGAAAGTTTGATTAGGTAGAGCCAGCACGTTCTAATCCTATGTGTACTATGCTGTACTTATCTGTATAAAATTTTCAATTGTGAAATTTAGTAAATCCAAATTATTCTGTAATAATGCAGCAGTAGTCTAGCTTCTTCAGTAATAAGTAGTGCGCTAATTGTATTATTTGCCAGTAAATTATTTACGTTTCAGAACACTGTTAAAATGCTGAATATAGAAGCAAATAGATTCCTGAGATCTTGTCAGAAAGACTTCCTGCTTTCTTCCCAACAATCTTTTTTAGAACTGCCAAGACGACAGATTTTAAGCCATCTAGTACATAACCTCTTAGTTCCAAGTTTTATGATTTTTTTTTCCCCAATCAAGATGTTAGAGTGCT
This sequence comes from Cygnus olor, assembly GCF_009769625.2. NCBI lineage: Eukaryota > Metazoa > Chordata > Aves > Anseriformes > Anatidae > Cygnus > Cygnus olor. Next base: position 21,277,734 of record NC_049173.1, read on the forward strand.
AAGACAAATGCCTTTGAGAAATTCAAGTACACTATATTTATTCTGCTGTCTTTATCAGCCAGAGATGTGATCTTGTCAAGTGATGACAGTTTTGTTTGACAGGATGCATTTCCATAAAACCAACTTGACTGACAATAATACGCTCATTGTCTCTAACCTTTCATTGATGGCATCCAAACTGTTCTGCTCTGTTGCCAAGACTTATGTGAGAGGAGCTATTCTCCTGGGTTTTGTATAGTTCCTTACAATACTTTTAAATAGTGGGACTGTGACGGCAATGCTACACTGTCACAGAGCTTTCCCATTCTCCAAAACTCTTTAATATTGAGTTAGTGGCTTGGAGAACTCACATTTTATTTAAAAATAAAAAAATAAAAAATAAAACATTGATTCCAGAACAGGTGATAAAATAGTTGCTCTTATCTGATGCTCTCCATATTATACTTCGACCACAGTGAATAAATTTATACTATCCATAATACCATAGGAGGGTTAAAAAAGAGAGCAGAAGCAGCTGCTGAACATTTCTATCTGTTCTGCATCACTATTTATAATTTTAGTCTCAGTTCAGCAATGGATAAATCTGTTGACCCAATTTAAAATCAGCTCGGAGGAGGAGGTATTTCTAACAACTTAAAATGCCACCTTACTGTTAATCCTAATAGCTTTTGCCATTCACCTTCTTCCCTGTGGCTTGCTTTAATGCAGCAACAAAGTCTAAATTAAGTTAGACACAGAAATTTACTCATGTCAGCTTTATCCTGAAAGCACAGGAAAAAAGATACAGTAAGACTGTCTAAGCAACCATGTGCATGGAAGAAATTGCACTTCCTTGAAAAAAAAAATCTAATGAACTGCAAGCAAACTTAGAGAACTGCTTCTCCAATATTTTTCACTTGACTCACTCTCTGAATGTTGAGAATTTTCTTATTTTTGATAAGATAAAGGCAAATACATAGACCTAGAAGTTCATCATTTGTTTTAAAATGTAAAAATAGAACTGATGCCTATGAGAAACACAGCCAAAGCCTCATTTAAGAGAAGCAGAAAATAGTACATCTTAGATAACAACCTCTCTGATACACTCTCCAGTTTTGAAATGGCATACATGGAGTTAAGAGATGGCAAATTGTGCCACCCTAATCCTTTCTAACACTAAATGAAATGAAAGGCATATTCCGAGTTGTAGCTCATTAAAAAGGACACTGATGTTAGCCAGAGCTGGACAGACACAGAGCTGTCCTGATTCTCTCTTGATTACATTCTTGCCTAAGGGCTGGTGAATTTCTTCTGCTTAAAGCAAAAGAAGTTTTTTTCTGCTCTGTTCCTCTGAGGAGTGGGAGGAGATGGTGGAGAGGCATCCATACCTCTCCCAATATGCTCAGTGCTGTTGTGCTTAGTTGTGCATATGCCAGGGACATGAAGCATATGGCCCGGGGGCTGGCAGTGTCCCGCCTGGCAAATGTCTTCAATATTCTGTCATAAAAAGTCTTTTCTTTTTTTTTTTTTTTTTTTTTTTTTTCTGGGGCTAGTTAATTGTATTTTATCAGACAATTCTTTGTATCTGGTTGATAAAGAGAAGTTCAAGTTAAAGAGTTATTCACCTTAACTGAAATCCCAGCAAGCAACTCTATGCAACTTGTGCAGCTTTTCCCATCCAGGGACAGGAAATTAAGGGTCTTTGCTACTCTCCTGAATTAAGTCTGCACCTCTCAGATAGACATCAGGGAGGCAGACTGACTACTAGGTGCCACACGAAGGCATAACCCTTCCTAAAGCAGTCATGCTGCTTCATTTTTTTGGACTAAGGAATCAGAGACAAGAAATACAGTCTTTGAAGACAAGTGCTCTTCCCTAGATGGCATTACTCCAAGCACCCTGAGATGAATACACTGCGATGACTACATTTGCACAGGCCTCCCATGCCAACAGGTAAAGAGGAAAGCCTGCACATCCTACAAAAAAATAAAAATAAAAAATGAGAGCAAGTAGACTAAGCACTAATGGTGGATAATAACCTTGCGAGCTATCTAGAAATCCCCTGCAAATTACTCTGGCATCTCTGTATTATAAAGAGTAACAAACTTATTTAAATGGTGAGCAATATTTAGTCCTGGACTAAATATTTTTGCCATTTTTCCCAACTCTTTTATCTGATCTATTTTCTGACCAGTTAATTCCCACTTTGTATTTGTACATTTGACAACTCCTTCCCTACAGGGCTCCCCATGTTTGTCACATCCATCAAAATGGAAAACAGAATAGAAATTATTCCTTTTTGCTTAGTAGAGAACAGACTAGAGAGTGGAATACTGGCTGGATAGGCTAAGAAAATGCTGTGGCACAACATCAATGCTCTATGCGAAGCCACATGACAGACCTGGAAAGTCAGAGCTAGTCAGTGAGCTCAAAGGCAAAGGAACACATGAAAAAGGGTTTAATTTCTATGTTTATTGTATTTTTTGTATTGAGTCTGGTCGTTTACCCCAATTATCATGATCAGTTTTAACTCTGATCTTGAGCTCAATATCTGTATCACCCTAAAACGTTTGCATTCTCGACTACAAGTTAGAAGGGAAAGCCTAGCAGACCTTTTGATCCCTCATGAAAGTACTTTACAGAGTAAGACACTGGAGAGAACCTAAAAGAACTGAAAAGAACTGCTCTTGAAATGCATCCCATTTGGAGACAAATATTTCATTTCAAAGATTTTGTTCCCCAACCAGTGGTAGAGCATTCACATTCCCTAGCTAGTGGTTTGAAGATAACAGGCTTCTCCCAGGTAGCATCTCTGATAACTATACAAACATCTCACACAAGATATTTCATTCATTGTTTCCATCTCAGCATGGTCAAATACCCTAAGAAGGAAATTCAATTGGACCAACAAAGCCTGGTCTTTGGTGTGGAGAGCCCACTCCCTTCTTTCCTTCCCCACAAAAGAAAGAAGAACCCTTTTTGAATTATGCCAGTAAAAATAATATATTTTCAATTGAAGAAAGTCTGGGCTTCTCCCCCTGCTCTTCTGTGAACCTTTGGTGCCAGGTTCAGGATTACTTCCTTGTGTCTGCATTACAGAAGAATCCGTGATTTAAGAACTTAATTCTTCAGCAGTTTCACAGCACAGTTGTAAGCATCCCGCTGGACAAAGCTTCTCCCTCCTCCTCCCCCTTTGGGAGACTATACCACAGTCTAACACATTTTACCATCCATTTGGGATTCAGCACTCCACAGATCAAATTTTGATCAGATCAAAGGAAAGTCTGGAGAATTATATTCTCCAGACACTCCACAGTAAGTATAATGAATTTTCCTGATCCCCCTGTGAGAAGTTAAGCACCTGATTTCTCAGACTTTCACTACTGTGTTACCATTTAGATATAACACTAGTGTAATAAGTATATATGAAAAGATTCAAATTAACAGAACTACTTTTGTCTTTGATGACTTTTCAGTCATTAGTAACATTTTCTATTGGCCCTGATTCAGCAAAGCATACAGGAGCACATTCTTCCTTATGTTTATGCCAAAGCCCCACTAGAATAAATCATGCTGTATGTTTTCCATTCAAGTCAATACTTACACAAGATTACTACAAATAATAGACACTGACCTATTTCAACCAAGTATGAACTCCATCTGCACAAACCTCTCAAACATTCACTGATAACTAGACTGAGAGCAGATTACTTAGATGATGCAGGTTTTATATATCTGTAATCATCTGTTCAAATTCAGAAGTGAAAGTGTATACCTAGCCATTGCTGTCCACATAATCCTTACTCCCTTCCAGCCCATGAGCACTTTATGGGTCTATTGGATCTATGAGATTAATCTTTGAACAGTCCTTGCCTTCTGACCTGTTCATCTTTGCAAAGCCATGTAACTTGGTGTGACAGTGCAGCGTGATTGCTTCAGAAGAATATAGCAATGTGACACTTATTTTCAGAAATTAAATGTGATTTTAAACATTCCTACTCTTATCAGAAGCCTGTGAAATTTCCTTATGTAAATAAATAAATAAACAAAATAAGTTCCTGTGGTGACCGGTATTACTGAAGAAAAGGCTAGAAAATAATTTTCTTGATATAATTCTTTAGAAGAAAGGCTGCAACTGATACTTTCAATTATAGTACAAAAAAGCACGATCTCTGTGCTGTGTGGGTAGCTTTACTTAAACTAAGAGGAGGAAAGAGAAAGAATGTAATAATGAAGTACTGCCCATCCTCATATTTTCCAAGGAGAGGAAGATGTATGCTGGTGTTAAACTTGATAGCATGTGAATGGAATTGAGGCAACAGCACAGAGCCAGCCCCTTTTATCTGAGAGGGCACTGAACACTGATAAATGAAATCACTCACTAGAGGAGATGGGAGAGCAATTCACAATAAACAATTTAGTCCCCATATATAGCTCTTCCAATATTCAAACTGTCCACAAAGATCACACCACTTTTACAGATGTTTGCTATTTGCAATTATCCAGACAACTATCTCCCTCTAACCCGCATCAGTTCAAGCGCTGGCTTAAGTATTCAGAGGTCGCAGTGATAACAGACTGATCAGACAAGTCAGATGCTGGTGCTGCTACTGCTTAGCTACAGAAGCTAACCTTTTTGCAGAACTACAAACTTTTGCAAGTACTGTCTTGAGATATACAGGTCTGGGGTTATTTCTACACAAACCTTACCACAAAAAGATCTGTTCTTTCTGTATACTTCACAAGTGATGTGAACTTGCCACCACAGGATTTTACTGTGAAGTTAGTCGTGGCTTTTTGTTGTTGTTTGTTTGTTTGTTTCACTTATTTCTCCAACTTTCCTTTAAAGCACAGGAGAAAAGTAGGCAGTGGTAGAAGAATTTAGTGGACAGTGATGAATAAAACACGTAGAATTGATCCTTTTTGTCCTATCTGCTTTGTCCCTTTCCTCTACCCTTTGAAATTCAATTTCTCATTTTCTGAGAAAGCATCTCAAAAGCTTAACCCAGATATATATAAAATATCTCTTCTCTAAATAAGATTTATCTTTTTATAAGGCAGGTGCAAGTGTGAAAGAATCATGTAGCTGATTTTCTAAATGTAATTTGATTTCAAGACTTCTCATTCAGCTCCAAAAACACCAGGCATGACCCAGGTAATGTGATGCATATTCACTGTAGTTCGTATGAACATCCCACTCCATTCATATCAAGCTGCAGCTTAGAAGGATTTATGTTATGCTTAAAAAAAATAAAATAAAACAAAACAAAACAAAATAAATAAAATAAAATAAATAAAATAAAATAAAATAAAATAAAGTTATTGGGGGTTATGTCCCAGGACTCTAGGAAACTGATCAAGAAGAAATGGAGAAATATTTAGATTGATTTTTTCTTCTTCCAGTCCTATGAGGTCAGGCTCACTGATCCTTACTGAAGCCAGTGGGCCATGAAAGAACTTGGCAATTTTCTCTGCGACCTCAAAGACTTATGCTGCATCAACACAATTGCCTTTTCCAGAAACAGACTGCAAAATTTCTGAAAGCAAATTGGTTGTTGCCCAAGGCACACTTATTAAGTAGGGAGAGAAGACTCATGCAAAACAACAGAAAACAGAGAAACTGAAAATAAGTTTACTAAGACACACATGTTCCAAATGTGCAGATCCGATAGAGCCTGGCATTTCTCACAAAATAACTCCAGTTGGCTTTAACTTTGATACTGCGGTAAACTATCAGATAGGCGTGGAGCTCAGCAAAGACTGGCCTCATCCGTCAGGAAACAGCAGAAACTTACCTACTTTAGGCTCTGTGCTGCTGCACTAGAATAACCACCCTACCAGAGCTAGCTAGCTTGGAGCACTATATTAGACATACCTTGGCCTTCATGTATTCAGGTAAGTTCATACCACTGCTGTTACAGCCCAAGGCACTTTTCTGTCAGACTAAGGTAAAAGAAGAGGCAGTGCATAGGTGATACAAAGGGCTTTGGACATTCTTTTTAATAAGACGAATGTTGCAATTCTGCAGAATAAAAAAGAAAAAAGACTCAAAGACTTGAAAATTGCTCCATCTCACATTTTTGTGCTTGTAATTTTCTCATCTGACGATGGAAAAGAAGATCCCTTTCTGCATCCTTTTCTGTGGGAAAGCGGGGTGACTGCCTATTTTGGCAGGGAGGAGGGGACCACTGTCTCAGATTCACTCTCTTTCTACTTTTTTCCTGCACCTACAATGTATTCATGCAACTATATTTTCTAATCCTCTCACAAAGCATTCATTCTTGTCAAAACGTTGACAGTTAATGTGCCCCCCCTAACTTTCAGTTCATGTTAACTAGAAGAATCTAATATAAAATACAAGTAGTACACAACACACACACACATATATATATGTCATCTGGTATGATCTAATGGAATAACTGCCAATAGGGAATGAACCAAAACAACAAACAAAGCTGACCTAAAAGTAGTGATGGAAAGCTTCTAAAGTTCTCATTTGGACTAGAGTTTAGAACAAAACCACATCCAGTTTAGCAGTATTTCTACGTCAGAGCTACCTGAATCTATAAATTAAGTAACACTGAATCATGATTCCAGTAAGCATCCCTAAATTCAGATGCAGAACAGACCACAGCACATACAGAAGCCATCAGTGCTAGATTTATATATTCAAAACGAGTAACATGCAAGCCACAGTTCTGACCACGTTCAAAAAAACATGCAAGAAAACAAATGCACTAGGATTTTGGGATTCCACACACACTTTCTCTAGAATGAGTCCCAGTGAAAATATATCCCTTTCACATCAAGACTATGATTTTCTAGGACAATACAAATGTGCATATAGTAAAGAACAGCTTAAGATACAGTGATCCTGAATAAAACTTGGTATTCTGTACAAATCAGACTGCTTCATAATGCCGTACTTCCTTTTCAGTAAGATAATAAAGTTAGAGATACAAAGTAGAAATCAAGTTCTAAACATTGTTCAAATGCTAGATGCTGAAATAAAAAGATTTGCTGTAATTTGACCTTGGAGAACAGAGATGACAAAGTTACATCAAGTGATAGATTAAAAAAACACTATCATTCCCAAACTGTCCCAGATGTCTATCTCAGAATTAGGTTATCAGTCATCAGACACCATGGATCCCCAAACCAGAAGAGAAAGTAAAGAAGAGCACCATACTCTGTACTTGTTTCTGATCTAATAAAGTTTCTTCCTAATAATGGACCTCTTTGCATAAAATCTGACCCAGCAAACCATTCAGAACACCAACTTTGTTTATACGTACTATGCCATGTGTTTCCAGAAGACTCTTCACATGGCTTAAGATAAAGTTTGCTTCAGAATATCAAAATAATTAAGTTCTTCCATGATAAAACTCTCTGCATTAATCCAATATTACTGACACCAGCTATCTGAATGAGAGGACTATCACATGCAAGTTCAGTCCTTCTCTCGCTTGCTATCAGCTACAAAGATTTTTCATTTTAACATTTTATTGTCTGTTTAGAGAAGTTAATAAAATTATTGCTGAAAATATACATGTAGTTAAGGAAAACAGCAAAAATGCTGTTGCAGATAATTAAAAATACAGTAATACTGACCTGAGACTCATTTCACATAGGCCTCTAAACCAAATGATGCTAAATGATTAAATTATCCTGAGCTGGATTCAAACCAGTGACCTCTAATTAGAAGGTGCTATATCCTATTACTAAACCTCCAAGGCACACATTCCTTCTTTGTGACCGTGCTAACTGTTACAGTGCTTGATACCTTCCACCCTGGTAAATCTGACTCACTATTTTCATTCCAAACTTCTAAGATTTTTAGCAGCCCTAACAGGAAGGTTATTTGTCATTCACAAACATTCTATTTTGCAAGGTCATATTTTTTTGTTTGTTTCTTTTTTCTTGGCCAAAATACAAACATCAGCATCGGGGGGGAAACTGACAGCAACATTCACTTTTCTAAAGACATAAAGAAATTTTTAAGACATGAGAGGTTTTATAAATAATAATTATATTTCCATAAAATTATTCAAGATTACAAGACTTTCAAATATACTAATCGTAACCTAATTCATGTTCCAACTTTTACATATAGAGACATTGACATCACTGACATTTTCAAATTAGGTGTCCTATAGTCAGACAATTATACTCACATTGATAGCTGAAACTACCGCAGATCTTTGATCTTCGAATGTAAAGACAATTTTTACTTTTCTTTTTTCTTCTTCTTTTTTTTTTTTTTTTAAAGGAACATATCCTTTGGCTAACACTCAAAAGAGCCCACTTTTTGTAATTGTGGTCTGTATGAGTAGACCATGGATATCAAAGGAACAAGTGTGGCCAGGTACCTTATTCTAACCACCACTTCTGTTAATCTTTGTTTTATATATCTATTGTTTATATATATACCTATATATATCCCTAAGAAATGAACAGAACAAACAGATAATTTTGCCATTGACAGTAAATAACATAAAGCAGGTAGGAGAACTAGGTCTATGATACCCTAAATGTGTGCTACTATTTTGCCACTGCCAGCTGGTAGAAGAACTAGGTCAGGTACAGTGTTAGCAGGTACAGTGCAGGTTAGATGCTGGTCCATTCCTGCCCTTGCAAAATGCTGACTCACTTTAGCAGTCAATAAGTAGCCAAACACAAAGAGAAAACTTGACACAAAGAACCCCAATCATTACAAAACTGAAATTGGATGAATTTGTAACATCAAGCTTCAGCTACATCCCCAGCAATCCTGAAAGACCAGTTTTAAATTAGACAGTAAGTCTTAGCAACAGCTAGTCTGGAATGTGATTAAAAAAAGAACAAAGAATAATCACACATTCATCTGATTGTCAGTCCCAAGCCAGAAAAGAGTATTTTTTTTTTCAAAATAAAATTGTTTCAAGACAAAAGTTGCTCAGAATCCAAAAACAAAAGCAAAGTTCCTAGAGAAGGTCAGTCTCGCTGGATTTAAAAAACTCAAAGTAAAGAAAAAGCACAGACTCACAAAAGCACAAAACTCAGATGTTCGTACCTGATACAAATAGTACCTTGTCCCAGGAGTGAGATAAAGACACTTCAATCATGCTTAGAGATTGACATGTCCAAGTCCAAATCATACTCGCTTCCATTATGAAGAAAAGAGGTATTTCTTCACAACTTGGTGTGGAAGATTGTGCACAATGCTACATGTTATTTATTGTACTGAAGCAGTTAATTTTGCCCTTGCATTTCCTTGCTTTGTGGAGATTACCTAAAGAGCTTTATTATTAAAATATCTGAATCCTGCTCCACTTGCAAGTTCTGGGTCAGTAAGGAAGGGAAGCATTACTGATGCTGTTTCACAGTTGGGCAGCTGAAGTCCTGAGAGATTAAGATAAGACTTGTCAAAAAGTGGATGCTGAACTATAAAAGTTTTGCCCTTTAGTACAAAGACATAAGCAGCAGTACCCCTTGCTGAAGCTTACAGAACTCAGCAGTCTTTAAGACACCTTGAACACTACTGAAGACAGACACTAAAAATCAGAGTTAATTTTTACACTTATCGCTTGATAAGTACAACAGAGAAGGAAAGCCCACCCCTCCAAAACCACCAGATTTTCAGAATTTTTGTTGAACTGCAGAACCTTTCCTCTCTCTCCAGCAATTCCCCGATTCCACTGCTTGTAAAGCCATTTCCAAAACATCCATCCTCCCCTAGGCTGCATTACCTGCTCTGCAGACACTGCAGGCAGTTCAAAGCTAATGCCGCAGCACCATCTAGTGAGCGAGAAGGGCTTTCAGCTGCTCTGGAGGGGCAAATGACAAATCCTGAGCAGCCAGGCTGGCCGAGCTCCAGTGGGTGGCAAAGAATTTATGCCAGACATGAAAATAATGCAACGTTTTCCTTCGCTTTGTATCTGTGGTGTCCCACTTCCATAGCTTTTAGAAGCTTTGAGGTATCTGGAATTGGATTTTTTATGCTAAGAAATTTAATCAAGAACTTAGAGCTGACCCCTTGTAACTCAGTACAAATCTAATTTACAACCCAAGTAAGTTCCTTTAATTTGCTAAGATTTTACTTCAATGTATAGAACATGCACTGCTGAGGAAAAATGCCCAATTACTAATCTTACAGCGACATATGGCAGAAGCAACAGTAAAGACAGCTTTGTGCTCAAGTGAAAATGCCTCTTAAACCTTAACTGTAATGCTCCTCCTGCACAACAATGCAGGATCCTGGATAGCAGGATCTCTAACGTATTCAGTTTATAGCTGAGCATATTAAAGTTTGTAACATGAACATTGAGTTCCATCAAAACTGCTTTATCATAGAATCATAGAATGGCTTGGGTTGGAAGGGACCTTAAAGATCACCCAGTTCCAACCCCCCCCCCACCATGGACAGGGATGCCACCCACTAGATCAGGTTGCCCAGGGCCTCATCCAGCCTGGTCTTGAACACCTCCAGGGATGGGGCATCCACAGCTTCTCTGGGCAGCCTGTTCCTGCTTATGTGCCTGGGGTTACACAGCAGCTTCACAGACAAAAACCAAGATCATGACTGAAGTAAATAAATCACCAACACAATTGCCCTCATTTAGCCAGAAAAGCCTGACACACCAAACATTTAACACTAACAATCACACAGAGGGGAAAAAAAACTGCAGTGCCAGATTAATTCCAACTTATTTCCCTACTGTCTCTTACAGGCACAGCAACTAACACTGGTACTTGAAACACTGGTTAAGTACTTTTGGTACTTAACCAGAAACATCAGCCACTTACAAGCCAAAAGCTGTGTAACCACATGAGAATGACCTCACTGCAGGCCATGCTTACAAAGTTGAACAGAGTATTATAATGATACAGTCAGGCAGCTGCCAGTTGGCTTTAATTTGTTTTCGGAGAGACTACGTATAGTTAGGTGGTAACTGATCCCCTCAGAACATGCTGAATACACAAGATGAGCTGGGTTCCCTGGCACAGTCTGTCTTGGCCAGCAGTAATGCGATCAGTGCAGAGACTCTGTCCCTCTGGGAGGGACCAGCCACATGGCACAGTAATGTTTTCCACTCATGTGCTTGGTAGGAGACACACTGATTCTTCAGTAAGCAAAGGAGTCTGTGTAGTGCTTACCTTATTCACACACCAACAGAAGCCGATTAAGTGAACACAAAACAACCAACCTTTCCCTACTCCCTCCCAGAGATGCTGGATTTCTTCCCTGAGGTGTGAAAGGTATTTGTAAATTGTCCAGATTGTGTGGGGTGGCAGACAGGGCACTTAGCCTTAATGAGCACTTTCTAGAATGATCTCCTCTGTGCCTAACAAGACTGCTTTTAATACCAAGATGTAGGAGGAACGCGTTACATTAGAATAAGAAAAAATTCCTGCAGAATGCTGAGGGAATCGTGAGGGTAGGAGCTCCTCCTAGGCTTAATCAGGCAATCAGCAGTTGCAAGAACTGTTACTGATGACAGAGGAAGATTAATTTCATTTCCTCCAATTCAATATGCTTCACGACTTAAGATCCTATATATTTTTATAAGTATTGGAAGGACATCGTTATTCCGCAGTATTAGTAAGCTGGCATCTTTTATTACCAAAAAAAAAAAAATCACCTAGCAAAAAAATATAAATATTATCTGACACATGATCCCAATAATTTGGCTCAAACTTTCCTGCCCCTTTTTCACCAGAAGTTCAGAGTCCAGTTCCAGCTCTTTCTTAAATATCAGAATCTGAAGACATTAATTGCATATCATAAATCTCCAGCTGCTGGAGGCCTTTGATGACAGTAGCATCCTGATTTATTTTTTCCTGAAGTTTCTAACCACAGCAGCTGTAAAGCAAGTCTTGAAAACATTATGAATCATTCCACACGACCAAAAAGCAAGTAGCAATGACACCACAATTATGTTTTAAAGTATCATTACTTTTAAGCTGTGGTTGTATATTTATTGTAGCTTGTCTCACCAAAAGCCAATCTGAGCAATTCATACAGGATCTGCAAAAAATCATGTGTCTACACTCCAGTGAATGGAGAAACAAAAGCATACACACCCAGCTTTGGTTGTGCTTGCGATCCATATGTTACAAAAACATCTACTGCAATCTCAAATGAAGGCTTTGCACCTGTGGCACAGCCCACAGCATGGGTTAGCACCCTGATTTATTCAAAAATAAAAAGTAAAGCTGACATTCTTTCAGCTTTTATTGTCCAGGATGTGGTTATAATGCTGATCCCAGCTTCCATACAGACAATTCCTGAAGCTCTGTCCAAACACAAATATTGTACTGGGTCTGGCTGGGATGGAGTTAACGTTCCCCACAGCAGCGCATACAGTGCTTTGCTCCACATGTGTAGCAAGAGCAGCCCTGGTATCGCACCAGCATTTTGTCTGCCGCTGAGCAGTGCTGGCACAGCATCAAGATCCTCCCCAGGCCTTCCCACAGATCCCCAAAGCCAGGAGGCTGGGGAAGGGGCAAGAGCTGGGGAGGGGACATGGTCAGAGCTGCTGATTTCAACCAACCAAAGGGATATTCCATGCCATATGGTGTCACACACAGCAATAAAAGGTTGGGAAGGGTCACTCTCAATAAAAAATGGCTGTCCTCTCAAACAACCACTGTTTATTGAGGCCCTTCAAGACATGGCCAAATATCTTTTGCATATGGGAAGTAGAGAATAATTGTTCTCTCTCTCTTTTTGCTTCTGTGTGGCCTTTGCTTTTTTTTTTTCCTCCTCTTTTTCCTTTAATTAAATTATCTTAATCTCAACCCATAAGCCTTTTTTGCCCCCCATCATATTTTCTCCCCCCAGCCCTTCCTTTGCAGAGTGGTGGAGTTGAGCTGCCCAGCTGGGGGAAACCACCACAGTTCCCTCAGTTGCTCTTCCTAAGTCCTGTTTTCCTGTCCCTTCACCAGCTTCATTGCTCTTCTCTGAACACACTTGAGCTCAATATCCTGTTTGTAGTGAGGGGCCCAAACCCAAATGCAATCCTTGAGGTGCAGTCTCACCAGTGCCACATACACGGTGACAATCCCTTCCCTAGCCCTGCTGGCCACACCATTTCGGATGCAGGCCAGGATGCCGCGGGCCTTCTTGGCCACCTGGGCACACAGCTGGCTCATGTTCAGCCGGCCGCTGACCAGCACCCCCTGGTCCTTCCCCGCTGGGCAGCCTTCCAGCCATTCTTCCCCAGGCCTACACCGCAGCACGGAGTTGTTATGACCCAAGCACAGTAGTACCTGGCACTGAGCTCTGTTGCATGTCATGCAACTGGTCTCGGCCCTTTGATCCGGCCTAACCAGGTCCCTCTGCAGAGCATTCCTACCCTCCAGCAGACCGACACTCCCACCTAACTTGGTGGTGTTTGTGAACTTGCTGAGGTCACAAAGAAACTCTATAAGTTTGTAAGACAAGGGAACAGACTGTGCTGGTCATGGCTCAGTTAAAAAGTGTGCTGGGTATGTATGTTCCCCTGCTGACCACCCTTATCCCTCCCTTTCCGTACCTTTGTCCCTTCCCCTAAACATCCCATAACTTTTACAAAACCTTACAAGTTCTTCCTAGTATTCCATATTTTCACACATTCCCACCGCCAGCCCACTTCAAATATCTAATCACATGATAATCTTGATTTTGTGGTGCCCCAGTCAAGATTACACCTGAGTAGTTTCTTTTAGCAGCCCATCAATGACTGCTGAGTTCTCCTCGTTGTTATTGCCTCACTTACTACCTATTCGCTAATGTTTGTGCGTATTTGCTTTACCACTTTTCTTGTTGCTTGTTATTTCTATTACACTGAATAGTCCTTAACCAGATAACTTAACGGACCAGATGCTCTTACATTCCTTGTACCGACGACGGCATACAAGAAAAATGCTGCTGTTCATTTAAATTCCTGGAATCATGCTGCTTTTTGTGTTGGTTCTGGTTTAAACTCTGCTATTGAGTTACTGCTATCACATGCTTTTCTTTACTGCTTATTTTTGCAGGGGAAGAGCTCCAGTTATCTTCAGTGAGATTTCCTGCAGGATTTAATGAAACCTGAGTATTACGTGCTTACTGGAGTTGTAATGTTATAATCCCAGGGGCAGGAGTTACCTTTATAGATTTCTTAAGTCTCTGAATTGTGCCAAGAACCTCAGCTCTATGTCTAGCATGGAAACCTTCCAGCAAGGGCAGCTGTTGTGCTTGCACTAAAAATAATGTTATCTGCTTGGCTATATGCTCAAGGTTCTGTCTTTAGATGACAATGAAGAGCAAACAAATAATCTTGCAGTGTGTTACAGCATATGAACACCAGCCTACTCTAGAGAAAAAGTGTAGTGACATCAGGCCAAACTACGTACAGATTTGGTGAAAACATAACATTCACACTCTTTAAAACATTTTAATTATTGAAGAAATGCTGTGTAAAAATCAGTAGAATTCTTTTCTAGCCCCTAAACTTAAGGAAATGGGCAAAATAAGAAAAATAGTTTCCTTTAGAAGAAACACAGTCTCACAGTTAAGAATCTGTAACTGGAAATAACAAGAGGTACTCTGCTCCTTTTCTGTACCTCTGCATAGATGTGTGAATTTAGGTATATTACAATGTCTTTGACACGATTTTGAGAGGCGTCTTGTGAGTTGTGGTGCAGATATTGAAGGAAAGGAACAGTTTCAAAGAAATTAACTTGTTGCAGTGACATGTCCAACATCTTACTAAAACTGTCTGCAGCCTAAAAATGTTATATATGTTGGATTTTCTTGCACTTACGGACATAGCATTATCTGTTGTATTAATGGCAGTCTCTAAGGTAACCTGAATTACTTTAAAATAAGAAAAGCTCAAAGGAACTGACAGGCTTTGAAGTAAAAGAGAACGTAACTAGTGCAGGATGGGGATGGATTCCAGGGGTAAGAGGGATCCGAACTCGATGTTTTTCTTCCCAGCTTGGGAGTCCCATTCTTGAAACTTTCTGTGTTGACTGCAGGCTCAGGACCAAAGCAAGAACTCTGGTCAATGAAGAGGTGAGCAGGAAAAGATGTACACAGGATATTCACTGTGGGAGTAGTGTTGGACATTAATCGTGGAAACATCCACAGAGCTGTAACTCTGGGGAAAACAAAGTCAGATGAAGAAGAGAAAAAATGCATCTTTGAGAATGTTGTTTGGCTATACTGACTGTCCCTTTGGCCTGTGTGAACTCTTGAATATCTGGTCTGTGTTTACAGAAGCATTGTGGCAATGCTGTCATTTCTGGGGCTTTTGCAATGTTAGCTTGTAAGTATGGTTGTTTACTGTTCATAATTCTTTGGTTAGAAAATTTGAGTCATTCAACTGGAAAAACATAAAGGAATCATAGGATTTAAACTATCAGTCATAAATAAACAATCCTAGCACTCATGCAGTGTGTAATTTATTCAGAAAAAATGATTCAACACACACTTGTAAGTAATGAACATGGCTGGGGGAGGCATTGTTTTTTCTGAAGTTATTTGGGAACAGGAAATGGTTAAAAACCAATCAGCTGTAATATGTAATATTTAAAAACATATGTAGAAATAATTTATCTGCATCTAAAACAAACTAAGACTTGATAGAGTAAGAAATCAATATTTTAGGATAGAAATCAGCCCACCCAAGATTATATGGAGTGCATCAGCAGAGAACTAACTTAGGGTGTAAAAACGGGAGATTAGAACTGAGAGGTGCATGAGTTGGGCTGTGATGCCCAGGAATGGAGTACCAGCCCAGGTATTGCCAAGGGATATTAGGACGCGTTTTGAGGAGAACATCCCCACTGCAGGATCAGGCTGTTGTTATGCTGTGGATTGTGTAACTGTCAAGAGTGAGGTGGTATGACTAGACTCATGCTTATCGGGCAGAATGTTCACTTTGAAAAAGACATGATCAAAATCTTTGTGTGCTGGCTAGCTGCACAGCCCTATTTCACTGCTTCCAGCAAAGCCTGCACCATTCTTGCCTTGCCACCAAATGATATTGCCACTTTGATTCACACCGAATTTCTCCTGTTACGAGTTTCATTGTCTTTCTCTCTCATGTCAGGCCCCTGCTGCACTAACAAGCTGGCCTGTTTACAGTATTCAGACATCATGCTGGTGATAAAACCATATGGTAGGGAGCATGGGAATAAAATCAGCACTGGCAGAACATTGTGCTTTTCTTAATCTTCATTTGGGCTGTGAAGATCACTGTTCTGTTTACTAGAAGCCATTTAACAGGCATTTCTGTGATAAACATCTGAGACTTGAAGGAAAGCGCGACTGCTGTCCTGGGGAAATGGTTTAGTGACTGGGTATCTAGCTAGCAAAAAGGATAATGGAAGAGTATCAAACCTTTTTATTTAAAATATTTGGTTTTGTTAGAAAACTGTTTTCTCTAATGGTTTGGCTGCCCCTATTTATGGTTTATCTGTAGTCGCAGGTGTAAGCTGCAAAGTGAGAGGGTTGTGCATGAAATTTAAAGCACTGCACCCCACAGTATGAGTGTGCTGTGCTTGAATTTATACTGAATTTGACATTCATGAATTCATATAATCTAATACAGGGTTAAGTGACTTCATTCTCACTGCATGCTGCTCAGGCTAGAGAGACAATTTTGCATATTTCTTTTTTTAAACCAAAAAATCTAATGCAAGAGAAAGAGAAGGCTAAAGGACAAAAGAGGCTCTTTGCAGAGTTCTGTTCACCATATCTCAAAAAGGGTGTAATAGGACTTTACAGAATGTACAAAGGAATTGAGGATGTTCAGAAAGATGGAACAATTCAGCATGAAGACTCTAAATGGACTGGAAGTTTTTGTCTTAGGAAAGAGGCAATTGAAAAAAAAAAAATATGTAAAGGTTTATAACATCACAAATAGCATGTAGAAGAGGTATAGAGAATGACCTAATAGAGAATAGAGAGAATATAGAGAATATACTCACCATTTCTAACACAGCAGGCACACGCGGAAAGGATGAACAGGTTTAAAATTCGAGGAGGAGGTTCCTTTTTCACACCCCATGGAATGAAGGAGAATAGAAACTGTTTCCATAAGTTCATGTGACAAAGCATGAAGAAGCTTGTAAAGAACAGGTCTGTGGATGACGTGCATCTGGTCTTCTCCATTAATTGTCCCCAGTTCTCTGATTCTGGAAAGCTGGAAAGGACCAAAAGCAGCTCTGCTCCTAGTACTTTATTCCTTAAACATTTTCTGTAAGCCATTCCTAGGAATAGGATGTTGACCTCATTGAACTTGCACAGTACAGTCCTTGGTATATTCATATATTCTCAGTGTGTTAGTCTATTCCAGTGCTGTAAAGCTGTGTGCACATAAAGCTGGACAAATAGATGCGCATAAATGGGGATGTATGAGATTCAAGGTGTGAGCGTCAGATCAGGACGTAAAGCCTGCTCACTTCTATCCTGAGAGTTCTTTAGTTGCCATCAGTTTCTCACAGGATGCAAGGGGTAGTGGTAAATCAGAGGCTGAAAACGGGTTAGGCGGTTCAACTGCGAGCATGCCGTAAAGATGGATAGAACAAGATGGCAGAATACTCCTTCCTCTCTCCATCACTGCTTTTCCTCCCCTTTCTCCCTGTAATTGGGCAGTTGGTTACCACAAGTAAGGGGATTGATCATTTTCGCCATTGCCCCCTAAGGATGTTTAATTAACGTTTGCATTTTGTCCCTTACTTTGCAGATTCCTTCTACCTCCCTCGCTACAATCATAACACTCTGACAGCCACAAACACTGGAGATTGGGGAAGATTATTCTCCTTGCGATTGTTTCCTCAGAAAGAGATGGCCAGAAACTTGAGAAGGACATACTAAAACAAAGAAAAGCAAAAAAGGATCTTCCAAATGAGTCTGCACAAAACTTAAACAAGAAAGAAATTTCCTTTTTGTCAGAAAAATCCATCAGTAAGTCTCTACATTTTGGGAGATAATTTGTCTTTCAGAGGTGCCTGAAGCTTCTTACATTTGACTTTTTTAAAGCAAGCCTGACAAATGATGTGAGAATATTCTGCAAGGATGATTCTTAGGAAATTAATCTTCAGGTGTACCAAGCTTCATCTCTCTCGCACTTCCACAGTTTTACATTTAAAAAAAATATAACAACACTGGGAAGTTTTCATAAATCATGTAAAAGTCACAGTTGCTTCAAAAGAAGAAAGTTGTGTGATCAAACTATAGAAGTAGAACACAATCAACGGAGTATTAGAAATACTCAGAAAGTTATTAGGCGTATCACTAAATAACTCAAACCTTAATTCACATAAGAACTTTCATTCTTACCTCTGGGTAATAAATAATACCATATCATACTATACAAGTACTAAGTAGTATTTAAATAGGTAGAATTCAAAAATCTGTTGAACATTTAGATTAAATAACACTTTGAGAAACTAAAACCAAGTGTACCAAGCAAAGGAGGAAATTTGACCCCTTATTCATGTGATCACTTGATGCAGTAACTCACTTCCCCATCTAAACCAAAAGATTTTTCCAAGATACATAAGAGAACATTGTATTTTGGCATAGAATAAATAGGAGTTATATAGCAAAAATGCATAAGCATCCATTCAAAGCTTCACAGAAGAAAACGCAAAACTGATTAAGAAAGGTAATGGAAATTTTATGGCCGATGCACACATAAATGGAAAACCGGCAATAAATTTATCATGCTATTACACTACAGCATATACTAAATTAATTGGAACTAACCCAGTCTACAATATTATTTGATTTATTTATTTATTTTGAATGTGATTGATGAGTTCGGAAAAAAAATAAAAGCCATTTGACTTTTTTCTCTCATTCCTCCATGCCACTTGGCCCTGCGCACGCGGCTTTGGTCTTGAACAAGGCCTGTGAGGAGCAACCGCCAAAGGCCGCCCGGTGCCCGGGTCAGGGCTTGCACTGCCCGATGGCTGTGGGGTTGCCTGGGGCCCCTGGAGGTACTTAGGGTCCTGTGGGCCCTGCAGGTCTGCCCCACACCGCCACCACCACCGCTCGCTGCTCCCACCCTGCAGACAGTACAGCCACGATGCCAGGAGGGTGACAGGGCTCAGTGCTTTGGGCAGGCTGCGACAAGTACATTGTATAATTCAGCACAGCATTATAGCACAGTCCTGTGACATGGTAACTGTCTTGGCCTGTTGCAGCCAGACACCGGTCCCTCTTCTTATTTTGCTGTTGGCTTTTAATTGGCCTACAGGAAAACACGATGCCTGCAAGAACTTAAGCGCTGCATTCCACAGCTCTCAGATCCTTCCCAGAGCTGTCTTTTTTGATAAACTTCAATTAATGATAGCCTTTCCAATCTCCACATGGGTCGGCTGTGCTCATTTAGCATACATTTAATTGATTGTCACTTCCCACACAGCTGAGCAGGGAAGCACACTCAGTTGGCTGGAGTTCTGTTGTCTGAAAATTGACCCCAGCACATTTAATTACAAACTGAAGACACACACCTGTTTCCCCTCAGAGAATAAAGGCTGATACATGAACCTACTGACAGAGGACACACACACACCAAAGGACAAAATTAAAGATAAGAATTCTTATTTTATTAAAAACAAGCACCCACACACCAGCCCAAAGGAAGAGCCCCCTCAGAGGACAGCCCACAGCCTGCCCTTAGCGCCTCCTTTCCACCACAAGCAGCTTCTCCCCCCTCTCCCCACTGCCGCCATTAACATCCGCCCCACCCCAACCACCACCCTCATAAAGCGCAGGCGGCCTCGCCCCGCCCTTTATATACGACCCGCAACCAGTCCCAACCCCCCCCGGTCCGGGCACAGCTCGGCGCGGGGCACTCTGGGTAATGTAGTCCCTGCCTCCAGCGGCCTCGTTGTGACCGACGGCGGGGGGGGGCGCCCTCCGCAAGGCATCATGGGCCTTGTAGGAACGGGCGCGGGAGCCAATCGAAGCCCTCATTTGGGAAGACCCTCTCACGCGGCCGGCGCACGCGCAATCCTCCTCGCGAACCCATTGGTTGGTGGGCGAGCGCGACAGCCGCTCAACCCCCTCCCCCCGGCCAATAAATGCGGGCCATGTAGCACGGGCCGCTCCCCGGGCGGGTTGCGTGCAGCACCGCCGTCAGCCGCCGCTCGCCTCCCGTCAGCGCGGGGAGCGGATTGGTGGAGTCGGGCGGGGGGGCGGGGCCAGGGGGCCGGGCTCGGGCTCCGGCGGCGGCGGCCGGGAGAAGGCGGCGGCGGGATGGGGCGGCTGCGGCTGCTGCTGCTGCGGCTGCTGCTGCTGCTGCTGGGCGCCGCCGCGCTCGGGGCCGCCGCGCTGGCGGCAGCCGGTGAGTGCCGGGCTCCTCCTCCCCTCCCTTCTGTCCCTCCCGTTCCCTGTCGCCGCGCCCCGCCGGGCCGCGGCCTCGCCCCCGGGCCTGCCGCAGGGGGACGTGCTGGGGGGGGAGGGCGAGGGGGGTGCGGCCTGCCCCGGGGGCCCGGCGCTGCCTCCAGCAGCAGCGGGGAGGCGGAATCCGCCCTCCTTCGTGGCTTTTGCCCCCTCCCCGGTGTGTGCTTCGTGGCCGAGCGGTTGGCAGCGCCGGCGTCGGTGGTGCCAGGCCGGCCTGTCCCTGCAGGGCCCGCACAGCGCTTCCGCGGCCCGCGCCGTGCCCCCGCTGTGCCTCCCTCCTGCTGCCCGGTGCTTCTGGAGTGTTGTCACCGGCTTCCTGCCCGGGTCTCTCTCCCCGGGGGGGAGGAGCACACAGGGCATTTAGCTGCATAGAGCGACTGTAAATCCTGTGAGAACCCCTTTAACATAGAGTCTTGTCCGGGGCTGCTCAGGGTGTGCTTTTAGGCTCTCAGTGATAAGCCAAGAAGTAACTTAACCTCTTTTCTAGAGGGAAGTTTAGTGGTCTGGGATTTGTTTTCGTGAGTGCAGTAGGAAGTTAAGTTTTTAAGCTGTGTTACTGCAGTTCATATGGGATATCAAGCATAGTTATATGAGCTTAGAATGTAATGCTGTAAGCCAGCAGAGCACTTCCCAAAATGTGGAAAAGACACGTACAATGTTTGTGAAGCTAGAGAGGGGAGGCACTGAGACTGTCTGAATGATGTGTTCTCCCTGATAGCATCTATAAAGGCAAAAGCTAAGATGAGAGGAGGCGCTTCAAGTGAAATGAACCGTCTGTTACGTATGTGGAAGCTACGTCTCAAAAACATGGGCTGTTAGCTGTACAGCTGTGGCTGTGGTAGCTTATAGGATGTGGGTCTTCTGATTTGACTGCATTGCCACTATCACGTAGCTGTGTTTGTGAGTGCGAGGTTCTTACAGCCCACATCAGCCTTGAAAAAAAAGTATGTTTAGAGTCAGTTGAACTAATACAATTAATAGGCCCAAGGCAGCCCATGGTATAGTGCCTGGCAGATGAGGTGCTCTTGCCAGGTTTAAATCACTGCTGAGGTAAAATTGTTCATTAATACCCAGAAATGGTTAGAGGAGAGTATTAGATTATAACAGGAAGGCCTTTCTTGCTCCTAATTTGTCTTTGTTCTTAAAGCAAAAAAAAGGATTGCTTCATAGGTGTTTGGGTTTCCTGCAGTAGCAGTAATACCTTGTCGGGTAGCATCTGATCCATGCCTAGTAGCTGTGTTCACTGGGTCTTTGAACAGTTGGTCATTGCCAGTGTCTGGAAATGGTTATCTGGAATATAAATATATTGAAGGGAGAGATTTTAAAAAGGTTAAAGAAAAATGGTTCGACTATTATTTTCTAACTCAAAAGGCAGTCTTAATACAGACTTTTTTTTGTCAGTCACTTAGCTGTAGATTTAAATTCCGTCTCTGTAGTCGTCTGTTTAAATCAATTTCTTGAAAACTCAAGGTGAACACAAACTCAGGCCTAAAAAACGTGTGCTATTTGTTTAAAGATAAAATATTTATTCAAATAATGAAGAAATTGAAAGTTGGGTCCTGGGAAGGAATGTGAAGGAGTCTATGGGGCACTGGCAAAAGTAGCTAAAAATGGTAGCTGTTCTGTTCCAGTGAGAGGTGGCAATCTGCTGCTTATCGCTGCAGCCATGGCCTTCTGCTTCTGTTGATCATTTATTGAGGATGTTAGGGGAAAAAAAAGCTTTCTCTTATTTGTTTCTGATTGCAGGTGTTACTTGATTCTTGGTATTCTGCCTTGCTCACAGGCCTAAGGAGGCAGAAGTTCCTTCATTCTGCCTGAGGAGAGGAAGTGGTTCTTGCTCAGGCTGCCATGCACATTCCTTGGCTCATGTCAGTGCTAGGCAGAGCTTTTTCATACTGGTATTAGCTGGTAGGACAACTGAGTACAGGCATATAATAGATACTTACATCAGTACTGGTAAAAGTCAGAGCTCAGTGGCTTTCCTGACCCTTTTAATTTTTCTTACCTAGCTGGAAAACATTTCTTCAACTTGTTGCCTTCTTGGGAATCTCAGTTCCTACAGAGGGACTGCTGCAGAGTAAGTTTTGTAAACAGCTAGCCAGCAATTGCAAAGAGACTGAAAAAAGATTTGTATTCCGGATGGGGGTTGACCTATATCTTAATCTTGTAATTGCCCTAAAATGAGGACACTGCAAAGATTGTAGCTGGGTACGATTTACTTGCTGCCAGGGATAATTTGAAACTAGTCTTGCTGAACAGATGCCACATAAGGATTTTGCTTAACTTACCTCATGTTTTGGAGGTTCATGTGATAGGAACAGCATCTATGCTAAAGTGGCTCTGGTGTCCATCTCTTTTCTGAATTTAACAGTTGAAAAATTGATAAGGAGCAGTCTTAGGTAATTGTATCTTAAGATTTCCCTTGTTCCTGCAAAAGTAGGATAAACAGGGCTTGCGTTCTGTATCAGAGTCTAACTAGAGACTGGCACAAAAAGAATGTTGAAAAGTAACAGTGCCACAGAAAATCTCTAGGATAGTGGCTGCCAAACTTGTTTTGACCATGTATTCCTATCAGTAAAAAAAAAAACTTTTTAAACATCCATTAACTTACAAATAAATATCCATATTTACAGTGTGCTGATTATATGCACCTCATGTGTATGAAATAGAAATGAAAAAGTATGAGGTAAAGATGAAATAAACACTATATTTTTGTTTTATTAATGGTACGAAAAAGGCTTGTTTTGCACACCCCCCTGTGGTACACATACTCCCCTAGCTGGTTGCCTTGTGATAGTGTTGGAAACTTGAAAAGCCTGGCAAAAACCGGAAGGGAACTGACTGGCAGTGATCGCTTAGGACATTTGTCAGATCTTTGGGAGATTGCCCACTGCTTGCAGTTACTGAATTTTTAGTTATTTCCCAAAGATGAGGAACCAGTCCAGTGTTAAAAGCAGTAGTATTAGTTGTCTGGTAGGAGTAGCAGCTCTTTAGCTTCACAGACTGACAGTTGGTTTGTTCTTCTAATGCACCAAAACTTGGGAGCTGCTGGCCTCTTTCAACCTAATGACATTCTTTGAATCACACTGCACTGCTACTCCTGCCCCTCTCTCCTTACTACTCTTGAAAATGGCAATTCTCACAAAATGTTGGGATCTTTTTATCTTGCATAAGCTGAAGGAGTACTTCTGCTGTATTTAAATAGGCTGCTTGAACACTAGTTCTAATAGAAGAAAAATAATTTTGTTAAAGCTGATTTTAATTATACATGAAGTGGTGGATACCTGAAGCAAGCGTTTAGCTGTACGGAGTGCCCTAAAATCCTAGCTGAGCCTGAGAGCACCCAGCAGTGCCTCCAGTTCAGCACTGTTTGTAAGCGAAGCTCTGTGCAATCTTGTCAGCTGCCTCTTTCAGGCACAAGTATTTTTGCCTACCCTTCCCTTTTAATACATCTTAGTGTCTTTCTAATTTGTTTAGCAAATGGTGGGATTGATTTCCAGTTTTCTTCCTAGAAGGTTTTTTTTAATTGGGTCTGTTACCAAGGTTGCCTAATTCTATAAAACTGTCTGTTACCTTTGCCTTTGGATTTGCCTGTGGAAAAACAAATTAAACTATCAGCTTTAATCTCTGAAGCAGGTGTGCAAACACAACATCTGTGGCTTTCTTCAGTAGTTGAGCCTTGACTAATAAGCTGTTCTTAGGTCAAACTGTGACCTTCCCCAGATCTTTCATTAACACTTTCAGAAGTTTTCTCAACTGTTTCTTAGAAGTAGACAAACTTCTATGGGTAGCGTGCGCATATTAGTCAGCAGTCCTGTGGAGAAACACTGCTGTAAGTGATCTCCAGTCACGTTATCGGTCATAACTGCAACCTTACCTCTTTTACTTAGAAGGAAGTCTAGGAGCCAAGAACAGTTAAACTCAGCTTGTTGCTTTAGTTCTATTTTGGAACGAATTGTTAAAGTGCAACTTTTCAATAACAGTGCTGGCTCCTTCAGAGGGAATTGAGGTGATGCAATACAACTGAAACAGGGTGACTTGCTTTCAGGGAAGAAGAGCGGATGTAGTGAGCTCTAGCTTGTGTTGGTCTGGATCAGCTGTCTCTTGCCTTTCAGTTCGGTAATCCTTTTGCCTTGAATATGAAGTCACAATAAGTGTTCTTTGGTATATGTGCATAGATAACATACCCTTTTTATATTTGTCATCATGTCTCTTTTGTGGTGAAACCAATTATTAAAGCTCTTACCAAAAATCAGAACGGTCCAGTGCTGTGTCAGGCATGGAGGTTGATTTTGATTTTATTTTTGACCAGACAAAACCAAATTCCCTAGCTGGTATAACTGTTAAAAATAACGTGCTTGTTACTACAGAAACAAGCACCATGCAAGTATTTTGTACCTATTAATAGCAGTATACAGTCTACTAGGTAGTTTAACCCTCTATTCTTTTTCCCCACTGCAGAAGCATGTGTGACTCTCTTGACAGACTCTAGACCCTGAAATTGCATTGAAGGCATTTGGCTTTACATCAAATTTGTTTAGAATAGTAGAATGTAATTCATGGGAAACATGTTAAACTTCTATCTGTCAAACAGCTTCCAACCAGGGAGGACCAGCAAATAGCCCGGATATGTACATACTTCTTAATGTATTCAAAAACCAACTGTTATGTGGTAGTCTCAAGTATTAATATTCAGCGGTAGGACTTCTTCAGACTTATCAAAGTCATTCTTCTCTGTTAGTCCTCAAGCTGGGAAGCATGGTGGTCTCTGTTTAAAATGCAGCTAAGCCTGTTTTTTTTCTTTTGGTATTTTTTCCAACTCGGTGCTTGTTCTTAGGCTGGTTGCCTGGTTGCTGCTTGCAGGGTCTGTTTCATCTTGAATACTCTGTGCTGTCTCCACTACCTTCTCTGAAGAGCTCTTCACGCTTTCTTTTTTGGACTTGTAGAGTACAGCTGCCTACCCACACAGGCTGTTCTAAACCCTTTTTAATCCTGTCTGCGGGGAGTCAAACTCATTGAGCTCTGCATCCTCTTCAGTAAACTCGGTAGACTATGATCTGTTTGTTTGAGTTACTTCTTGCATCACTTCTGCAGCTTCACTTATCAGTCTTTAACATTTTTTAAGTTATGTTCCCACAGCTTAAAGTTGATGCTCGTGTTTTCACTTACCTGTTCTAACCAAAGATTAAACCTCAAAAATAGAATAGAAATGACTTGATGAGTCTCTGGAATCTGGCTTCCAAGATTTGCCTTTTCATTGCAAATACCTGCAGCTGCACCATTATGATAATGATCTTCAAAACATGAAGCTGGTGATTCATGGCTTGTCATGTCAGAGATGACTGATTTCTGGTAAAACATGTCGCTTGCGTCAGGATGAAAAGTATGCAAGTTTTTTCTTTGCTTGCTGCCAAATGCCTACACGGAGTCAGCAGAGTTCTGTAAACTTGTAGAGTTTTGCTGATGTTCAGTATTTGTGCGGGGATTCTTTGATAGCGAGCTGTAACATGTTAACTGGTATACCTCATGTACAAGTCAGTAGTTGCTGTCAGTTCAGGAACCTTTCTACTTCTGCAGGTCTCCAGCCCATCAGTGTGTGGCCGCTGCTATAGGGTATTATATAAGGTATTATACAACCCAAAATCTCAGGGCAGGGGGAGGAATTCCTAAATGTAGTAGGGGTTAGTAGCACTTCTGCTTAGCTGCTTGTTTAGGTTTTAAGCTTTTTGCTTCAGTGAGTTGTGTACAGGAGAGAGGGAGGCCTATAGCATTTCCTTTCAGATGTTTCTTGTTTACCTAAATGAGGTGGTGTCAGATCCTGATGACTGGATCAGTCATGCTTCACCTGTGATAGTTTTAGAGGCTTTCCATCAAGATGATAGTGCAAATAAAGTTCTCTGAAGTGCAGTGGGTAGCCCTTTAAAATTACAAGAGCTAAGAAATTCAGAGACAACGGCAAAGCAGTGGTAAAACTGTCATATGTAAGCTTTTCTGATGATCTTTTCCCTCCCTTTTACCTCCATTCCCTTTGCTTTTTAGTAGGTTTCTGCCTAATGGCCTTTCTTATTTACTGTTCTCTTCCCAGTCTTTCTAACTGGTTAGATAGCCCTTTCAGGTGAGAAAGGTAACAGTTAAACAAGGCTTGCATCTCTTGAATGGTACCTTAGAGCTAAAGTGATGTCACAGCTTCTCTTCTTAAGAGAAACCTCTACCCAAAGGTTTGAGTATGCTGGCCAGGCAAAATGAATTGGTCTTCTTCTGTGAAGAGTAATGTTTAATTATAAGTGAGGTGGTGCTAATGTGACTGGTCACTAATGAAGTTGTTTATACTAAAGCTGATTTGGTAACTCAAATCCTTAGGTTCAACAGGTCGTTTTCACTTGCTATGTACCTTTTCAAGCAGTTTACCTGAACTGGAACAATTCAGACTGCGTGGTTAACCTAGAGGATTAATTTGGGTTTAAAAAAAACTAATGTTTCGGATATTGCACAAAATTGTAGTATATTTCAGAAAAATGGTAAAATGTAATACCTTTTTTAAAAAAATTATGGGAAAGGTTTTTAATGACTTGTAACATCTTTTTGTAGATGAAGAGGGAAATCAGGATGAATCCCTGGAGCCAAAGGTAAGGAAATACATTTCTAGTCATTCTGTCTTTTTCTTGTGGAGTGAGAACAAGGGTCTGAAATTCCAGAACTACGATTTGATTCTCGTTTTAAAATGTTCTGTAGCTTTCACTGTTTTCATTAACTTCTGTGTAACAGAAGAATTAATGTTGTGCTGTATCTTTTGAAGTGCATTTTTCACAAAACTAGAAGGGAATCAATGAGAGCTGGTAGCAGTAGCTCAATTTACTTCTGGTACTGCTCTTTAAATGTCATATCGTTAAAAAGTAATTTTTTCCAACTGCTGCTGTTTCATTTCTAATCTAAAATACATGGCTGCTCTCTTTCAGACTTTAGCTGCAGAGGACCAGGTAAAGGACCATTCCACAGGAACTCGAGTGGTAGCAGGTCAGATCTTCCTTGAATCAGGGAAGTCAGACCCTCAATCTGAGGATGAAGAGAACTTTCACAGTCAAGAGGAAGAAAAAGAGAATTCACTGGAAGAGTTGAACTCTCTAGAAATGTCCAACCTATTAAATAAGGATTTGGAAGAAGCAGAAATACAGAGTCCAG
Organism: Cygnus olor; assembly: GCF_009769625.2. Taxonomy (NCBI): domain Eukaryota; kingdom Metazoa; phylum Chordata; class Aves; order Anseriformes; family Anatidae; genus Cygnus; species Cygnus olor. Next base: position 21,305,260 of record NC_049173.1, read on the forward strand.
GTAACTGCTCACAAGATTTTGAACAAGTGGCAAGAGAGACATCTGAGTAACTGTGGGATGTAGATAAACACAAATAGTCATTTTGAACATATTAAAAAACCAAGTATCTGAATTTTTCTGGAAATGAATGGTAATTGGTGCCTTTTTTATCAGGAAGTAACATGACACTTTCAAAAATACTGTTTGAACTCTTAGTGTTCATTTTTACATTCATTTTCAAGATTTTTCATAACTCTTATTGCTTCCATGTTCCTGGAAAGCTTTAACTATCAAATGGATAAAGTACGGATTTCTTCGTATATGACTCAGGTACACATACTATACTGTGTATATATAGTAACTGTAGAAAAAGTGGCATCAGTGTTTTAGCCTACTGGCTGTGTGCCTGGAGAATGGGTTGACAGAGGGAACAAATTGTGATAAGAAGACAAATTTCTTAGCAATAGGGCAACACCTGAATTGCATGTAAACTTAAGTAAGTTTTCAAATACAGGTAGAACCTTGTGTTCTTGTGCCTAAATTCACCAGGAAAGTCTAGTATATCTTTTTTTACTTACAGTAATATGAATTTAATATGATCATTTTGGACTTTTAATTAGTAGTGGATGATACTTAGATGGCACAGTTGAGTACTCCAGCCTTTGCAGCAAATAATTTTTACCTGTTCATAAAAAGTAAATCTTCAACTAAGAAGTATAGTTACATGGTAATACTGAGCTGCATATCTTCTTAACTCATGTCTTGACTATCAAAAGAAAACAGGAATAGTGAATAGGGTCTCTGTTACTTTCTGTTTTTCAGTATTTTCTAATAAGCGTTTCTTATTGATGCAGAACTAGTATACAGTTAGTAAAAAGTCACTAATAGGATTAAATACTGCTGTTGAGAGGTGTGGTGTTGTACAGGGAAAAAGTATATGAAGTCCACTAAATAGTTTTCTGCCACAAAGCAGTGAGCTAAGCACTGTATTTACACAGTGCAGTCTATTTCAAAAGTAAACTTTAAGAATTTTTTTCTCACATCAGAAAGATGTGACCAGATGGCTTGCTCCTGAGTATTGCTTGTAACTAAGGTTTTTAACTGTGCTTGTCAAAATACTGCGTGCAGGTGACTTTAAACTGTGAGCTTACTTGTACTGTTCAGTTCTTTTGAACCTGTTATGAAGGAAGTTAGTGGTGTGGATGGAAGGATTACTGTTTTTATCTGTAATGCAATTCTGAAGGACAAATGCCTGTATTCTGTGAGAGGGGGGAAAAAACTGCTAAAGGGAAACTTCATTGTCAGGCTTCTTAACTGAGTAGGACAGGAGTCTACCTCAGATACATTACATCTTTTGCTCATGTGCATGGTGATTGCATGAAAAATATTTTTCAAGTTTCCACATGTATTTTGGAGGTTATTGAGCAGGGAAAAATTTCATCTTCAGAAAGTTAGAATTAGTACTATTAAGGCTTTTCTTTAAAGAAAAGTTCTCTTCCTCTTCAGGATCCTTTTCTCTTCTAATCAGTGAAGAGTTCTTGTGTAGTTAAAAAAAAAATCATGCTCTTATTTTCCATGCTTTTGTTAGTATGGAACTGGATTGTTAGAGTTTTTGTTGAAAACTGTCACTAGTTTGTACAGAGCTGGCAATTCCTGCCACATTTGTCATCTTGTTTGGAGGAATCTTTCAGTGACAGTACCTTTTTGTAATTTTTTATAAATTTATATTGGGTTTCTTCCAGTGTAAAGTATGAAATATAATTAAGGACAACGTGATAAAACACCATGTGTACACCTGTTTCGCTCTGTCTGAATAAATCCCTGTTTGTGTGCACAATTTGACAAATTATCCTTCACGTAAATTATATGTATTTATCATTCCTTAAGTATATGCTAAACTGTGGTTAGCATTTTATCCTGTAATAGCACTGTGTTGCTTTAGGAGTTAATGTTTGTGGCAATGTGGGGGGAAAACTGCATTATGGTTGAATTTAGAATTTAAAAAGGCAAAAGGGAGGACTGGGTTGGAATAATTTCCTAACTTTTAGTGCACGGCTAACTCTTACGCACAGCATTGTCTAAATAGTTCTTGTGCAATTGCTTTCACTGCAGGAGGTAGTGTTATACTTGCTATACAAGTAAAGTTTCAAATTCCAAGTTGTATTAACATCCTGGACCTGGAGTTTGCTCATAGCGATAAGAGGTCCCATCTGTTGTAGTTGCATGTACTTTTAGCATGAGTTTGGGCATTACCCAATGGCTAACAGATGTCTAAAGTGATTCAAGGCTAATTATGTATAGATGTTATTTTTTTCCAGTTTCTGAAAATAACTCTGTTCTGTGTGTCAAGAGGTAATAAACTTGGGTGGGGATATCTGCCAAGGAATCGAATTCTGAAGAGCAATTTGAGCAAGCTATCTAATTCTGGAGATTTTTTTTATTTAAAAAATGGTATGGTCTCTAGGCCTTATAAAAATGGCATAGTCTCTAGAAAAAAAAGAACTAGCTATGTCAATAGCCACAAGAACTAGAAACTTAATTTGAAAGAACAGGAATTGGCAGTCTCAATTGCAGGTTTCTTCAGATGTCTTCAGGTGAAGCTCAAGCTAACTTCTGGATTTAGCATAGTGAAACAGAAAACTTTATAAAAGGCTAATAGAAATAATTTCATTTTCAAAAACTGAAGATAATTTTTAGTCATTATAGAAGGTTGACTTAAAATACTGCAATACTGGAGTCACTAACCTTTGTCTAGTGCTTGAGAAATCAGAGTGCTGAAAGTACTCTTGAATGCAACTTAAACTGGTGAGATGAAATAAAGATTTCAATGCAAGTATGTGCAACTGTAAAGAGTGAGTGGGCTCATAGTGATTTTGTAGTCTTTTCTTACAGTTGTATTTTCTAAATGTACTCCTTGCTGATACTCAAGTATTTTCAGTAGTCCAGTGAATAGTTCTGTTGAATGCCTGTCTTGCACTATGGCTAAAATGAATAAATGCACTGGAATGCACTCAGTGGGTAGTCTTTTGCATGAGGAAGGGAGTACAGAGAAGTGAAAGTAAAAGGAAGGGCTGTTTATTATGGTAGGCAAAATATATATATATATAACTGATCTGCATTCTATACTCTAAATAAAAATATTTTCTTTGCTTAGAAATAAGGAATAGAAGAAATTGCATACTTATTCTTACTTTCAGTAAAGAAATGGAACAATAATATTTTTGAAGTGCTCTTTAGGAAAGTGACTGCTTTTTCAGGCTTTGGTAAATTAGAAACTTTACTGAAAACTTGATGACATGCAGTTTTTAACTTCACAGAAGTTAATACCAACACAGGAGTCCTTTACTATTTATAGTAGATGACTTTATAGAATATAGGGAAGCAGTCTTACTCCTGGGTATCTATTTTCAGTTTTGACAGCTATTGGAGGTACTGCGGATGGTGAACCTTGTCGCTTCCCCTTTTTGTTTATGGAGAAGGAGTATGCAGAGTGCACTGCAGATGGGAGGGAAGATGGCAGGCTTTGGTGTGCAACAACCTACGATTACAAGAAGGATCAAAAGTGGGGCTTCTGTGAAAGTAAGTAACCTGATGTCTTTGTTCTTGTCCAATGAATGCTTTCTTAACTCAGCGTTCTCATACCTCCTTATGTCCCCTATTACAAGGTCTAGAAGTCCTGGTCGTGTATTAATGGCCACCTTGTATAAGAAATTATAAAGGCAAAGTTCTCGTGATGGGAAATCTTGGAAAATATTGTAATGCAAATGGAACTTACAAAACTTTTGTGAAATCTTGCAGTGGAGGCACCTGTAAAACTTGATTTCAGAGGTGGTAGAACTATAGGGGTTTGACAGTGTTCCCCATTATACTTGCTGATGTGTTGTACACAGGCGACACTTCTAGCAAGCATTGTCCTGAAGGAGGACCTTTCTTTGCACATCTTGCTTTGGAGCAATGAAAGAAATACTTTAACAACAAACTCCTATGAGAGAGATCACATGGGAAGAAACCATCTCCCAAGATACTCAACGCCTTCTTTACATAGCTTTTTTTAATCACGTGGGGTTGCTTATTGGTATTCAGAAACACCATTTTGGCTTTATTTACCCTTAGAACAAATAGGAATTTTTGAGTGAATAGTCTTGATTGAAGATGTATAATTGGCGATCTTAATGTTTGAGGTCATTGGTTTTGTTTTTAAAAGCTGAAGAGCAGTCTAATAAGAGAAGGCAAATGCAAGAAGCTGAGGATGTCTATCAGACCGGAATGAAAATCCTTAATGAAAGCAGCAAAAAGGCTCAGAAGAAAGAGTAAGTCCATGCTCTCCATCCCCACAAGAGAATATGACTACACAGCTGACTTAACTAAGAACTAATCTAAATGAAATTTCCTGGGCCTTACCCACTTCATGGAACTTAGCATCATGTTAGGCAGTGATGCTACTGAAAACTAACAGTGATTTGAGGGCATTTAGAAAGAATACTTGTTTGCTTTCCTCTAACTACACTAAAAATTCGTATGCATTTCTGAAGAGTGGGTGTCTTTAAAACACTGAGTTTAATGCAAGGTGGTGCTGCAGTTTTCTAGCTACAATCTAAATGTGGAAACTGCCAGGAAAGAAACTGAGCATGTGATATGAGGTAATTGACATGCCCCTTTTCATATGTTTCTTATGGTCTTTTTCTCATTCAGCTTCAAAGATGAATGAGCAGGAAAGATAAGCATTTCTTATCCTGCTCTGTTTTTGTTCTTGCTTTCTGATGGTCTCAGCAGAAAAATTAGTTTTAAACCTACTCTCAGTAAATAATTAACAATCTAATAACTAGCATTGTGTGAGAGAAAAGGGTAATGTTTGTAGAAAAAAATCAAAAAAGAGTAGAAAGAAATGAATGTTCTGTTCATTCTGGTCTTTTTGCTTTCTACTCTGTAATATAACCAATTGTTGGTGAAATAGTTGTCAGTTTACTGTAATTAATAGTAGCTAATGTAGAACTGCCTGGTAGTCATGTTGACAACTTCATCAGCAAGTGGTGACTTCAGGTTAGTGACTATTATTTAAGCATTATTCCTTAGTCAAGATAAGGAGGCATATTCCAACTTTACGTATCAGGAAGCTGAATGACAGCTAGAGGTTATTCATCACACCCTGGCTAAGATGAAAGGAACCAGCATATGTTACAATCTGGCTAGTATTTTTATATAAAAGTATAGGAATTTTTGAAAGTCTTAGTTCTCTTGACCACATTGCATTTTGTTAGAAGATCAAATCATGTGAGGAACCAAGTGTGTCTCAGCTTGTACCTAAAGAAAGGGAAGAGGAAGAAAAAACAAGTCTCAGAATAGAAAGCAAGAGAAGTAAAGAAAAATATTGGCATATTATCAAAGGTCTGTAACAAATCAAACAAGTGTTATATATTGTGTTCGAGGTCACAGTTTTTGAAATAGCTGTGAAATTACTTTTGTAAGTTCTGAGGTTGGAATAGAACAAGAGTTTCAAGAGAACTTTCTCATGGTTAATATGATGGTTTCATCACAAAACTAGTTACATATGCAGTTGTCTTGGACCAAATGTTTAGTATTTCCATCTGAATGACTTTGTACTAAAAGACTTCATAGTTTTTTTCAGGCTTCTTTTAATCTGCAGTGTCCTGTGAAGCTGTTAGAGTAGTAGTCCTACTAGATATCTAGTACAGGATTTAAAATCGTTGCTACAAAAATGTGATCATTTGACCTTAACTTTTAATGTATCTTGTAGGGGAGGAAATGCATATTGCTTTGCATGTGGAATAGAGTGAATGTTAAAATCCAGTTTGTCTATTACCTAAATTATATGAGCTGTTCCATGGTGTAGACAGTTCACAGCTGGAACATGACTGTAGATGCATTTGTAGAAAACAGACTTTAAAAAAAACACCCACCCACCCCAAATCTTTTGAGGTTTATGAATGGAACCTGTTGGTTTGCTTCAAGGTGACTCAGATTCTTTTCCTTTAGAGCATATCAGTATCTCCTGAAAGCAGCTGACATGAATCATACGAAGGCAATGGAGAAAGTCTCTTATGCTTTGTTGTTCGGGGATTATCTGAAGCAGAACATACAGTCATCAAAAGAATTATTTGAAAAACTAACAGAAGAAGGTTCTCCCAAAGGACAAATGGTATGTATGTCCTTAAATTCTACAGAAGTTTCTTAGATTTACAAATTGTTTTATAGATTGTACTTGTTTTAAATTGGTTATATAGATTGTTCTTCCATCTAGATCAGATAAGAATGATGAACAGTACCTGTTCCCTCGTTAAAAAAGATGAAAGGGTGCTGCTTTTTAAGTTTGAAAACCAAATGTTTTACATCAAATTTGGAGTTCTATTCAGGAAATATTTTTTTATTACTAGTGCTTGCCTAAGTATTTCTTAATCCTGACTGCTCATTGGCTTTACCTCTTTAAATTTCATCAGTTCCTTTGGTTGAAAGATTGTTCCCCAAATGCTGCTAGCATTACAGAGGGTGCAGGAACAAATGACAAAAGCTGTGTAAAGGAACAGCTTGTGTTTGTATGGTTACTAAGTAAATGTTTATGGAAGTACAAGGTAAACAAATGGAAACAGGTTCTCTTTTAGTTTTAAAAAATGGTATTAAACTACCAGTAATATGGTGTTATTATATATATATAATATATATATATTATATATATATATAATTATATATTATATATATTTATATATATATATAAAAGTCTCTGCTTAGTTTTTTCTGTTATATGACTAGACATGAGATTTAAATCAAACTAAGTAGTTACAGGTGAATCTAGCCTACAAATCTGCTCTGAAACTGTCAATTTTTACTTGTGGTTTGTGTGGGATTTCAGATACTGTAGCTTTTCATCTGCAGTTTTATGGCAGGTGGGGGGAGATGTTTATAATCTAGGAAGTAATAAACTCCTAAGACTCTTGGAAGCTGTTTAGTGGAACAGATCTCCCATTGTCCATGTGCCTTTGAATGTTAGGGAGTTGTTCATATGGACTTGTTCATAGGTAATGTTGTAAAATATGGCTATTGTCAATTTACATCAGTATCTACATATGCTTATTTACTTTTTGAATTTGTTTTTGAAGTGTCAGCTTCTTTAGGAGTTACCTAATTTCTCTCAGTTCTTACACTTTCAAGTCTCTTGCTGTTACATATTTGATGTTGGAGCAACAACTTACAGTAGAAAGTGTTTTTTTCTAGACTTGATCGTAATAAAACCTTGAGTTTCATTGGTATAGAATTCAATACAGTCTGCAGATGTTTTTTCTGTGCTTTCAGAACTGCCTAGAATAGTCTCAGTGCATCATGCAATGTGAACACCTTCATATGCGCATCTTCTGTGCCACTAGTTTCTCTGAGTCACAGCTGTAACAGGTGTTAGAGATAGAGCAGTACTTATGTAAATTTTAAGAATAAAAATAACTTCTGAAAAAACTTTAGCCAAGCAGCTCTTGTTACTCTAACTGCTTACTCTTATAGTCATAAAATGCAGCTAATTCATGGCAGAGCAGATGCAAAAATATTAAATTCATAGGATATTTCAGACAGTGAATCAAATAACTCTTCTCTAGAAGTTCATGGTTAGTGTTGCTTTGCACTGGTATATAAGAGACAAGGTGCATACATAACTCATCTTTAGTTAAGGTGTCTTTAAACTGGTGCGTTTTTACTGTTCGGTATCTCTGGATCTACAGCAGGCATGTAGGGAAGTAGCAGTTCCTTCCTTGTGTTTGGTACACTAAACTGAATTGTGGTGAGATGTTTATAGTAGTGTCTTAGGCAGCTAGTAACTTAGTAACTTTATGTTCAAAAATAGGAAGGGCCTAGATAAAGAAAACACTGAAGTGAAGGTAGAGCTTGGTGTGTTCTCTGCAGCTTTGAATTGTTGTATTTCTTTATTCTTCTGTATGCCAGGAATAGCCAATCCTGGAATTTTCAAAGGATGTGCTGACTAACTTTATTTTTATTTCTAGGCTCTTGGATTTCTGTATGCGTCTGGTCTAGGAGTCAATTCTAGTCAAGCTAAGGTAAAATAAGAGCGCACACTGAAGGTTCTTCTAATCTTCGGAGGCAGATGTTAAGTAACCAGTGATTTTTGTTTGTTTATTAAGGCCCTGGTCTATTACACTTTTGGAGCTTTAGGAGGAAATCTGATAGCCCATATGATCTTGGTAAGTAAGATTTTCCAGTTAATTTCTTGTATGTGTAAAGTCATTATTCTTTCCCCTTTTTAAACTCTTAAAATTTTTAACTTAAAAATTAGATCATCATGCGTCTATTAAGTGGGCAATAGTATATTTCACATTGTTCCTCCTTAATTTAAGGAAAAGTCTGCTCATTTTAAGCTGTATACCACCATGGATTTAAATTGACTGAGTTTATATCCTTTTTGACTTAAAGCAGAAGTGTCAACTGCTTTAATTTTTGTAGGCTGAGAACCTTTAATTTTTGTAGCTTAAAACTGCGAAAGAGATTTACAGAAGATGCTGGTTTAGTCAGTGTGGGATTTAAGATGATGCAATGTGTATGAGTAGAAAGGTGTTCTTTAAGTTTTCGTAAGTTTCAGGCTGGTTTTCTCTGAGCAATATCTGAGGTTTATTGGATATGCTTTAACCTTTAATGGTATCAGTCAGCTGATTTTAATGCAGGTAGAGTGACCTTCATTTTGTCTTTCCTATCAAAACTTGCTCAAGTAATGTGAAATTTTTTGTAACCTGGCAAGTAGTGTTGTCAAATAAGTCCTATACTTTTCATATTTTCTTTCTAGGGTTATCGGTACTGGGCTGGGATAGGAGTCCTTCAAAGCTGTGAATCTGCTCTCACTCACTACAGACTTGTAGCTAATCATGGTAAAACCTCTTTTTATTACTCTAATATTTTTGAATGATATAGAAATGCCTAGAAAGTCTCCTTGTGTCAACATTAGAAGTGCAAAAATAAAGTATTCCTGCTACTAAGTTAATTGTTTGGGTCTGAATTGTATGCCTTTTAATCTCTATAGAAATGCACTTAATTCTTAATGAATGCTGAAGTAATTTATTATTTCTGAATAAGAGTTTGAAGCTCTGTAGAGATTAGTGTTTTCTTTGTTTTTTTGTTTTTTTAAAGTTGTGGTGTAATACTTGTATTGAACAAAGCTGCCTGAAAATTTTACTGATCTGTTTTACAGTTGCTAGCGACATTTCATTGACTGGTGGCACAGTGGTTCAGCGAATTCGCTTAGCAGATGAAGTAGAAAATCCAGGAATGGCAAGTGGAATGCTGGAAGAAGACTTGATTCAGTATTACCAGTTTTTAGCAGAGAAAGGAGATGTACAAGCACAGGTACAACTAAAGTTATTTGATGGCTTGCAGAGGTTTGGGTAATTACAGGAATAGCTTCATGAAATATAGAAAGATACTGGGGCTTTAGCTTTCAGTTACTTAGCACTTGGGTTGATTTACATTTCCAGATTAGTTTTTATTAGAAAAGTCTTCTATTTTAGCATGTTTAAGGTACAACTTGGAGAAAAATGTAATTCTTTGTGGAAAATAAATCCAAAATATTACCACTTCTGTATCTTAGAAAAGATGTTGGTGTTCACTAGATAGAAACCAGACTAGTTAAGAGTTTGAGATGTTGTGGAGGATGCCTTGATCAAAAGAACTGGCACTGCCAGGGGACCTACATTTCTTTTTCTTTGCATGACTTCTGCATGCTACAAGCTAGAACTCTTAACGCAGAAGGAGGAGAGGATGCTAATAACAGGCAAATTGTCATAATTTAACTTGGTCAGATGTGGCTTGAGAATTAGGTAGAAGTTAAATGAATAATCTTTATTTTGCATCTAGGACAATCACACAACTTTTTTATTTCAGATAAATTTCCACTTTGAGAGTAATATGGGAAAAAACTAGGACTGTACTGTAGTTAATGAAGCAGATCTATGACTTCAGACTTATTGTAAACTTTATTTTTAGGTTGGTCTTGGACAATTGCACTTGCATGGAGGAAGAGGAGTAGAGCAAAATCATCAGGTAACCTTTCTGTATATCTGCATTGGGGGGGGGGAAGAATGTAGCAAAGACCACAATGAAGCAGAAGCATTTAAGATATGCCATAAGGTATTTAACATAATCCATACATCAAAAATTAATCTTTGTGATTAGTACATGGAGCAGATTTTCTTACACAGTTAAAGACTAATGCTTTTAGAATTGAGGAATTAAAAAAAAGACCTGCTTTTCATTAAGTGGTATTTGTAACTGACTGAGCTTTTGCACATGTAGTAGGATCTTCATGATGGACTGCACACGTTAGTGATGATATTCCTGCTCATGTGACTTGTAAAAATAGTGTAGCCAAAACAGTGTTACCTGAAATACTAAAGATTAAATCTGCTTAGAAAACAAAACTTTGGCTGATGTAAGCTAACCCAGCTACTACTTACAGAAGTTAAAATAATTAACCTCTTTAAGTATTGAAAAAATGGAGATCTGAGGATTACTGCCAACCGGGAATGATTTAACAGCCATGACTTGTAAAATACCTTAAGATGTCTGTTCTGTATGGGTTCAGAGATAACATTAAGTGGTCAGAATGAGTACATGCAAGGTCTGTGTAAAACTGGAACAGGAACTTCCAGATATCGTGTCTTCCAAACCGAATTTGGAGGTACAATAAGGAAGTAAGATTCACCTGTGTAGCTTGTGTGTAGTAGCAGTTGTTGTTCTGTTGTTAATTTTCTCCTCTGCCTTTTGGAATACACTGAGAGGAATTGCTGCTTAATATTCAGACTATATGTAAGTGGGGAGCTGCATTACATATATTGAATTAGTTGGGATTGAGTGTTTTCTTATCCCCAACCTGATAACTTGACAAGCCATCTATTCGTGCTGTATTTGCAAGAAAAGGTACTCAAATCATATGTTAAGATTGCTAAAATACTTTTTCCTCTCTACAGCGAGCATTTGAGTACTTCAATCAAGCAGCTAATGCTGGTAACTCACATGCTATGGCCTTTCTGGGAAAGGTAAGATGTGTGCATTCTCAAAAGTAAGCAAATTGTGTTTCAGTAGAAAAATTTCCTATTTTCTGATCTCTAGTAGAGAGATCAGGAAGAGTTGTCAGCTACCTTCACCCTGTGAAGAGTCAAATCTTTATTACTCCACTTTAGTATGTGCTAAGGTTAGGCTACAATATGTAGCTGTGCTAGCTTATCTCTTTGAGTCTGTCACTTCAAAGGATGTAAAATTCATGTGCTTGGAGCATGAAAAAAGAAGGTAGTATGCTGGTCAAGGCACCTGACATGAAAACTTGTGGTTTCCTGCTTTCTGGACTGCTAGGATAAGGGTCTTGCAACAATTTTTTCTTTGATGGCAAGTAGTATTTTAAATGCTAATACAGTTTGGCTTCCAGTGATTTCATAGGATTTTTTGCCTGATTGTGTTCTTTACTCCACACTGGTACAACTCAAGTGAAGGGTATTACCACTCAAATTTTTTCAGTTTTCTGGGCAGTTAATTTGCCATTGGAAGCTAAACCCTCTGAATCTAATGTTTACAGCATAGAGACATGTCTTCTGCTTTGGTGCAATTTATTTTGTAAAATAATAGCCAGAATTGTCTAATGCTCCAATGCTTCATTATGTCTACAGTGAACTGACTTACTCAGGTGTTCATCAATAATGCCTTTTTCCTTCAGATGTACTCAGAAGGAAGTGATGTTGTACCTCAGAGCAATGAAACAGCTCTTCAGTATTTCAAGAAAGCTGCTGATATGGTATGATTATCTGTTAGCTAGAAATACGGCAAATGCACTATAAAATTTGATAAGCTCAACAGTACTACAAATGCTTTTTTATGCACTTCCATGTGCATACTTGCGTTTCTGTCCCAGATTAGCCTGTAACTAAATCCTGCCTGTCAAAGGTGCTGTAGGCTGCCTCCAGTTCTGGTCATGGATCTCTTCACTTGCTCATTTCATACATTCACTGAAGGTTTCTGGTGTGCCACATTGCCTCTCCTAATACTGAAGGAGTACAATGGTACATACTTCTACAGGGGTGCTAGTCAATAATACAGCCCACAGGGCAGCCACCAGACTGCCTTAACTTAAGACAGATTCTTAAATTAGTAGTTTTGGGAGTTTCTGTAGCATCCAGAACACTGCAAACTTGGAAAAACTAAAGATGAATAAGTTATTAATGCCCCAACTTTCTGTGGGTAAGTGTTCTACATCCCATGCAACACTTTGAGAGTACACAGACTATCATAGCTAGCATTGAAAGCTTTTTTCCCCATAGTAATCACCTGTGTGGTGACTGAATAAAAAATACAAAAGATGCTATTTTCTCCTTAAATAACGATTGCTTAATAGATTGGCTTTGCATTTTTGCTCCTCTCTCCAGCACTATTTGTATTGTTGCTGATAAGGTACCACATTTGGAATATATAGCTGTAGGTTTTGACTTTCTTTTCAGAAGTATTTTCCTGTTTCAGGGTAATCCAGTTGGGCAGAGTGGATTAGGAATGGCTTACTTGTATGGAAGAGGTGTTCCAGTGGTAAGCTTTTGATGGTCATCTAATTCTAGCTGATTGTGCAACTTCCTGTTGTCTACAAGCTTTTTCTCTGGAGGGAAATACTGTAGAAGACTTAATTATGAAGAATTATTTTGCACTGTAAACTTCATGAAGAAATCTGTAATATAAATAAATCACTCTGGAGTTAACAGCTATTAAACACTTGCTGAGTTTCTTCTAACAAGTTTGAAAATATTGCTGAAGCTATTAGAAAAACAGAGCAAAGTGAATCTTTAGCTGAAGTTTTATACTTGGCTTTAATTTTTCCTGTGAAGAAAGCAGGTCTTAAGTGCCCCAATTTTGTCTCCCTTGTGAGAGTGGAGGAACACTTTCAAACTTTTAATTAGTTCATTTGCCATGTTGATTTTCCAGTGTGAAGGGTTTTTATCAGATGTTTTATAAATTAGCTATATAAACAGATACTCAAACAGTTGAATTAGCAAAAGTTGAGGAAAGGAGTTAATTGCTTTAAAAACAGAGCAAGGCATTGGTTCTGCTAATTAAAACTATTTGTTGTATTTGTTGTAATTCTGTATGTGGGTGCTAGCTTTCAGACAGCCAGCAGTGATTACAGAATGGTTGAGGTAGGCAGGGACCTCTGAAGTCACCTGGTCCAACCCCCACTCAAACAGGTGCACCCAGAGCAGGATGCCTGGGACCATGTCTAGGCAGCTTTTGAGTATCTTCAAGGAGGCAGACTCCACAGTCTCTGAGCAACCTGTTCAATTTCTCAGTATGTCTTGCATGTCTTTTATTCATTATTATGATATAGGTCTATAGATAATTCATTTTGCACATAGATATGTTCTTTCTTTACTTAAATTGTGCTGTATTGTAAGGCTCTAATGACTGGACCCAATCTTCCTGCAGAACTATGAGCTAGCACTGAAGTATTTCCAGAAGGCTGCAGAACAGGGATGGGTTGATGGACAACTTCAACTAGGTTCCATGTATTACAGTAAGTGGCATCAAAATGATGATTTGCCAAGTATAAACTGCCTTTTCAGTAACTGTTCGCTAGGTGGCATTAGAAGTATGGACATAATGCATGTGGAGTTGTTACTGCACTGCATTTATATTTTATTCTATCTGCTTTTTTCTAACACTTTGACAACACCTTTCTGTAAGACTTTTTTTGAGAGTAAATATGTACTATATTTCATACAACCTTGCTTGTTAGGAGAAATGAATAGCATTGACTTAATCTTTTTTTAGATGGTATTGGAGTCAAGAGAGACTATAAACAAGCTTTGAAGTATTTTAATTTGGCCTCCCAAGGTGGCCATATTCTGGCTTTTTATAATCTGGCTCAGATGCACGCTACTGGCACTGGAGTGATGCGATCCTGTCATACTGCTGTTGAGGTAAGGTCATCCATTTATAAAAATAAAATGTTAACTTGCAAATGATTGGATATGACCATGTCAGTTTATATAGGAAATCTGTCTTAGCTAAAATCCATTGGTGACTGCAGAGCCAAGGCTATCATAAGGAAAAGTGATATATTCTATGACGACCTTTGTGTCTCATGAGAAAAATCTTTAATTTTTCTTGTTCTGGTATGGCGAGTTGGTAGTAGTTTTCTTAGCTTTGAAAAAAATCAGAAGGATGTAGTACAAAGCAAACAAGTATTTTTATTAGTACTGAATTCTTTGTTTAGACGTGATTTCAAGTATTACATTTAAGCTGAGAAATAGAAAGCTGTTAGAAAGCTCATTAAGTATAATTTTGAGTAAGCATCTGAATCTTGGTGTGTTTGCTTAGTGAGTAAAATAAGCTTGTCTTAAGTAATGTTTGCCTATTGAGCTTTTTCTGTGAAATGCAAATCCTTGGAACAGGTGTTCAAATGTTAAGGCTTACCTCCTACAAAAAAGGCTTATGTCAAGGCTTACCTCCTTTTTTTTACTTCCTGCCAAAAAAAAAATCTCAATTTCTGAAGTTCCTGACAACCTGCCTTCTTTTCCTCTGCAGTTGTTTAAGAACGTTTGCGAACGGGGGCGCTGGTCTGAAAGACTTATGACTGCCTACAACAGCTATAAAGATGGTGATTCAAATTCTGCTGTTGTTCAGTATCTTCTTTTGGCAGAACAAGGCTATGAAGTTGCACAAAGCAATGCTGCTTTCATACTTGATCAGAGTAAGAACTCAAATTTGTACTGAAATGTGTTTTTTAGAGTTCAGAATGCTTGAAGATGTGTTTAAGTAGCTCTTGGTTGGTTCGCACTTCAGTGAGACTTCTATCCCCTTTCCTGCTCTTCACACTGGAAAATCGTCAGTCTTTTTTTCACCTCTGTAGTTTCCTGGCCTAAAAGTTAGAATACATTTAAATTCTGACTTCTGGGATTTAAAAATAGGGTTGTAAGGGAATGTTTTAGAAATTGGTACAGTGATGTAAAGTCTGTTCTCCAAACTTCCTAAACACAGCCTTAACATCTTGTTTTTAAATCTATAACGTAGCAGTAGCATTAGTTTTTACCTTTAGCCTTTTGCTGTGCATACAAGGTTCAGTTTCCTTCGTTCTTTGTCTTGTAATGGCTTTTTTAAATGCTCAACTTTTTTCAGCTTTTGAACTTGTTCTACACTTGAAGCAGTGATGAAGAGAGTTGATTGGTTCTGTTAATTTGAAATTAAAGTTTTTCTTACTAATTTCAGACAGGCTGAATCTTGTTTGGGCAATAGCACATTTCAATTTTTAATTCATTTTAGCATACTTATTATAAGTAGGGGAGTGTCTTGCGAGTGCATACCGAGTTCCTGCTTAACTATTAATTTCTTTTCTAGAAGAAGCTAGCATAGTTGGAGAAAATGAAACGTATCCTCGAGCTTTGCTTCACTGGAATAGAGCGGCTTCTCAAGGTAAGTCTGTACTACACAATTCCAATTAGCTTATTTTTAGAAGAGCTACTGATGTCTGATTCTGTTTTTTATAAAATGGGGAAGGAGGGAAAAGCTTGTTTCTGTTCAGCATCAGTTACATGAGCCTAGTTGCTGTTCTTTTTCCACTGGTAGCTGTAATACTGCAATATGCTTGCAGTCATGAGCCATTTTGAGATCCTGAAGAGTAAAAAGAATGAAACACAAATATAGTTTGTTTCTCTTGTTATTCTATATGTTATTATAGAGCAGTATTATGAGGAACAGATACTTACTGACTTTCCTAAAAAAAAAAAAAATCCACTTTGAACAATAGATACAAATTACCATTGAAAATTTTGGTACTTATCAGTAAGAAATGCAATTTCCTATTCAAAGCAAGCAAAGTTCAGTGATCAAAAATGTAGCCTTGTTATCCAACCAGGCAGAGTTTAAACTGATGCGTGTGATCGTATTGTAAAATAAGCAAAACCAAACTTAAAGGTTATGCATCTCAGTGCAAGTTCTCTAACTTTTCTCTAGCTTTTTACTTAAGAAGGTGTCGTGTAATTGGAGATTGAACATGAGATTGTCTGAAAATCTGTAGGCCTACAGTGTTGGCTTTTACTGGAAAATTAGAAATTGAGGGGATAGTATAGTTAAAAATCAGTTACCAAATGATGATCAGAGACTTCAGTTTTCAAGTTTTTGTCTCTTTTTAAAACAAATCTGTAGCCCTTAATGATCATATAACAAAAGTTTTTCCTTATAAGTGACTATGTATGTCAGTATATAGCTTTTCAACTGATACCACTAAATTGTAATAGAAATGTTGGTAGGATTACAGGGAGAAGTACTTTTCTGAAAATAAGAGTCAGTTGGATTTGGATTATTTAAAGTCAAGTATCTCTTTAAAAAAAAAATAGAAATAAAAATTTGTGAGGGAGGGATAAATAGAAACTTTGTGCAAACTGTAGAAATTATTAACAAGAGCCCATAGTGCATCTTCATATGAAACTAAGAGGCTTTCTTTGCCTAGAGGATTTCTTTGCCTAGCTATTTTCTCTGTTTATAGGATATACAGTTGCAAGAATTAAACTTGGAGATTACCATTTTTATGGGTTTGGTACCGATGTTGATTATGAAACCGCGTTTATTCACTATCGACTAGCATCGGAGCAACAGCACAGCGCCCAAGCCATGTTTAATCTGGGCTACATGCATGAGAAGGGACTGGGCATCAAGCAGGTGAGTTAAGCTCTAGGTACTACTACATAGCCACTTCTCAGTACCTTCTCCAATAGCTATATAACTGGCAGCTTGAGGCATGTTTCTTGATGTAGCAGATAATGTGTACTGCTCAAGTTTGTTCCTTCGCTGGGGGCCTGTGGATGGGTCATATATAGATTTTTAGTGTGAACATTATCTAACAAACTGTGGACTTTGACTGTTGAAGAAAGAGTTGTATACTTCTTTCTCTCTACCTACATCCATGTCACTAAGATTGCAAGCAGTCCAAGAGTGTGGCCTGCATGACTTCAATTCAGGTCACTGTTCTTTTGGGAGAATCCTGAGTAAATATGGTATTTCTTCAAAACAGCTTTTGCCTTATTCACTATTTACTTACTGAATAAATAGTCTGTCTTACATATAGGACTCTGTTACACTTCCTATATGTAGATGGTTTTCGTACTATTACAAAGCCAAATGTTAAGCCCCTTCACAAATTTCAAACACATACACTGTTACTCACTTTTTTCGTAGATTTAATGTTGTCCAATGTCAGAATGAAAATTGTATGCTGCTAAAAATAATTTTCTTAAATTACTTTCTCATGGTGCTCTCTAAGATTTGGGATGATATTTCAGTGGTTTATGCATATTAAAGCTTGGACTCCTGCAGTTTTCACTCATGTATCAAGTGAGTGAGGAATATATAAACAGAACAAATTGCTTGTGAATTAGAAGTGAAAATAAGCCGTGACTAGGATCTGCTTCTACACTGATATTAGCATGTTACAAAGGAGATAAGGAAATTATTTTAAACAGTTATAGGACAGGCAGACTTTCAGGCTCAGGGAGTACTCAAGCATTGTTCTATGGAACTAAAATACTAAAATGTGATCTAATACAGCTCATACACACTGATTTTCACACCGTTGTTTCCATGTATGTCATAAAACTAAGCTTCGATGTATCGATGAGCAGAAAATGATTAAGGTATTCCACAATCAGGATGAAATTAATATATGGCATGGAGATTTCTCTTGAATTTCCAATCTTGCGTGCTTCCAGAAGTAAGCATTATACAGGCCTATTCTTCCCATCAGTGTGAATGAACATAAGCAATTTGTATCCAAATATCCTAATTTTGCACAGTATGTATCTGAAGCAGAGCCAAAAAAATCAAGGAAAGTTGAACTACATAGCTACATGTATCCTCTGTTCTTGATACAGTCACCTTCTTGTTCCAATTTCCCCAGCAGAGAGCACTAATTTAGGCATCCCCCAAGTGGCTGTTGGTGCTCCTGCTTTTGGCACACTGCCATCATTAATGTGAGTTAGGTCAGTTTAGGATAAAAAGTAGAATCTAATTTGGGAATACGTCCGGAAATGGTTGGAAGCTGCAGGCATACTGTGGTATAACTAGGAGGAATTGTCACTATGCTCTCCTACCTGACTTCAGTTTTCTTAGTCTTTTCATACTTGGTGTGGCATTGCAGATCCAGAGTACACTCTGTATATCTGTATATGATCTAAATATAAGCTTTAGTTTAGTGTGTGGGTTGAATATATTGATACTAATCTCTTTATTAGGTTCAATTTCAACATCAGTTATGCTAGCTTCATCCTCAGATGTAAGCTTCCCTTTATTCCTGTTACTTGCCTCTTTAAAAATGAACATCCCTTGGGGACAAAAAGGGGAAGGGTTTTACTGAATGTTTTTTCCAATAAATAATTCTTTTCAAATGACAATATAAGATTTTCTAGAAAAACCTGTAGATCTTACGGCAACTTTGAGTTCTTCAGAACTGAGTTCTGTATTTTCTTAACTGTAGGATATTCATCTTGCAAAACGATTTTATGACATGGCAGCTGAAGCAAGCCCAGATGCTCAGGTTCCAGTCTTCCTAGCACTTTGCAAGCTTGGAGTGATTTATTCTGTGCAGTATGTTCGAGAAATTAATGTAAGTACTGTAGAATTAAAGGGAGGAAAAAATGTGTTTGTAACTCAATCTTTTAAAAATAGAGCTCTTATTTGAGTAGAAATCTCACGTGAGCCATCTGAAAACTTGATCATTTTTTTGGTGTTTATTAAAGTTACTGAAGCCATGATTCTTCTCGTTTACATAATTATGAGAAATTAAAATGTGCTCAGCCAGTGCTCTTCAGTGCTACTCTTCCCTTGAAGAGAATTTCTCAAACCTGTTTGACAGCTCCTATCCATGAGCATCTGCCATCAAAGTTGAGCAAATTATTGTAATAACTGCTTAAGAAAAAATCTTTTTGTAGCCTTAATTCTTAAGGAATTTTATATTCAGCTGCATCAATCCCACTTGAGTCCTGTTTGAATCCTGTGTGAATCCTTTTTCCTGTTGGAAAAGTTGCTCTGCACAATAGCTGAGCTATCTAAGATAAGTTTCTGCTTAATGATGGCACTGAAAAATCCTTTACATGGAATTTTGGTGACTTTTCTGGATATAATGTCGTAAATATTTCCGTGTTCTACTGTCTAACTGCCTTTTGGATTACTTGATAAATTCAAATGGTAGGAAAGCTATTGCCATTTAGTTCAGGCAATCCAGCTAGGTTTGACAGAATTTAAGTCTAAGATTGTTGGCAGTGGACAATCAAAACATTCTAAATCGATTGAGCCAATATTCATATAGTGCTCACAGAAGCTGCTACGCAGATTACTGATATTACTTTGATGTGATGATTGTGGGCTTCTTTTCCTCAGATAAGGGAGGTATTCTCACATATTGATATGGACCAGCTGCTGGGGCCGGAGTGGGACCTTTACCTTATGACCATCATCACCTTGCTTCTGGGAACAATTATAGCTTACAGACAAAGGCAACATCAGGCAATCCCCAGACCAGCAGGACTGCGGCCAGCTGTGCCTCAACAAGAACCGCCACCAGAGCATCAACCACCGCAATAGCAACAAGAGCCTCAGTGAAAGAACTGGATTTTTCCACAAGGAACAATTTTCATTGTGATTTAGTACTTTGGATCAACGGTCCCTCCCACAAAAGAGGCACAAAGAAGTTTATAAAGGAAAAAGTCTGAAAGCTGCTTAGAATGATGCCTTTTTTCAGGGATAAGAATTATTTTGAAACTGATTTGAATGTTATTTCAGTGCCAATGGAATAACACTATGGCTTTTTCATGGAAACACAGAAGTGTGCTACTACAAAAATGTTGCCTGCTGTATCTAGTTCCTCTTTATTCAAAGTCCTTTTCATCTTGTAGAGAGAGAAGGTTAGCATTGGAAGGTTTTTGCCTGCCTGATAGCAGCTGCCCTATAAAAACAAAATAGTAATGATTTTATGGCCAATTTCAGTCCAAGAAGCTGAACTTCATTCAAAGTCTAAAAAGGCTAGAGCTGTATGAACTTACATTCTGATCTGCATCCCAAGTATTTCTACAATTTTTATTTCATTTATTTCTTACACTTTGGTCTTTTATGCTGTCCTGGATGGTTTAATGTGGATCATTTATAAACTCTGTAAAACTACGCTAGCAAACATGTCACTCTGCATTTGTGCTTTTTTGCGTATCTTCCTCCATTACCCTTCAAGTAGGCAGTTGTCAGGAGTCTGTCTGTAGCCCAGGAGGCGGGCTGGGACAGATTGGGTCTGTGAAGATAATTAGTTGAAAGCTATTATTGCAGTGCCCAGATCTTGCATTCTTCTAAAATTTTTTTGGAGATTGTAATTTGCAGTCCTTAGTGACATAAGGACAAGTTGGTAATGTTCCTAAATAATTTAACCTTGCTCTTGCAGAGAGACTGAGTCTAGATTGCAGAAAGCACAAGTATTAGTGGACACTGAAGGAATGACAGAGCCAGAAAGGTCAGTGAGTTAGCCTACTCATTTTTTAGTAGTGGGAGTCTTGTATTTAATTTTCAATGATCCTGCATGTTCTCTGCACTGCAAGAAGGTGGTCTTGCAGCTGAAATGTATGTGGTATCTTACCCGTGCATCTGTTTAATGTATCTGCAGAGAAGGGGCCCCAGAGATGCATACTCTCTGCAGAAGGGCATGGACTTATGCCAGCAATGCTACTCCAAAGTTTGGTTGACTGATAAAAATCATATGTTAGATCACAGCAGTGCTCTGGCTATGGCCTACCTCTCTTGTACCTGGCATACACGAGAAAGTCAGAACAACACTTCTGAATGGCTGTGCCATCTGAGGATCCCTTGTAACAAGAAAATCCACAGATAAAGACAACTAATGGTTTATGGCCTCTTGATCCCATCAGGTCAGTGCAAAGGCTTTCTAGTGAGTATAAAGATTAAGACCTGTGGAATGATGTTTTTAGACTGCAAGGAGAGTTTTGAGTTAGTGACAATTTTTCTTTGAACTATAATTTCAGGGGTTGAGGGTGGCAAGCGGTGAGGGAATAGCTTAGGTGTAACATACAGATGTTTCTGTTCTTATTTGGCAAAGGCAGTTAAATATTTTTCTGTACTAGCATTAAACCCTCTGAATATGCTGTCTTAAAGCAGAATGAAATACGAATAATGAGGTTGTACCTTTTTGTCGAAATCTGCTGCATTTAAATGATTAAGAGCTTCCTTTCATATGTTTTCTTCCTTCATTGGATTGGCAGCAACCTATCAATACACTGTAGAGTTGATACGATCTGTTTTTATATTTAATGCATTTGTAAGGCGACCATTGCATTAATATATCTGTAGCTTGGAGGAGAGGATAAGAAATCCACTCTTCTGTAAACTGAAGTGTCATGATGACTTAGTATTAAAATATAGGTAGAGCTTTTCAATGCTTCAAAATGCCTTTGCTGGTTACATGGAGACAAATCTCCCATTTAAGTTTGGAGGGTTGCAGCAAGTGATAGAGGGATGTCTTGTTTCAGTCTTGATCGTCATCATCAGATGCAACAGTATTGAATCTTAATGTAGTGTCTAAAATGTATAGCAACTCCCCAGCTGCATTTCTAAGATCTGTGACTTCTGAGCACTTCCTCTGAAGTATTTTTTGCCTCTGTCACTTAATAGCTCTTTTCAGCTCAGCATGAATAAATTAAAGATTGTATGGAAAATGTTTTTCAGTTAACTACCACTAGTTCATTGGTCTCTTAGGATGTTTAACAATTTTGTTACTGCTTTATTAAAATTGTTTTTGTTGTTTAATCAATGAGAACCAAGTTCTAAAAGTTCTGTTTGCATGGGAATCTCTCATCATTACTGCCATGTGAGTCTTACAATTCACTTTTCACTGAACTGATGCATTTTTACATCTAAGAAATGAACAAAAACATGGCTGAAGATCAGTAAGTTATTTCATTTTAAGAACTGCTTTTTGCAGAAGCAATAAGGAAGTCTTTCTGCTTTTTTCCCCACTTCCATCAAATTGCTATCACTAACTTTTTTCAGATGACATTTGTATGAGTGAAGTGGTAGTAAAAGGTACTTACCATGAGTAATAAGTTAACTCAGGGATTAAAGAAATTAATATACTTTTTAAATTGGTTGTTAAACATCAGTTCAGTTTCTGTGACAATCCCTTGCTATTCTGTTCTGAAACTTGCATTCTGAGGGAAGTGTGTTTAACTCTTACTAGCAATGTTTCTTGTTGTGCACTTGGTTTATCAAACTTTTTTTCCTAAAGGAACTGGGTTGCTCAGTTGATTGCAGTGAAGTGCTCTTCCCTTTTGGTAGCACACAGATTGTCTTATAGCTTATACGCAGAATTATTTTAGAAGAGAAACTTGATTTTAAGAGAAGCCCTTCTAGGTATGTGATTGTTCTTTAAATGGAAAAACTGTGTTCTTTGTCAGTAGTAACATAGGCCAGAGCCTGCCTATGTGACCTTCCCAGACACCTGCTCTCTTCTCCCTGCAGGGGAGGATGGATCTGCAGAGCAGTAACAGTTGTCAGCGGGAGTTCTATATACAAGAATACAGTGGAAAGGTATGGGGGGAGAACATTGTTCTGCATCTCACATTATTAATCAAACATATCAGCTGTTCCTGCAGTTTGAAAGTAGCATTGAAATGTTGAGAAAACAAGGTTTTAGTTCTTCCCTTTGACACTTGCCCTGGAGCTTAGCCTATTGAAACAGTTTTCCTTGCTTTATATGTCCATCATAGGACAATGTAATGACAGTTAAGGCCTTTGATATAAATATCACAATGAGACTTTATGAAACACAACTTCATTCACATTTTAGTCATCTTCCATGACTTTGGTCATCTTCTCTTATTGAACTTTAAAGTGGGGGAAAAGAAATCTTCTTTGAGAAGAGCATTAAATTATGGGTTGTGAAAGGACTTCTAAGACTATGCATTATCTAGTTTCCACCACTAGCTTTGACCTACAAGGATTATATATTACAGGGGTTTACAGTCACCTTTGGAAGTTGTTTCTTTTTTAGATATTTAGATAGGCAACAATATATTGAAACTCTATTTTTGTTTCAGAGAATATTAAACTAAGATAACTTTGGTTTAAGAACTTCTGCAAGTACATATGACAAATAGGGTTCCCCCCCCAAAAAAATAGTCCCTTTGTTTTTATCAGCTGCAGTTCTTTAAAGGGTCTTGTAGGACTTTTGTAAATTTATTTTGTATTTAAAATCAGTATAAAGGCTGGTCAAATGTAATATAATTGTGTAAACAAATTCTGTTAATAGAAAGATGTACAGATTCATTTTGTACTGTATCTTTAATCTTGTGAAATAAAGCTGCCACCTGTGTGGTTACCCTCAGTGTTCACAGTGGTTATGGTAACAGGATGTCAATTGTTAATCATATGTATGGATGTTTGCCACTACTAAATGCCTCCCTTCCTATAAGGGTGCTCACATTTCTTTCACTTTTTATTCCTCTTAAAAATATATGCATACACATATATAATTAATTTAGGAGAGGCATAGAAAGGGGGATGGAAAATTATGCATTGTATTTTCATCTATGCTAGAGATTTGCCCTCTGTGACTTTTTTTCTAGTGTATACAACATCTGCACTGTCTGTAGCAGACAGAACTGCTATGTGACTCAAGATTAGCTAATAACGTTAGGATTGCTACTGCATTTTCTGTGCTATTACGTGGATAACATAGTGACTAGAAGCAGATACTGGAGAAGGGAGTCTGACAGGTTCACTTCCTTTTCAGCCCTCTTTGCATGTACTTGTCCCTTCAGGCTCCATCTGTTGAGGAGACTTTCAACACCTGTTGAGACTGTCCTGCAAAATAGGTTCTTCCGGCTTGCCTTCTGATGTGCATATTGATTTGGAAGAAAATCAGGGAGAAGGAAAGTAAGAAGAGTGATGGAGCAACAAGGCCATTACTGTGAAAGGAATCGGTAGTCAAAACTCCCAGTCATTGATCCATGTTACATAATTATCTGAAGTATTTGGAGGCTTTGCACATCATCTGAGAGGTGACAGAGACCAGTATATGAATACAACTGGGGGGGGAGGAGGCAGGGGAGAGCAGGTTATAGTGAGTTAAAGCTGCTGACAGTACTGGTTGCAGGTAGCTAGGAAATAGAACTGTTGGTGCTAAAACCTGCTTGAGCTTCTTGTAGCTCAAGTTTAGTGATGTAGGCTTCCAGGATCACCTGTGGCTTTAAGACATGGTTTCTGATGTGCTCAGGTGAGGTGGGGACAGAGGTAGGTATTTTACTTGACTACCTGAAAAGCACTTTTCATGGGAGCTGTGGAATGGGTTTGGTTTGCAGACTGATAAGCTTGTAGGCAACATGGACTTGCTTTCTGTGGTGGGAAAACTCAAGGACTAGTCCTCTAACACAAGAAAGTTAGACTGTAAGTGATGTCTTGCAAAAGCTCAGCTGTGATGGAATGCCACCTATCCAAATGGTGAACAGTTTAGTGTCTAGTCTTCTTTCATTTACAGGAAAGAAAAATAAGCGGAGATGGAGCACTGCTGTAGTTGTAGTTCAGGTAGCAAGAGGTAAATGTGACTTAAGTTCTGCAGCACAGTAGCTGGATTCTGTAGTAAACCTGAGGGAATGCTTTTAACCTTGAAGGTATCAGTGCTGCTTATTCTGGTAAGCTTTTCTGAGTGCGATGATATTTCAGGCAGTTCACCTAAGGAATTGGTTGTTCACACTTGGATTTCTGTGCAGCTGAACTTCCTGAGCTTTCCACATTACACTAATTGCAATTCCAGATTTTTGAGAATGACTTGGAAAAAATTCAATTTATTTTTGTTACAAAATACTTAAATTTCCTCAATTCTGCTGTCTAATACTTTCTGTATTTCCTGTCCCATTTTTTTCCATTTTTGTTGATACTCATTCTTTCTAATCACAGGCCTAAACTGTAGTGCATAATTAGTCAGGTTTTCCTCTATTGTATGTCTCCATTTCTGTACAAGGTTCATACTAACATTGTTTTGTTTTTTTAATTGTTTCTATTTAATTGCCTTTGCTGCAGGAATGTTTATGCCTGGGGTGCTTGTTTGCAGCCACAGGGGGGCATCAGATATTAAATAATGACTTGAACCTCTTGGAAAAACGTTTCAGGCATATCACAGATTAGGAAAGAAGTAATTTCCACACCTTCAGATATTGTCAAGTTGTGGGAGGATTTTTGTGTGTTTATATATATATGTTGAGAGAATGAAGCTAAGTATTTGGTTGCAGGAGCTTCAGGAACTTGCTCTACAAATATGAGAATTAAGCATACTGAGCTACTGATTTTTTAGTAAGTAAAAGTCAAAATTTAAAGGTCACTGTAGCTTCTGCTGAAGACTTGAATTTCCTGGGCTGGTAAAGTTTGTGTAATATGTCTGTCAGCCTGCTAGTACCAAGTGCTCCATCTGGACTATTTACATCTAAACATATGCCCCTCAGATCTCACTCTCCTACATGATTAAGTCAGAAGAATGTGTTACCATGTTGTGCTTGAAGAGGGATGGGGAAATACCTGCAAAGAAAATAGTCTATTTTCTTTGTCTTAATTAAATAGCAACTATTTTAGGAGGAAAAAAAAAAGAAACACAGAAGCTCTTCAAAAATATTGTCCAGGGTTTGACTGGACAGATCTATAAGTCAGTCAAACCTTTTTTTGCTGCTTATGTCTATGAAGCATAATCTATGATCTGTTCTCCTATCCCTAGCAGATAGGGATCTTTTTGTTTCTCATTCAGAGATCAGCTGATAATTGTCTGTTACTGCTCTTCCCTAACTCAGCTTGCTCTGTTTTTTTCCTCCTTGGGCTTTCATACAAAAACGTATGAAAGCTTCTCCCACTATAGCCCTTTTCTCCTTCACCTATTGTGCCTGATTCTGTGGTTGGAGTATAGCTAGACTGCTAACAACTCTGCTAAAAATCCAAATACTCAGATGCCTTTCGCTACCAATCTGAAAATGAGACCATAACAATTTCAAGAGCTGATTTTCCTGATAGATCAGGCATTTGTATGATATTGTTCAAGTATTTTTCAGCTCTTTTCTTCTTTTCTGTGTTAAAACTGCACACAACAGTCTTAGCAGTAGAGGAGAAAGGAGTAATAATCTGTAACTATACTGTCCTCTTTGTTATTCTTATGTATAAAATCTTTCCATTTTTGTACTTACGAGGTGAACTCACAAAGAACAGAGTGCTCTAGAACAGGTATTCCCTATACAAATCTTTATTTAAAATTTAAAAACTCTGAGATTAATGTTCCTCTAATCAAAGTTAATAATGTAAACAAAACACTTGTTAGGCTTGATTTTTTGCACTTTAAGTTAGCATGTATACTTTTTTCCTCCCTTCCAATAAATACTTTCTTTAATGTTCACTCTCCTTTTTGTTGCTGTCAGTTAGAACTTGTTTTCATTGTCTATTTTTTAATGTAAGTACCATTACAATGAACACTAATGTGAAAGGTAGCATGTTGCTAAATGTTCTGAGCAGTACGTATTTGCATATTATGTACTATGCCAAGAAAATGTTTTTCCGAACTTCAGAAAAAGTCAGAAAGACTAAAAGACAGAAGAAATTGGTCCATTTGTAAACTCAATCGCAAAAAAGAAAACCTTAAATTGGTTGCATAGCTTACTGTACATCAAGTTTTTCATAGCTCTTTGTACTAGTCTCTCTTGTACTGCAACATCTCTTGGGATACCACTTGCAGATACAATGTAGGCTACTTGGGCATAGCTTCCAGGGCAGTGCCTATTTTTGCAAAGTTAACTCTAGATTTTCTTAGAGTGCATATTCTTTCTCACTAAAGCAAGTGAAAATGTTTGGCAGCAGGTGGAGATCTTTTTTTAACAATCATTTTTTTGGTTAATGAGGCCATCTGGTAAAATATTTGAGCTATACAAATAACTTCAAATGTGTACTTTACAGAAATACTTGTTTCTCACCAATCTTACTTTAAAGTTTGATAGGTTCTGGAGTTTACTATATATTGCAAATGCATTAATTAATGGCATTTAAGTGTTTTTAAATATTTTTTTCATATTTCTCCAGACCTATTGACAATTGTAATGGAAAAGCTCACTTGCATTAGTATTTTTCACATGAATGCTATTAAAAATGGCTATATGAAAAAACGCATTTCATATAATTTAACATTGGTATAGCCGATGTTAAGAACTACCAAAGAAATATCTGGCATGTGCCAGCATACAGCTAATGCATTTGAATTATGAAAAGGATCCACCATCAAATTCAAAAACTGAAGGCCTGAAAATCTATATGCTTGTTGAGTTTTCCAGCAGTTGATTACCTTCATTACTGATGCTGTGAGATCAAGAAGACTTGGGTTAAATTTTTTCATGTAGTATTTAATTTACTCTCTGGTTCTCATCAACTTGATTATTGCTCTGGACGGTCTATTAGGAATAGTTGTTACACAAAAAAAAAGTATAAATTTTATAATGGAATATAAGGCTTAATGCTAAATGCTTATCTGCAATTGGGTAATTAAAGGATTTCATATCTTAAATAATTTTGAGTCTGACTTGATTGTTGAACTCTGGGAAACATTGCACAGAAGGGAGGTGACTATAGTAAGAATTCAAACCCAGTGAGATAAATGTGGTGATCTCACTACACACAGCTGTGTTGGCTTTTTCTGCCCCTTTGCTAAATAAACATCTGTATGGATTTTCTACTAAGAATCTAATCTTTTGCTCAGTGAAGGTAAAAGGTGCAAGTAGGTAGGAATTCCTCAAAAAAACAAGAAATAAATGGTTCTTGATTAATGTATGTCTCAGCTACCCATTTTAGTGAATGTCATGGTGCATTAATGATGTTCACTTACTCTGGTTGGCGTACCTTGCATGTTCAGTGAAGAGCTCCACAAAGATACTAAAAAAAAAAAAAAGTTCTTTCTTCTTTGATGGGGGCCTAAATATTATGTTGACTTTACAAGCCCCCAGAAGTTTGCTCTTCACTACATTTGTTGTTCTTAGTTCAGCTCCAAAGCATAGGTTGATAGGAATTATTTTTAAATGTTTCTGTATGTTCAACATCATAAAATATTGCTCTCATATTTACTCCTTCTTTGGCTCAAAACTGAAAAAGTTCTGTGGTAAATACTGAAAATGAGCAGTTGGGGGAAAATAAATCACTTTGCAAGCTAAAAATAAGCTTCCTTTTTAACATTTCAAATTCAGGATCTCATTAGTTCTTTAAGAGCTCTCCGTGAAAGGTACTAGGACAAAAGGTAGACTGTCATTTAAAAATACTATTCCTTATTTAAGCACAATAAAAAATAAATTTATATTGTCTCCTCAGGATTTCTAGATGCGAAATCATAAAGATTTTCCTGCAGCTACAGAGAAGGTTTTCAAATTACATAAATGTACATGTTTAAAAAATCTGTAACTCTTCCTGTGCTTCCTGTCACTTTTATTATAAGCACTTAACGCTTGCAGAATCCTACAATGAATGCAGTACTTGTAGTACTACTGTCCTACAAGCTTTTCATTTGCTCATGTCACAGTGTTCTCTGTGGCTACTGATCACTTTGGTTTGCTGTTATATGGCAAAACAAGGGTGCCTGGACACCTGAGCAATTTCTTTCCATGTGGAAAATGCTCAGTCTATGCATGGGAAATGAAGGTGATAGTCTATCAGCTTTAAACTAATCTTGCCAAAACTGGGGCAACACAAATATCCAGGCCATGTTCATCTCTCAGATCTTT
This sequence comes from Cygnus olor, assembly GCF_009769625.2. NCBI lineage: Eukaryota > Metazoa > Chordata > Aves > Anseriformes > Anatidae > Cygnus > Cygnus olor. The sequence goes on from NC_049173.1 coordinate 21,334,044, forward strand.
CAAGCTTGCCTTTGGCAGCTGAAGCCAAAACTTCTTGTGCACCCATGTGTGTGTAAGGTAAGGAAGCTAAACAAGCAATCTTTTGGCATACCTGTGTATTTTATCTTGCTGCTCTCTGTATGGAGTCAATATCAACCTACGGGCTGAGGCACACACATGAATATGCCTGTGAAGCTGGACTCTTTGTGACATGGTAGTAACAGGTATGTGGAGCATGAATTTACTTAGTCATGGAAACAGGTCCACATGGGTTTAAAAAAAAATCTGGATGTGCTTCAGTACACCGCTGAATTGGGCCTCTGTGGGGGTGTCACTAAGGGTTGCATCACTTTCCAGAGATCGCGCTGGCATTTCCTCGCTTCATTCAATACAATGAAATATATCTCACTCTATGAACTGATGTAATTCAATTAAATCTGCATTGAAATTTGCTTGGGAATCCTTGTTTTGGATTGGATTGAATTGGAATAAAATAGGATAGTTAAGAGTTTCCCAAAGTGTAATGGATTATTAAGTATCCTCTTCATAATGAAATATTAATATTTAAATTTAAAATTGTCTGCCAAGTTGAAAGAACAAAAAATCAGGTGATGTGTATATTTAAAACAAATGGGATTAGGGGTGATTCTAGTCTTTACTTGTTTGGTATCTATGTTGCTGGAGGGAAGAAATGGGGTTCAAGGCTTGACCAAACCTGGATGGTACTGGCAGACTTGGAGTCCCTTGGACTCTGTTACTAGTCGGGATCTCTCCCACATCAGTGGAGCAGAGGTCAGTGACATTGTTCTAGCTCTTGGGTTTACTAAAGATGGGAAACATAGAGGGAAGCTGCTAATCCATAGTACTTTTGTTTCATAAATGACTTATGAGGAGAGACAAAGACAGCAGCTGTACCTGGGCAGAGCCATCCTCTGTCCTTGCTGTAAAGTAGTCAGTCATTATATTTACATGTGTAAATGACTACAGCTGCTATCTGAAGTCCACCTTTCTTGATTATCTTTGGGAAACAGACACGTCATGCTGCTGGGTAGGACTGTGCAGGGTCTGCAGCCACAGTTGGAAAGTGTCCAAGCTGTGTGTTTTCCCCTGCCCAGCTCAAGCTGGCACTCCTGTCAGCCTGCTAGCCAGATCATGTCCTGCACCTGCCCCATGGCATGGCCCTTGCTTTGGGTGGTGGGGTGGAAGGCACACCTTCAGGCCTTGCTGAAAGCCCTTTCAAGACAAATGCAAGATAGGGCAAACCAGATATGCTCAACAGCCAAGCATGCTGTGGTCACCCTAATGGCATGAGCCATTCCTCCTAGGACCTTCCTAGCACCTTCCTCCCTAGGTGATCTGTTTTAAAACTTGTGTGATTTGTGTTTTTAGTCACTCTCTGATATTAATTAATGCTGTTAAACACTGCCATCATGCAGATGTTAAGGTTATTAACATTTCTCAGCTTGCAGGTTTCAGTTTTCTAGGAAGCTCTCTGATGATACCTCCTCAGCTCCCAGAAGTAATTGCATAAACCTGCTAAGGGCTGGGTTCAGCTGCATCCCTGCTGAGGGGTGGGTGGTACCCTGGTCCTTTTCCTTAACTTGCCTTTCTTTAACAGTCTTGAAGTTGAAGTAGGATTAAAAATGAAAGCCTCCATACAGCTGTTTGCATATGCACATTGAAATCTGGAATCTTTAAAGACAGAAATAAAGTGAATACATTAGATTTGTATCATTAGGCCTGTAGTACTACACCTCAACCCTTAAAAAAAATCTGTTTCATAGGCATTGCAATTTTATTAATCCTGACAAACGCAGGAGCTGGGGATGACACCTGGGCTGTGAAATCTACCCATCTAATGCCATAAGCCTTGAGGCACCTATTACTCTGTAGAAATTGGTATAAAAAAATCATGGCTAGGGCCGGTTGTAAACAAGTGCTGATATATTCAAGCATTCCTGTTGAACACCCCGAAACAGACTGCTTTTATATTTTTATTATATATTCCTAAAGTGCTGTTCCCTCTCTGCATTATTTATGTTCACAGGGGCGTTAGGGGAGGCTGCCCTCGGCCGGGCGCCTTCACCGCCGGTGGCCGGGGCCGAGGAGCCAAGCCCCGCTCCCGTCCCGTCCCCTGACGCCGCCCGGTCCTCCGCGGCCGGGCCCCTCAGCGCCCTCCCACCGCCCCGGGGGCGGGCCGGGGCCTCACCGCCCAATGCGGCGCCGCCGCCCCCTCCCCGCGCCGCCGGGGAGCGCCCAATGGCGGCGGCCCCGCGCTGCCGACGCCGGGCCCGGGGCGGGCCGGGGGCCGCCGCCGCCGCTGTTTGCGCCGGCCGAGCCGAGCGGAGCCCAGCGGAGCCCAGCCCGGCCCCGCGGCGGCGGCGTGTCCCCGGAGTGTCCCCGGAGAGCGGCCCCGCGCAGGTAGGGGGAGGCCGGGAGAGGGGGGGCGCGGGCCCGCTCCGCCCTCACCGGGGGGCGAGCGCCGGGCTCCCGGCTGTCAGCCCCTGCCCCAGGGCTGCGGGGGGCGGGCGGGCAGCCCCCGGCCCTCCGGGGCAGCGGCGGGGTCCTGCGTGCTCAGCCGGGCTGCCCTCCGACCGGCGTCCTCACGGGGGGTGCTGCGGTGGAAAGCAGCGCTGCCGCTCCTCTCCTGCGGGCTGCCTCCAGTACCCTGTGTAAACCGGAGGGTAAGGAGGCACGGACAGCAGGTTTCCGCGCGGAGTGCCGCTTTGTGCTGATACGCGGCCCCTTCGCTCCTCGCTTCCCTGAGTGAAATACCCCTTCTGCTCGGTGCCTCCGCTGCGCTCCGTTGGTTTCTGTTAATAATTTCGTTGACTGATTTGCTGTCATCAGGCTCAGCTTTTGTCCCGTGGTGCGATCTTCTTGCGTGTGTGACTGTAGCTTTTCAAAGAGAAGCAAATGAAGAAATAACGCTGGGCAGCCTGACGAGGTCAGGTGATGCTTCACAGCTCGCTTCTTCCAGGGCTTGCTTGGGCTTTCTGATGGCAGTTGTCCTTAGAGTAAGTTCACGGTGTTGGTTTGAAGGCATTTTTGGGTTTTTCAAGGAAAAAATTGGCGAACATCAGCATTTCTGTACCCGTGAATCATCTATGAATCATTCTTGTCTTCTGCGAAATTGTGTTTTGTAAACTTACTAGTTTGGGCAAGTAAATTGCAAACCATGGGATGCTTGCAAAACGCTTACGTTCACCAACTGTTGTGTGTGACTCTGGTTTCTTATTTTTCTTTCTCTGCCTAGCTGAGTGAAATTTACCTTGTGTAATATGCACGTGAGCTCTGGACTTTGCCTTAATATTTTCCAGTTAAACAAATTTGTTAGTAGATCAGGTTTGTGTTACCACCAATAAGACCAGTTACCCCCTTCTGCAGTGGGTTCTATTACATGGGATTATGCAATGCACGTTATTTTCCTAAACACTTAGCTTCCAAATAGCTAGCTTATCTCTTCTCCAAAAGTTTCAGGCTTGATTATAACCTAAAGTGGTATTTGTTATGAATTACATTTGATCTGTGATAATCATGACTTTGTCAGCTAGCAATCTTTGTGGTTTTCTGTAAAACGTTAGTTATTTCGTGGTAACTCCTCTGGAGATCTCCAGTACAGAGCAAATCAAAGAGCTAATGTATTGTTTTGCCTGCATATAGGAACGCAGCTGGCAAATGTAATGATCGCTGCTCTTCTTACGCTTGCAGCTTTTAAATTATTTCTAAAATATGAAAGCCATCAAGAACATGACCTTTAAACTTTCCGAGAAGAGAAATGGCAAATTTCATTTCTCTTCCACGTTGCACCATGTCTCAGTTCACACTAGCTGTAGCCTCTTATGGTTCCACACCTTTAGTTATCATTAAGAACTTGCCAGCACATCTTGGTCTTTAACTGCAGATTTCTCCTTCGTGTGAGTTCCTTGGATCCCTAATTGTATCAGTGACATAATTACTATTCTGTTGTGCGGCTGGTTTAGGTAAAAGTCCAAGGGATGTGATGTGCAAAAGTGACAGCTGCATCTCAGTAGTGCCCAGTTTTCACTCTGGAGCCCTTGTTTGTGCTACCTTGCCAGCTACCCTGTTAAGAAGTAGCAGCTGGTACGGTTCCCTGGTTGAGAAACCCAGACTGTGTGTGGGTTAAAACCATATTGTGAGTGGGCTAAACACATCGTGTTTAGAGTCCTTAATTTTCAGCTATCTCAAGTCTGGCATCAGGAAACGAGGCTGAGAAATAGTATCGATGTATGTTAGAAATCTCGCAAGCTGTTCTGCTCTACCAGGCTTCTGTTGCCCCTCTTGCAGAAGCGATGACTTTTCCAGTCAGTAAGGGGTTGCTGAGGTGGCTTTCGCTAAAGGACCACAGCTCGTAGATTCCCCGGCTCTGGAGCTCTGCTCCTGCTTCCTCTTGCAGCCTTTAACCCATGTATTGCGCTGAGGCTTTGTGCAAAGCAGGCATCACGGTCTCCACCAGTAGACAACGAACAGAGTAAATGAATTCTAAACTGTTGAAAAGCCCTATGCCTAAAGGCAGGCTGTGAAAGTAAAGCCTTCAGCATCACTCTGAAGCTTTTCAACAATGTTAGCTTTCTCTTTGAAAATGGAAAAGCTTAAATAAAAAGAGAAGAAGAAAGCATCATCATCAAAGAAGGCATCCACACCTACAAAGATTCACGTGGTGGCAGCAATCTTCTAACCCAATCTTGCCAAGTTGAAGAGCTGGATATGTCTGAGCCAATCGCTTAGGATTGCTCTGCTGTCAGCTAGGAAAGGACAGCCTTTAGAAGGAACTTCTCAGGGAATTTTTTCTGAAATGCTAGTTTTATTATTTAAAAAAAGAAATCCATAAGGTACTCAATGGTAAAACCAGATGTTTTTTGTCCTCTGTTTTCTTGGTTGCATAACCATGCTGCATAGTATCTTAAAGGACGGTGAGTTCTGCTAATGGATGTAATAACTTTACAGCCATTTAACCTCAAGGAAGGAATGCCTGTCTTTGTATGCTTTGGTACAAGCACGTGTTGTCTTCAGCAGTATGGCTGTAACTGTGACCCGGTGAATCTGAATCCTAGGAAACACAGCTACAAGTGTTACAGCTCATACATAGGGACGTTTGTCAAGAGGGGGATTTAAACTTTGCTCCTCTTAGGTGGTGAAAGTTTTGCCAGAATCTCAACCAGGGCCAGAATTTCATCTGAAGGGAGCAATCTTATCTATAGACACCCAGGTGGGGTTTACAAATCCCTATTTACTTATGCTATCAATTTTCACTGTTCATCTTCTAAATGTACAAATAAAGTGAGCTGAGTGGAAGATCCTATCACTTTCAAAACTTCAGGGTGTAAAATTTCATAGACTGAGATTGGACAGGAAAAAAAAAAGAGAAAGTGCCATCCCTTTCTGAAAAACTGCAGATGCATCTACATTAATGCGTTGGTTACAACAGGATCACGCTTTCGAAATGAATGTCCCGATAATCCACGCTTAACTGCACTTCACTTTGCAACTCAGAGTACATCAACTGATTTTGCTTTGGCTGAAACGAAGCCAGAAGACGTATTACTCCAGGCGCTCATTTAATGTACTCCAAGTGCTAATGCAAATTCAATCCACAGGATCAGACTGGAGATAATTTGAAGTAAAAGCCTCTAAGAAGTAATGTGAAAGCTGTCCCTTAGTGCTAAGTATTTCACCCTACAGCTCTGCTCCTATTGATAAGGTTAATATAAGCTTTGGATATATCATCTTGAACAGCTTGTTTACACTTTTTTATTTATTTAACATAATCCTTGATGTATATTTACACAAAAATATGAGGGAAAAACATCAAAGCATAATGGTTTTAAAAAAGTAAGAAATGAAATTAACATGTGTGTCCCTTGGAAAGCAATACAAACAAACAGTGCTTTATTAATAGAATATACTTTTATAGAAAGTAGGTTACTGAGATGTGTAGATTTCTTAAAATCAGTTCTATACAGCTGTTGAAAGGGAACTATAAATTAAAGAGCTTTTGCCCTCACCTGTCCCCAAATCCTTCTTATGTGCTTTTCTGACACTAAGTATTTCCTAAAATGTTGAAAAACATGCTGAAGTTGTGTATTGGTACAACATTATTTTTGGCTGAGCTTCAGGTGCCCTAATGTAGGCGTGCAAAAGACATGCAAGCCTAAGTTAGTAGCCTTAGGCTTTCTGGAGGGGGATTCATCTTGTTCTAAAATAGATCAGACGAAGGGTACTCTGGGGGTGTCATCTTCCTTGTGTTAACTATAAACAGAGCATCAGATGACTCTTAGATGTCTAACTCTGGGTGTCCGGAGTTGAATGAAATGTGATTCATCTCCGTTTGTTAAGGTAACCAAACTAAATGTCTCAGCACAATCCCTTTGGCTTGAAACTGGGGATAGAATTGACTGGTACGCTTCGAGATCCTATGAGGGTGCTGTAGTCATCCAAAACGGTTGTCGTATTCAAAGAGCAGCCAGCGGATGCGGGAGCAGAGATTCAAAGCAGAGCTCTTGTGGTCCACGGGCAGCAGACCTGCCTGGTGTGCTGGAGTAATAGGATCTGGTTTTGGAGTTGTTTCTTGTTTCATTATGCTCTTTTAGGCCAAGTTCTAGCTGGCATTTGTAGATGTGAATATTTATAGAAGCTGTGGGCTCTTGGGTTTGCCAGCTGAGAGACGAAATGAAAGACTTATCTTTAATTTACTCTTGAAAATGGGGGTGAGTATGCGATACAGTAATTTTCTTTTTTTGCTGTCTAAAGCAGAGGCCTCTCGTGAACAGAAGGTACCATTTTGCAGGACTGCGTGGTGGTTTTGTGGTCATGCGGGTGATTGAGGCGCATGGAAATAGCCCTACTAAGCATTTTGGAAGAGAATAAGTATTACTAGCTGCATAACTGAAGCTTGAGCTGGTCAAGCTCCATAGCACAGGGCCAGTTTATTTTTCTAATAAAGTGGTTTCAGTGGAGCAGCTGTAGAGAAGAATTTGGCCTATGAAGTTTAATGATTAGTTGCTGTTTAATTACTAGCTGCTCCTTGAAGACAGAAACTTACCACCAGAAATGCTCCAGCTTCTCTCATCCTTGCCATATTATTTCCAGTTCACTGAAGTTTAAATACTTGCCTGGCTAAAATTGTATCCCATATGTAAAAATTATATGTGGGGCAAACATCAGGTGTGTGTTCCTGCATATCATTCCAAATTATAAGGTATTCATAGTTCTGGAGGAATTATGAGGAATAAGAGCTCAGAAGGTATCTGGGTACATATTTTTTTGGTATGCACTGCCAGAATCTCAAATGTCACTGAAGGAGATAGACTGTGGTAGAATAGGCTGGGCAGATTCAGGTTTTTCCCCTCCTCATAACTAACTCATCTCTGTGACTTCCACAATGCAATCGGCCAAATTTCCAAAAGGAGGCAGCTGTATTGGTTTATCACACTACATGTGTGCTCAGAGTTTGACACCAGCATATCAGTGTTCACTTCTTTTTTATTTTTCTTTTTCCAGAAAAGATTGCAAATACTCCCTGTATTCAATCCAGGCTGTTGATAGGGAAATGCTTGGAGCTAAGACAAATTGAGGGTGGCCATGGTCTTTTGGGAGCTGCAGCTCCAAACAGCTGGATTAAACTTTCCTGTGACACTGAAATGGGTGCTAACTTTCAAGTTTTAATCCCTTCTTTTCAGGACTTTTTTTTGTCGTGAAGAAAAATAAATTCGTCTAATTCTGCTGAATTCCAGTAGTTCACAACATGCATTTGTTTTTCTGTGTAAATGGGGCTGGAATCAGGTTCACAGCCCTGCTACAGGGAGTCGCTGCCAGGCCTGGTAACAGCAGCTGAAAGCCTCGGTCCCTTTGTGGATCTGTGCCTCTGTGAAAGAGGGAGGTAAATATCTCAAATATGTTTAAATCTACTTGTCTGCATCCCGTTTTCAGAACTGGTACACTGGGTAGAGGGTCTTTGCCAAAAAGTTACTGAAGTCAGGTTCCCAAGAGCTGGAAAGAGCTGTAATGCTGCATTAACATTACCTTGGACTGGTAAGTGTATTATATCACTTCCAGATATCGTCATGCTGTGCAGCTGAGACTTGTCATGGGCTGAGGAGCAGAATAGCCGTGTTTGCTTAAGGCTGTGTTGGGCTGGGTGCGGCGGTGGGGTAACCTGACTGTATTACTTCCATTTCAAGAGCAGGCTCAGCAGCCATGCAGTCAAACATACATCACTTCTGTTAACACTACCTGATAGGAATGTCGTAAGGGGAAATATTCAGATTCTAAACCTATTCTAGTAGAGGCGTGTATTACCTGAGTGTCCAGCAGCCATCTCCATGTCCGTGGTGCATTGTAGTGATTTCTCAGTGAAGTGAGTGAAGTCTTCATGAAGTTCTTTCTGCTTTGTGTTTGTGACCAGAATTCAGTCTTCAAGACAACAGTAAGCCTGCCTTAAACTTCTGGGGGTTTGGGAGGGAGGGGGTGTCGGATTTTTTTATATTTACTTTTTTAACTGCGTTGCTCTACTTAAGCACAGAGATATCAGAAAACACGTCGAGCGTAAATCAGACCTGGTGCCTTTATTTAAAGATCCTTTGGAGATACATGTTGTCTAACAGTACCCAGAAAAGTAACATGAATGAAGTTCTTGTCTAAAAGTTTGGGAGGCAAAATACTCCATTAGCCAAGTCCAGCTGAGAGCTGAATACGTTCATGACTCCACTTGTCCTGCTACACAGCTTTCATGTAAATGTTTTTGTTTCCTCATGCATAATTTGAAAATATAGATAAACATACTTTGTTAGATATACAGAGTGCCTGGTTGCCTAATACAGTTCATCTTCACACGATTTAATGATAAATTGATTTGGTTTAGGCAACTGAAGTATTCTGTATCCTCAAAATGTGGAATTTTGAAAGATCAAATGACATTCCCATTTCTCTGAAAACTGGAGGTTTTTTCCTGTACCTCTGAATAATTATGTGTGTAATTTTATATTTTGTGCATCATGCACATGAGTACATGGACCTGCAGTGCTTGTATACCACTGGCAATAGCCAGGCACAGAAGCAGCAGTCACTCACTGCAGAAGCACCCCCAGCAAACAGCTCGCTCCACAGCCCACCTTCTCCCCCAGGTGTCTGCGCGGCTCTGTCAGCATGCCTGTAATGCAGTGCTCCCTGCTATTCCATTTCTTGACAGTTTTCTTGAGCAATAGTGCCCTAGCTGATGAGTGAGTAGCCATTGTCTATTCCCTTTTTTCGTCCTTGATCACTCTGTTTTATGATCTGCTGACTGCTGGCCCACAAGTGTTTTGGCACAGTGACTGTCGGAGCCATTCCAACCCCTGTGAGACCAGGGGCTAGTATCAGCCATTCCTTTGGGAGCTGGCTTACATGAATTTCAGTGCATAAGACTGCCCATGTGTCACCATCCTGAATGCCTTGCAGCTGGGCATGAGTACCCGATTAAAAGACGAGCATCTCACGGAAGCCATACCATAATGTTGGCATTAACTCAGTCCTGCAGTACTTGATGCTGTTGAGCATGAGCTGAAACTGGTCCTTGTTGCTTCTGTTGTTACGCAGGCTTGCAGTGGCTCCTCTTGTAGCTTCCTCAGCAAAATGCTGAGTGTAATTAAAAAATAAAAAGTGATTTGCTGCCTCCATATGCCACAGGGGTCCACCTCTCACCATGTACCCCTGCAGAATGTACATGACCTCATGTGGATACATGGCAATGTATCTTGGCTTCCTTTCCTGGAATGCGTGGAGCTGCATGCTGTCTCACCAGCACAGCTAGCTCTCAGAGGAGTAGCACCATAAGGGTGATGAGCAGCTGCTGCTCACTGAAGCGGACGATGCCAAAGAATTGGTAGTTGAAAGCAGGGAATTCTGAACTTCATATGCAACAAAAGGCTCTGCCCTTCTGCACCTGAGGAGAAGAAACCTTTGGTGTTCTATCCCCTGTGAACTTCCAGGAGATGAGTAAGTAATGCTGGGGAATGAGTAGTACCTCTATTGCTATCTTATTGACCCTGCTGTCTGTGTATGGGCCTGCTGACAGAGATATTCCAAAACAGGTTCTTTTTTTCTCCTCTGAAACAAGTTTTATTGACACCAATGTGCTTTCTCATATGCTCTGTTCTACACGGTAAATACACCACACACTCTTATTTCATGTTTTGACCATTATTAAACAAATACAATTGCACACAAATGTATTAGACAGTAGTAATGCAAGCATACTATTTTGTACCATGTATGAATTCAACTTGTCAAGATCTTTGTTTATACTTTGTATATAGTTTTTTCTAATGGCATATAAAATACTGGGTCCCTTTGCTCATGCACGTTTTTCTTCCAGAGATGCTTTTCTTTCTCTTGAAATGGGGTAGTCATGCTAAATGATCAGCACCATCAAGTCTAATGGGCCTATATTTAGAGTGTCTAAAATAGAGAGTGACAACAAACATGGTATTTGTGGGTTGCCCTGAAGGACTGCAGTGTCCTGGCATCATACTAAATTGCATAATTTCAGCTGGCTCTCCAGACATTGGAAACGAGGAAGGACCAGTTGGATCATCTAAAGAATTTTCTGCCAGGGCAAGCTTCTTTCCTGTGATACCTCTTCCAGATTATTGTATTTTGTCTGGCTTTAAATTATTAAGAGGGAATTCCTCAAACTGGAAGACAGCCTCACATTTTAAGATTGCTTTTTTACGTAGGCCTCAAAAGGTATCTCCCTTACAGTGAAGATCCCTTTTTAAACTTGATTCCTTTGAGAGGTATTGTTGCTACTGCTCTGAAGTTATCAAAGATGTTATATAGATGTATAGTTCCATAGAAATTTTTTGCTGATATAGTTAATTATGTGGAAATATAGAGAAAACTTGAACAGAACACGGCTTTCTGGCTCAGTATTCCTAGTCCCCTTTTCCAGCCAGCATTTAGCACAGGCAAACTTCTTTGCTTTCTTTCAGGGCTGCATCGCTTCCTCAATGGTCCTTGTTTTTCTGCTGCTTCACAGTTGGATTCTGTTTTTTTTCGCTCACTCAGAATCTGTTCTCCTGTTCTGTACATACTGACAGCTCAGCTAGATGAATACCCATCCTCTGTGTTGGCATTCAGCTTCCAGTGAAGCATCTCTGCCTACACAATCCGGTTTCTGCCTTGTCTTGAATGTGACTAGTGTTTGAGGGTTTGACTTTTTTTTTCATGCTCCCTTAGTCCAAAATAAGTATAACTAATACTGATTGATGGCAACTAATCATACCCACCATTTTTAAAAAAGATTTTTTTCACCTAATTTCTAGCATAAACCACAGCATGACCTTAGTTGCAGTTCGACTGAAACCAGTCCTGAGGTGTTGGAAGAATTACCCTGGCTTTCCTTTCACTGACGGAGGCGATACACAGTGAACACTGGTACAGCAGTAATTTGTTGCAAGGTCTGTAGGCAATGCTAAGATGTTAGCATCTGGCTGAACAGGCTGACATTTCGTGCAAGCCAGGATGCGAGTTTACTAGAACAATGTTTATTGTCCAGTGCTGTATTTCAGTAAACTTACGATCACTTACTTCCCTGTTTCTTTTGTTATTAGTCCCGGTTTAGAAGAAGGATACGTACAGGCAGGGCTTTGTGATCTGTGCTCACCTCATGACAGCTGTCTTCAGTGATAGCAGGCTGCGGCGACATAGTTGGTTCAGGGGTGATTAATTGTACAACACTGCTTTTAATTTCGCTTAGATAAAAAAAAGAGAGAGAAATAATAAAGAAAAAACACACCTTGATAATCATTACAGCAGCAAATAAAGTACAATAGCTTTTGGAGGATTTAGTAAATGGAATATATCTGCATTGCTTGGCTACATGATTTAGACAACATATGATGGTGCCTATCAGATGTGCAAACAAGGGTGCTCAGTAGGAACTTTCTTTTGATAAATATGCTCCTTGTATGAATCACTTTATCGGGTTTGAAAGAAGAAACCAGTTTTTAAAGCCATTTTCCTCCCATATTACAGATTAGAATGTCTCTTAGAATAGCATTATCGTAGAATCATAGAACAACTCCAGTTGGAAGGGACCTTAAAGATCAAGTTCCAACCCCCTGCCGTAGGCAGAGACACCACCCACTAGATCAAGTTGCCCAGGGCCTCGTCCAACCTGGCCTTGAGCACCTCCAGGGATGGGGCATCCACAGCTTCTCTGGGCAGCCTGTTCCAGTGCCTCACCACCCTCTGCGTGAAGAATTTCCTCCTAACCTCTGATCTATATCCCCCCTCTTTTAGTTAAAAACCGTCCCCTCTTGTCCTATCATTATCTGTCCAAGCAAAAAGTAACTGCTCTTCATGTTTTTTATAAGCTCCCATTAAGTATTGAAAGGCTGCAATGGAGCCTTCTCTTCTCAAGGCTGAACAGCCCCAGCTCTCTCATCCTTTCTTCACAGAAGAGGTGCTCCAGCCCTCTGATGTCTTCATGGCCCTCCTCTGAACCTGCTCCAACAGCCCCACATCCTTCTTGTACTGGGGGCCCCAGACCTGGACGCAGTACTCCGAGTGGGGCCTCACAAGGGCAGAGCAGAGGGGGACAATCCCCTCCCTCAACCTGCTATGTTATGTTGAGCAATAGTTGTGACTACTGCAAATTCGCTGTCCCAAAGCAGAATAAATTAACCTTTCACAAGGTAAAATGAGTATATGTCAGAGAAAGAGAGAGACCATTGCTTTCTCAACAGGCTAAATATCCTGGTGTTGATAGCAGGAGAGAAATTTAGGTGTCCTCTCTGAAAACCGGAGAAGCTTCTGCAACAGATAAATTGTGATGTAGAGAAAACAGCAGCTGTTGACCTTTCAGATACTAGACTTGGCACAAGTATTCCTGAGGGAGATGCTTATGGCTTTCTTACCGGCACGTCACCTACAGACTCTCTTTTCTTACTGTCACTGAATGTGAGCTTCCAGCAAAGCTGAGCAGTATGTTTGTGGGGCATGGTTGTATGTGTGGTTGGGTTTTTGTGGTCAAGGGAAAATAAGGATATTTCAGGTCACCTCAGCTTTGACACTGGTTCTGTAACTGACTTGCAGTCTGGATTTAGGCAGATCACTTTGGAGTAATTGGGTGTAGCTGTTAGTTAGTGTGGCTGCACTAGGTCTTGTGCTCAGAGAGACCCTCACCACTCTTCTGTCATCCATTGTGCCAGATGGCTTTGGTTACCTTCAGTACCACACTCTGCCTCGCTCCATCTCAGTCTAAAATTGCTATCTGTGTCATCAATCCATGGGACAGTGGCAGTGACCTACCTTGTAATGGCCTAAAGTGGGTTTGGCCAAGCTCTGAGCATGGAGTGCTATCAGGGCTCGCATTACTGTTCCCTTAGGAGTAATCTGTAGTGGGCAAAGCCATTGCTGCTTCCAGAGAGGCTGGAGGAGTTTCACAAGTGAGTTGTTTTGGCTCCCTTTGAGCCCTAATTCTTCCTTATCTATTGAGAACTTTCATATAATGAGTCTCATATGCACAGATAATGACTGAACTTCTTAAGCTAAATCTGAAATCGTGGAAGTCGTGTAATGGCACATATGAACCAGAGTAAGTAAAACTGGGTCAAGTTCTAAAACGTGCCAGAAATTTTCTTAGGGCAATTTATGATCTGGGGGAGCTTTATACGTGGAAAAAATACGATTGTCAGTATCAGGAAATATGTAGAATAATCAAACGTGACTTACTCCAGTCATTATCTAGGTTATTCATAAGGTAATCTTTTCTCAGGCATTTAGACAGAAGTTGGTGTAATGATTTTTCAGTAATAATAAAATTCAAATTTGATTCCTTTATTTCATTGCATTTCTTTCAGGTATCTTTTTTCTTGTCATTTTTCACTGGGTTTTGTTTTTGTTGTGGCACCCTGATGTACTTAGAACTTTCTTTTGAGGCTTGAGAACAGATTTCCAATTTGGAGTTTGTTTATTATTCAGGTCATGATGTGCTGATGGTCACTGCTTGTTGCACGCCAAGTTGAGAGGAAAAAACATGAGCTCTCACTCATTTGGAAATGTGCCCAAGGCAGCAATCATTCTGCAGTTCATGCTATTAGAGTTGTTTTGTCTGTAGCGGTTTGCCAAACAGACGTGGTCAAGATAAAATCACGTATTTTTCCTTGAGACTTTGATGCAGTTTATGAAACTTGATTGTTACAGCCAAAGTTGTAGTCATTTCTTCTTTGCTGTCCCTGTGGCTTATTTTCTTTTTCTGCTACCTGTAACATAACTTGTTTATTTTTTTTCCCTTCCATGGTCTCCTACAATAACTGAATGCAAACTACAGTAACCAGTTATTGTTCAGGTCCTTGGGATTGTACGGGAATGTATAAGCAAGAAAAATTGTATCATGTATGGATCACAAGATTTTTTAGTGCTGCTGCCATGTAAGACAATATACTTAGTCTTTATAAATTTAGATGAAACTTGCTATAGATACTACATTTGCAAAGCAAAACCTGAGTTTAATCATCTCAGGTTTTTATTCTATTTCGTTTGTTTGTTTCTGTTTACCCATCTAACTGTACTCTAGTGAGCTCTGGGTAGTGGTGATAAAGCCTGCTGCAGTATGCATCATACGTATGTAACTTGAAGCAGTTGAAGAAATGATCCTTAGTGCTTAAAATGATTAAATGTGCTAAGCTGTTTCTGTTGAATGCAGTTGAAATGTGCTGAGAATCAATGTCTGAGTTTGCTGTCTCACTATGTGAGTAGTTAATTTATTCTGATAGTGTTTCTGTAAATATACCGTGTAATTGTAGCTAATTCTAAAGTATCTCAGTGGTGCCATGAACTGCTACTACTGTTAGTGTTTGTATTCACATAGTGGTAAAAGTTCCAATTAAAGTGAAGGCTCAGTGTACAAGGTGCTGGGTATGAGACTCATGATAATTAAGAAGATAATTACATAACTTGCTCAGATATTATATTGTTGGCTTAGCAAAGAAATGGAGAAGGATATTTCCTTTTATCTGTTGCTATAGCAAAGATATACAAAAGGAGAGACAAGTAACTGTCAGGAGAAGAAATGGCTAGAAACTGAATTTAGAGATCAGAAATGAGAGGTTTCTAGTTATCAAAGCAGTCTATCATTTTAAAATGAGCATTCATCAGTATTAGAAGGGGATTATGTAAAGTCATCAATAAAAACATCAGGAGGATTACACAGCCACTAAGTTTTATTCCAGCTCTGTGATATTTGGAGAATTGGAAATAAGTGTCGCCCATTTGTCACTCAGAATTGCATACCCCAGTGTGAAACTGTTAAGCAAAAAAGGGAAACTTGAAGCAGAGATTTAAGCCTGTTAGAGTTTTGAGATCTTGTGGTCAAAGCGCTGCACTGGAATTGATGGTAAGGATCATTGGGATCAGCACATATAACATCTAGCTTTGTGTCATATTTACTATGTAGTAGTCAAACGCCTTCACAAATTTTTGAATCACAAACTGTTGACAAAAAGCTGATAAATTAGTTCACTTTTTTTTCTCCAATTCTGCACCAAAAGCTTAATCCACATAATGCAAATCCAGAAGTAACAAAATCTAAACTGACGTGAATTCCATTTACGTACAGAGGTGTATTGCTGGCCTCGGAATACTTTGATCCAAGAAATGTGTTTCTACCTCCTTTTGTTTGAGCTGCACAGCATAAACTTTTGCTTTAACTGTAGCTCCCTTAAAGTAAAGAAGGACCCTTCTGTTCCCAATCTAGGCTCCAAAATCCATAGCTCTAGGAATAGCTATAGATGTTTGGGCAGTCTAAGGGATAGGAAGAAAAACTTTAAAATTATCTTATAGAGTGTTCTCAGCATTGTTTAAGTAGTGGGTGCTGATTGTTTTGCTAAGAAAAGGATTCAGATTTGTCCGTATTGTCAAATGGATCCCCTAAAGAAATTGTACCTCTGTAGTAGTTCTGCAAGTTGCAGTATCATTTTATTAACTGAATGCATAGTGGCATTGGTACCATGCTGGCTGAAGCTCCTTGTTTCATAATGGGTTGGCTTGGGGCATTTTCCTGGGGATGATTTTGGAAAGCGAAGAGAAGTAAAAATAATTTGAGGTGAAATTACATCTTTTACGTGTAATCTGTATGGGAATTAGCTTCATGTTATTCATAATTCTGTTACAAGTATTTAGGTCAGGTGGTGGGATTAGAGCTTTCTTCTGAAAGCTGAGAGAGTGCAAAATGCTCTATGTTGTATATTTTTTTCATCCTAACATGCATCCACAGAGTGCCTCTGCTCTGAAAATCTTTGACACAATAATCTTCTTAGACCGTGTTTCCTTGCTTCCAGACTGCTTGTCTAAAAGCTGTGATAACCCTGCTAAGTCAACACAATCATAGAATCATTAAAGTCGGAAAAGACCTCCAAGATCATCCAGACCAACCGACCTCCTACTACCAATATTACCCGCAAAACCAGGTCCCTAAGCACCAGGTCCAACCTTTCCTTAAACACCCCCAGGGACGGTGAGTCCAACGCCTCCTTGGGCAATTCGTTCCAATGCCTGACCACTCTTCCTGAGAAGAAATGTCTCCTAATTTCTAACCTAAACCTCGCCTGGTGCAACCTGAGGCCATTCCCTCTAGTCCTATCACTAGTTATCTGTGAGAAGGGGCCAACCCCCAGCTCCCTGCAACTCCCTTTCAGGTAGTTGTAGAGAGTGATAAGGTCTCCCCTGAGCCTCCTCTTCTCTAGACTAAAACAACCCCAGGTCCCTCAGCTGCTCCTCAAAGGACTTGTGTTCCAGGCCCTTCACCAGCTTCGTAGCCCTTCTCTGGACAAGTTCCGGGGCCTCGATGTCCTTCTTGTACTGAGGGGCCCAAAACTGAATGCAGTACTCGAGGTGCGGCCTCACCAGAGCAGAGTACAGGGGGACGATCACCTCCTTGTTCCTGCTGGCTACACTATTCCTAGTACAAGCCAGGATGCCGTTGGCCTTCTTGGCCACCTGGGCACACTGCCAGCTCATGTTCAGGCAAGCATCGATCAACACCCCCAGAGCCTTTTCCTCTGCACAGCTTTCCAGCCACTCTGCCCCAAGCCTGTAGCGCTGCATGGGGTTGTGGCTAAAGTGCAGGACCCGGCACTTAGCCATGTTGAACCTCACCCCATTGGCCTCTGCCCATCAATCCAACCTGTCCAGGTCCCTCTGCAGGGCCTTTCTACCCTCCAGCAGATCAACACTTCCCCCCAGCTTGGTGTCATCTGCAACCTTCTCCTTTATGCACCAAACTCGGAATTCTGTACAAAATTCTATCAGTGGGGAAATTGTATAATCTGAGTATGCACTTAATGCTGCGCTTCGTGGTAGCCTGATGTTTTTCGTTCTTACTATCTATTGTAAGGTGCGTGTCTGCAGTATATACTGCATTCGTGTGGAGACCCAGAACCGCATCCAACAGCTTGATCTGGAATTGGGGCTAGGGGCAGTCGTTTCTCATGCTGTGACGTGAGGGTTTCTGTGGTGCTGAAATGAGAGGGTGCCTGGTAAAAACCTAGGAGTAAAACCAAACAGAACAAATCCAACTCCAGCCAGCTATTCTGGACTGAAGTTTTGCTGCCTGGTATTGAGTGGATTTAGAAAGTATGCTTGTCCCAAGCCAGTAGGGTTAAAAAAAAAAAAAAAAGGTATAATTCTCCCACATACCTGCACAGCTGAAACAGTTCATTTTCTTGCCTTCTTTCATGACTTTTTTTCCCTTGACATTTAAAAAAAAAAAAAAGCTCTACTGGCGTCTGTGTGCATTAAAAACAAAATAAACTGTTTTCTTTTTTCATTTCCTGTCATTTCATGCTTCCGTCAGGTTTTTTCCAGGAGAAAGGAGAGGCCAGTACTCAGTTGTTTAGGAAAAGATGACTTAATTGGTCTCATGAGGAGAGCAAGATAGCAAGGTCAACCTCTCCTCCCATCACCTGGAGTCCCTGGGACCCTAAATGTCAGTTTATTCTTTTTATCTTAGCTCACCTCTATGCTTAGTTTTGTGTTTTTTTATTAAGAGCACCCAAAATCAGTTCAGTCTGAGGCAGGGAAAGGCCTGCACGCTACATGAATGAACCTGGGGAGGAACAACCCCAGGCCGCAGTATATGCTGGGGGCCACCCAGTTGGGGAGCAGCTCTGCAGAAAAGGCCCTAGAAGTCCTGGGGGACACCAAGCTGAACGTGAGTCAGCAATGTGCCATTGCTGCTGAAAAAGCTAACAGTGTTCGTGGCTTGCGTTAGGCACAGTATTGCAAGTACATCAAGAGAGGTGGTCCTTCTGCTTTACTCGGCACTGGTGAGGCCACACATGGAGTGCTGTGTCCAGTTCTGGGCCCCAGCACAAGAGAGATATGGACATACTGGGAACAACTCAGTAGAGGGCCGCCAAGATGATCAGAGGTCTGGGGCACCTCACCTGTGAGGAGAGGCTGAGTTGGGACTGTTCAGCCTAGAGGAGAGAAGGAGAGATCTTATCAATATCTATACATAACTGAAGGGAGGGTGCAATGAAGATGGAGCCAGGCTCTTTTCAGTGGTGCCCAGTGCCAGGACAAGAGGCAGTGGGCATAAACTGGAATGCTTCAGAAAATGAGTATGGACCCATGAATTCTCTCTATTAGGTGTCAGGCTGTTGTGTGACTTTCAGACTTTTGAAGTTTTTAGCTCTTTAAGGCAGCTCTTATCTGCTGATCGGCCTTTACCAGTCCAATAACTTTGTGGCCCTGAATAGAATAATCATGCTGGAGCTATGGAATAATCTACTTCCTGCAGAAAATGCTTCAAGAGTCAATGTATTTAAATATTGTTCTGTCCTTTGGACCTAAACAATGTTTAGGGTAAGGAGAAGCCTCAGTGAAATATCTGTTCTTGTACACCAACATGAAATTTCACCACAAAATGTATATGCTAGTTGGGTGAGAGACAGAGATGCCTTGTAAAGCGCATTAAAATAACCAAGTTTGAGTTTTAGTATTTTCAAGTACTTAAATACCATGGCAACAAGAGCTTCAGTACTTGAGGTGATTAGGGACAGAATTCCCACTCTTTCCTAGACGGAGGCAATAGTCCTCTGAGAGTTTTGAAGTGTTCTGCAAATCTGAGGCAGTCACGGGTGCTTGTAAAAGGAGAATTTCTCTCTCTGGGCCTGACCTTCCCAGCTATTAGCTGACAGGCAGAGTCCTTGGCAGTGTCCCATCCACTCTAGCAGACTCACAGATTGGTGTGGGGTACATCCCATTGAATAAAGTTGCTGCTTCTGTGGAAGTGTTTGCTGGGCTACTGCAAAATCGTGCTTAACTCCAGGCAAGATTTAAGACGTTTTTTAAACTCAAAATCTGACATTCCAGTCAAGTGGCACAGTTGAAAGTGCAGCTATCTGAGAGGGCATCTTTTCATGCCCAGACTGTGATGAGAGTCATGGGCAATCCATCCCAGTTCCAGAACTGGATACTTAAATTTTATTGATAATGTGGCGTGCAGCTTATTGCTAGCTCTTGAGAAGGATCAGATATAAGTGGCAAACTGAACAAGGACATGACAACACATTGGAATAGAGGCTACGTTGCACCATAACCAAAATTCATTGGACTGGGGGGAATTCCCTGATAACCTCTCTTACAGGGTTTCTGAGAGACATAGATCCCTGAGTAAGGAATTGTTGTTTTTGATGACTGACTGTTTTAACATGAGGATATTTGAAGACCCTTGGAAGCTTTAATCAAGGAGTTGTTCAACTGTAGCCTTCCTCTAGTCACAGGTGACATTCCTCTCTTAAGGGTGGCAGCATTTTGACAGTACTGTGCCTGTGATAGATAAAGTGTCTTAATATTCTGTATTATTAAAATAGTGGCACCAGTTTCTCCCATTTAATTTTCTAAAAAGCATTATTTAATCCTTTCTTAACAGCGTTTGAAAAGAAAAGAAAGCGCAAAGGAAGGCTGTTGGCTTATCTTCACTGTGCCTCTCTCCCAATCTGCTCCCTCCTTGTAATCACCAAGTGAAGATGAGTAGCCTGCTGTGAATATGACGTCTCTGACTAGCGTCATTGCCTCCAACCAGTCTGAGTGGGTGTCCTTCGCAGATGAGCTGCTCCTCCCGGTTAAGCCACGAGGTAAGGTACTTCTTTTTTCTTTGAATTGTTTAAGACCTTTTGTTCGAATTATTCTATCATATACATAGCATAGCATGTTATCATACCATTTAGGATCATATAACTTGCTTTCTAAGTGGAAGTGATATGAGTAAAGGTTGAATTATGTCCTGTTACCCTGACGTAATATGAGAATTGGGGCCAAAAGTATAAAGCACTTTCCCAGCTTTTAGCACAGATCTATTATAGGGTTTGGGTCTGTCCTTAGAGATACGAGGCAATATCCAACTGACCATGAAGGAAATCTCACCCATTACACTGGGCATAGATTTGCACTTAATTGTTAGGTTAAAAACTGTATTAGGTGAAGGAAAATTTTGCATGTACATTCAAAGTCAAATTTTAGAGATTTCAATAAAAAACAATGAAGTAATGGTCATTCCTACTAATATTTCTATTTTTTCTCCATTTTAGGTAGCACTGAGGAGCCTCTGGAAAAATGTTTTTCTTCTTCAGACACTTCCTCAGAAGAGAGCCATAATGCGGATGGAGAATTTCAGGACCTCTCCCACACAGAGACAGATGATGCAGGTGACAAGCCCAAGGAGGATTCTACCGTGCTTGGGAACCATGTGTGTCCCAGAGCTGACCTGTCATCATCCATCAGAGCTTGGGTTCAGTTTGAAGATGCACCATGGACCAGTGCTCCAACCACCCATCCACAAGCAGGTGAGGCACATGCATGAAAAGGTCCATTCCAGTAATTTAACAAAATACAGTGAGAGCCTACCAGATTTTTACCTTGCTCTTTGGTTTCTCAGAGGTTGAATTTTGATTACTGTGTACTGTATTTTAACACAACTAAAGTTGTCGGAGTTTCAAAAAGGGGTTATAACATAGTTCTGGATTGAACTAGCAACATAAACACAATGTCTTTTCTTCAAGGAAAAAAAATGAAAAGCTTCCGTGATTCATTCAGCCTATATCTTGACCTTGGAGAGTGCTGACATGCATTCTTGGGGAAACAATGCAGTGGTATTTGTAGTAGTGATGTTTGTTATGTAGAGGTATGAACAGCCATCTGAAAAGTCTGAGATGTGTTTGCCCCTGTAATCTGGAACTGAAAGAATATTGATTCCTCTCTATGTTTGATGTCGTTATCTGCTCAAAATCCCCACACTGCTTTTGCCAGAAGCTTAGAAAGACCAACTGCTGGTGTGCCAGTTCCATCAGTACTTTTTGCTGTCTTCTGATGCTCGAGCACCTTGAGATTTACAAAGACAACAGAAATTGATCCTATCTCCAGGACTGCATACGTTTTTGTTCCAATGTAAAAGTTCTTTCTGACATGCTTCAAACACGCATGCAAAGCTTCTGGCTTACCTCCTCAGCTTGCATTAACTCATACAGCTATATAAGCTTCTAGCTTTTCTGTACAAACATGCTTCTGCCCCTTCTTATAGGAGACTGCGGAGTAATTGCCCAAAGAAAACATTTAGTTTACTTTTTCATGCCTAAATTGAGATACTCTCTTAATAATACCACCTGGTTACTTCTAGTTATTAAAGTGGTTTTAAAAGTTACGGTTTTATTCTGCTCAATGAGTCCATCAAATATTCCCTGCAACGTAAATAGTGCTTCTGTCAGAAAACTTGGATTAGCAACTTTGAATTGGGCTTTAAGTTTTTTGTTTCCTATCGGCTTTTTTTGTGGGTCCTACAGGTTAGTCCACTTGAGACAGTGGTTAGACTTTTGTGCAGGACAGGTGGGGGAATCTTCAGGCAAAGATTTTTCTCTTAAGCTCTTCATAAGTCCTACTTACCTCTATGTTTGTTTGTTAATTGCTCTTAGTTGTAAAGACTTACTGATCCTGGTGAAAAGGAGAGAAAGAATAGCACTCACAACTGTAAATTTGTAAAACTAAGGTGCTTTACCTCTCTATTAGCTAATTTCACAGTTAGGTGAAAACAATACAGACCCTCCTCCTTTCTCTTATTCACACATACATACAGCCATGTACTTTTTCAAATGTAGCTGTTGGTTGCTCTTACACCACATTTCCTTCCTAATGTGATGTCCTTGTTGACTGGAAGATCTTAAGTGCACCTTCTTATTAAACAACAACAAAAAATATTTGATCAGACTAAAGAAAGGTAGCTGGAAAAAAAAAACATAAAACTAATTTAATGGTGTATTACTTGATTTCCTGTTCTTAAAGGGATGTGGCTGAGTTTCAAGGTCTGTGCTTAGCCAGAGCAGTGCCTCTTGGTTTGTATTTTCAGTCACAGGATACAGGTCATAGCAGAGCTCTTGGATATCCGAAAGAGGTGGTCAGAGAAGACTGTTCAAAAACATGGCTGTTTTTAAAGAAGGCACCCATTTTTGCCCTGTGAGGGCTTGGCCTAAGTGATCCATGCCACTGGAGGGATATTTCCACTCTAACTTTCAGCATCGGACTGAGATTAATGGAGGAGGATGGTTCCCCTGGCGGGCATATTGTGAGCCTTGCTTTGTTACTCCCTGTAATCCCTGTGTGGGAGGCTGCTTTTCTCTATTTACTATATAGGAAGCCTAGGGAGATTTTTTCTAAAATGAGGTGATGTGCGTAACCTGAGTATAAAATCCGTATTTATGAGGTAGTCCCACTCCTATTCAAGACCCCATCATTTAAAGTGCCAGACCAGCACAGCTGACAGCCACCAAAGGGAAAGTCACAGAGCAGGAGAGATGACAGCTCTTTGTTGCTGGCTGTCTACTCTGAGGGGGTTTTGACAGCCAGAAGTAGGATAAACTTCAGACTTGTTCTCAGTTAATTTGCAGTCACATCTTTTTCTGTGGGCAGCAGCAAAGCCAGAATCTTTCTGTTACAACCGTGATACACTGACACGGTCTGTGGAAAGCTTGCGGTGACAGCAATTGTTCATTTCCAGTAGCAAACAGCCCACATGAGAACAATAGTGAATAGCCAGTTGGAGGGGAAAAGTAGGAACACCGACTATCAACAGACAGATTGGTGTGAGAAGGATGGAGATGTTTGAAATCTGTTTCCTGTGTAGGCAGCTGTGAAGAGCGATGTCCTGAAGTCTCAGCATCCCCAGCCGTGTTCCTGTCAGGGCTCCAACACTTAGGAAATTGTCTGTCTGTCTCTCCACACTGAAGCATCTGCACAGCTGACTAGATAATTACCCTGACTGATGGCCAGGCTGCCTGGAAGCACGTTTTGAAAACGGCTCACAAAAGGATGTTTCCAGAGCACCTTAAGAGCAGAGAGGACAGGTTCTAGGAGAGACAGATGCTATCTTCTTCTAACCTTAGTGTCACTATACTTCTGCACAGGTTCCTCAGAAAGAGAATCTGTCCAAAAGTGATCACCATCTGGAAAAATTATTATTTTAAAACGCAGCTACCACGTGGTGGTTATCCTGTAAGAAATATGTTTAAAAGAAAAGAAAATCTAATGCTGGACTCTTTTTCTGGTAAAAGTGAAAACATTATTGAGGGAGCAGAAACCAGGGGGACTGATAGCAAGAAACAGAGCTGAAAAGAATTCAGAAGATGAAAAGAGCGTAAAGGCTGAGGTGTAGCAATGAAAAACATACATTGTGAGCCTTAGAGTAGAAATTGCCTTTGTTTAGGACATTCCTGTAAACCCTTCATTCTACCAGCTTCAGACAGAATAAATGCCCGAAACATTTGAAAACCAAAATCTCTTACTTTCAAAATATTTCTGCCTTTCACGTTTATGCGTAGGCCACTGACAGCTGCATAGTCATGTGGCTTTCTCCTGGGAAGCAGTAGCTCTTGAGTGAGGCCGCAGAAATATTTAGTCACAGAAATGATGCATTGTGATGCCCTCTTCTACATTTCCCTTTTGCTGGAAAAAGAAGAAACCTGATTTTTCTCATAGTTATTATCTGGCTAGTCAGCCTCGTCAAACTGATAGTGCAAAAATGAAAACTGGGATGTTTAGAAATCACCCAAATGTTCCTATCACAAATGTTACATAATCAGTAAATGATCACAGCCAGCCAGTGACATAACATTTGCATTTGTTATACAATGGGCTTTCAGCTAGCAATCTCATATTCTGTCGGTGTTAGCTGCACCCTTGCATTCAATGAGGTATTCAGCAAAGCACCAAAATTAGAGCGAGGCAAGATCTATTACATCATCTGTTCCACCCCCACTCCTTCTTCCCGAGAGCTTTGTCTAGTTTTAAATGGCTCAAGTAACTTGGTCTCATACTGTGTCCCTGGAGAGGCTGTCCCACAGTGAGACAAATCTCAGTTTAACCATTTTGTGCTGTTCTGTCTGAAAATGGAAAGTACGTGCAACATGAGGTCAGCAACTGAAATCTAGACGACTTTGATGCTGTCTTAAAATCAAGAAAATCTGAGGTCCTGTGTGATAGGAAAAAAACAATGTTTATGTTAACAAGGTTTATGGGAATACAGTGCAGGGATCAAGGCATATGCCCTCAAAACATCTAAAAGGAATGAATGCTTAAAAGTAAATCTGCTAATTAAAATCCAAGCCAATGTATTAAGAACAAATGGATGCAGAAAAATAAAAATGCAAATAGAAGGAAACATTGGAAAACACAGAAGGAAACACTTTGGGAAACAAGGAGTTGATTTTTCACTATTCTTTGCATGCTATGGGATTTGCATTTTCGGAACAGTTCTGTCCCTGGTCTTTTAACACAAACAGATTTCTGAGAACTGCTGCAACTGGAAGGCTTTGCCTCTGCATCCACTGACATTGGAGGCTGAATTCCAAATTTTTTGGAAAAAAACCTACATCATTTAGGATTTCTGTTTCAGCACTTCCGGGAGGCTGGAGAGCAGCAGGAGCATCTGAAGACAGGCCTAAACGTGCAGATGTTTGTTTCAGCTTGTCTTGCTTTTTGAGATTGATAGTTGTTTGACTCAGTATAGGGGAAAATTTTATAGTTTCAAATTCAGGAACCTAACAGTGGTAGGTGGAAGCTGACTGTAGTAAGATTCTAAGGAATGCTTGTTACAGTAAAAGCTCTCTATGGTTACTGTTTTCCAAAATAAAAGTCACTTTATTTAGAAAAAATGTATTCTTCCAAAGTGGCACAACTTACCTGCAGTGAAATTAATTTGCCCTAGAAGTATTCTGCAATGATGTTCCAATCAGTGTCACTCCTTAGACAAAATTTGGGTTTGGAAAGCAACAAACAAAAAAGAATTACTATTATTATATAAGTATATGAATTATTAAATCCTATGGGTGTCTAAATTAGCTGGTTTTTCATATTGCTGACTGACTTTAACAAAAAAAAAAAAAGGCACCACTGCAAATTTACAGCTAAGATCTTTTTTATCAAACACACCTAGAAAAAGTGTGTCTTGTTACTGGTTCACATATGGAGATCAGCATTTAAGCTTGTCTTCTGTGTCCAATTGAGCATTGTCTGTCAAAACAACTTCAGGTAAAGTTTTAAGGTTTGCTTTTCAGATACCTCACACAATGTTTAACAAAAGGCCTGAGGGGCTGGCAGACTATAATCAGGTACTTGTCATCACTTCTTGACAGGCATCAAGCATGACACAGTGCAGAATTACTGAATGGAGAAGTGGGGCTTTTCAGGTTGTGTTACTATAACATAGTTGTCAGTATGTGTGATGTGATAAGGAGATAGATCTACTTTCAGCTCCTCATCCTTCAGGATGACTACTCAGAAGCAGCTCAGTACATAGGCTCACAGCTGTACAAATATAAATAGATTAGTGCTTGCTTACCTGAGGGTAACAGCACAGCTATATAAAGTAAATTTGCACTTCTTAGCTGGCAAGGCAAGGAGCACTGTTTGCATAGTACCTCTATGCACACAGAAAGGTATGTTTTTCCATAACGAGATGGTGTCCCATCACACTGTTCTGATGGAGAGAGAGAGAGAGAGAAATCCTCTTCAACATTAATTTGCCATTTTCTTCCAAAGTATTTGTCAACCTGATAAAGGTTGGTTATGTGTTACATGGTGAGACAGGAACCTCTGTATCTCAGGATGTTCTATAAATGCAGATTTGAGGTGCATTGAGATATTTGTTGGTTTAAAAGATAAACATAGATTTACAAATTTAGCAAACAGTTATTATGCCAAGGTTAAATCAGAAATTAGAAATTCTTTAGTTCGGGAAGATTTTTTACTGCATCTTTTTTTTTCCTCTTTACTAGAGTCACCCATTTGTTAACTCAAATGTTAATGTGAATGATGTGGTGGGTAGAGTATACAAGATAAATTCATAGCAGTGCACGTATGAGATTGTTTTATCAGCTCTGGATGATGGTTAGGCACGACTTACTGCTTGACATGTAGGCTGTGGCAAGAAAGTAGGATGGGATTTTTGGCCTAAACTAAGCAGAAATTTTATTCAGTTTATTCAGATTGGGGCACTTCATTCTGCATATTCAGACACAAAAGCCATTTCTAATTCACATCAATAGGTCATTTTATTTTATACTCTACTCCCATATGTAGCTTCCTTAAGATGACTGCTACATTTGAATGGGCATCACAAGTACAGAATGCCTAATGAAATATAATAAAACTACTTTATAAAATCTATAGTACTACAAGAACTCCACTGTGTCACACAACACAGATACTCAGATCTTGTCAGCAGTGGCAGAAGCATGAAATCTAACTGCTCTGAAAAGGTACTGTTTCTACGATACGTGAACAACAGGAAAACTAATAGCTGCCAGCAGTATGGGATGTAAGGCAGACAGCTGAGTAGTGCTGCTCCCATCCAGTGGAGGCTAACAGTGCCACGCACTCGTTAAGTTGTTGTGTGTTTGTTATAAAATAACTGTGTTGCTGTGGGTGTTGGAATTAATACTTAGAGAGTCTCAGTACAAGGTACAGTGTATCTCTGGAACAGTGATCATCTGCTTCTGGAGGATAGATAGCCTTGTAAGTCTCTCAGTGGTGCTTGTTTGTTTCCTGCATCCAGTGTCTCCATCAAAAGCACCCAGCTGGACCTCCCCCTCCTCCAATTCGTCTGAGAGGCATGCCCATGCATCGGAGAGCAGCTGGACAACCAACTCAGAGGATACCAGCAGCCCCAGCATTGCTCCATCCTACACAGATCTGCAGTCAGTTAATACTGAGGACTTGACTAGTGGTGGAACATCTGCAGCAGATTCAGCTGGTAAGAAGGGAGCTTCAAGTTTCTGTCTCAATCTTTTTGACATTACTCAAACACTGTGCTCAGAATTGAACTACAGGAAATACATCCAAAGCAGAACAAACTCAAGGATTAGGCAAACTAATGCTTTTTTTTTAAGGTCCAATCCCCAAGTAATCTCACTTGGATTTTGCACACCCATGATATGTGCAGGCTGCCAAAGTAAGAGCCAAACACAACTGTGTACATGTTGGTGGACTTAGCTCAGTGAAATGCTGCAGTATTTCTTTTGCATACCACATCAGCTTAAGCTCTTGGTATATGAGGAGCTCGCTTTCAGTATATTCTGGGAGAAGTCCGATGCCCTTCCTGATCTTCTGTGCAGAAATGTTTTTAATTCACCGAAGTGTTCAGCTGAGGCAGGCCCAGGTCTCCACACTTCCCACAGTTTCAGTGACTGCCAAAACACAGATCTAGGCTGCTGGATGCACTGTTATTGTAGAATAATAAAAAGACAGCATAGGAGATGACAGGTGGTGGTTCAGCAGCAGATTTTGATCCATTAAGGATATTGGCTGACCTTACAGTGATCTGTTCATGCCAGATGATGCCCTGACTGCAGAGAAACGTGCTGTGTGGTATTGCAGCTCTTTGCACCTCAGTTGTATTCTAGAACCTCTGAAGCAGGAGAAACATAGCAGAGTGGTGCCATCAATGTCATGCAGAGCTGGGATGACGAGAACTCCTTCATGATAAAGCAGACTTTCACAGAGCACAAAAAGAGCTCCTCTTGCGCTTGCCATGTCAGAACACAAAAAGGAAAGAAATAAGTAGCTTCAGGAGCAGGCAATTCCTGGAGCACCTGCAGTATATTGGAAGCTATCCAGCCGAGTCGGAGGACAGTCAGTGGCTACCCAGTTCGATGAAAATTGATTTGCTGGTGCCATAATAGCTCAGACAAGTAAGGCATTTAATAATGTGTTTTGCTCTTAGGTGGTGAATGTAACAGTGTGTGTAACAGATGTGCTTTGCTGCTCTAAAAAAAAAAATCATCAAAAACAAGAAATCAAATTTTGATCTATTTAGTGATGATCAGGACAATACAAGTAGATCAGGTTCAATATTTTTTCAAGTAAGAAAAATGTATAGATGAGAAAAGCTTGAAAAAATCTGGTTGGTGCTCAGAGAAAAGTTATGTTAGCAATGGTGAATTTTTATTGCCCAAACACCATAGAAGATAATCTTGGATCCACTGTTTGAACATATCACCACCTGTCTTGAATTTATGCTGCATGCAAAATGCTTAAGCATCTACTGCATGTCAAAGTTCAGGGCACAGCATTTTGCGAGGGAACAGATGAAAGCCTGAGGTAGGTCTGAATGCAGGCATACACAGAGCTGAGTCCCAGTGGTGCGAATTGTAGTGTCCAGGGCTGTTAGGCTATAAGCAGGTAAGACTAGCTGGCAATCAACTTTCTCTCAATTTACACAAGATGTAGGAGCAAAACCATTCCATGGGCTTGAGCTTTATCTAGCGCATGTGTTTATGTAAGATACGACCTCGGAAGATATCCTAGAATGATGGTAGAGACCTCAGCAATCCCAGTCTGAGAGTTTACCCTCACTATGGGAGGGACCACAGAAAGCCTCCTGACTGTTGGAGTCAGGATAAGCTCAGTGATACCCTGTAAAGACAGTGAGGTTTACAGCAGTGAAGGTAAATACAGCATGAGCAGACCTGAAAGCAAAGATTTGCTCTTCAGAGAGCAGTTAGAAGATGTTGTGCTTTATTGCCA
Organism: Cygnus olor; assembly: GCF_009769625.2. Lineage (NCBI taxonomy): Eukaryota > Metazoa > Chordata > Aves > Anseriformes > Anatidae > Cygnus > Cygnus olor. The sequence goes on from NC_049173.1 coordinate 21,363,096, forward strand.
GTTCTGGTTTGAACTCCAGCACCAAGAAGCCTTTTACGATACCTTTGTTATATGAGGGACTGTTCCAGCCTGCAGCAGCTAGCCAATAAATGTGGATCAGACTGTCCATATAACACGGGCACCTTTATACGGTTATAACAACAAGAACTTTACAAGCCAGGAATTGTAAACTGCTGGGGTTTCACAGTGTTTGTGAAGCTGTATTTGGTGCAGTGGCCTGTAGCTTCAGAGCTTCCTCCCATGCATTGCTGTGTTGCTCAGCTTGGATCAAGGAGCATGGAGAGAAGCACTTTTGGCATTTGTGCTGTACTCTGCAAGATAAATAACACAGGACATCTCTGTTACTGATACAATTGAAGTATTTATTTATTCTGAAATGGATGCCTGCCTCCATTTTTTTTAAAGAAAGACCAAATATCTACACATAAGGGGAGCAAGGGAGAGGTTTTCCTTATGATTTGAGATTTGGAAGCCCTGAGATCTGTTCAGAAGTTGCACACAACTACCTCACAGCTAAATGTTTCACATTAGAACAGTGTGTCCCTTACATAGCTTGGCTTGGATTTCTGCACTTCACTGTTCATCTCTAAAATAATTTTATTTATATAAATTAAAAATAAATATTGACTTATTAAAAATTAATATATGTAGGATCTGTATGTATATACTAAAATAGATAAGATGTATTATACGTTAGCACATGTAATATTTAATAGAATAAAGTCTATATTACATATAATCATGAAGTTCATATATAATTATATGCATTATATATATTATATATGGCATATATTACTCTGATTTTCTATGATACAGGCATAGAGTTATCATATATACGATATATGTTTACACGTATGTACACACATACATACACACCCTTGTGTAGATGTTTGCTGTATATTTTAGGAGTTTTACTGCCAGTTCTGTCATTGTTTATGCTCTGATTGGTATCTAAGGAGAGCTGCAGCTACGCCAGGTTTGATGTTGACAGTTCAGCTTGCTGTGCAGTTGTCCTGTTTGGCGTTCTCCTAAAACTCCAGGACTATTGGGGATTGTGAGGGAATCACTCCGTTATTATTTTCTAACATCTGCATGTTTGGAGATAGAAGGTTGCATGTGTGACCCCTAATGGCTCAACATTTAGAAAGTTAACAAATAACACAAGGAATTAACTTTGAGAGTTTTGTTATTTTAAAAGTAAACTGTGTGTTTTGAGGGGATTCTGCTGCTTTCTTTTTAAAACTTGGAGATGACAGCTCTGGCAAGCTTAGCTTCAGCTATTTCTTGAAGGTGATGGAGGGCAAGTACTAGCTGAAGTTTGAACTTTTCAAACCTTCCTCCTCGCCTTTTATGCAGTAGTTTTCATACAAATACTGTTTCTTTGACTGTAGCCTGCCAGATACTGAGTCCTGGTATTATGACTGCAAGAATGGTATTCTGTAGGTTTCAAACAAGCAGCTTTGAACAGATTATACAGCTATGCAGTGTGTTGGCATTGAATGCAAGAAACTGGCTACAAGCATTGTTACAAGCTCTGGAGGTACTGAACATTAATAACCAGACCAGAGGGGAAATAGCATATGCTGACAGTTACCGCCTTCTGCCCAGAACTGCACTTCAGTGACGCTGT